>NC_140231.1:20219534-20891423 GCF_951802725.1 Rutilus rutilus | reverse complement strand
TGTGCATCTTGAGACATTGACACTGACATGTTTTAAGATTAGTTAAGATAAGTTAAAACATGCATTTTAGTCTGGGACTAGGCTTGAGTCTTGTCTGTGAAACCAGGGAATGATTTGTTTTCCCAATAGAATTTTTGCCTAATGTCATTTTTCTATATAAAATAAAATTTTATTGGAATTTACAGTAACTGAATTTCACCATTATTATACTGTGCGTATTACAATTGCATAGGACCTTTTTGTAAGTTTGGACGAGAAAATATGAGAAAGAAATATATACAGTATATAAATATTATGGTAATGGGAACATTTTTAATAAAGGATATAAACTGTAACATACTGAGGAAAACAGGCGAAGATCTAAATGCCGGATTTTTAATAAAGTAACCAATAAACATATAAAACATAACTCAAGGAACAAAGGAACAAAACCACGAGGATCACAGAAACAAAAGCAACCATTACATGTACAACAACTGACAAAGTAACAAATGAAACACAAGGGCTATAAATACACAGGGGCAAACAACTTAACTAGATAATGAGGAAGACTAATCAACATAACAAACTACAAGGGACTACAAAACATGGCACAGACCAGGACATAACAAAAGTCCACACAAGACAGGAATCATGACACACACACACACACACACACACACACACACACACACACACACACACACACTCCAATGTTCCCATTATCATAATTACCTTGCAAAATGTATATTGCTATACAAATTTGTATTTGCATTTGTTATATATACCTGTTGCACTGAAGCAAATCTCATATTTGTCAAGTAATGCCATCACGTGATAACAGTTTTTCCCTACAGAGAAGTTTGTTTAGTAATAATGAATGGAAAAGGCTGAAAATGGAGGCATTGCCATGGCATGCCTGATTAATCAGTGGAAAAAAATTCTCATTAAATCCTGTCTCATACCCAAATTTCATGCTCTAGATTTTGGAAGACCAGAGCTAGTATGCAATTAGTGGCCAACCCATGCAGCTTCAAACATCTAAGCCTTGGTTTACATGGAGTCTAATTCATTGATGAACGCACAGAGGATTAGAAGATCAGTGCAAGCTGCAGTCTGTTCTTACCATTGATGACACTAGGGGAAAGAAGAGTGGAGTCCCGATCAGCCAGCCTGCAGGCTCCTTCCTCCACCGCCTCGGGAAGACCCTGTGGAGCCTGAGCCTCCAGAGACTTCACAATATCTGCCCGGTCAATGTTCTTCAACGCTCCATAAAGGTTCTCCACTGAACATATGATGATGGATGAAGTGTTATAGACGCATGCAGAGACAAGGAAACTGTCATATAGAGTAAAATTAGTTTCTGTAAATGAAATAATTCCGTGTACGTTAGTTTTGTGCTTTTAATTTCATTTTCAAATGAACATTTCAGTTTAGTTTTAGTTCATTTCAGCAGTACTTTTCATAGTTGCAGTTAAATTTTCTGTTTCTGGCTATGACATTTTTTTTATGGCAAAAGTTAGCTTAGTTTATAATAATAATACTATGTATCCACCTTATTTTTAACGTAAGCACGGGTGTGGGCATATGTAACTTAAATGTCCAAGGCTTCCGGTCTCATCCGCTTCGTTATTTTAACTGAACAAAAACCGTCCATTATGACACGCTGTAAGTAGCGCAAATAGTTTTACCATTTACTGCACTTTGTTATTCATCTGGTTACTTCCCTATAGCGGCGAATGAATCGGAAGTCTCGCACGTTCACACAAAGTAGCTTATTGACATGTTGCAAAATAACCCTAGTGAAAAAAACCTATACCAAAATGGTTTTAAAATACATTTATTTCATACTAAGTATACAACAAATCCATTAACATATTTACAGAGACTATATATTATAATTAAACTTTATTTGGAGTACTTCTTTTAATGCACAATGCACATTTCTTAATATTAAGTCTAAAATGTGTTTTAATATCACTATTAGTAAGGATAGTATGATCTTTGTATAATATCATTCTTTAAATGCAAGACATTTAAAGTGTACCTAAAGTATATTTGCAATAGTTAAATTTTAGCAAAATCAAATATACTTAAGTATATATTTAGTTGGACCACTATTTCTTGATATCTAAAGTGCATTAAGTACAAAATTATTTGTTCCAATTTAGCAGACTTTAAGCATGCCAATTTAGTATACTAACAGTACAATTGCAGGATATTTATGTTACATTTATGTTACATAAGTACATGTACAAAGTACATGTAAATGTATTTGTAGCATAAAATAAATGTATTTCAATTACATTTTAGTATATTAATTTTTCACTAGGGAAGGTGGATAAAGCCACAAAGTGGTAGAGTGTTTTAGTACGGATCCTCACTCTTGGCTTTCTTGCCCTCTCGGCTAACCCACAGGTTGAGCAGAGCCAAACTCTGGTCCAGGAGAGAGTTGGGATTCTCCACTCTCATCCGGTTAATGTCATCCACACTGAACTGTAGTTCCCTCCCAAGTTCTACAACGAAAACAGACGGAAGCAATTATAGAATATGAGTTGAGGGGAAAAAGACTGAGAGGTAATGAAAAGAGATACGAGAGGCAGAGCTCTTACCGGTCCAGCTCAGTCCCAGCTGTTCTGCTATTACTGTGATCTTTAGCTCGGTTCTCTCCATGACATTTACAGCGGCTGAATCAAAGACAAAATATACCAGAGTTTTCACAGACGGTCCAATGATGAAACACTTTAAAAACATACCCAGCTTACAACTTTACGCTAGTGGATATATTTCACTGTGGCTGATCCTGGAAAACCCAGGAGACTTAATATAATAAACACTATAGATCACATTAACAAAATAACCATATCCTTGAGTTAGTTGATATATGGTCTTATCTGTCATATATAAATATATACATCTATATATTTATATATATGAATAATGAACATGTTCAGTAAAGATCTTGTCAATTAAGGCATGAAAAACAGGAATGTAATGAAAACGGCTGAGGAAGGACTATAAATGTAATGACATTAAAGCCACTATACTGTATGGTAAAACATCCTGTAAAAATGACCAGATCCAGTGAAATGACTAAGATTAGTTATAAATGATGACTGAAACTATAACGTTGATCGATACTTACCAAGAACTGGTACATACTACATACATTAGTTGGCTTCATCTGCTTCAAGAACAATGAAGATGTGATGCGTTTCGGACGGCAAAGCCGCCTTGAACCTCCCTCTATAATCACTCCTCCACCTTCTACATGTCTAAACAGGCAGCTTTTACCAAGTCCGTTCACTTTAAAGCTCATTCTCAAAGCTAGAGTTTGCCATGCTATGAGTATTTACTCTGGAATCAAACCAGCACCATGCGTTTCATTACTGCTCATTCGCTCAGTAAATGTAAGGGCCACCCGTTTCTCTGAATTGTTTGTGTTAGATGTGGCCCCAGTGAGTGCAATCCCAGCATCACCCTCATAAAAGAGGGCAGTGCTCAGCATCCAATGCCCAGTCACAGCCATGCATGAGAGATTGGGCAGGTATAGAAGCAAGGATATGGGTACAGCATTCAAAAGCCCCCCTCCTCCACAGTTAAGGGGACGTTATGTCTTACCCAGGCCGGACTCGTTCAGGGCGCTGTACCTCTCCCTCAGGGCGAGAGGGGTCAACGTTCTCCGCCGCTCATCGCTACCCACCACCTAAGAGAAATAAATGTATTATGTACAGTGCTTTGTCTTTCATGCAGTGTTTTTTGGAGCATGTAGCCCTATACACATCAAGGCAAAGTACTCATGTCTAAAAATAGCTTGAAGGTGTTGTAATACACAGGAAGAGAATCTGAAGACAATAGTACATCTGAAACACCAACTGCATCAACTCCTTTTATTTCCCTTTTTTCATTTTTCAAACTTTTTATATTCACATTTGACGAGCATTTGATATGAGAATAGGATGAAATCAAGATGAATTGTGCAATACACTATATACTTTTTTAATGTCTTTATTTTTTTCCATCTTATCTTTGGTCTCAGTTTTTTTCCTGCATTTTTTCTGAAATATAGTGTGGTCACAGAAACACACTGAGGACAGTGGGAATGAGAATAAGCCAAGCTCAAACCTTCATCACACTTCAAAGTATAAGGTGCAAATGCGCTGACTGCTGTGGCACGGCCCCAACTTCTCATGCAATTTTAATCAATTTAAGTCGATTTTTATCAGTTTAACTGGAATGACAACTATTTATGTAGCCTGAACAATATAATGTACCTTTAAGAAATATCTTGAGATATCTCTAGATATATCCTAAATGCCATGTTCCCAAAAAAAGAATGACAATTTATTTAATCATGTATTTTAATTGAACCTTAGAGTTAAATGGTCTAGACAACAATGGTCTAGAGGAACTCCATTATGAGCTGGTGATTAGTTACTTATAACAAATACATTTGAATGTCATTTGAGTTTGGAAGGTAACATTTTTTTTGACAGATTCTTAAATAAAATGTATTTATAAATAACATATATATATAAAATAATATATGTATTTATTTATTTATTATTTCTGAATAGCAATATTTTATTTTAAAGGTATAGTGGAGGATTTTCTTTTTCCGGGTGGATCATCAAGACTATTGGCCCTCCTAGTTGTCAATCATTCTGGTGATATGTTTACGTAGGCCGTCGTACGTGCTCGTCCCTAGGTAGTTTTCGCTTTCTGCGCATGCGCACTTTCAGGTGTATATGTGTGGTGAGCCGTTTATATACTGTCTATGGTGGTGAGCTACGGTTTCAGCCATTCATTGAAGCTCGCCCGTTCTCACCGGGTTTTTTCAAAATGTCTGAGGGTCGCAAGAGAAAAAGTGTCTACGAATTGTATGACAGGAGAAAGCCCTCTGAAGAAAGAAATAAGACCAGAGTGTTTTTGGGAGAATATTTCACACGCTGGCATGCGCTAAAAGCACAGGTTGGGCTTCCCACTGATGCCTCAGTCGCGAAGTTTCTACTCGACAGGTTAAGTTTGGCATGCTATTTGGAGAAATCCATTTAAAATCACTGCTAGTAAAAGTTAATGTAAGCTATGATTAGCGATGCTAGCCCTGGCACAAGTCACGCACTAGGCTCGTGCATGCTCTCTCATGCACACGTTTAATAGGCGTTCCCTCTCGGGAGCAGGTAGAGTGTTGCGCATGTGCATTTTTTCAAAAAGTGGAGAGGGCGGTTCTTTTCTAAAATTCGGGAAAATCCTCCACTATACCTTTAATCTTGTTTTAATGTTGGATGTGATTCCAGCAGGAAGTCTATGAACCATCAACTGCTATTTACCAAGAAAGTAGATTTTAAATTCACACTGAATAGCTCAAGATCAGCAATCACAGACATTTGTATGCACATGGAATTAGATTTCTCAGAGGCCGCCCAAGTTAGTCCAAAAATCAGTAGGTAATTTGCTTCTTTTTTTTTTTCTTTTTTACTTGAGGTTGAGTGACAAAACACAGCTGTGATCAATTTGTTTCTGTGAAACACAAACACGTCTTGTTAGAATAGAGTTCATGAGATGTTAAGGTGTAAGTGATCAGAGAGGAAATGAACAGCGACAGCACCTTGACACAGGGAGGCATGGTGATGTTGAGGTTGCACAGCACGTGTTGCGTGTCCTCGTACTTGGTGGACTTGCGCAGGAAGGACAGGAACCCGGTGGCTTCCTTATTGCCGTCTCTCACCTGATGAGCCAGGGGAAATGGAGAGGGAGGGAGAAACAGATGGAGAGAGGAGAACAGGATGAAAGAGAGGGGGGAAAATGAGGCGAGGGTCAAATAAGAACAAAAGAGAGGGGGGAGATGAATTAAGGGAGAGAAAGAGGAGAGAGAGATAGAGAAAGAGAGAGATTAAAGGGTGTTAGACAGAGCAGCTGCCCGGCCGTGACTCATACAGGTTGACGGGAGGTGGGGAAGGGGATGGAGGCAGTCCATAGGCAGGCGAGAGACAGAGAGAGATTTACCTTTACTTTTACCTGGCCGTCTGTGAGATCAGACAGTAAGTGAGTGACCGTGAGAGAGAGAGAGAGAGACAGTGAGACAGACATACAGACAGGCAGGCAGGCAGGCTAGAAGGTGAAAGAGTTAAGGGCATGCTCACGTGACTAATACAACAGTTACGAGGTGAACCACTACGCCACAAAATACAACACAGAGCAGCTCGTCTGTGGCTGACCAATCACAGAAAGAGGTGCAGAGTGTAAGCCACAATGACAGACACCAAAATGAAGGGAGGGAAACAATGAGGAGAGAAAGACAGCACTTGGAAAAAACAGAGACATTGAAGACAAGGGCTGCACGATTTAGACCAAAAATATTGACAAATATTGCGACTGTGATTCCAGCTGCGATATGATAAAGATGTAACATCTCATATTGCTTACTTAAAGAACCAAATTAGCATAACATTACATGGAAACAGCAGCTCTCAAAAACTGGGCAAACAATGCCTTTTGGTTCAAAGTCCAGTCGTTTTACCCACGATCTATTGCTAGTAAAAAAAAAAAAAAAGTGTTACTATTAAGGGGTGTTCACTCTTGAGTCCTCTTAAAAAAAAAGTGATCCAAAAGTGAAAAAAAAAAGTACCCAGTTCTGTTTGTATTCACACTGGAAGTGGACTTGAAAGAGGACACACATATCTTTATATCTTTTGTCCAGTCTTTTGACCACTTTATCTCTTTTGTCAGCTTTCCACACACACATTAAAAAAACAAAAAAACAAACACCAATTCAACATTAGTAATAATGAAAATACTATTACTAATAATTTAATATTAGAATACTAGTTATTAATATTACACAGAATATTAATATAACAGAATTTATTATAAAATAGTACAATTGGACATATAAATACAAATAATTTAATATTAGAATGTTATTTATTAATATTATCTAGAATATTAATGTCACATCAGCCAGCTGGAGTGCCCATGATCGCCACCAGAGGACACTCCTTCAGTCTCTTGTGCAATCTCATCATGAACTCCATTTCCCAGTATCCACTGCCTGTTCTCATTATGTGAATTGGTGTTGAATTATGTGTGATTACATTCAGCTGTGTGTCATTATCTGGTTAGCTTTGCCTATATAGTAAAAGCCCAGTGTTTTCAGTCATTCGTTGCGAAGTCTTGTATTTGTGTTACACTGTCATTCTGAGCGATATACTGGTTTTCTGTGTCTTGGTTTTTGATTCTCTGCCTGTTGTTCTGGATTACCCTGTTTGCCTGTGTTTCTTGGACCTTGTTTTATGTTTGAATTTTTTGACCCTTGGCCTGTTATATGGATTACGATTCTGGATTGTTCCAATAACACTGCATTTGGATCTCCAACCCTAGTCTCGGAGCAGTTTGCAACAATTACAATAATAATATATTATAAAATAGCTATAATAAGCATCTGTAATATTCCTGTTATAATTTCTAGCCTTGACCCAGTGTCACATTATTAGATTTTAGAACTTAGATTAAAATTGCATTCTTGTAAAAATGTAGTTAACAAGAAGCACTTTACGCTCACAGTGGACGCTATAAAGAAAGTGCAGTGTTAATTGAACGCTCTGGGGTCACACTAGGCCATTTTATTTCGAATACATGTGCAGCCCTTCTGAAGACATTAGAGAGTACATAAAATTGACAAGATGATCAAACAATGCTAACACACACACAAGATGACACTCAATGACACAAATATGTGTAGGTTGACTGAAAAAATTATATTTTTAAAACAAGGGAAGTCGACATGAACTTATCAGCCTATATTTCCAAAGACTCTCTCACGGATAGACAGAAATAGGGAAAGACAGATGTACAGACCTTTACAGAGACAGGTAGCCGGTTGTCTCTGAAGGCCTGGAAACTGAAGCTACGAGGCTGCTGGGTTGCTTTCCTCACGGGCACCAGGTTTCCAGAACATTCTAAGTGCAGCGGCATCCCCTCCATCACCTGTGGGAGGAAAAGGAAGGAGAAACACAAGGAGAGCAGTGATTCAGAATGAGTCAGAGACTTAGCGCTAATGTAGCGAGTCGACGTCATTGTGTACAGTAGACAGCTGCATCATAAACTTGCATTTTATTACTTATTCCTTTTGAAAATGCTGAAAAATGAGATCTAAACTGCATTGTAAAAACAGAATCCTAGAAATTAAAACTTTAAGAACAATTCAAATGAGGCAAGACACATCATGCATTGCAAAATGCACATTCAGAAAAGACACTGGTGTTAAAAACAATGCTAAAAGAAAATTGATCCTATTTTTCTGATTTTTTTTTTTTTTGTGTACATCAGAAAAATATATATGACATATACATATGCTTTTATGTCAGCTAACCTCAATGTCCCTGCTGCGGGCCACCTCGGAGAAGTTCTCGTGCAACTCAAGGGTTTTGTCTATTTTGTCATCAGTCATGCAGTAACAGCGCAGGCGGCCCTCTCTGGCATCGTTCATCTTAGCAAATACAACAAATTTGGCCATGTATGGAACTGACATCAGCTCACGGTACAGCAGGTTGGCGAAGGTCACGGCCTCTGCCGTTCGTGGACAGTCCGCCAGCCAGAACCTGCAGCGAAACAGAGGACAGACACATGTACAATAGAGGGGAAAAAATAGGGTCACAAGAGACAATGTTCACTTGTAAATGTGTATAAATATAAATGGCGGTATGTAATAAATATAAATGTCATAGATATAAATGTAATGGCGGCTGGAATTCACCAAGAATGAATTGTTTTCAGAGATGGTAAAAGCACAATGTTAATTGTGCAAGGAAAATAGTGCTGAGGTTTTTGAATAAAGCACAATTTATAAATGAGCCTAATTTACAGTAAAATTAGGTATGTTAGCAATGAAAAGAATGGCATTGACTTTGTATTATTTATGGTACAGTGCTATTTTAACACATTTAGTGGCTGCTTAAAACAGATTATAGGTGTTAAATAAGATGCATCTTTTTGTGCTGAAATACAACGCACAATGTAGTGCAACCGTTCAGTAAATTCGCTCCTAGATGCTTTATCCTTGAATGCTTTTGTGTCTCACCTTGCAGACACATTGGTAGTGAAGTTGGCACAGTTGTGGGAATACATGAGCTTGGTAGTGCCAGTGATGTCTTCCCACTGAGCGGGAGCGGTGCCACCTGCAGAAGGTTTACATTTTTTTATAAAATCCTTTTTTTTTTTTTACCAACACCATCTGGAATGAACTTGCTGAGTCTATCTTTATCCCAGTGTCCCTCTCCAGGCAGGACACCAGTCTGTTTCAGCCTTTTCCAAGCAGCCTGGCAGGACAGCTACATCAAATCTGGCCGAGGCTGGAAAAGACTGGCGTTCAAGACAATCTTCCTTTCTCCAGAACACAAATATCAATTTCAGACAATGTTTTCTTTGAAATAGATCAGAACCGGACTGTACCAATAACACTGCAGAGGAGGCGGAGGCTAGTAGTGTCTCCTTCGCCGGCATCACGTGCACTCTCCCTCCAAGATGGAGGTAAGGGGATACGCAGCCCAATTGGTCGATGGAATTTGCGCCGACGAGGCTCTACTGTCACAACGGGACTGAATGTGGCCTGATTTCCTAATTGCCGAGTCAGCAGCTCATCAGGGATTGGCTGGGCCTGGGTAGAGACAAGAGAAGAAGAAAAAGACACAAAGATTCATAAATCAGTTATTCCTTAGTTCATTTTCAGTCATTCTCCTCTGAATTTATGCATTATTATTATGCTTATTTTTTAACAATGTGTACAGCATTTTAGATAAAAGTTTTCCCCTACAATACATAATTGTCAACTTCATTATCAAAGGTTAAAAAAAATTAAGTTGCACTCATAATCAAGTCCACTTCTGAATCTAATCATATATTTTGTATAAAATGTGTGATTACATTGCTTCACTGTCATTCTCTCTACATTCTGAAAACTCACCTGTAAGCCAAGTCGGACCCTCTTAGTGACCGCCGTGTCGGGGAAAATGGCCTGGACCTGGGGCACCAGCTTACTCATCAGCTGACCTCCCTCTGGGCCAATAAGATCGCTCTCCTGTTGGACACGTGACACCACAGCAAAGTAAAGAGGGAAGTCTGTGGAGATTATGCGCCGGATTCTTTTCTTCTCCAGCTCCTCCTGACTTTCCAGATCTGATGAAGGCACCCAGAGAAAACAAGGTCATAAGGTCAGTCTTACAGAAATAATTGTGGGGGAAATGTAAAGTGATATGTAATTTCTCCTGCTACATAACTGAAAGAGAAAATAACACTCTTTTCTCTTTGGGTTTATGGAAATTCCTCTTAGTGAAACATAAGACCTACCTTCATCCATTCCATTGAGGATGGTCTCCAGAACCTCATCGCCATAGCGATTCCGATGCTCTTTCCATACGGAGCCATTCTCACTTCGCAGAACCACTAGTTCCCGATCACCTCGGCTCAAGGAAGCAAAATGAGGGATCTCCACTATCACTGGCCTGAAGGGAATGATGGGAAAGTGCAAAGGCATTCGTTGAAAATATCTTTATTTGACAACAAGACTCTGAGTGAATAAAATAAGAATGATTAATTCAGAATGAAGAATGGACTTTCTCCATTCTGTCTTTCTCAGGCTACATCTACATGAATCCAGATACATTTGAAAAAGGGGTTTTAGTTTTAAAACGCTCTCTGCACACAAAAGTTGTTCGTCCACACTGAAACATCAGAAACTACTTAAATCATCTTAATGCACGTGTAAAATGTGTTAAAAGCTTATTGAGATGACACCAGACATAATAAAGTTCTTGCGTTATTCTACTAGCATGATTGTTTTATTAGCAAAATATCCCACCACTACTGGTGCATCCAGGTCACACTCAAAATCTCTGCCCTCAAAATTGCCCTCAAGTTTTGCCACAGGACAGCAATTGCAAGTACATTTTTATGTCATTTTGTTTTTGGAATGTAATATGAAGATTTTAATATAATATGAAGACACACAGCAGCACATGCCGCTATAACCGTAGATATCTATTGGTAAAATATGTCACATGACTAAACATGCATCATCGTTTTCGAATACCTCCGTGTTCACAGTCCACACTACAATGCTAAAATGAGTTTTCAAATGAATCCACTTGTGAGAGCATCTCCAAAAAGCTGTAAAATACCCAAAACGTAGAGAAAAAGATGTATTTTCAAATGTATCCGGATTAATGTAAGCGTAGCCTCAGTCTTACTCAAAGAATCATTCATGATATCACAACTAGAATCGCAAGCAATTGCCATCCTCATTGCACAAGCACACACACTTACCCTAGAAACTGCATACTGGAAGGCCCTAGAGAGATAATACGAGATGCCAGTCCCTCTCCCTCCACTAGAGGAGGTGGGGTGGTGAGTTTCTGCGGTTTGACCAGACGGCAGGTGATGCGTGTGGGGGCAGCGCAGGTGCGTGGCGGGATGATCACACGCAGACCATTATGCCTGCTGCCCCGCATGGACCCGCCTCTCGCATCCACCATGAAGCTGACCAGAAACCTGTCAAACAACCAGCCGGTGAGCAAATCAGGCACAATGAATTTAGCCGGAAGCCCAGTACAAATCTAAAACCTCTTCAAAAGAGCCTACTCCTAGACACAAGATGACAGTGAAGACAGGTATAAAAATAAGCATTTATGACCAACAGATAAATACGGAGATAAAAGCGGTGAGAAGTGTCCGTAACGTCCGTTTACTGGATTTGTTTAGGCTGAATGTGAATTATTTGCACTGACCCAGTGTGGATGGGGCTGGCCACTGGGCTAACGTTGTCTGAGGTCTCTGTGGCTGGACTACTGGGGATTAGAGAGTCCTCGTCATACTCCTTTGGCAAAGGGACAGGTGTGTGCTGCAGACACACAGGAGTAGCACAGACCACACAGACACAAAGACACACACAAACAGAGGTACAATGACAGCTTTATGAGCGTAAAAGAGAGAAAAGGTCATCTCTGCTCGGATCACCAGGTCATAGCAGCTGGTCAAGCTGTTTAAAAATAGGGTTAATTAACTCTAGCTTATTTCAGCTTAGCCAAGCTGGTTTACCGGTCCTAACCAGCTTTAAAAAATGTAACTGTATATATCTATAACTGAAGCAGCCAACTGTATTGGATCTGACAGCAGCTGCATCACAAACCATAAGTAAATGTACTTGAAGCTTTGTCTGTAAATTACGGTTTTATACGGATAATGTTTTCAAAGCACTTACACGCGTGCAATTTCCTGTGCAATGACGTTAGCTAATTATAACAGTGATCAATTTACTAACAAGACTTAAAGGAGCCGCCCTTTAAAACAGATAGTTTCAGACAGGGTAAGAATAAAGGTTGAAAATAACAAATAATAAATACATTTTATTTATTTAATAAAGTTTCTAGTTATGCAAAGCTCTAAAATATTGTATTGGGTCTTTAAAAATTAAAAATAACATCCTTATCCTTAATTTTTATCCAGTAAACCCTGAATCAATGAATAAAAAAGTCATGTAAATTCATTGGTTAAAAGACTAGGAACCCTGCATAACATTCAGTACTTAAAACTGAATTTTAATTTACAGAAGTGCCAATAGATTAAAATAAGTTTTGAAAAACACATTGAGGGCAAAGGGGGTCTTCAAATATTGTTGTGGACTATAGGGGGCCGTGGAGTCAAAAAGGTTGAGAACTGCTGGCTTAGACTATCAAATGAAAATCTTTGACCATTTAGATAACACCAGACCTGGATTTTTCAGCAAGGAACATTTCTTATTTCAGCACATGAAGCAGAAAAGTACAATACCTGGTCCAACATGACAGTTTCAGGTGACACACATGGAATTCTGGGAATTGCGGGTGAGTAAGGTCTGGAGAGAATGAAGGAAATAGTTGTAATCTGACTACTTTATTTTAAAGTAAAAAAATGTATTCTGTTCTAGCATCTCAGCCAAAGGACAAAATTGTTGCATTGTGCTCTTGTGACCTACGTCGTGCCCATCCCGCTCTCAAAATCTCTCAGGGTTTTCTTGGGGGACAGAAAATCATCATCCTGGTCTTTTAGGTCATCCAGCTTCAAATAGCGAGCCCCATCCATCCCGAGAAGTTCATCACCTACATACAGCACAAAATATGTCACAGACACTGATGTAGGAGGTTTGCAGGAAAAAGGATGATTAAGAGAAAGGAAGGAAAGCTCAGAAGTCAACTCAGCATTCACAATCCATCATTCCCGGTCGAGCACAAACAAGAACCTTCACTCATTCACCAAGTCCAAGCAATGAAGTCATACACACAGAGAGCCAATGGAAAACATGAAGAAATCAAGAAATTCGGTAAGATTTCATGGTATTGGTTTCTGAAGTGGGCATGCCCGGTAGTGCAGAGAAGATCACACTTAATCTGCATGGGAGAGGTTGTTTGATGTTATTGTAGGGGCTTAATCACAGGTGTTCAGAGACACGTAAAACATACACTGTCATTTTGGAGCCCTCTGCTGAGTCAAATAATCATCATCAATTAGTAAAATTATTCACTCCCAGTGTGACTCCCTTAGTGTTTGGATAAAGAGAACCTCATCTATGGGTGTTTCTTTAACTACGGGCGCTACGGGTCCCAGCAGTTGATTTTTATCAACATTTCCAAGTTTTTTCATGTCTTCATTATTTATTTTTGATAGTTTCCCAATACCTTTTATCAATTTTTTTTTATTATATATATATATATACACACACAAAATATAAAATTTGTAAAAATAATTATACAATATGAATATGAGACCGGTGTCTCAAAATATGAATATAGAATATTATATTCTATAATATAATATAATAATGTGATGGAAACTGACAAAAAGTTTGTTTATTTATTGCACAAAGCCAAAAATACCCATAGTTGAAGAAACACCCTGGCACAAACAGCGTATAAGTAATTTCAGATGCAGTCCTGTTAATGATGGATCCACAAACACGTTACTGTCAGTAAAGGAAAAGAAACATCATGACCACACGATAATGAGGGGCCAACGCCGTAGTAAGACAAAGCGACATGTTAAAAATAGAGAGCGGTTAGAGACACTTGAGGGTCAGAGACAAGATGATAGTGCTTGAAATGGAGGCACACATTTCATGAACCACTGAGTACCGGACAAGCCAGAAAGTGGGAGACGCTCCTACCTAATGTTAGCTGAGCAACTCCTACAGCAGGAAGGAAGAAGGAACATTTCAGGCTGGCGATGCTACCGTAGTAGATTTACAGTAGGTTTAGAATATCATGAAATACTTGCTTTTGCTTTTTCATTCCATTAAAGTCCTAAATAAATGGAAATTTATCAATCATCTTTCAGAAGAAACAAACACATAATGATAAGAGCCAATGAAGCTTAAGGGGATAGATCCATGAAAAATGGAAGTTCTGTCATCTTTTAATCATTCTTTCCCAACTTTATTTCTTCAGTATCCTTAAAACACATAAGGAAATGTTCAGGAGAATGTCCAAGCTGTTCTTTTCCTTACACTGAAATTGGATAGAGACCCAAGTGGTCCATTCGAATCAGAGAGCATGTGAGCAGAGCAGTAATATTTAAACGGTAAACAGAGAAGAAAAAAAAAAAAAAAAACAGTAAACTTTCTGAAGATTCCACTCCGATCGCTCAGTCCGCTCAGTCAACCTAGAATGCTCTTTGTGATATGCTGGTTCGAGAATATGGTCTAAGGTTAGGTCTAAGGTTGTGGAGTTCAAATATTGTTTTATATCAGTTGCGAACCTTATACATAGCCTAAATGCACAGTAAACATCAGTTAATAACGAAGAAGGATCTTCATTGTTTTTTGCTTATGGATAAAAAGAAGTTTTAAGTTAACAAACGTCCCAAAGTCCACACTGATGAGAGCGCCGTTTAAACAAATATGTAAATATGTGTTTTTTAATGGTTTAATTTAGTTTTAGTTCATAATAATAACCCTGGTCACCATTCCCTTTCATTGTATGGAAAAGAGCAGCTTTCAGGATTCTGCTAAATAACTGCTTAATAAGTCATACAGGCCTCGAAAGACATGGGGTGTGTAAATGATGACATTTAATTTAATTTACACAACTGATCCTACATGTGTAAATCACATTGTGCAGTCAAGTAAGTAGTCTTTGAGTGTGATATCATCTCTAATCTCTAGTTCACTTCAGACTGTAACTTTTGGGATATGACCCAGCAACCCATCTGCCAACTGGCTCATGTTTTTAATTGAGAGTCTAGCACCAACCTCATGGTACTGAGACCTTGTCACAGCAGCTGAGAATCAGTGTTTTAATGTGGTATTTACTGCGGTATGATCCTTCAGGCTACATTCAATATGTGCCACACGTACGCACCTTCATCTTCCGACACATCCAGTATTTCATCCACCGTCTCTGGGAAACTCATGCGATGCTTTTCAGTGGTGATCTGAGGGATAGAGAGGGAATATATGAACAAGTCAAGATGGCAAATGTTGTACAATTCACAGAAGATGACCGGATTAATAAGAGATGAAAGATGACAAATCAAGCTATGAAGATTGAAATCTCATACTGAGATAAGATAAAGTTCATGAGAATGCAAACGACTCTCACCACAGATACAGATTCCTCTGTCACCAGTTTGAGCACATCAATGACAGAGATGTAGCCTAGCCGCTTAGCGATACCCAGGGGTGACGTCCCATTCTGTCACAGATAACACAGTCAGGTCACCAAATCTCACATCTGTATCTGATAATATTCTATCTGTCTGATGTGGTGGGAAAGGAATATATATATATATATATATATATATATATATAGTATATAAAATATACGTTATGCAATGTAAATAATCATTATAGAAAATATTAAATAAACAATATATAATATAATATGATACTAAATATACTTTTTAGAGCCACTGAATTCTAGCCATGCTGCTTTATTCAGCAGGATAATTCCTAAATAACAGCTTATGTTTACTGCAGAGGACTGGCAGCATGACAGCAGAAATGCTCTTCATCAGACATTTAAGCAGTGAATCATATTTTTTGGTGAGAAGAATTGTCATATTTCAAGTATGCGGGAAGGGGGTCTGCTCACAGTGGTGATCTCATTAGGTAGTGCTCCATGTTTCAACAGCAGGGTGACGATGTCTGTATGACCCTGCTGGGCTGCTTGATGTAAAGGAGTGTATCCCAACTGGAAAAAGAAAGATGAGGGAGAATGAGAGCGCAAAGGTACATAGTAACAGTGAAAAGTGTACAAAAAGAGGCCTGTGTACAGTATATCCAAATGTGTAGCACTTACCCTGGTCTTGCTGTTAACGTGTGCTTGCAGCTGGAGTAAGAACTTCACCATCTTTATGTTCCCATAGTGGCACGCCACATGTAAGGGTGTGTAGCCCATCTGAGAGAGGGATAGAGATTAAAAAGGGTGAGAAAGAACAGAAAAAGCAAGTGAACAGCTAAATGGGTAGGTTCCAGTGCACATAGACGATCAATGCCAGCTAACATTACAACGCTTCAGACCCTTAGATTCAGAGCCAGAATGATTTAATGGGGTGAAGAATGGATTATGAAAAGGTTAAAGTCACTCACTGTGAATTTCAGCACATATCACAAGATCCCTTTAGTAGCTGTGTTTGCTAAACAAGCATTATTATTACTATTGCTGATATGGTTAGGGGTTTCGTTTTTTTCAGACAAACCACAAATATGAACGCTACATATACAAATGACACCTAAAGCCTAGCAGCTTACATTGAAGGAGGAATCTGAGCCATATTTAGGTATCAGAATATCAAAAAGACTTGAGGGTGGGCTTATCTGCTCAGCTCTGGTAACAAAACTCTCTGAGCATCTTAGCAACTGGATAGCAGCGTTAAAAAAACTCAGAACAAAATAGCAACTGCAAAACAACAACAGTAAAAAAAAAAAAAACTCCTTAGTGACTGTATAACAACACCTTAGTGACTGCATAACAACGCCCTAGAAAATCAGGACACTTTAGTAACCGCACAGCAACACCCTAAAACTCTCATAACACTTCTGCAATTGCATATTAACAACCTTTAAAAAACAATCAGAAAACCTTGGCAACTGCCTAACCATGTCAAAAACACTCAGAGCACCTTAGCAACTCTATAGAAACAACCCTAAAACATCTTAGCCTCCACATAGCATGGCCCTAAAAACTACCCAAATCATAGCATAGGGGTGACAAGGTTTGTACTGGCCAAACCCACTCATATTTTCTTCAGATAATGTGAAGATTTGGTTCTGTTTGTCGATTTAGCACTAGCATAGACTACATTACAGAGGGCTTTGGGGTCTAAATTCTAGGACATTCTACAGATGGCACTACTGTGTGTGTGTGTGTGTGCATTGAAGTGTCTTACCCTTGAGGCTGCATAGACTGAAGCACCCTGCTTCACCAGCATGTCTGCAATGCCCACATGCCCTTCCTGAGCAACCAGGTGCAGAGGTGTCAGTCCATTCTGTACACACACACACACACACACACACACACACACACACACACACACACACACACACACACAGACACACACACACACAAAGGATGTCAGATAGAAATTAAATGCATTTTTTCCCATTCCCCTCGTTTCATTCTTCCAACGCGTCTCAATCTTTTATAGCTTTCTATTTATTTTCTCTCAATAAATTATACCAAATACCTATTTAATCAAAGCTTAAACACTGTATCACCTTGTTGCCTAGGTTCACATTGGCCTGCTTGGAAATGAGAAGAGCCACCATGTCAGGTTGCCCCTCCTGTGACGCCAGGTGAAGCGGGGTGATGCCCTGTAGTGACTCTGAGTTGGCATTAGCTCCATACTGCAGCAGACTGCTCGCCACTTCTAGTTGGTTCTGTTTAGCTGCAATATGCAGGGCTGTGTAGCCGTTCTGTCAAACGGAGGAAAAGTAAAAGTGACCGTTTTTTTCTTAAACTGCTTTTAAAATACTGAAATAGACTGCTACCCATAACGTCACAGCTCAGAATAGTCCCCCGCCAAGATCTTCTAAGAGTAAGGTGTATATGTGTATCTTACTCTCGCCGTGCTGTGTGGAGAGCCGCCCTTGCTGACCAGCAGCTTGACAACATCAAGGTTGTTGTGATGGACGGCCACGTGCAGAGGGGTCAAGCCATTCTGAGAGGGGAGAGAGGAGGCACATGGCCTCAGTCAGCTACCGCTGACTGTCATCTGATATTAGAAGACGAGTACTGAGATATGAGATGTACGTCTTGATGAATTACCTTTCCGGCTGCATTGGGATTGGCCCCTCTTTCCAAAAGCAGCTCCGCCACATCCACTTTCCCATATTTACATGCTACATGAAGAGGGGTAAATCCTTTCTGTAAGAAAACGCAGATAAACATATTGAGACTGCAGGTGCAGATGTGCAAATTTTATTGTCATAAATTATCCTTTGTTAGGCTCCACCCAGTGTTACTGTTGCTACCATATTTTTGAATAATTTCTATAAAACACACAAGACTTCAACGGACACCAAGAGTTTCTAATGTATGATTGGTCGGTAGCATTTTAAAGTCACCGTGAAATCAAAATGAACAATAATTTTTTGCATTATTTTGCAAACAATTTTTCCTCTCCACATCATTATTTTATTTTATTTTAATTCACGTGCCCTCGTAATCTTTAATCAAAATAACTTCCCCTCACTCTTTCAACGAAATCTCACCTCGTCTTCTCTAATAACTTGTTTTCTGAAGTGAGGGCGGGACAACCTGTCACTCACATGAGATGACATCAATAGCAAACCATAACGATCCAGCAATCCAATCAATACACAAAATCAAGTCCCGCCCTACATTTTTGTCTTGTTTGAGAAGCTGTTTCACACAGATATACATCACAATAGGGAAGAAAAGACTATTGCAACTTCCGTTTCATGCCGACTTTAAGGCAGGGTTTAGCAAAGGGTTAATTGAGGGGAGAGAACCTTGGTCATTTTGGTTTGTTGGGCATTCCCGTCGAGCAGGATGCGTGTGGTTTGGGCGTGTCCCTCGCGGGCAGCGATGTGCAAAGGGGTGTGGCCTGCCGTGGTGGCCGAGTCTGGATTGGCCTTATGTTCCAAGAGCAGCTTCACCAACTCCTTATGTCCCATTCGAGCAGCACAGTGCAAGGGGGTTTGATCATCCTGTGAAAGGAAAGAGAGAGATAGAGGCAACATGAGATTTTTTAAAACAAAAAGAAGATAAAACAGCTTGTGTGATTGGCATACCTTCGCTTTGGCATCCACCTGTGCATTGTTCTGTAGCAGGAACTGAGCCACCTCACAGTGCCCCGCTCTGGCAGCCATGTGCAAAGGGGTCTCCACTTTCTACAATGGCACATTTTAATACAGTCACAAACATTTAGTTCTGAAAAGAAAACTGTGATTACTGCCACTATTGCTGCTAAAGACATTAGCCAGTTTGTAAAGCGGAATAGCCGTGCCTTGGGGATTCGATTTCTCAGTATA
Source organism: Rutilus rutilus (assembly GCF_951802725.1). Lineage (NCBI taxonomy): Eukaryota > Metazoa > Chordata > Actinopteri > Cypriniformes > Leuciscidae > Rutilus > Rutilus rutilus. The sequence continues at coordinate 20,871,925 of NC_140231.1, read as the reverse complement.
TCTGAGGTACTAAACAAATACACCGTTCTTACCACATTAGAAGCGTTGGGTGAAGCTCCTCTCTGAAGAAGACTCTTCACTATGTTGAGATGCCCCATGAACGCAGCCACATGAAGTGGGGTCAGACCCGACTAAGAGACAAGAACATGCATTTTGCAAAGACTTTAAATGTGTTTAAGGGTTCAGTCATTCAAATTTAAAATAGCTGTTTCTTATTTTACTATATTTCAAAATGTAATTTATTCCTGTGATGGCAAAGCTACATTTTCAGTAGCCATTGCTCCAGTCTTCAGTGTCACATGATCCTTCAGAAATCATTCTAATATGCTGATTTTGTGCTCAAGAAACATTTTTATTTATTTAAATGTTGAAAACAGCTGCTCAATATTTCAGGATTCTTTGATAATTAGAGAGTTTATAAACAGCATTTATTTTTTTTGTAACATTATTAATGTTTTAACTGTCACTTTTGATTAATTTAATATGCCCTTGCTGGATACATTTCTATTAATTTCTAAATTATAAAATGTACATTTACCCCAAACTTTTGAACTCTAGTGTATAATGTTAATATACTCGTGTCCCACAGTGATCGTGGATCGTGAATATTGCTCATTCCTTCATAGTCTTTCTATTTTCTACAAGGGTCAAGATAAAGGAGTAGATGGTGCAAAGTGAATAGAGGTTATCCATCATAGTGACAGCCGGAGAGTAATCTGACCTCAGTCACGGCCTCCAGAGATGCTGAGTGCTTCAGCAGAAGGTCCATGGACCGCATGTGGTTCTTCTTGCAGGCAATGTGCAATGGAGTGAATCCATTCTAAAAAAAAGTACACCAAAAAAATCAACTAATATATTCACACTTTTAAAGTCCCCCTGTGGTGAAAATCAAGTTTTTAATGTTTTTTTATGTCTATGAGGTGTTTTTAATGTGAAAAAGCAGAAAGAAGAGAAAAAGACAGATGCACTTACCAGCGCGCGGGCATTAGCTTTTGCCCCCTTGTCCAACAGCACCTTGACCATGCGGTGGTGCCCACAGTGTGCTGCAACATGCAGCGGGGTCAGGTGGTCGAGGGTGATGTCATCGATCTCTGCGTTGTATTGCAGCAGCTGCCTCACGCAGTCCATGTGATCGCCCTGTGCTGCCATGTGGATGGGAGATAGACCATTCTGCAAGGGGGAACACATTATTATCAACTGATCAGCATGATTACACCATCAATAAAGCTAAGTATGATACAGTATGGCACATCTTAGTAATATAGTTTGGCCACCTTGGTCTTGGCCTGAATGGGAGCGCCCTGGTCTAGCAAGATCTCCACCACACGTACATGACCGTTCCTTGCTGCACAATGCAGTGGCGTCAGCTCATCCTGCAGATAACACAAAGAATAAGCATTTCTGGAAATTTACCAGCTATGTTTTAATGTATCCTACATGGGCTGCATTTTCTGTCCTTATTCATGATCAAATTAAAGTATACCATTAAAAAAGCAAGTTGTCACAAAGAGAAAATACCTGTTTTTCCCATGAGGAAGTAAACTAGGTCATTCTCCATGAGCTAGAATTAAATAAGTCGGATTCAGCAGTCTCAGCAGTGTGATTCTTCATCTCAGCCAGTAAATAATGTCACTGTGAGATGTGATTACGGCTGGATACAGGAGGATCGACTAGTCAGTTAGTCATCAAACCAACCGACTAGTCTATTTAGATTATACCAAATCTAACAGTGCAATGTTTAATCCATCTCATTTTATTTTGTTGTAAAGAAAAAAATCCAGGTCTATATTCTGACCTGTTAAGCACTGCTGCATTTTATGAATAAAAGGTGTATTCTTTATTATTATTATTATTATTACAAACACATATTGAGACACTTGCTCTCTGTTTTATTCTTGCCTCTCTCTCTCTCTCTCTCTCTCTCTCTCTATATATATATATATATATATAGTATTAAAACTATTTTTTATATTTGAATTTGAATTAATATTTTAGTTTCATTTAAATCTATCTATTTATTTATTCATTAATATTTATTAATTTCTATTTAACTTTCACTTTTAGCTTTTTGTAATTTTAGTACTTCGACTTAAACTTAAAGGTATAGTGGAGGATTTTCCCGAATTTTAGAAAAGAACCGCCCTCTAGCGCACGCCAGCGTGTGAAATATTCTCCCAAAAACACTCTGGTCTTGTTTCTTTCTTCAGAGGCCTTTCTCTTGTCATACAATTCGTAGACACTTTTTCTCTTGCGACCCTCAAACATTTTGAAAAAACCCGGTGAGAACGGCGAGCTTCAATGAATGGCTGAAACCGTAGCTCACCACACACATACACCCGAAAGTGCGCATGCGCAGAAAGCGAAAACTACCTAGGGACGAGCACGTACGACGGCCTTACGTAAACATATCACCAGAATGATTGACAACTAGGAGGACCAATAGTCTTGATGATCCACCCGGAAAAAGAAAATCCTCCACTATACCTTTAAGCTTCATTTCAATTAATGAAAATGACATTAAAATAGTTTAAGTTTTAGTTAACAATAACAACACTGCAAACTGCAGACTATACGATTATGAAAATATTTTGCACATCCCCGATGGATACTGTACCTTTGTCTTGGCATCTATCTGAGCTCCTCTGTCCAACAGAAGTCGCACCATAATCACATTCCCCCTCCTGGAAGCGATATGTATTGGCGTAATGCCATTCTTCAAGAGAAGATGAGTAAAAATTTAAATTCATGTAATCTTTTATGTAGCATGAACCGGCATTTAACGTGAGAGTTGAACTGACCTTCGGCGTGAAGTTCACATTGGCTCCTCTGTTTAACAAAAGCTGTGCGACACTGAGATTCTCATAATGGGCTGCGATGTGGAGGGGAGTAAAGCCGGTCTACGGGAAAAGAGTGTAACATTTCATTGATTCAGTATATGTATAAAACAGTAACACCTACGCAGACAGATTTTTAAACAAACTCAGTACTGTTTATCTTGTCACATAGTCATCTCTGCAATTACAAGCCAAGAGCGGCTGCACTGAGCTCAGTGAGTCATGATGCGTAATCCCGCTCGTGGTGAGATAAAACCTTTCAGATGTGTACAAACACACATACTTTGCTGAGGACGTCTGGGTTTGGGTCGTTCTGCAGCAGTACGGCAGCAGTGCGCGTGTCGTCGTTGCGTGCCGCAATGTGCAGGGCCGGCAGACGCACTTTGCCCTTGGTGCCGTAGTTTATAAGGAGGGCCACCACGTTCTCGTGACCCTGCTGAAGAGCTACCGCCAAAGGAGTAAAGCCATCCTGGGGGATGAAATCGAGAGTTGTAGGTTCATTTGGGTTTTATTTCTGCTGAGTTTGATTTCAAAGTGTCGCTCACCTCGGTTGGAAGACTCTGATTGGCTCCATGTTCAAGTAGATATTTCACCACTTCCAAGTGGTTCTCCTGTGCTGCCATGTACAGGGGACTGAAACCTTTCTGTAAAACACAAAATAACAACAAAGAACAAATAAATGAGCTTTTCATCTACATAATTCTATGTTTGTTGATTCATGTCTTGAGGCTCAGACCAACCTGAGACTGGGCATTGACGTTGGCACCATAGTTTATCAGTTCTGCAACCACTTTCTCTTGGCCGGCCAGAGCAGCAATATGAAGGGCGGTATTCCCTTTCTGCAAAAATAATAGTCATGTAAATATAATAAAGAGAAAGACTTTTCAGACAAATAAAGACTTTTATATATTGAATATTTTTTTATTTTGTTATTGGTTTTTATCTGTCTGATGTTTTTTAATTGATTTATTTTAATGCTGTCTTTTTTCATCTAAAATGTCTTTTACAGAATTTTGACCTGTGAAACACTTTTACCTACATTTTATGTGAAAGGTGCTATAGAAATAAACTGCATTATGATTTATTATAAATATTTATTATTATTTGCTACTTGCTATTGTTAGTCAGTTAGTCAGTGGGAGGGACTTTCTCATTCTCCAGAATATTTCATTGAACAAAACAAATATGAAAGAAAGTTGAGACATCAATATTTTTGACTCATTTTCCTAGAGGACAGAAACTGCTAATTTGAAATGCACAAATTTGTACAATGCTAATTTTGTCACCTTTTAGAAGTACTTGTCTTTATTAAATATACAATATGATAAATGTCAATGTTCAATAAGTAGCTATTTATTAAAAGAAATATTCAGAATAAATATTTATTCCACCAGGGAAGAGTTCATTAGCCTTACTGTAGCAACTCAGCCAATCAGAATGTAAGGTGCGTCCCAATTTGCATACTTAATTTGCACTATTCTATAACATTTTGTAGTATAAATAATGTAAGTAGTGTGTTGACACTGAAAATTAGAAAAAGTGCACTTTACATACCCGGATGATGCACTTAATTAACCAAAAAAACCGAAGTGTGGAAAATTGGACACTTCATGCACTCAAACTGTCACAGCTTTAATTACATAAAAAAGGGGGAGGGGCTATCAGACTGAAAGAATATAAATATAAAATTGATACACTGCACGGTTGAGTACATAGTGGACAGTGTGTTATTTGCCAGAGGAAGCAGTTCGACTGACTGAGGAAAGTAGATTTACCTTTGTGTTAGTCTCCAGGTCAATGCCATGGTGCAGCAGCTCCAGCACCATCTTAACATGACCTTCTTTGGAGGCCAAGTGCAACCCATTAAGCCCATTCTGCGAATACAAGAGAAACCATTAGGTGCTGAAAAAGTCAGTCTAAAAAAAACAACAACAACAAAAAACCCCACCCTGACACTGACACATCTCAAGTCTATCTCTTTATCTCTCCCCGTCTACCTGTCAAATTACTTACTGAGAGGAGGGCAGCCTAAAAATAACACAGTGAAGCACTGACTGAGAAATCTACAGATCAGTGAAGCTCTCAGTGAACAGGGCTTGGAAATAGAACGGTGGAGGAAACCGACAAAAAGGCCGGGCGAGGTAAAGGCTGATCGGAGAACGGTAAATGGTACAGTGTGTGCTTTTGAAGGGACGCTAGGTGTGTAGCCAGATTTGGCCATAAGGGGGCTCTGCTCTGCTAGTCTGACTGGAATCCCCTTCATACTGCAGTGTCACTCATCTCTAATGAGCTCGTACTGCAGCTGCACAGTGCATGCGCAGAGGAGAGGAAGACAGAATGGAGAAGGAGGGGTGCTTGCAGACGGTGGGGAGGAGCGCTGATGAAAATTGCCACACGTGCCCACTTGGCATTAATATTCTCTAGACGTGCTTCATGATGTTTTAGGGAATATCACAGTGTTTGTGTGATATCAACAGTATTGTTATACGTGCATAGATCGCCAACACTGGATCTTTCATTTTTCTACATATAAATTACATTTTAAAATGTATAAACATAGAAAAGAGTTATTTTTCACATTATAATAATAGTTCACAATATTTCTGTTTTATAAATGTCAAATAATCGCAGTCTTGGTGGGAATAAGAGACAAGATCTTACTGATCTCTTACTGAACTTTTAAATGATGTAAATAAGGTCACAATTGTTTGAATGACTTTGTTCCCTCCGTTAAACACAGAAGGAGAAATTCTGGTCATGACATTTTGAATGGGGACTGAAGTGTTCAAGCATCTAAGGACAAATAAGCATTACAATTTAAAATTATGCATTTGGTAGACACTTTTATTCCACAAGATTAGTGCACAAGAATAGATGGCTTAATTTTCACTGTGTTTTTTTTTACAAACTATTGTATAAGGAAATGTATTGTGCTTCAGTTCTTGGACATCCTGTCTGGCTATGTAGCTAGAATACAAATGGCTTTTCAAAAATAAATAAAATAAAAGAATGAAATAAAAATAAAATAAAATACATAAAACTTTGGTCCATATGGACATTTTTTTCTGATTCTTAGATTATTTTTGGCTATATAATCATTAGATGTTGATAGATAAAATGGTTAATAACATTAAGGCTATTTACAGCCGTTAGTTCATCACCTATAAAATAAAGACAAATTACACTATGACAAGATCATCAATTGTCTAAAAATCTCATTAACAATACTTGCTTTAAGCTGAGGTGGAAATTAATCACACGCTCTGAGCTTTAAAATATGGTTTCGCTGATTTTCAGAATTTTCTCAAGTCCCAAAGCATTAGCCGCCTCACTGTCAAAAACAGTCTAAGCTCCTCACAGAATGTGTTGCGACAGCACAGAGACATTCACGCTCTGATATCAGCATCACAAACGGGAAGTATACTTCAGTTTATCCAAACACGTAACTCCAAGACGCATTGAAATTTAGTCTAGGTTGCATATCGTAGGCCGTGACAGGTTCCCGATGGAATCCTGTCGGTGAATGATGTTATAAGGTGGTGTAGTAGTCAACGTGTGTGTGTGTGTGTGTGTGTGTGTGTGTGCGAGAGAGAAAGAGAGAGAGAGAGTTCAGGATGCAGGCATACAGAGTGGGCGTTCATTTTCAGAGCTTTTCAATGCGGGAAGCCAGCCAACTACTCAGGTCCATTCACTAACCCGTCTCTGAGAACCAAACATAGCTCTTCTGCAAATATCACAATATGCTATTTAAAGCAGGTAAGCAAGTGTTATGATGCAAGTGCTTGCAAAAGCATGACCGGTGAGGGGGTTAGAGGAGGAAGACATGCTGGCATGATTAATTATGGCAATTTACTGATTAGGGCATTGAACACAGTTCTGCATTGACACTGTAAACACAGCTGTACTGTCCGACCACAGGAGCATTGGGGGGTTAATACAGACTCCAAAACACAAACTGGCACAAGCAAACACAAACACGCACACACAGATGTGGATCCTAATCTACAATATGATGAATTTATAGCTCTAAATAGCCATTTCTGAATTTAGCCAGTACTATTAATGGGCTTCAAAGTTACTTTGGGCTTTCAAGGCGTGGATGTGAGACTGCTGTTGTCATGCAGTTGCTAAACTGCTCTTATATATTTCAAGCATGTTGCTATGGAGTTGCTAGGGTGTTTTGTGTGGTTGTTAGGTGGTTTTTACACCAAAATAAATCTAAAGGATTCTTTTAGGTGTTTTATAGATCACAGAATTGAAAATTGAAATATTTTCTTAACAAATTCCATGATTGGAAATACCATTCATATCTGTAATAATAGTAATTTGGTAACACTTTACAATAAGGTCTCATTTGTATTGAAAATCTTTTAAAAAGTCTTTTGAAAGGTTTTTGTTGTTGTTTATATCAGTCTATGTGGTGTTTAATATGCTTTAAGACAAACCTTGTAAAAATGTATCAGTCAACACCATTGCTGAATATTTTCTTCTTAAAACTGCGGTGAACCAAAGACAGTCTCAAAACCGCAGTTTGAAACCGCCCCTTATTTCTATGTCACAAACTTGTAACCAATCCCGTAAATGTGCGGGCGGGGCTTTTCCTATCATTATTTCTAATGCAGATTTTTATAAGGCTCTGAGACTCTGAGATGGCGAATGGGAACATGATTTGTGTAACATTAGCAACACATTATTAGCTGATTGATAACGTAGTCAAGCCAAAGGCTAATCATATCAATTACCTTTATGTGTCAACTTTTATTCAAATTCTGAATGAATCACATATAGCATAGAAAGTGTGCAAAGAGCACACCCTTTACAATCACTAAAAGCTGTCACTCATCTTAGTTTACAATCTCACTAAAAGTTTCATTATAATCAATAATAAAGTTGTCTATACTGCACAATGAATATCTTACTAACAATGTGTCTACACTTTGTTAATGACAGGATTTGCGAACGTGCAGAACTCAGCGTGAGTGGATTCTGACTAATTTAAACACCTCTGATTGGCCACTGCGTTCAAGAGATCAACAAACATGTCAGTGAATTGGATACATTGCTCACCGCTGCAAAAGTATATTGTAAATATAAACATTTGACGCTCTCCAGAACACAAATATGCACCGGAGTGTTTACCAAATCTGTTTCGTTAATATGATACTATTGCAGTATCAACTGAGGGTGCTTAGAGGGCAATTTGAGGGTGTTTAGCATCCATACTAGAACTGGGCCTGATAATTCACTCTTTTTCTTCTTCTTCTGAATCAGTTTCTGGTTCAAACATATATGGCAGATTTAAACCAATATTTCCACTTGCCATTGTGTAGTGTTTACCACAGTTGAGTTGAGGAGGGGATTAATTTGCATATTCATGGCCCTACATATGCTAAATGAAGCAAGGTTGTAGAGTTGCATTCAAACTATTTTAAGGCATGAAGAAATTATTTTCACAGGAAAAAAAAACATTTAAATATGTCATTGTGATTATCAAAGATGAGTTTAAAAGATAAAATTATTGACTGCAGGGGGACTTTAACATTAGCTAACATTTACAAAGAACAATACTTCTACTGCATTTATTGTATCTGTTAACGGATAATGCACTGTAAACTAACGTGAACATTTTTATAAACTAATGTTACCAAATGATACCTTATTGTACAGTGTTCCCAATCATTTTAAACATTTAAACCCTAAGGGTAATACTTACACATACTGTACACATACACTCACGCACATGCTTGATGCTTGATATTGCAGGATGGATTTTTCTCTCACCTGATTGGCTATGTTGATGTCTATTCCATTTTTGATATGGTCCAGAGCTTTTTCCAGATTACCTGAGCGTGCAGCACGGAGAAAACTAGTTGTTGTATCCGCCTGAGGGAGAGAGAGAAGATAAGAGAGAGAAGAAAGGAAAAATAAATGCAATTCTGAATAGGAAAAGGGATTGTTAAATTGTTATAACAATTATTTTGCACAAGGGTTCTGGATATTTAGCGCTTAATAAAACATCAGTGATACAGTTTGACGTACAGCACTAATTAGAGATTCATTCTGAGTTGTGTTGAATATCTGGTTTCAACTGGCTCAAGGGCCACATAACAGCGACCCAACAGGAACGGAATTAGTTTTTTAAATCAAATTTTCCAAAGTTATGAAGTGTGATGTTATATTAAGGGCTGGTTTTGCTCCTAAAGACATATCAGAATTTGCTTTAAGGCTGAAGTGTGTTCTTGTATCCCAGCTTATTTTGTAGAGACAAAGTAAGCAATTAGTTTTTTCCCTGGCAAAGTGTGCTGTGAGCAATCAAAACATTTCAACATCTCGACCATCCCATCATAGTAACATTAAATCAACAGCCATTTCACCCAGAAGCCTAAGACTGGTTGCCCACTGAAGCTAAGCAAGACTGAGCCTGGTCAGTATCTGGATGGGATACCTCCTGGGAAAACCAATTTGCTGCTGGAAGAGGTGTTAGTGAGGCCAGCATGGGTCTCACCCTGTGATCTGTATGGGTCCAAACGCCCCAGTATAGAGGGTATGCTTTGACGTCACTTTCCCGCTGGAACACGCCCCCTCGCCGGACTAAGTGGCAAAAGAGCCTGCTGCGTTACTGGATTTGATAGGGGAAACTGCGAAAACGCAAGTAAAACAAACGATTATCAGTTTAAACTAAAGGTTGGACTCTATAAAGTGTTCCTTACAACTCACCAAAGATCCAGTGATCCATGGATATTGACATGCAACCAGGATTCGTGTTTCCTGACATCTATGTGCCTGATTTCGACGCAGGGGAAATACATAAAGCAAATTTGCCTATGAACGCTTTATATAAAAACAATATATATAGGTCTAAATCCGGGTGCTCACTTATATCAATGTTATATATATCATCCAGCTCTAAAATTTGTATAGTTTTTTGTCAGTGTTTATTTAAAAACATCCAATTAGAATATATAATATTCAATACAATATATAACAATACAATACATAGGATATGATTTTACCCCTAAATTCAGCATATATTGACACAAAATGATAACTGCAAATCCACCTTTCTCTGCCTGGAGTCCAGTTGTTTCTATGAATTGCAGCAATCCATTTGCTTCTCTGTTCTGTAGCTTTCGGCAGTCTGTAAAAATATACCTCAGATTTCTTGCCAAATCTAGTTGTAGAGTCAATCGCAAAGCTCTTTCCCATTTTAGAAGTGTTTGTGTGTTTTTCAAGGCATTCACGCTGAAAACAAATGCTGCCGCTCAGTCTTTTTGCCACTCGGTGGGCGTAACTGCAGTCACTCCCGCCGACGGTGAGGTCACGCACATACCCTCTATAGTGATGGGGACACTATACTGTCAAAGAGCACCGTCCTTCGGATGAGATGTTAAACTGAGGTCTTGACTCTCTGTGGTCATTAAAAATCCCAGGATGTCCTTCGCAAATAGAGTAGGGGTGTAACCCCGGCATCCTGGGCAAAATTGCCCATTGGCCTCTGTCCATCATCATGGCCTCCTAATCATCCCTATACTGACTGGCTTCATCACTCCGTCTCCTCTCCACCAATAAGCTGGTGTGTGGTGGGCATTCTGGTGCAATTTGGCTTCCGTCGCATCATCTAGGTGGATGCTGAACATTGGTGGTGGTTTTGGAGATTCCCCCGTTCCATGTAAAATGCTTTGAGTGCAGAGAAAAGCACTATATAAATGTAACAAATGATTATTATTATTATTTTTAAATCAACCAGGGCAGAACTAACCAAGAACAAATGTGAAAACAGCCATCATTTTTGTAATCCATTTGGTGATGCTAGTGGCCCAGAAATCACATAATTCAGCTTTAAATATCACTAAATAATAATAATAAATTATTTTAAAAAGTGTCTGTCTGTCTATGGCTGTACTTTTCTCAGTGGAATAGCTGACAGCCTTCATACCGGTACCCAACCCTTCCTTTCGTCTTTCTCTCTCCCTCCTGTAGTGTTCATGCTAACGGGTCCAGAACAGAGAGCTTTTCAGATTCCCATCTGCACTGCAATATTTCAGAAACATGACTTTATCCTGCTGCTCTATATAAAAATCCATGAGTGATATTTTGTGGTTTTCCATGCGATGACTAATGCAATTTGCTCTGATGTGGTCACAGTTTTATTGAGTCCTTGAATTGATTCGTCAGATACTCTGCAGTCTAGATACTGTAGATCATCTCTGCTCTGGTATTTAGTAGGGATGATTGACAGGCCAGTCCCCCCTCCCATCCCAATCAAATTGTGGATGGAATACTGAGTCACTGAGGTGGAAGACGTCATTTTAAAGTCTTCAGGTGACAGCGTAGCAAAAACGTATCCGTCAACATGACTGTGCAGTAATAGTGTGAGTGTGCTCCATCATATCTTACTGAAAACAATTGCTGAATCACTTCAGAATCTAATTTCATTTTGGGACAACAATTTATTTCCTTCTTCTTGAAAAGCCATTCTTTAGCGATCATTATCCACAACCAGCCTGCAGAATGTGATTCTCATATTCTTTAACCCATCCATACTGATACTCATATGGATGGTTTCTTCGGTTTCACACAAATACAAACAAACAGGTTTTTTGGTTCATATTTTTACAACAGCATTCGGTTAACATATCTGAGCTGGAAACTGTCTGTATGGCCTTTCTGATCCTGTAGCAATTCCCAGAGCACTTGCTCACACATTAGCCGCTTTTTCACCGTCGGGACAAACCGTTCTTATTGCTTAACCTTTCCATTCTGTGCCGATCTGGCCCAGCCGATACTGATATGGTTTCATTTTCCACTGTGGGGCTGATAACAGAGCTCTTTGAAATGTAATACAAATGCGTCAGTCGTTGCCTTGGTAAAGCAAGAGTTTGCATACAATATGAGATGTAAATAGTGACCGGGCTGAAGAGAAATTGGCAGCTATAACAAATATAACTGGAACCGTTCCTAACCGTTCTTAGAACTTAGACGGTGGAAAATCAGCTATTGTTTTATGGTATAGAGTTGATTCTTATTCACCTTCCTTATTTGATAGTTCTTGAACAACTTTGAGATGTGTTTTGGGTCATTTTCTTCCTGAAAAATGAATATTCACTTCAAACATAAATTTGATGGATTGACTTGTCTTTAAGGTATATTGAAAAGGACATGCTGGTTGATCTTGTCATTGACTTGGCACCAAATTGTCATTAGCATGAAACTGGCACAGCACCCATGATCATGACACAGCCTTCTTCAAGCTTGACAATGTGAATATATTTTTAGTACCTGGTAAACGAGTTAACAAAGCAATTACTTAGAGAATGGCCAGTGTTTATATGTGATACACACACACACACTCCCGTTGTTTTTGAAATAAGTCTCTTATGCTCACCAAGGCTGCATTTATTTGAAATACAGTAAAAACAGCAATATTACGAACTATTATTAAAATTACTATTTTATTTTATGTGATGGAAAAGCAATTATTCCAGTCTTCAGTGTCACATTATCTAATATGCTGATTTGATGCTCAAGATACATTTCTTTTTATTATTAATGTTGAACAGTTGTGTTGCAAAAGAATTTTTTGGAAACCGCGATCAATTCTTTGTTTCAGGATTCTTTGATGAATAGAAAGTTCAAAAGAACAGTATTTATTTGACACAGAAATCTTTTGAATGTTTTAAATGTCTTTAATTTAACTTTTGATCAATTTAATGCATCCTTGCTGAATAAAAGTATTAATTTCTTAAAAAAAAAAATCTTTCTGACTACAAAGTTTTCAATGGTAATGTATATATACACAAACACACATTAATTTGATATTATATTACATTTAATATTTTTATAACAAAATCTTTGTCCTTAAAAAATTAAGGCAGCAATTAAACTTAAGTTTTCAATTTTAGCGGGTTGATTTATTTTTAACTTTTTTTACACAGTAGCCACAGCTTGGTGAATTTACATAATATGTTTTAATAAAAATGTATATATCAGTTTGCATGCTTTCATGTATTTGCGTAATGGCTCATTGTTATTGACAAGTCTACATTAGTCCACATTATCCCATTGTAATCTCTATAGTACATCTGTTGATAGCGTAAGTGACATTCTGACAGATATCAGCAATCAGAAGAAACAGCAGGAGGGCAATCTCTGTGCAAGCTTTTACAGCAAAAACCATCTGATACACAAAACACACAAAAAACCACACACCTAAACAAACAAACACCCACTTAATCACACCCACATAACCTCATGTTAGCAATAATAGTCATACACAAAACACAATAAGAGCCATTTAGAATAAGAGAAGGTAAAGAGACACTACAGGAACACCAGCGGAGCTAACTAAAGTTATTAGCCACGTCACGACATTCAAACACAAGAACTTCCACCAGCTACACAACCACAAGAGAACCACAGACAGAAACGTTAAAGAAGCCACACCAACACACACAATCTTCCAGAAAGAGGGAAGTGTTGAGAGGCAGTACTAAGATATTTACTCTTCCATCAAAGTGCCATTTTCCACCTTGAGTCTCCGACGAACCCTCTCCACTCAAACTACAGTCCTGATGCATAAGCCAGCGCTGAACCACATGAGCCTAGAAGACACCAACACCACAAAGACAGAGCATGTTAATACACAGACACACACATGGACACATATGGGCAGGTGAAAACACTGAAACTGTGGAAGCAATGGTAACACAAATAGATCATGAAGCGGCGCTCCATTAAGTGAGTAATGTTAAACTTCAAGTATGACTATGAGCATCTGAAAATGTTTATATTTTTCTTAAATGCTTTCACTCTTTTTGAATGCAACACAAAACTGTGCTATAACAAGAAACTGGCTATTGACCTTTGCAAAGGCCCAGGGATAAAAGAGGGAGAATTACACAACAACGTCACATTTTCGTTTCAGTCTTGAGAGGATGAATGCAGAAACCCAGTCGCATTAAAGGGATTCCAGCTCTTGGCGCACTCCAAGACTGGTTGCTTAGCAATTGCTAGGAGGACGATGACATCATTTTCAACATTCTCAAAAGCATACGACTACGAGTGTGACAACTACTGATGCAGGGACCACGCTGACTCTGAGCATATGAAGGCACAAAGACCAAGACAAATTATGTGACCTAAATAACACAATTCAATAACAAATATCCAGTAAAAACCAAATATATGATGCCTGGGTGGTTATTCCAATGCAGTCAACTATATAGCAATATCAATATACCAATCATTTCAGTAGGAATCCATGAGAATGGGAATTTTGCGCAAGGGAGGGTGAAAGATTTCGCCATGCAGATTTCACAACAGGTGGTTCAAGTTAGTCAGGTGGATTCATTGGGTGTTTGGTGTTTTTAGCCCCCAACGGCGCCTTCCAGGCAGCGAGGGGATGGGTAGGTTTAAGGTTGAGGTTAGGGTTAGCTGCCTGGAAGGAGCCATTGGGGGCTAAAAACACCATCGAGCGATTCATTGAGTTCACCAACATAAAGCTGCTTGGTCTGAAAGTGACTTCTGCATGAGGAATACATCGCTTCAATATTACCAAATAGACTAATTGTCGTTTGAAAGTGTTTACCAGCCAGAGCTAACTTTTCCGGTTTCGAACTCCTCCTGAAACAAACACCAAATGAACTTGTGAGATTTCCTTATTCACTTATGACGAAGCAATTAAGCGCTAGGCCTAGCTAAAGCCTCAGAGCACAAAATCCAGACGACTCTATTGTGAAGGAGAGGCGAGCAAAACCCAGACACACATACAGAATTGAGTTCCTCTTGGCAACTGTCAGTGTAACGTCACATTTCCCATCTATGTGAAGTACAAGATCAGTTAATTAATTAATTTAGCATAATCCCTCATGTATCACGAGGGCAGATTCAGATTAACATGCAGTTCGGAAAGTTAAGTGATGACATCATCTGCCAGTGTAATTATGAGGGATATATAACCAATGAATAGAAAAGGGTCACGGTCACACTCTACAACCTGTCTGGCTTCTCACATACACACCTTTACATTCTCACACACTCGCTAAAAATAGTGACAAAGACGTCATTTGGAGCTTGACACCAGTAGGCTGAGAATGATGAATCGCAGTAAAGAACCCTCCAGGGTTTGCTTTGAGACCCACTTCTACAGAAAGAGAAACCTACATAGTGGTGCTAGGGTAGCCATTTATAACACACACTCACACACATGCAACTGTGACTTTTACGCACAGTTGCACACTTAAATAAACACACACAAAATGTTAGATCTCAATACCTTTGGTTTGATTTGAATGGTCAGGCAGTGCCAGTGTAGCAGCCACTTTATACACGCAACGTCAGGAAGCAGAAATATAAAGCCTAGTAAAACAATCCTAGAAGGTCACAGCGTTCTGCAGATCTATAAATAAAGATCTATAATTACTGCACACTATTATTATCGGCTAGCATGACTATGACAATGCTAAAATCCATAACAGGCCAAGTAGAGCAGATTCTAAATAAATAGTTGGAATTATTACAGTTTTACAATTTTACAGTTTTTAAAGCTGTTAATCTCTTAAAGGGGCAGTTCACCCAAAAATTTAAATGATGTCATCATTTACTCACTTTCACTCCTCTGTGGGAGGGAAAAGGTGAAAAATAAACTAAAATAAACTATTAAAAAAACGATATACCTGTAAAAAAATAGATTACTAAAATATAATACTTTAAATATTAATTAATGGTATCAAAAATTAAAAAGGTGAATTGAGATTGTGTATTGTAAATTAAAAAGATGATTTTTTGAAGACTATTCTGATTGCTTTTTTCCATATAATGGAAGTGGATTGGGGCCACAAGCTCAGAAATAATAAAAAAATGTCCATTTAAGTCTTCTGACAGTTTTGCGTGGTGAACAAACTGAATTTTAAGTTGTTATTAGTTGTTTCAAAGTTTAAAAGTCTGTACCATAGATATTAATTTTTGCTATGGAATCAAGAAATATTATTTCTTTTGGTATTGTGACATAATACTTACTTTACATAACAGACTGTACACATTAACAGGGGCATGTTGCCTAAAAATGTTCTTCATTCACAACAATCTCCCTGAAAACACTTGCAGCCGAACAGATCCAGTCGTGACCTAGAGAATGCAAAATCAATAAACAGACCAAAGGCTACGCTTAAGTGGGAGTTGATCAAATATTGATAGACACTCAGTGTTCATAACTGTGTGTATTCTTGTTTCGTGTGCTTGTTTTATTTCTTGGAACATACTCTTGTGTAGCCTCAGCATCTTGTATAAATTACTGCATCAAGAGCCGCTTTCATGCCTCTAAAACAAAACAATCATTTATGGATTCATTCCTGAATTATTAAAGAATCACAATGATTCTTAAATTAAACAATTCAGCCATTGAAATCAAGACTGGCATTTCTCATACTCTCATTTAGGATGTAAGAAAATGAAACCCTTTAGGAACTAATGATAACCTGCATCAGTATAAGCAACTTCCTGTTTCCTTTTACCCTGCTAAAATGGAACCACTGAAATATTGATGTGTATGTCAGGCTGCTGTGTCTGCAATCCATTAAAAACAAAACAGACTTTCTCTTAGATTTATCCCCAGACATAAATTACTAAAGCACAGAGATACAGACAAAAACCAACACAAAGAAACTTGGACACAGATCTCAGTTCCAGGTAATGACTACACTATTGCTCACACTGAAAGATGATCTGGATGTCCATTTCTAAATTTGGTGAAAGCAAACGCACATCCAAATGTCAGAAAGCTGACAGTCAGACCACAATGCTAAATTATTTTAATACAGGGTCAGTTATTCATGTTTTCATTTTAAAATCACCAATATGTTCAGTTTAGTAAAGTAATAGTTGCTTATTGACAACAGCAATATGATACCAATATTTAATAATAATAATAATAATAATATTGTTGGTATCATTATTACCATTAATATTAATAATGACCATAATAACAATGTATATATATAGCAATATGATAAGACATCAATGTTCAATAAATGTTTATAATAATAACAATACTGCACTTATTGGACATTGGTGTCTTATATTTTTGCTGCAACTATTTATATATATTACTTTAGTAAACATAGGAAATATTGGGGACTTCATTAAAATAATGAATGACTGCATTAAAATAATGTATTATTAAAACATTGCACAATAATGTAATAACCATTAGCTTGTTGATATTTGGATGTGTTTAATAATAATAATAATAATAATAATAATAGGCTTTTATGGATGCCAACCAATTCCAATCAGAATTGAGAGTATATAAAAACACCAATTGTATTCAGATCCCATCCCTCCATTCAACACATCACTCCTTTTTATTTCTATCGTCCTCTACTCTCAGTGCACTCCCTCTTCTGTCAAGCATCTCCATTTCATTCTCTCTTTCTCTCTGTCCTCTTACAGGAGCTGCAGATCTTCTCAGTCACAACACATTGCAGCGCCCAGCGCTTCCTCTTCAATATTCATGAGGACTGCAGAAGGCCTGACTGCAAAGCACGCTGGGTAGAGCCCCTCAGAGTCTCCTAATTACATCACCGTTATTGTGCTGACGTCCACCTCTGTTTTAGTCCAGAATATTAGTTCTGGCTATGAACGTACATCTCATCACTCACACGAAATCCTTATGCACATAATCACACTATTAATGCCTAATTTCCCATGCAGCATTCTCATTATAATCTTGTCATCTCTTTGTGTGTGTGTGTTTTGCTTCTCATGCACATTGACGCAGGAGAGAAAATGAGTGATTAAAAGAGAATGAGGAAGAAAGGAAAATAGGGAGCTAAAACTAGACTGAGTGAGAAAAAGAGAAGGAGAGATGCATGTCTAAGTGTCAGCGAATCGCGTGTAAGACGCCAGCACATGGCCAGTGACTCCGCCTCCTTCCCCGGGGCCAATCCCTCTCCACAGGACCAAGAAAGCAGCGACACACACACCTGCGCAAACTGAAGCAGACAATAAAAGCATACCAGACAACAGTATGCAGAATGGATGGAGATTATAGGGGTGATGCTTAGAGACCAGACTCCGGTTTATAGATGAACTACTATACAAATGGGTGACATTTCCAATATTAAAGATGAAAGAAAGAACACTAATGACCAAAAGTCAAAAGTAAGATTTGTTTTAAAAGAAATTCACACTTTTATTCAGCAACGATGCATTATATTGATCAAAAGTGACATTAAAGGCATTTATAATGTTACAAAATGATAAATTAGATTTTAAATTTCTATTCATGAAAGAATCCTGAAAGAAAATGTATCACGGTTTATCACGCTGATAATAAGAAATGTTTCTTTAGCACCAAATCAGCAAATTAGAATGTTTTCTGAAGGGTCACATGACACTGAAGACTGAAGTAATTACTGTACCGTCACAGGAAAAAATGACATTTCAAAATAAATTAAAATTGAAAATAGTTATTCTAAATTGTAATAACATTTTACAATATCACTGCTTTTAGTTTACTTAGTTTTAATCAAATAAGTGAGCATAAGAAACATGTAAAAAATCTTACCAACCCCAAATTTTTGAACAGTGTAGTTCTACTGCGTTCACCAAACAGCTTTCACAAAAATGTGATATTGTACTTTTAGTCACAAATCAGTTATTTGAACCCAACAAAGCCACTGCTAGAGCAAACACACATTTGTGTAATTGTAGTTTTGGCTCAAAACCTTATTCACTCGACACAGATCTTGTGTCAACATCCGACCTGCTCTCCCCAATATGTAAAACTCGATGTGATAAATATGTTGATAAATATCTAAATAAACATAAATCCTGTTAAATAACTCTCTCAGGACTGCTGCACTTGTCTACATAGCACAAAAGACACAACACAGCTCAAGGTAGTCCTGAAAAACACTTTCAAATATGAATAAATGAATCATGAAAATTCATCTAAATTAATAGTTTTTTAGATCAGTAGACCTTCGTACCACATCCTGTTCATAGCACAAATAGGCTCAGTTGCAAACAGTTTCTCCATTTC
Organism: Rutilus rutilus; assembly: GCF_951802725.1. Lineage (NCBI taxonomy): Eukaryota > Metazoa > Chordata > Actinopteri > Cypriniformes > Leuciscidae > Rutilus > Rutilus rutilus. Next base: position 20,853,049 of record NC_140231.1, on the reverse strand, counting down.
AAAGCATGAAGTATTTGCCTTTTTTGTCACTCTCTTTGGAGCTCCTTTTTGCCCTGAAAGGCAATTTCACCACAGAGAGTCTCTGAGTGGCACGAATTCATGAAAATAAAAACATCCAGAGGACATATGAGCCGTTCTAAGAGTCTAATGGCAGGAACAGCTCAAGGCAATGTCAATTTTATCTTTCTTTTGTGCAAGTCATTTCTGCGGCCTTGTTTGACGTTTATGGTGAGGGGAAAGGATGAGTGTGTGTAAGTAAGGGTTGGGATGTGCCACACACTGGCACATAAATAATGGAGGAACGAGTGAAGCATCTCATCACAAAAATCCACCATACTGTCATGTATGACATTGTTTTACAATTTTACTGGCTTCTGTTTTCTTTTACAGGTGACTATTTATGATCCCCTATATTGAATACTGGGACATTCAGTCCCATCAAAAACTAGACAACATGCCTACTTGAATAATGGCATACAAATATCAATCTTCTTAGAGATTAAAAAAATAAAGTTATTTTTGTCTTGTTTCATTAAATATTATATTTATTTGATAAAACATTTATTGAAAATTACAAATTAAAATAATATATATTAAAAAAATCATATAAAAATGATATTTATGATAAATCAATAAAATACCTCACTAAATTTAGTCAAATTTATGCTTAAAAGTAGAAGATTTAAATATTACATGCAACGTTAAAGGTACAGTTGGTAGGGTAGGAGACAGGGGAAAATGGCCATGAAAAAAAATGTTTACTAGCATAACAAGTGCTCTTCGGGGGAAACAAAATTGCTATAAAAGTATATGATTGCTTTAAATGATGCTTAACACATATTGAATGTCTTGATGTTGTTTCCCTGCCAGTACATAAACCTGCAACCACAGTGCACCAGCTATACATTACCTAAGAAATATGATATATTTCAAATACTAATATGTGTCAATGCATAGGGTGTTGCAAGGAATATTAGTTAAACCAGCAAGAATGTGCTGAAATTGCAGAATCCACTTCTAGTATGAGTCATAATATGTGTTGCAGAGATGAGGAAAAATTGTGGACACTGTCCTGTTCTGTCTTGACATTGAATGACTGACTCCCAAATGTGCCCTGTCATGAATCAGGACTGTAGGAGCTATTAAACTGTCACACACGTAAGCAACTGCACTACCACACACACACACACACACACACACACACACACACACACGTTGGGTTTTATGGGGACAAGGATTTTGGATATTGCCATCTTTGTGGGGGCATTTTGTCTGCATATCGTAGGGTATAACTGAACCACCCACACACACACACACACACACACACACACACACACACACACAAACACAACTAGAAAGCACAAATGTTCCAGTTAATTGTTTCAGATAAACTGTCACAGCAACCATTGCATTATTATCAACAGCAGAGGCTCTCACACAACACTAGCACACACACAGAAATGTGCTTGCATCATTCCTAGTCCCTCTGTCAGCATGCAGAGTGAGTGTATGACATATGTCTCACACGGCATGACTGTTTTCCCAACAGAATGTAGAAATGTAGACTTTACACTCACACATACCCACACATACAAAGAGAAGCGAGTTTGTACTGGATCATTTAACTCCGCTACAAAGACGCCACGCCACCTACACACACTACAGAGATCAGAAGTGTGTGAAGACCTGCTAAAAAGACTAGCATAATCCAAACCAGAATTTTGAATGGTGTATATGAATTTCTTTGAAATTCAATTTATTGTAATCCTACATGCTTACATTTAAACTGCAATACTGCATCCTGTTGGCTATAATTCAAATTCAATGCAAATTCAGGAGTCAAATTGGAATTCTGTATGGTTCACAACCCTGTAACCAGCACACTGACATTCAAAACAAAACATTTAGTGGGTCAACTGTCAAGTCTGAAAAACACAAAATATCCTTGCTGGTCCAGGCTGGTCTATGCTAGTTAGAGTGCTTACCATGCTGGTGACCTGCAAAACCAGTATCCCATGCTAGTCCCAGCATACAACACATACCTAATGCTGGTGACCAGCAATGATGGATTTTATTTGGGATTTTCAAGTCTGTCCACGTATTTTTATTACATGGTCCTCTCAGCCTCTGCTTGGAGAATGATAGCCTTGTTAGTGCCTTCAGAAATGAGCTAGCAGCACTAGATGAAGGTGCAGCTCGGCCTGATGGATGGAGACAGAGTGTGCGTGTGTGGCTTATTTATACTTTCCTAGTATTTTAACGCTACATGCTTCACCTTTAGTTTAAATAACACAATTGCCCATGCCCAGAAGTCAAAAACTCAAATTAAGAGCAGTGATCTGACTCAGTTTGATCCATAAGCCATGATGCCGTTGTCAAGTGTTCGGCACGGTACAATGTGAGAGATGAAAGGACAGGATTAGTGGAGAAACACAGGATCGCCCACTGTCTGTATACGAGGTAATGCCAGCGGGTCACCACTAAAACCTCAGTGGGATTCGGATGCTGCTTGCAGGGGATCGTGTCACTCCAGTCAGAGGTCACAGTCACACAGAGCGACACAGGTCACACAAATGCCACATTCACACTCTGAATCAGGCTTGTGCATGACATAAATGACATATTTTAAGAGTTTAAGCATCAAAAACTATGGCTCAGATGCATAACAGCATTGAGAATTTGTTCATTTTCAGTGAATCGGTTCGTTAAGAAACCAAAATTAGCAACAGATCATAAATGTCTTTGATGAATGAAGAGATATAAAAATAATTAAGTAACCTTGCAGACGTACAGAGTATATTTTAGTGTAAATATTATATGTTGTGTTATTTAACACTTTAAAAAATTTGGGATCCAAAATCTAATTTAATTCTGGATATTAATTAAAAATATAAGTTTTAGGATTTTGACCATTTTAAAACAAAAGAAACATTAAATTTTTAAAGGTCATTAATCATTTAGCAAATTTGTGACATTGATCATGTGACCACTTGTACAAAAGGTCAAAATTTCTTCCACTGAAACTCAATATGCTCTTTGGAATGGATCGTCTCAAATTGTGCTGGAGAACATCATCATAAGGTGTTACACAAGAGTAGATTTTAATTTTAAGTAAATATGCTAATCAAATAATTTGTGATGAGTTTTTGTGAAGCATTAAAAAAATTATAATAATCATTTCACTTGTGATCTCAGACTTCTGGATGCCACTATATGAGTAGTTAACAAGCCATGTTACATTAGCTGACATGGTCATAATCTGACCCAGACACACTATCAGCGTCAGCGCCATATAAACATCCTCTGCAATATCTCACTCCTGCAGGCCCTAGCGCTGGAATGAGTCACCCCCTCTGGTTACTCTATTTTCCTTCATTACACTCTTCTCGTGAGGAGACTTCCCCCCAGGCTACCATGGTCAAGGGCTAAATTAGATAAAAGCATAAGTTTAATATGGAAGAAAATTTGAGGGAATTAGTGGCTCGCTGAAGGCAGGGAGCTCAATGAAAAGGCCATCGGATCCGCGAAGAAGCTCTGGGTGAGTCAGAGCACGAGAGGAATGCTGAGTGAGACCTGAGCCAGATACACAATCATTATCCTACAACAGGACTCACAACAACTGCCAAACACCCTAGGCCTACTGTGCCAGCAACATTCGTGCATGGGAATGAGAGCTCTGACAGATAAGAGTTTAGTGAGACACTAAGCTGAAATGATCCACTAAGGAATGGATCCACATGAAAACCACATAGATGTCATGAATGCTGGAAAGGTATCTGAAAAACAATTGGCAATAATAGCAAGTGTACAGTGACTCCCTCAAGCTAAAAAGAACACATTTGCTGATCACAAGCATATGTTGTGTTTTAGATGGTGCTGGTTTCCCCCTCCAAGTTGCTTAAACACCAAGACTTCCTTGCTCAACCAGTTTTACCAGAGTCACAATTAACTTTACCAGCTAATGTTTGCTGGTGAACCCCATGGTTATATGAGTCCACCAGCTAAACCAGCACTAGCCGCCAAACAAGCCTAGAAGTTCATAATGATCTGCACTGGTGCTTTTTAAGGAGAGTTTTTAGTACATTCAAAATACATCATGTGTTTGAAAAATAAGCTGCTGCTGATGCACAAAATAGGCGTATATAAATCCCGTAGCAGATCTAGGCAGGTGGAGCTGGGGAAGCTGGAGGGTTTCAGAGGAACCCTGATGTTGGACTAGCATACAGCAAACACTGAACCAGAATATTTCAATGTTGAGCAAGCAATCTCATTGGCTACAGGATCAGCAGAGGCCAATCAGCTTGTGCAATGCGGTAATAAAGTGATTGCTTGCAGATTCTGAAACTCTCAGAAAGGTTATTATCGTGCCCACAGAAAAATAACTCTTTCTTATAGGGTACAGTACTACTGTAGTACTGTAGTGCAAGCATGTAGCTGTGATTGCATTGTTAAAGGGACTTTGTTTTGCAAGCAGTGAACGTGAATGTGCATAAAACTTTTATTTAACTAAATCATGAACACATAACATGGAAACATAAGAGTCAGTTAACCACCTGAAAAAAACCCCATCAGTTTCTTAATTTAAAGCATGCAACAGGGCTTGACATTAACTTTTTTGCTCATCAGCCACTGTGGCTAGTGGTTTTCCAAAGTTACTAGCCACTCAGCAACTGGCCACAATTTTGACATCAATACCATGGTTTTTTTTGTGTGTGTGTGTGTGTATTTGACTGTTTAAGCGCAATAAGCAGTGAAAAAGAACTCGATTTAGTGCTGAGAGGTGGCTTCATGTGCGCACACTTTGGGTGCGAGTACGAAATATGCTTGAATGAGTAAAATAATGTGTAATATATGCAATCCCACGACGAAATTCAAGCCCTGAAACACCAACAATATTCATCCGGGGCAAATGAAAGGAGTGAGTGAGGGGAGGCGGGTTTGTGTGTAAACTCGCTGTCGGAGAGATGAGAGAGCAAGGTATCGTGTATCTATTCCGCGGAAAAAGAGTATTGGAAGTGTTTCAGATATTTCAGTATCGATATGTATCGAAAATCTATTTTTTTGACAACACCACATTGCACTTAGTTTATTATTTCAGATGCCTTTTTAAAGGACTACAACTGAATAATATACATTTTATATAAAATTTAAGTAGGAATGACTGCGTTACACGCCACTACTGAAATCCACCTGCATTTGGCGGATGTTAATCTTATGTTATACTAAACCTCTGTTTAGTTAGTTAAATGAACGATACTTGCAATGCCTTAGCCGTTAAACTAGCATCCGGATCCAGTCTTGGATAAAAAGTCTTGATGGCTTTTCTCTCTCCCAGGTGGAAAGTTGCAACATGGCTTGTTGTAACTTTGAGGCCCCGCAGGTGGGGAGGTCCTGCGGTCGGATCGGATGTCTCCTGTCTTTTCCACACAAACAGCAACAAGAAGCGAGGAGGTAGAGGCACTTCTGTGGAGGTTGCACCTCTTTACCAATGAAAAGGGTGTAATTTCAAGTGGGAGTAGTTCTTTTGTTTGGAAGCTGGCTCATTTGCATGATCAAAGTGAGCTTGCAAATTTTTGTGCCATTAAACTCTGATTAGTGTACGAGTCTCATTGAAGTTATAAAGACGTGATATAGCCCAATTTTTGTGATACTAAGAAAGGATAATTTTATATCAATCACGAAGCATGCATAAAACAGTATACAATACAAAAGACAATATACAAAAAAGTAACGATACACACAACGTCCTGGGAATATGCCTGATCATTCATAGAAAGGTTTGTCTGTGAATTAATGGAAATAAGTCCTTTTTATGGGGGTCTTTCGTTAAAAAAATTCACAAAAATATAACCTTTCATTGAAGTAAAATAATTAAAAGGGGAGGGGAAATCACATTATGAAAATAAATGTTTTTCTCCAAAACATGTTTCAAATGTCACAATTATTGGCACCCCTCGAATTTAAAATATATCTGAAGTACAGTATATTCCCATTAATATTTAAAAAATTTTAGGAACTAGGAACATGAAATTCGTCCAGCCATGACTTCTTGTTTTGAAGAAGTATAAATAGGAGTATAAACACAAAGGCCAAATTCCCTTAATCATTAATCACAATAAGTAAAACCAAAGAATATAGTTCTGATGTGCAGCTAAAGATTGTTGAGCTTCACAAAATAGGAAGTGGCTGTAAGAAAATAGCTAAAGCATTGAAAATGTCTATTTCCACCATCAGGGCAATAATTAAGAAGTTCCAAACAACTAAAGATGTTACGAATCTGCCTGGAAGAGGACGTGTGTCTATATCGTCCTAATGCACGGTAAGGAGGAGAGTTTCAGGATCACAGATGGAGAATTGCAGAGATTAGTTAAGTCTTGGGGTCAGAAAACCTAAAAAAAAAATTCAAACAACCCCTACATCACCACATGTTGTTTGGGAGGGTTTCAAGATAAATCATCCTCGCTCATCCAAATACAAACTCCAGCATATTCAGTTGTCAGACACGACTGGAACTTCAAACAGGACTGGGTTCTATGGTCAGATGAAACAAAAAAAAGAGCTTTTTGCTCTCAATACTCAATGAGTGTTGTCTCAAGTCGCTCTCTTGCAGATATACCCAATGACTTTGCAGATAATTGTTTAAAATACTGACGCTTTTGACATTTCGTCTACATCCAACGCACATGGCACCCTTTAGCGTCAATATGAGACGCAGATAGATATGGGCCAGAAGGCGCCTCCTAGCGGTCTAACCCTAACCCTACCCCAGACCTAAACCTACCCATAACCGAACAAAGCTCTGTGCATGTCATATTGACGCTAAAGGGTGCCATGTGCGTTGGATGTAGACGAAATGTCAAAAGCGTCAGTATATGACGCCCTAGGATGAGAATGCGTTGGCAAAAATTCAAGCTGCTTTCATTTTCTTCTCAACTTCATTTGTTGACTCCACGAGCCAAATCCCGGGACCCGCGCTGTTTTTTGACCGCCCACTCCCACCCGCCGCAAAGGTAAAACTGCCTGCTCGCAAGATTTTCGTGAAATACAGTATGTAGCCACAATGATGAAAAAAAGTAGGAAATTATTAGATATAAATTTGCACTTGTGAGATATACAGTTGCAATTATGAGAAATAAAATCACAATTAACTCTTTTTTTATAAGGGCGGAAAGACGCCCTGCTAGAAAAACACAAACCAGCTAATCCAAATCCAAACAAAGAAACCAATGAAAAGGCATCACGACAGTAAACTTCTAGTTCCTAAGTCGATTTTTAGATTCTGGATATTGCCTTATTCATTTTATGCACAACGCGTGTTTACTTCCCTCACCCGAGAAAGGGTAGTGAGGAGGTTTCTGAAGTGTTGGAACACCTGAGGGTAGTGTTTGTCACTTTAACCTTCCTGTTTTTCCTCAAGGGCCCACTGTACCCTCTGTACTCCCCTCACTGCCAAAAACAGCTGAGTCAGAGATGCGAAGATGGATTGTGTAAGCATGTGTGTGCATCCATGTGTGCATAAAAGTGTGTTTGGGTGTGTGTGTGTGTTCTTGCCTTGACACCATAAGAAATACTACAGGGGCAGTCTGGTGCTGGTGCAATTGCCTGCAGCTTTGCACTGCATCCTTGTGCATGAAGCTCTCGGCCAGATGACACCAATGCAGGGGCAAATGAGACGGCCCATAAAGTAAGAGCTCTGTAAGTCACACTGCATAATACTGTCAGCTGGGAGCATCAATAATCTCTAATAGATGCAATGTCAGGAGATTGATGGGAGGGTGGAAGGCCAGTGGGAGGGAGGGAACAAGAGAGCTAAAGGAACATGCAGATGCACCAGAAGGTCATTCAGAGGAAGATCTACCAACCCTGGCAACAGGAATTGAACAAAAAAATGCTTAACAACACCGATATACCAGGTTATGTTTCTGATGTTCATTATGTAACTGCAAGTTTCTTTAAAGTAAGAAATAATTGACGGATCATTGGATTTTCACAACAACAACATTCAAGCTTTGATTTGAAGCTAAAAGCATCTGAAAATGTGAGAAAGAGATTATCTAGGTCTACATCTTTTATAGTGTAAGTTGTAAAAAACTCAGTATCAAACTCCCACTCTCATGAATCATTGTGAAAGACATGATTGAATAAAATATTATGGTACAATATAAAATTATTGACTTGTAAATGTAATATATTATATATTAGAATTTTTTCAAAAATAAAAAAGTTAACCAATGCTGCATTTATTTGATCATCAATACAGTAAAAACCGTAAAAGTTGTATAATATTATTATTATAATTTAAAATAACTGTATTCGATATATACAGTAGTTACATATATATAATTACTGACGTTTGCATTTTTCCCAATGCTCACAAAGTGGGAGTTTGCTGCTGAGTTCTTGGTGCAGTTCTTGTTTTCATGTTAATCTAATAATTATGGTAGTTTCCCAATAGGAATTCTGAAATTAAACTTTTAACATACGTTTAAAAAAATTTAAGAAAGAAGATGAAACTAGTGCCTTTTATAGAAGCATATATCATTTTGCTTAAAAACCTCAGAGCTCATGTTAGGTATGTCTGCAAGAGTTATGGTTAAAAATCCATTATGAAGAAAACAAATGGGATTTTTACTTTCAGAACCCGCTGGCTACACTCTTATGTAGTTACGCTATATTTTAAATCACAACTTCCCTCTTACAATCTCATTCTCTATCTATGCGTTTCTCTCTATTTCTGTCTTTCTCCCATAAAAAATAAAAAACATGAGACATGAAATTGTCTCTCAATGCTTTGCTAAGATCTCTCTCTTTTAGTGTTTTTGGTTGCTAATCTTCAGCATGGGGTGCTGGTATTTCAACACTGATTAGATTAATAGGCAAGACTTACATGGTCAACCAACTTCACCAGTGTGACTAGCACTGTCATTCATGTTTTGCAAGTGGACATCACAGTTATATTAAACCATCACTAACATACTTTTCATACTTGTCGAAACTGGTCTTATCAGCAGCGACGATAAGCGCATTACTGCACTAACCATTTTTACATTTCAAATGGCAAACTCCTTGTTGGACCTGGAACAACAACAATGATCAACCAATCAGATTTTAGAATTAGGACTAAACAAGATTCTTGTCAACCTATCTTTTTTTTTTTTTTTTTTGAGGATGAGGATTATAGTGAGATTTACCTGACAAGAATGTCCATAAATGTTTCATCTTATAAATATTTAGGATTTTTAATTGATGATCATCTTTCTTTTAAGCTTCATATACAGAATCGAGTAAAAAAGTTGAAATTGAAGCTTGAAGGTTTTTTTTTTAGGCCAGTCGATACCACATTTATCTCTATTATTCATTATGGTGATCTGTTGTATATGAATGCCCCATCAAAGTGTCTTCAGATGTTGGATGCTGTGTTTCATGGAGCTTTAAGGTTTATTTCAAATTGTAGACCCCTGACTCATCACTGTACACTTTACTCCACAGTGAATTTGCCCTCTCTGTCAGCTTACTCACCTTTATATTTTTATATAGCCTAAATTGGCATTATAGGCAGGCTCCCATGTTACATATCCGAATTTCTGGGTTTACGGTCCCAGAAAACTATTTCATTGAATTTACCTCAAGCCCGGACAGAGTTGTTCAAAAAGTCTTTCATGTTTGTTGCACCTTCGACTTGGAATGACCTACAGAAAACACTAAAACTACAGTGTCTAATGTCCTTAAATGATTTTAAAGGTTATGTTAAAACTATAGAACATGAGTCCATCCACAAGTGCAAATGTTTTAATTAATGGCACTTTTTATTTAATTGAAATGCACTTGAGTTGTCTTTGCCTCTTTTGTATTTGTTTTGTGATTGTGTGATCAAATTTGTTCTGCTATCTTGGTCAGGTCTCTCTTGAAAAAGAGATTCTATATCTCAATGAGACTAACCCTGGTTAAATAAAGGTTAAATAAATACAATAAAATAAAAATATCTAGAAGCATTTCTTACTTGGTGAAATCATGCTCATCCTACTTTAACACGGCTGATATTGAAGGAATTCACAGTACATTTAATCGCACAGTAAAACACACAAAAAGCGGAGTCAATATCCAACAAAGGCCTCATAACATCACACCACAAACAACGCACGCAGACTCAGATAAGACATCATTACAGGCAGTGAAGGTGAATTAATCATCAGAGCCCAAGACACACATGACGCTGCCCTCCATCTCTCCCACAAGACCTGCTTATTGCTTGTAATCAACTACTACTGTCAGGTTGTGCTCTTGTTATTATATCTGCGGCCTATAAACACACAGGCATATCGGAATCACAACAGCATAACAGCAACAGCACTGGCAATATTACAGATCTTTTCTCTCACTCCCTCCACGCTCCACTGAGGCACTGGACTGGAAAAGCCAAACCATGCTCGTATAAATACTTCATCGCTGATTCAATTTTAAACCGAGGATGGGAAGAAAGGAAAAAAGATTGCTCTTTGAACTTCACTTTCCCTCCATTAGTGATTACCTTCTTCCTCTTTTTTTTTTTACTCTGCATCTCCCTCTCATATGTACACACTCATGCACGAATGCTGCCTTTGTTAATGGAGTTACACAAACACATAAGATATCGACATACACACACACACACACACAAGACATTTCCAGTCTTTGATAATGGAACAGAGAGAGGACGGAGGGAATTTAAGCCATTGTATCTAACCGAGGTCATAAATATCCGGTGGAAATATTATGTTTACACTGACTGAGCTCAGTGACAAGATTGCATACATCATTTGAACATCCACAACACGTAATTTAGCTGAAACTGGGTGTTTTGAGAACGAGAATGTGTCACAATGAAGAGGAAGGTCATTCGGTTTATGACAAGATTTGAGCCGCAAAGAAAGGAAAGGTCAAGTCGTATCTAACATATCAAGACAGGCCTATACAGAGATTAGTATAATTCTGCAAGACATATGACATTAATCTGGGAATATGAAAAAGAAACTGTTAACTTGTGTGGATTAGGACCAGGCCTCAGTGGATGTCACAATCTGAGGATAGCATTATAGGCAATTGCTGTAAATATTACATATCCAAGGCTCAGCTTGTTATTTCTGCACACCAAATTCAAAATAAAACTGTTTAGTATGCATGATATGTCAATGAATAAATCTAGGCCAATGTATAGGACCTTAGTAGTGCATATTATTGAGCTATATACATACTACACTGATATTATTTTACACATACATATTTAGTGTTCATACTACATTAACCAAGTATGGAAACTATGTATTTACAATGGATTTAAGTTTTAGCTGAATACTACACCTATTTAGTATTTAAACTTCACATATTTGCAGTTGACTATGAATGCAAGAAAAGCCTAAATGCTGTGTGACTGTGTATAAATTGCACACTTTAAAAAGGCTCAAGCTGAAGTATGTACTTGCTTCATGTTAAAATACTTTTAACATACTTTAAGTATAGATACACTACCATTCAAAAAATGTAAGGTCGGTAAGATTTTTAGAATGCTTTTGAATTAATTATCTTATCAAGGCTGCATTTACTTGAACCAAAACTACAGTAAAAAAAACAGTGATATTGTGAAATATTATTAGAATTTAAAAGAGCTGTTTTCTATATTAACATTTTTTATGTTTATTAGAAAAGCATTCTAATATAATGTTTTGTGTTAATTATTCAGGGTTCTTTGATCAATAGACCATTCAAAAGAAAAACATTTATTTGAAAAATAATATATTTTACAAAAAAGAAACTGACTGACCCTATACTTGTACTCCAATGGTAGTGTAACTGTAGATTTGCTTGTATGAAAGAAAAGTGGTATAAATCTGTTGTATAAGTCAATGTACAAAGTCATGCACTGTATATGAACTTAGAATGCATACTACTTTTAAGTTAACATGGATACTACAAGTTTTAAAAGGATTTAGTTGAATACTACGATTACGTAGTCATACTACATAGCTTATGTTTGATAATTAATACAAGAAAAGCCTAAATGATTGGCGGTTGTGTATAAACGCTTTGAAAATGTTAAAGAAGTATTACAGTTGTTACAGATACAGAGTTAATGAAACAATAACAAAATTAGCTTGTGAGCATAGAAATGTCAATTACGCGAATTATTCGGGTAAACTATTAAAGAAAGTTCTGCTTTTACTGAAATTAATTTTCATTCATTACTCCTCATAAAATGATTGCTGGGACAACTGAGGGCAGAGAACATGTGAATTACTCTTAACATTAATCTTTAAATATTGCATCAATATTGAATTGCATCAAAGAATACAAGTTTGCAGCATTTGAATGACAGAATGATCCAATAAGCGATAACATGCATTGCATAAAGTGCAAGAAGGAAATCGCATCTGGGGAGACTCTGAGCATGATAAATAGGTTAGGAGCAGAGTAACGGAGCTGCTTGAGTTGTTTCATCTTCAAGCGCAAGACAGACGAGAATTGCCCCACCCACATCTGTCGATAACACTGCCACAAAGCCGAGATGCTGAGTACGCATGCATGCAAGCAGGCAGCACATGTAGGGAACACATCTCATGCTGTCTTCTTCTCCGTTGTCCCTGCAAGGACATTATTGGTTAGCTATTTCGTCCATAAGGGACAATATGTGAGGAGCATTTTATAGCATTATATAGACCAGCGGCCATTACATATATCCAGAACCTGTGTCAATTTAATCAGGGTTGTGTAATCATAGCTTATGGGCTCCTAGCCTTTAATGTGTGAGACAAAGCACTTTGAGTCTAATGGATGCTGCTCTGACATGTGCAAGGAATGTCAATATTTCTGCGCATTATGACTGGAACTGGGACCAGCAAGCTCAGGGACATATCCCTCAAGAATTAAGAGCATGCATGCAATAGAAAAAAAAAGCAAGGAAGAAGTTTGAACTAAAGGAGATTTCATGCAGTGAAGTGAATATAAAATCACTGAGGAAATATAATTGGTTCTTGTGTTTAACAGTTGAAATGGTGGCCATGTAATTCATATTAGTTTGTCATGTGCCTACTACTTGAAAAAATGTCAAACACAGATATATAGAAACAATCCTTCTGAACTGTCAAAGGTTTAAAAAAGAAAACTTACTCATGCATCTCATCAAACTGAATCTGCAATGTCTATGTAAGAGACAGTGGTTCGAAAAAAGGAAACAAGCTGCCCCTTGTACTATACTGTGAGTGTCAGCATGATGTAGTATCAAATAGAGGTCGAACGATACATCGAACGCCAATAAATATGTTCATGCAACCGAGAGAAACTTATAAACAAATCAGGAACACAGTTGTAAAAATACAATTTATCCTCACTGTAATACATATTTTGTTATTTTGACTAGGTAATCATAATGTTCTCTAAAAGAGAGCAAGAAAAGCTATATATACACATACAATTCAACGCTATCGGTCCTAGTCAGGCTCAGTTCTACGGGGGTGCTAAACACCCTCAAATGACAGCAAGAGCACCCTCAGTTGATACTATAATAATATCATATTGGCAAAACAGACTTGTCAAAAGTGCGTATTTGTGTTTGCGCTCTGAAGAGCCTCAAAGGTTTCTATTTACAATGTGTTTTTTGCAGCGTTGAGCAATGTAGCCAATCACAGACATGTCTGTTGATCTTTGGAACGCAATGGCCAATCAGAAATGTTTAAGGTTACCCAGAATCCACTAACCACTAACTAACTAGAGTTTTTGTTCAGTGCTGATTCTGAGTTCTGCACGCTCGCGAATCCTCTCATTATAACAAATGAAGTGTAGACACGATGTAAATAAATAACAGATTTATTGTGCAGTATTCATCGATTGTAATGGAATTTCAACTTTGTGAGATCGCAATTTAACTTGTTGTTCCAATTAATTGTAAAAGTAATGGCTTGAAAATAATCTTGTGAATCTCTCACTGTGAATGCCTGGCTATTCCTGTTATGGTGGTGCCTCTGTTATATACTTTCTATTGCATAACAGGACCTGTTAAATGTTCAAGTTCAAATTGTGTTGTGTTATTTGATACATTTTGGATGTATCTATTTTTATTTGTTCTTTGGAGTGTTACTTTTGTTTCAGTTTGGATATCTTTTATTAACTTTAATTATTCATTTAGTTCATATATTTTATTTAAAAGTACAATGCATTTTTATGGTTCAGTCAATACTATTTATTTTTGTAATAAAGTTCAGCACTACTTTCTTTGAGTGTTATGTTTTGATTCAGTATCAGTTTTTAAAAACTATTGGTTAATTTAAAGGAAGTGGATGGCCCAAAGAATACCGAGAGGTACCCCCTCCCTCATAAATAATTGTATATCTTGCTTTATACTTACGAATGTAGTAAAAGGAGACATTTTATAAACATATTATGCCAATCTTTAACAACCAGAAATGTTCAAATATCAAAGGCGAAACATGTTCCTTCATCTAATTATACAAAGCAGTGTAAGATTAACATAAAAACCATTGCTGTATCACAACACTTCTCACTATTATATCCCTGTCCATCTAAGCATACAAAGAATGAAAAATGGCATTTTCTTTCGCTTGAGTCAAATTTTTATTGTTAAATACTACACTTAGCCTACTTCCACAAAACCTGCAAAGCCAAGAAATTAACTGCAGTTCCTACAAGAATTAATGTACAGTACATGCAATCAAAAACTATATGCAAATGATGCTGACAAAATCTGAGATTTTAGATCATCAATCATTTTATCAAACTTTGTGCATTTACATTCATGGGAGACACTGGTATTGTAAGTTTGAGACAAAAACCTAGTCTCAAAGTTCATTATTCAACGAGCAAAAATGAATAAATACAATCTAGCAGTCCTAATTATCGAACAGTTTTGCACTTTAGATGGAAAAAATTAGAAATACAGCCATTTTAAGGCTTTAGCTTTAATATTTAATTTTTTAGAAGATCTATTTCAAAGCAATTATGCCTGCAGCCAAAAAAAAAAAAAAAAAAGAAAAGAATTGAGAAGCTTCAAGGACAAATAACTATTTGAGTGCCTTGAATGTACCAAATCAATTGAGAATACCAATGAAAAAATGTTCTATAGAGCATCATAGGTCTTTTTGAATACTGAATTTCCAGTGTATTATAACTTTTAAAGTGTTGTGAAACACTACATTATGTTTTCCTCAATGTTAACAGTGCACATTACTGATATCTTGATGAAAGAGAATGATAAAAAAAATTATATTTCTGGGTTTGAAATCATGGAACAGAGACATATTTGGAATATGGTAATAGAAATCATTCTGATATTTTTGTGTAAAATTTTCCTAACATTAACATTCTAACACAGCTAAAGCGAAAATGTAGCAAAGACAAAGAAATTTGACTTTTGAAGTCCAAATCAATTGGATTTCTCGGTCCTGACTTCTAAAAAAGAACCGTCCGGTAATATTCGATTACACACAGGTATATCGGTCTTAGTCATGATATTAATTTTTTTTTGTCTAGGTAGGCATCCAGAGACATTTAAGTCTTTATCAGCAATAGAGATATTAAAGATAAGCAGTGCGGCTTTAATGGTAAATGTGGTCATATCATATTTCATCCACAGAAGGTACTTAATTATAATGCACTTGGGCTAACCCTGATCTCTGACATTATGCTGCTATATTTCACCTCTCTCTCCCAGTCTGCTGCCTCTAGTGGTGTAAACATGACATTACAAAAGCATCTCCCCATATATCACAACTGAACCTTCCAGAATCCTGGGCAACGCATCCCTTCAAGTTGGCAGGATCACGGACAGATTGGTAGGGACTCAGGCACGGAATAAATATAGCCTGTGACTGAAGGTACTCACTGATACGTGTGACTTCACCTTCTCCTGCCTTTTCCTATTAGGTAACAAGACAAAATGCATGCTCTCTGTTGTATGGGAATCTGGGCCAGGCCGTGTGTAAGACATATGAATGTGATGCATAAGATCTTATACACAAAGCAAGATCAGCTAAGAGACATAAATGCTCTGCTATGTTGTTAACAGCAGCTCTCTACTTCAGATACCATCTTTTATAAGTAAAAAGGATACAAAGGACCAATGCAGCTACTAAATTATGCACTATAGACCATTAAGAATCAAAGAACCAACATAAGGCTTTTGATCCATCTGTTTCTGCCTTTATCAAATGATATGTTAAGAGTAGCATACTACTGTACTACTGTTACTTTTCTGCAGTATGCATACTGTGCTGTACAGAAAACAAAATGTATGCATGGTATGCCAACATGAGTCATGACCTATGCTAAAATGTGTAGTATACAGACACTGAGCTAGATACTATATTGCGCAATGCACTTAACTTGACCTTATAGTACATTTCCAGTGTGATGAATGAACAGCAAGTTAAAATTAAAATGTAACATAAAATCTAAATATAAGGATAAATGGACGCCTCTCGCCAAAATATAGCGTATGTTTAATGTTGCAGTAAGCGCTGATATTCCATTCGAAACACAGCCAGTTTATCTGTGTATTACACTGTGGGCGCTTGACAACATTTTACTCTGGACCTCCACCTCAGGGAGGTGTAAAAATCACAACACAACTGCTGAAATCTCACAAGGCCACGAGCCGTCCAAAACACTTTCAGGAGCATTTCAGTAGCATAATGACACCAAATAGAGCAGGGGTCTGCAATCCTTGTGACACGATTCATGAAGTGCCATTTTTAATAGCAATCACTGCGCCACATTGACTTCTAGAGGGTGAACAAGCAAACCAATCTACATTGTAAATGCATGTTATACATTTTATTGTGAATAAATTCATCTTGTATGTATACGTTTTATTTTTTTCTTCTTCTTCTTCTTACATAATCTCGTAATGTTTAATCAAAATCTCTTAACTCAAACTTCCAGTGAAAACGACAAACTTCTCTGTGGTGATAAATGCTGCAACCATTTAGTTCACTTAAAGGCACAGTTCACCCAAAAATTCTGTCATCATTTACTCACCTTAAACCTGTATGAGTTTCTTTCTTCTGCTGAACACAAAAGAAGATATTTTGAAGAATGTCAGTAACCAAACAGTTCATGGTCCCTACTGACATAACAATGGAAGTCAATGGGGTCCAGCAACTGTTTGGTTACCCATATTCTTCAAAATATTATTTTGTGTTCAGCAGAAGGAATAAATTCATACATCTTGAGGGTGAGTAAATGATGATAGAATTTTCATTTTTGGGTGAACTGTCCCTTTAAACCCCACCCTTCCACAATCAACAGCAAGCTAACATAAATCTTTAAAATCTAAAATCTAATCAACAACCGATTCCAGGACCCAAAGTCCCTGCCCAGTATTTTTATTTTTAAATAATCCATTACACTCGGAAGAAAAGATCGGTCGCTACTTCAGCTAAATCGCAAAATTGTTAGACGATATCGCAATTTGAATAGCAAGACAGAGTATAATTCTATTCTTAAAGCTTGACTCACATCTTGTAATGTTTTATTTAGTTCCTCTATTATTTTAATAATAGAATTCTGAACATTTCTAAAATAAACAGCTAAAATTCTAATCATATAATATTCCTCTCTCTGTTTTTACATGTGTGCCAATTGTTTACCCTTCTGCGTGCCAATAGTTGCACACATATGCATTGGTTTATGCCAGCAAGCTGCACAATTTTCAGTCAAGCTCATACAAATCAAGCTTTAGCTTTACTGTAAAGTCACACGACAAACAAATATTAACATCTGCATTTTGAGTTTTTGATTTAAATCACCCCTACAAAACACAATTATGTCTAAATACATGATAATGAAAGAAGTTCAAGACTTGCATAAGAATAAAATACTCAAGAGTGAGTTCTAAACTGCTTATTAAACACAACGCTATTTCAATCAAATCAAAAAAGCAACAGTATCATCAAACACGTCCCGACTTTAATTTCCCAGACCCCTTGTAATCTCAAGAGGTCACTGACAGCCTTGACAAATGCTTCATCAGACGTCCCACTGAAGATTAAACAGCCAACCCTCAAGGACAGCCCTCAGAATGATCTTTAGACTCCTGTATCTCCCCCCCCCCCCCGCTCGCAGTGTCACGGCTTGCGCCTCAGCATCTCGGTTCTGTTAATTGGCGCTACGCTGACATTCTACCACCGCCGGCCACATATCTCTGCCCGATCGCGTAGTTACGCGAGCACGCTGATAAATGCTAAGCTGACAGGTTTTATGAGCCTTGGTGAGCAGACGGGAGTGGAGTCATCACCCCCGGTCTCTGCTGATCTTCGGTCACGTGTACCCCTGCTCTCGTGTAAACCCAAAATCTGCATGCATGCGACCATACATCATCGCATGCACATTTGTGGAAGGTAAGGTAAGTAAGTTGGCAGCCAGAGGGCTCAAAGCAGCAGAGCTCCCATAATGCACTTCAGCTCCCTCATAAAAACTGTAATGAGAATGGGCGGCAGAGGCAGGTGCAGACATCACGCTCACGTTCTGCCAAAGTTCACGCTTACGGCATTGATATGTGCATTCACTAGGTGGTGTAATACGCTGATGACAGATGGAGGGAACGCGGTAAACAATGGAGCGGCATCTGAATAAATAAAGCAATCAGGTCTGCTTTGATGCAGCATCATTTCAAAAACGACATTCTAAATCGATCAAACAGGATGTTCCCTGAGGACCGAGGGGCTACTTAACCAATCATCTCAGTCATGACCCCCCCCCCTCGTCCACCCCACCAGACGAGCATCTTCCTTAAACATAATCTGTGAACGACCAGTTCTAGCTGACTGGTTAACACAATGAGTCAGTGATATGTGTGAAGGTGTGAGCGTATTCCCTTCACTAGGGAAAAGGAGCAAGCAGGATGGGTGTTTTTTACCTTGCGTCTGCGGTCTCTCGATCGGTTCCTCTTCTTGTTCTTCTCCTCCTCCTTCTCTCGCAGCTCTTGGGCTGCGAGCTCCTGTAGGTCCTTGTTCTTGCGGAGCTGCTTAGCGGCTTGCGCCATGGTGCCGCTGCAACAAGCGGTGCTACGCCTGTGAAGGAGGCTGTCCCTGCGGCGGCCAGTGCGGGAGAGGCGGTGGCGCTGTGCGCGCCTGCGAGGAGTAAGCGCCCTACACGGCTCTGGGCGGCCAGTTCCCTCAGCAGCACGCCACAAAAGAGATGATGCTGCTGCTTGCCTGACTGCTTGCTCCTCATCCAAGCCAGATCCTTCCCATCCCCCCCTCCCTTCTTCTCTCTCTCTATCTCTCTCTCTCTCTCTCTCGCCACACACCAGTCAGTCACGCAGTCCAAGGCTCAACAGTGTAGGGATACTGCAGCAGCTCGATTTTTCTCCCTCCGTTTCTTTCTCACTCACAGTCTCCCATTTTTCTCAGCCATGATACTGCCAACTGTTTACCGCACGTCTGTTGGTATCGTTGTCTTCTTTGTGCAGATCTGCAGTATGTAGAGGGAAAAAAATCAGTGCACAAGTTCACATATTCATTATTTCTTTCCACACAGACTGAAAGGAGAAACCCATCTCTGTTTGATCATTGACTGTATATTTGCCTCTCGCACCACCTACTACAGCATTAAGTTAGATGCATTTTCTGGTTCTAGTCGAAGGCAGGTTCCCCTCTGATTGCTAAGAATGAAAATGGTTTTGAGCTATAACAGCTTACCTTATAAAAACTGCATGTACGGTCTCTCTCTCTCATCAGACTGTGGTTTTCCATGAGAATGGGATCGTGCATTGTTGTTTATGCAGTAACTCACTCCATTTACATCTGCATAGTATGGGAGAAAGACAATGTGAGGGTGTGTATATGACAAAGAGAGAGAGATAGGCTGAACAGTCACTTGTTTAATGCACTGAGGTACATACCAGTCGCTTTATGTCAGGGAATACCTTATGGAATAATCTGGATGCCTCCTAGAGCTCACATGTTGTTCTTCTCTTGTATATTGTAATTCATACAAAACTGACAAATGATATGTTACTAACATGATTACTAGTGAACAAGTGGTATACAGTGTGCTATTTATTTCTGTTTATGTTACAATACTGCAAAATGTGGGATTGCGGTATAACAGTTATGTAAAAAGGAGCCAGTGCATTACAATTCAGAGCCCATCTGAAGTGAAATGCAGGCGCAAGCGTTCGCCTTTGAGAATGATGGCTGAGTCATGTGACCTCAGACGGATCAGTCATATTTATTTATGCTTGTCATGACACAAGGCTGTACATTATCCTTCATCTGCTTGATTTCCATTCCTCTAATCAATATGATCCACTGACTTCCTTCGGGAAGGGGGACAATTTTGTGATTACAGTGACAGTCTTATGAATTGTTTGCATTACATATATATGGTAAAAAAATACCATATGTGACCCTGGACCACAAAACCAGTCATAAGTCGCACGGGTATAATTGTGGCAATAGCCAACAAAACATTGTATGGGTCAAAATTATAGATTTTTCTTTTATGCCAAAAATCATTAGGATATTAAGTAAATATTATGATCCATGTATAATAATATCCAAATATATCAAAATTTTATTTTTGTGAGTGGATGCAGCAAAATCGCCAACAGAAATGGACAACTTTAAAGGCGATTTTCTGAATATTTAGATTTTTTGCACCCTCAGTATCTCGGCCAAATATTGTCCTAACCTAACAAACAATACATCAAAGCTGAATCTTATTTAATCAGCTTTCAGATGATGTATGAATCTCAGTTTAAAGAAATTTACCCATAAGACTGGTTTTGTGGTCCAGGGTCACATATTATAGGGTGTATATGGTATCACATATTTGGAAATCTGGTAATTAGGTTAATTGTAGATGATTAAGACACTTTTGAGTTGAAATAACACACAAATCAACATATTAATCCTAAATACATAGTATAATAGAATATATATTTTGCCAGTTTTTGGTCTTTATTTAAAAGGAACCAATCAGTGTTGTCCTGGATTTGGAGTGATTAGTGACATGGCATTTACAGCTCAGATAATTGGCTCATAAACAACTACAACCAGAAATGTGTGCATTAGCAAAGTTGGCAGATTTTAAAGCGAAGCTCGCACTGATGAATTGGAAAGCAAACCGATAGCTTTCTTAAGGGGTAATACACCTCATGGGTTTCTGTTTCTATTGTCCACAATATAGAAGTTGTATTTTGACTTATACAGACACCTAATAGTGAGAATGTCATTTCTCACAAAAGCAAAAGTTTTCAGTTCTCAACTACACTAAGTTAAATCTATAATTAGGTTTATTCCACTAAAGCAGGGGTGTCCAATCCTGCTCCTGAGGGCCACTGTCCTGCAGAGTTCAGCTCCAACCCCAACTAAACACACCTGAATCAACTCAAGGTCTTACTAAGCATTCTAGAAACTTCCAGGCAGGTGTGTTGAGGCAAGCTGGAGCTAAACAATGCAGGGCAGTGGCCCTTCAGGAGCGAGTTTGGACACACCTGCATTAAAGCGAGTATAGCTAACATGGCTGCCCCCATGAGGCCAAATGCTGTATGTAAAATAAATATTATTTTCGAGGCCACTGATATGATTAGTATCTTCATACGAGTGATCATGATCATACTATTAATTTCTTTACGTGTAAAACTTAGTAGCTATAAAAAAAATAATACTGCGTGCACCTAATAGGCTAGCCTAATAGGAATTAGTTCAAAGTTTGAAAAGTGCAGCGTGATCTTTGTAGTCTACAAACCGCTCTTTTCTGCACAATCTGGATGCTCATGTTCAGTCTCAAGTCAATGCTCATGTTCAGGCTCAAGTCAATTCACAATTAGACATCTACTGTACTACTACAGAGTCTACGTAAGGATTTAAAATATAAACCTATTCTACGGTCAATTAAGGTGTGATAATGTACAAAGAAACTCGCAATTTTGGCGTTTAAAAATGAATAAGAGGCCTACCGGACAACAAACTTAGCCTATTTTATATAATTTAGTTTTAATAGTAATACTCACAAAACGCATTCACCACTGCAAAGCCTACTGTTTTTTCCACATTTAGTGCTTTGCATTTCGTCAGTGAAGCACCTTGGTTTGCTAACGGCAGATCTCGCCATCTAGTGGACTCTCGGCAACACTGCACGGTTTCAGTTACTACAACTACAGTCAGACAATCGATCGACGAGGACATGATGAGAACATTTCCACACACGCTTGTAACACATTTTAATTGTTTAGGCTTAAATAAACTGATAGAGCATCAACATAATATGTGTGTATGTGCATGCGTGTCTGTTTTTTTTTATTGTTTTTTTTACATTTACATGTGAAATTAAGTGAAATATGGCTGTTTTCCTGAAATGCATATAGCCAATATTTAAATGATATGGCCTGGTTTAACAGACAGGGCTTAGATTAAGCCAGGATTAGGGTTTAGTTCAATAAGGGCATTTAAGTAGCTTTTATAAACGTGCTATTTTTGAGTGGGTGAAAGCAAGTTGCTTTCAGTTAAAAGAGCTCAAACATGCATTTTAGTCTGGGACTAGGTTTAAGCCTTGTCTGTGAAGTAGGCCTACTATATTTTTTGTATCCTATGTTAACCTATCCATTCAATCTAGTTTAAAATGGTAAGAGTTTCAAGTAAACACGTTTCCCTGCTGGAAAGAGTGGAGTTGTAGCAAACATTTCAAGTCCACTGCTATAATTCTTTCACTTGATTTGTATTAAACATTCGGAATGAACATTTTCTTTCATGCAAGTTTATTTAACATCTTACATCTAAAATCATGTTGTGGGAAATTTGGTCAAAACCCAACATGCTGTTTTTTAATGTCCTCTTTGGTGATTTAAATCCACAAAAAAACTTTTTCATCCAGTGTTGCAGGTTATTCAGTGTATGACCACTGTGGCGTAGTCAGTTCCCGATTCATACTTCACTGCAGGAGCAAACTTTTCACCAGCACCTGAATGATTCACTGTGGCGTACAATAGCTCATCCTCTACTATCTGTGAAAGAGATGTTAAGATGACAGATTTTGACAAAAAAAATCTTAAGACATGAAATCATTCAAAGTAAATGTATATTTTTATGACTTCCTGCAGTGTTTTAATGCTTCTTTCAAAAATAATACAATGAAATGAATAACATACCTCTGTTTTCTCTGCCTGCACAACAGTACCAGAATTTGTACTTTGGTTTTGTCTATACCCTAAAGAAAGAAAGAAAAAAAAACTTTACTGAAGACACTGGGCAGTAATAAAATGGTATTTTAATTGGCCCACTGTCTGTTGTTGGCTATATAAAACACCTATGCATCTAAAATATTTGGTGTAAAGTCATTTTTAGATAGCCTACACATAACCAGAAGTAAACATAGAACATGATGTTTGTGATTTCTTACCTTGTTTTTTGGTCATGTAGAGAATACATATGAATATGATGATGAAGATGAGCAAAGAGAGCAGAATCAGTGTCCCCAGAACCAGAAAAACAAAGCGAAAACGAGCTAAAGATGGAAACAAAAGGATTTAACAAAAGGTTAAATTGTTTAAACTGTTCCCTGTGTCCACAAATACTTTTTAAAAGTGTTTTGCAGCATAAAAATGGTTTAAATGCAATTTACATAGCCTCCACACTGTAATGGTGACATTTTGGCTCATTTTGTCTTCGGGTTTGCTTTTACAGTGGACGATGACTGTCGCTTTTCCCTGTAACAGTTCTTCTCCACTGACAGTGAGCTTACAGCAACGCTCAGAGGAATTTTGATGGCCAATGTTTCTTGATTCAGCGTGGAAAAAGCACTGTGGTATAGCCTGGTCCAAGTCACAGCATGCCAGATCAGTCCAGCCACTGATCACTCCAAAGACTACAGAGATATCTGTATAGTGGTTGAATGATAAATATTACAAATATGAAAACATACATACAAGTGACCATATTATTACTTTGGCATGCAGGGAGAATCATATTAAAATTATTTCAGTGCAATACTTCACTATACTATACATTTCAGAGTGTGACCCTGTTATATGTAGTTTCAAAAGGATTAGGGAATGTAGGTTTTCTACAGTCTGTTTCTGTAAAAGATGCAATTTGAATCATCCTTGCATAATAAAATGCATAATTTCAATATGGAAACCATCATTTTAATTAAGTAAAAATGATATAATTAATGAACACAAGATTTGCCACATACCTGCATTTGATAATTTGGCAGTAAGACTCACTGAAAAATAAGCAGCTGATAGTTAAGAGTGAGGCAGCACAGATGTCAATCAGACAAATACTCAGTACATGTACCATTAAAATGTACTTACAGAATATACACAGGTTTAACAGCTGGATCATAATTTCATGTGTTCAAGCTGATTCAGCTCCACCCGTTAAGACTATCAGGTCTTCATATAATATCTAGCATGTCAATGTCATCATTTAAGGAAAACGAATCATGCAGACGAACAGGATGCATGATTGCTAATTTTGCGTACAGCTTCGCTTCCCACCCAAAATGTGAAGGTTCTCTGCATGACTGATTTTCCCCTATAGCCTGTCATCTATGACCATCTAGCAATTCCACTTTTACTTTTTAGTTACATATTTTAACTAAATATGACAATATTAAAGCATAATTTAAAACAGACCTCATCAGGCTCAAGCAGAATGCAGGTAAATAGAAAAATGGTTATGCTATACGGAGACAGTGACAAATACTACAGACATATTACTTCATGGACCATTGAGCAAGTGAATAAAAAGGAAACAGATGGTAGATCTTCTCACTTGAAGGCTTGAGAAGTTATTTATTTATTTTCTACTTTTCAAAAACTTAAAAAAAGTTCCCATTAGTCAATCTGAGACTTTAAAAAGGGCTATTTTAAATGATCTGACACTGCTTTCAGAGCCAAAACAATCTTAAAAATAGAATAAATTGATTTAAACTTAATTTGAAACGCTGTATCTACAAATAAAAACAACAAACTGCATTGTGTTAGATTTAGTTGTGGTTTATTAAAGTGTAGAACTGCAGTTAAAAGTTCAAATTCACTCAAAGTTCAAATTCAATCAGGTAGTTTCTGCGACTCGTACAAAGAATTAAAATTAAAACAATTAAATACATAAAAGGTAAATTACATGATAATAAAAAGTGTAAAAAAAAAAAATGTCTTGCAAAAAAAATCTTGTCACTGGGACAGTATCCTGAATAGGTACCCTTAAGGTACTACTATGGGCCTTTTTTTTTTAAAGTAAATAAATAAAGTACACAGATGTATTGGAGCCCCACACATGACATGCAGGGGGGAAAATATGTATATCGTGGGCACGAATTAACAAATCGTTTCCACAACTTACTAATACTGTATGTCAGCACATTTTACTAATGCGTTGCCTCGTTTTAAGTAAATCGTGCGCATTATATAACACTTCTTTCCCTTGTTTTACTAAATCGTAGCCACGTTGTAATCATTTGTTTTAGTTCAATCAAATGTTCCAGTGACAAGGTTTTTTTGCACATTTTACTGTACATTTTACAGAGTGTTAAAACTCTGAAAAAATAAATGTTGGTCAATAAAACAATAAAAAGATTTAAACAGAAGCTGCACAAATCAATAATGTCCATTAGTCTGAGGTTCCTGATGTGGCCGAGTTCGTGTCCGGACTTGTGCTGAGATGTAAAGCAGACAGGGCATCGTCAAGCGGGCCAGAGGGCGAGTCCTCTTTGGCTAACAGGTTATTTTTGCGGAGCTGACAGGCTTGCTGGTAGGGAGGCCGAATCGGAGGTTGGGTGGGCGGTAAATACTGATACTCTTTACTTGAATCAAGCTGTTTGAGAATAAAGCAAAACATGCATATCAGCAGTCTACTCCTAAGTAGTACAATTCATGGTCATACATTTGTGATTTGAAAGAAGCTGATCAGCACCTGAAGTGGATAAGTTCTGTCTGAATCAAAGGCACTAAGATCTCCACAGGCAAGGAAAGGAACTATTATTCGGTTTGGTCCCTCTAACTGGTTAAAGTCGACATCTGGATGGAAAAAAAATGCATTTAAATTGTGAGGAGGAAGACATGGGAAGAGGAAGAAGATGAAATGAGCACAAATGCCATGTATAGGTGAGCAAAAGATACTGTGAAAGCACTAGCAAGTTACCATAAGAGTGATCCAGTAAAGGGTTGGACATGTTGGGCACATAACCCTCAGGTGGAGAGTAATTCTGACACACCACAAACGCCTCTGAAGGGCGAAAACACAAAACAACACTGGTTCGTGTCTGAAAAGGTATAATATTGCCAAAACAGTTTTACATTCCCTCATGAAATTCTACTCTCACCTATGCTAGAGTTGCGGCTGCTGCGTGGTTTGGCACAGGTTACAGAGCTGAAGAAGATCTTGAGCTGGGAGTACAGAAGGGTCACATCTTTTCCCCTGAAGATCTATGTAGAAACAAGACATTGAAATAAAACATTTTATGGATATCCTAATCTTGCACTGACAACGTAAATATAAATGAATGCATGACAAGACAGCTTACTTTTGCAACAAAGTTGCCACCTGGTTTGAGAACATGTGTGGTGATATTGAGAGCCTGTGAAAACAGAAAACCTTACATGAGGTCCAGCAAGATCAGTCTAGGAGTCACATAGTAAATAAATAAAAAATCAAACATAACTATTAGTTTTTGCACGTTACCAAAATGTCGGTAGTCATTTCCAATACCAGTAAATTTTCACAGATTTCTGTACCAATGTCAGTAGCCTACCATAGCAAAAACTAGAACTATTTAACTATTTTATTTATCTATTCGAAAATAAGATAAAGAGTTAGATGCTATTATTATTAATGCTATTAATAAGTAAATAATACATTAAAATATTAGCTTCAAAATTTTTTTTATTGGCCACTGTGTTCACACACTCAGCAATGCTCAAAACAAATTGTAAATAGAAACTGTTGATGCTCTTACCAGAGTGAAGTACTGACACTTGACTATATAAACACAATTTACTACGTAAAAAGTAATATTAAGAAAATAATGGTAACACTTTACAGTAAGGATACATTTGTTATCATTAGTTAACATGAACAAAACAAATACTTCTAATGCATGTATTCGTCTTAGTTAAATGTTAATTTCAACATTTATTAATAAATGATATATAAATAAAAAAGTTGGATCTGTTAAATATTATTTGATGGACTTGAACTAACATGGACAATGAATAGTTGTATTTATATTAACCAATATTAAAAAAGATTAATAATTACTGTAACAATTTGTATTGCTCATTGTTAGTAATTGTGAGTTAATTAATTAATTCATGTTAACTAATTGTCCTTATCGAAAAGTGTTACCAAAATAATAACAATAAAGGCAAAGTATAGCAATACATACCGCCAACAAGAGCTGTGCCTGAATGTACTCATCTACATCATGAAGTCCAGTAACTATAAAGAAAAACAGATTAAAAACCTTCAATTTAAGACTTAGCTAAATCGAAAATAGTCAAGAACAGCTAGAGAGGGACATCATCCCCCGGTTTCACAGACAAGGCTTAAGCTAATAACAGACTAAAACGCATGTTTGAGCTGTTTTAAATGAAATCAGCTTGCATTGGCATCTGCCTTTTCGTAATTGAACTAAGGCCTAAGCCAGACTTAAAGGCAGGGTAGGCAGGTTTTTTCTAAAAAAACTTTTCCCCAAATTTGTTTAAACTGTCTTTATATACCAATACATAATTAAAATGTAAGTACTCTGAAAAAGAGAGTATAAAAATCGAGTGTCTGTAGTCCTCTCAGGACTGCAATAAACACAGCTAATTATTTCCATTCACTCCACCCCCTCCCTTCTGGGCTCCTTCCAAAGCCACGCCCCCAAAACACATGAACGCGCGCCGCTCAGCTGGAGGACGCGTTTGCCAGCGCCGAGCGGAGAGGAGCGCAGTGCATGTAGTGACATCATGTCAGAATCACATGTAATAAAATACCTAACTTTATCATTATGAATATAAACAACTAACATGGCTGTTAGAACTCACTATCAAGCTAGCATATCGATACTGGTAAAGTTTAAAATATATTGCGTTTGATTCGGTAACGAGCTAGTAACATAAGGCAAAGCTAAAAACAGGTTGCATTGATACACGTTTTCCCATTACCATCAGTTACACTGTGATGAAGGTGAATTTCGTGTAAGATTCATAACATATACGGTCTTTTGCATGTAAGAGCTTCTACGATGAAAGCACTGTTGGCTCTGATTAGGACTACTATACTGACTCTCATCTGACTTCTTGCTTTATCCAAAGACTTTTTGGTCATAGCCTTTTCGAATACTGTCTTCCTTTTTTTGCCTTGTTTGCCTTCGCCGACTGTACTGGGAATTTTGACTGCTCTTTCTCTGCCATAATTGTGATTCTTCCTAGCTTCCGTACCTCTTCCCCTCCTCGAGTCAAACGGGTGCGCGCATGTGGGCAGCTCCTGTAGCGGCAGGGGTGGTAGCCATGGTAGCGAGGGAGAGTGACAGTCGCCCAGCCAATCATTTCATTCGTTCCGAATGGAAATAAGTAGCTGTGTTTATTGCAGCCCTGAGAGGACTACAGACACTCAATTTTTATACTCTCTTTTTCAGAGTACTTACATTTTAATTATGTATTGGTATATAAAGACAGTTTAAACAAATTTGGGAATTTTTTTTTTAGAAAAAAATAATCTAAGCTGATATAATAATCTAATAATCTCTGCCTTTAATCTAAGCCCTGTTTGTGAAACCAGGCCTATATGTTCAATACAATAAAAGTTTATTTCTCACCATCAGGGGCGCCATCACAAACAACCAAGTCTGCAGACTGTCCTTCAAAATGTCGAATAATCTCCTGCGCTGTAGAAATCTATGGCACAATTATATAGAAATCATATAATTGGTATTGTGGAATATCTACTGTCCTTGACTCAAATATTCACAGATTAAAAAGATTTTAAAAATGTAGAGATTAATGCAATAATTACACATTATAGAATAAAATGCTATAATGACTTGCTTAAATAAAGCTAAGGGTAAAAATAATATGGACCCTTTTCACAGACTGTGAAGTTTTTTTTTTATATTTTAAAATTTCCAAAATGTAATGTACATTTATAACACATGCTTTGTTAACTTGCCATTAAATTACAGAAAACTGCTTAAAGAGGACCTATTATGCCCTTTTACAAAGTCTTCTTTATTTTCTTTAAAGAACATCTTATTTTCACATATTTGACATTGTTGCAGCACCTCTCTAGTCTTCCCAGTCTGTCAGTAAAGCTCAGTTTAACTCCTCCTGTCTCTATGAAACCCCTCCTTCCGAAAAGCGCAATGAGCTCTGATTGGTCGGCTCGATCAGTGTGCTGTGATTGGTCAACCATTTCAGCACGTTTTGGCACACCCCTTGCCATAACCCACTACTAATGCAATTCAATGAGGAATATTGTAGTGATGGGAAGTTCGGATCATTTTACTGACTATCTTGTTCGATCTCGTTCATCAAAATGAACGAATCTTTTTTCGAAGTCATTTCGATCATTTAAGGGGCTTTAAATGTTATACTTTTAACAGGCAAATTCCCCGAACACATCCACCTACTCAATCTTGATCATATTCTGAATTAAGAAATCATTATAATGCAGTCAAAAATAATTTACAGGGAACATAAATAATTACTTTACCTTCCGAGTCTTTCGTTCATTTGTCACGTGACAGACGCAATGAACGGATCGTTCATGAACGACTCATCACTAGAATATTGTGACCTGTGCGTTTCCAAGAAGAAAACATTTATTCGTACTCTTTTGGAAAGTCATAGAAACACTGTTGTGGATTTTATCTTTTGCCATTCGTGCAAATGGAACGCAAAAATTTTATTTGTTGTAGCTTCCATTTTACACAATAAAAGTTTACCCAACTATGACAACTTCCGCCTCTGAGAACCCCAGAAATGTGAAAAGGGTCCATTGCTTGCCCATACCAAGACCAGAATGCTGTTATTATTGAATTGAAGTTTAACGGTTCTGCTACTGCACCTTGGTGATGTCTCCTTGAATTTGTGTGACACCTGGCAAAGGAGCCATGGCTTGCAGATCAACTGCCACGATCTTGACCTCTTCACTCTTGTCTTTTCCACTGAACAAGGACAGAAAAGAGTTGAAGTGGCAACTAAATAAACAAAATTTCACTGAATAGTATATCTATGTGTTGTTTACACTTTATCATGAACAATAGATCAAGTGCATTTTGTGCATTTGCATTGAACTGACCGGAGTTTGCGGCTCAGGACTTGACTCCAGCTCCCAGGTGCGGCACACAGGTCCACAGCACGACTTACACCTACAGGCAGGACATACACAGTCATTAGAATATAAAAGCCTAGCTGCTCTGATGTTGTCTATGTAGGCAGTTCACAAGCTTTTAAGACATAGCCTATGACTCGTCATCCACTATCCAGTGCAGGCTGAAGCAAAATGAAGATCTTGCCTTTAAAAAGGTTGAACTCCTCATCCAGTTGCAGGAGTTTGAAGGCACTTCTCGCTCTCCAGCCCTCCTCCTTCGCCAGCCTGTAGTATATATCTCGCTTGTCTTTAGAGGAACGCCCCATTTTACCTTCACTCACTTATTCTGTAGACAAATAATGATACAATTGTACTAAACCATCCAAGTTAAATAATGAATATCTGTCTATAAAAATATTTACTTGCTATCTCACAGTAGAACAGATACTTTGAATACAAATGTGAACACATTATTATTATTTTTCTATTTACCATTTTAATTTAAATAAAAATGACATAACTCATTCTGTTCTTCGTCAACAGCATATTTATAGTTGGTAACGAATATTAACGCTAACGGTTATACGCAAAACCATAATGTCCATGAACAAAATATCATGAAAGTGTAATAAACTGTAATTCCATTAAATGTACCTACATAAGATTACAGCTGAATGAGCGAGATTGATGTTTTTGACGCAACGTGACACTTCTTCTTCTTCTTCTTCTTTTTCTTCTCGCGTTGTTGCAGTAAACAGGAGACAACACCAGCACCAACACCTACTGGAGATGAGGTACTATTACACATGATGGTTATGGTATCATCGTGGTACTTGTAGTTTGTTTTTGGACATTAAACATTTAAACACAAATTACAAGCATTACGATTAGAATTATAACCATATAGTATTTGACAGATGGGTTTTGAACTTTCCATGGTAATCACAATTTCTACCAAAATACCTAGTTGATATAGCCTTCATAACTTGGTCAAAACGCTCACTTATCTGAGAAAATGACAGTTTAATGATACCTTATGAATATTGTGACCAATGGTCAATGGACAAACAAATTAAAAACTGTATAGATAAACAACTTTCTTTTAAAATTATTTTATTTTACAAAATACTGCAGTACTCACATGTTTCCGAGTAAACATCAACATTTAATTGCGAATTCTAAACATTATACAATTATGCATATAATAATAAAATAACAATAAAAAATAGAAAAACAACTACAAAAACAAATAGGCCTAAAAATCTGAATAAATCAGGTACAGTATACAAATAAATACTTTTTATCTCACAATCTTTTAAAGCCTTTTTTATTGAAAGAGTTTCTAATCTGTCTAATCTGTCTAAGAGCCTAATTTAGTCAACAAAACCATTAAGCTAATTTTTACGTAAAAAATATACAACGTAAACTTACAGTTAGCCTATGAATGTAAAATTTTGTCAATTAAAATAAATAAATTCAATAAATAAATAAATAAAAGCACGTTTCATATTATTTAGAATAATTAGTGAAACCAAAAATACAGCGATTGAGAGAGGTATTGAATTTTTGTATTTCACACCAAAATATAACTGAATAAGTGCAATGCCAAAATAAATGGAATATTCTACTAATTATTATAGTTTATATTAATACTTTTAAAAATAAACTTTCTGTAAAGATTTGCTGCATAAAATATGAGTTTAATATTCAACATTACATTGTATGATATGCGGTAATAACCAGACTTCTTCCACTTTTCCACTTAATAAAGAGTTCAAATAAGATATAACGTGCTTTAGTAACAATTTCTCTTTGAGAAAAACATACTTTACAAGCAAAAGATTCAAAAACATCAAATCGGATTCACATCACTGCCAATCTGCACAGACAGCTAGTGGTGCTGCAGAGTATGGTCTAGTAGTCTAATGGTCTACTAGACTGTAAAAAAAAAATAGGTGCAGACACAACCATAGATATGTAAACGTAGAATTCCCATTCTAGTCGACAACTCCAGACACGTCGGCGCACCCGCCATCTTGGAAAGGTCTGCGTGCCGTCGTCACTCGCAGTGAATAGAATAGAAGAATAGAATAGAATCGGGCATTTATATAGCGCTTTCATATGTACTACTGTACACCCAAAGCGCTTTACAATCATATCAGGGGATCTCTCCTCAACCACCACCAGTGTGCAGCATCCACTTGGTGAAACGCAGCTCCTGGTTGTGTAACCGCCGAGATTTAAATTCACGAAGAAATTTGATAACCTTCTCACAGGCGAGATTGAGAATAGCATTTCACAGTTAAGATTAAGAATGTGTTGTTTTGTGATTTGTATATGTATTAACTCAATATTACGCAGGTTTTTATACTAGGATAACTGTGTCGGCTGATGCCTTTGTCTTGTTGTAATGTGTCAGTTTAGCAAAATCATCTGCTGAAGTCTATTGCAGAAACAGATATTCATTCATGCGTCCAACTACTGTTGCAAACGCTCAGTCAACTCGCACTCGAGTGTTCACGGACTTTCACCGTCCCAAGCCGCTAATGAGGCATCTATGTATAATCTATGGACGCAACAGTCTGCTCAGGTCTGGTTCTCGCGATATTCCTCGAGGTTTCCGGTGTTGTGAATGTGTCTGGAAAAGATGGCGGTCAGCATCCGAGGCCGTCCTATGCGAAGTATACGGATGCGAGGTGAGATAAAGCAGACTCTGCTCGGCCGCTTGACAGATGCTTCAGGATAATATGATGCAGTCTTCTTCAGCTACACTTACCCCAAGCGTCCTTTTCTCAATGTATTATTTTGTCTTGCATAAACAGGTCGGAATGACAGTGGGGAGGAAAATGTACCGCTCGATCTCACAAGGGGTAAGTCAGATGAACCTTGTGAACTCCCCACCTAGACAGCATTTCTGGGCATCATAGGCTTGTTTGGAATGTCAGCCTCCCGCGTCCCAAACCCGCCTATGATGCCCAAAAATGCTTGCGGTACTAGGTTTTGAGACACAGCCTTAAACTAAGACAACAGCATCACACACATCCATATCCAATGCATGCTCTTTTATATTGGTATTAAATACATAAATACAGAGAAAAACAGATGGTGTTAGAGGTTTCTAATGTTTTTATTATTATATAAAGAATGCATGATATGTGAACATCGCACATTTCTTATTCATGTCCAACATTGCAGGGCTGTAGGGTCCAAAGACTGTTGAGAGAAAAACACAGTGCTGCAGAAAGCATGCAAAACTCACTTTTATTTTTTAAAATAAATAATTCATAAGCTGACGTCAGATATATTGCAATAATTCTAACAATGGGAATGCTTCTAAATAATTTATTACTCTCTAAAGTTAATGTTAATATCAACATGTATTAAAGCATTATAAAAATCAAAAGTTGCATCTGTTAATATCATTTAATGGACTTGAGATAACATGCGCTAACAACAAGGAACAGTTCTATTTTTATTAGTTAATATATAAAAAAAAAGATTAAATATTTTAACAAATGTATTGCTGTTAGTTAATGCATAACTATTGTTAACTAAATAGATCTTGCTGTAAATTCTTACCTTTTAATGTATTCATTCTGGTGAAATAATTCAGAAATAATTCTGATCTTGATAGATAAGGCTGCTTCTGGTTTCTCACCGTACAGCTCAACAGACAAATCAAAATCTTGCCACAGCTTGATGTACATAGGCTATTGTTTTTTATTTATTTCTTGTGCACGTAATATCTTAGTTTTTATTTAGTAATAAGATTATTATGGGTCTGTTTTATACAGTATGCCTCTTTCAAAGCACCATTGTTTGGGTTCAATTTTGAATGGACAAAATGTATATATATGTTGTGAAGAGTATTACTAAATATACCAAACTAACTTTGGTATTGCTTGGTATTTGAGTGTTTCTGTGGGGGAAAGTAGCTCATTAGTATGGGGTTCCATTTGTGCCGAAATTATGTCGACATGCTATCTGTCTATGCTATGTGTCGTCTTCCATGTCTATGTGTCTGTTCACTGTCTATGTCTATGTCTGTCTGTCTATGCTATGTGTCGTCTTCCATGTATGTGTCTGTTCACTGTCTATGCTGTGTGTCGTCTTCCATGTATGTGTCTGTTCACTGTCTATGTGATTGCCCACATGACTCAACTTTTGTCTTTGTCCACTCAACTTACTCCTGTCATCTGTCCTTGTCGTTTGACTGTGTCGTCTTGCGTGTCAATGCTGCATGTGTCATGACTATGTGTTTTTTCATTCTGTCATTGCTATGCGTCGTTTCCCTCTGTCGTTACTATGTGTCGTCTTCCATGTCTATGCTATGCGTCGTTACTATGCGTCGTTACTATGTGTCGTCTTCTCTCTCTTGCTTCATATTGTTCATTTAAACTCCCTTTAAGAAGCTTCTTTTTTTTTTTAAACATGCTTTAGGGAAAGAAAAAAAACAACTTCACGTACTTTCAGTTGAGATGGTTCAAAATATGTATATTTATATAGTATGTAAATACTATATTTATATAGTTTACATTTGATTCAAATAAACGGGGATATCTTAGTACATGTAAAGCGTAAACATTGTTCGTTTACATAAATTACACACAGCAAGACGACACAGTCAAACGACAAGGACAGATGACAGGAGTAAGTTGAGTTGACAAAGACAAAAGTGGAGTAGACGACAGAAGGAAACAACGCATAGTGACGGCGCATAGCATAGACATGGAAGACGACACATAGTAACGACAGAGGGAAACGACGCATAGCAACGACATATAGCAACGACAGAAGGAAACAACGCATAGAAACGACGCATAGCATAGACATGGAAGACGACACATAGTAACGACAGAGGGAAACGACGCATAGCAACGACATATAGCAACGACAGAAGGAAACAACGCATAGAAACGACGCATAGCATAGACATGGAAGACGACACATAGTAACGACAGAGGGAAACGACGCATAGCAACGACATATAGCAACGACAGAAGGAAACAACGCATAGAAACGACGCATAGCATAGACATGGAAGACGACACATAGTAACGACAGAGGGAAACGACAGAGGGAAACGACGCACAGCAACGACACATAGCAACGACAGAATGAAAAAAACACATAGTCATGACACATGCAGCATTGACACGCAAGACGACACAGTCAAACGACAAGGACAGATGACAGGAGTAAGTTGAGTGGACAAAGACAAAAGTTGAGTCATGTGGGCAATCACATAGACAGTGAACAGACACATAGACATGGAAGACGACACACAGCATAGACAGTGAACAGACACATAGACATGGAAGACGACACACAGCATAGACAGTGAACAGACACAAAGACATGGAAGACGACACATAGCACAGACAGACAGACATGGACATAAACAGTGAACAGACACATAGACATGGAAGACGACACACAGCATAGACAGATAGCATGTCGACATAATTTCGGCACAAATGGAACCCCATACTTTAGCTGTTGCTGCTCATGATTGTGTGCTGTCTTTGCTGATAGGTTTACCCTGAGGCTGTTTTTCCCATATGACCTCTGTGTGGAAGGCCTTTTCTGGATGAAGCCCCGCTTCCGGGGATAAGTTGTTATTGCCATGCTGGCTAGATTTTTTTTTTTTTTTACTTGCCCCAAAAAAAGGTTGCCTCAGTTTATGAGCTGAATCGAACCGTATTAATGCAGTAATCGTATTCCAGCAACACTGCACTGTCTGTTGGTTTCAATTCCCATTGACATTCACTACAGTTGACAAGTTTGGTGTCGATTATTTTGTTGGTTTTGAAAGTAGTCTCTTATGCTCTCTTCAGGGCTGCATTTATTTGATCAAATTGACAGTAAAAACAGTAAAATTGTGAAATAACTTTATTTCTTTTTTTTTTTGTCTGTTTTTGTCAGCAGCCTTTACTACAATTTCAGTGCTGCTTAATATTTCTTCTGGGTTTTTTGATGAATATAAAGTCCACAATTCAAAACAGAGTTAATTTATTTGAAATGGAAATCTTTTTGTAACTTATAAATGTCTTTACTGTCACTTTTGATCAATTGAATGCCTCCTTGCTGAATTAGAAGGTGGTGTACCTGTATTTTGACAAGACCTGATTTTGTTTTTGGCAACAGGGAGCGTCACTGTGGTTGGCGATTTTTGTTTTGTTTCGGTACAGATGACTGAACAGATATCCTGTGTGACTGCTGGGGGAAATAAGTCGTAAAAACAAGTGCTGTGTTATTAGTGTCTTTGAGTGTCCGTATTTTATGTAAGATGGTTTTTCACAAAATAAAAGAATAACATTTTACTTAACATAACACTTACTCTGAATTGGTCAGTCTTCTTTTTAGATATTCCTGTGACAAATTTATCAAAACCTGTTATTATATTAGCTACATAGTTTGTTCTATCCACACTAGAACTGCAGTTTGGTGGACATTTCACTGGATCTTGATGCATGCTACAAGACCTTTCAAAACTAAGCAGAGGGTGTTGTTTATGAGAAGCTGTTCATTTGTGAGATGTTTGTATTGTAACGTGCTTGTCTGGTTATTGTTTGAATCTTATATGCTTTTGTGTGCTTTCTCTAATGTTACTATACTGTGTTTGATTCATTCCCAAAAAGCACTTCTCAGCTTTCCTGCATTTGTAGCACACCAATAGTGGAAATGGTGTGGATTACTTTGATCTTGCTGTTCCAGGAAGACAGTAATGTCTCTGTTCCCATCTCTGTCTTCCTGATGACCTCACAACTCACAGCTCTTGTCATCTTTTTTCTTCTAGACCCTTCTGAGAACATGCGAGAGATCCTCCAGAATGTGGCCAAACAGCAGGGAGTCTCGAATATGCGCAAACTTGGCCACCTGAACAACTTCATCAAGGTTTGTCATCTCAAAAGTGGATCAGTAATTTCAGTGGAACAGGGAATGCTGGGATAAATGTTGTTAAAGTCACAACGAATTCAAAATGAAATCAGAATTTTTTGCCGTGTTTATTTTATATGATTTATTCATATTCTCTTCATGACAAATGCCTCTACTGAGGGTGGGACTAAATATCTTCCACAAATGACTGCAAACTGGCATTCAGATCTGCCTCCATTTAGTTAGCAATTTCCTACGATCCAATCAATTCCCGAAGGATGAAATCCAGTCCCGTTTTCTCATTGCTGAAGCTAGGGGTGGGCGATATGGCAAAAATATCATATCACGCTTTTTTTCAGGAAAATCACGATTCACGATTTTATCACGATTCTTTTTTTATGTTGGTTTTACTATTTTGTGACTGAGCATTACAACTAATGTCCATATTTTAAAAACAAAGCCTTAGGTAACAAAATATAAATTAAAAAAGAATGGCAGACAGGGGCGAAGATAAAAAATATTTGTCATTATTTTCTTTGTTATTAAATATAAAGATCAAAGATACACATTACACATACACAACTTAATAAACAAATGAAATAAACAGTGCTTTATGTTTTCAGCTACAGTAGGTGTATTTAACAGTAGCATTGAAGAAAGTAATTGAACAAATATGAAAATAAAACATCCCTTTAAGGCAAGGTTTCTCAAACTCGGTCCTGCACAGTTTAGCTCCAACCCTGATCAAACACACCTGAGCAAGCTAATCAATGTCTTCAGGATCACTAGAAACTCACAGCTAGGTGTGTTTGATCAGGGTTGGAGCTAAACTGTGCAGGACAGTGGCCCTCCAGGACCGAGTTTGAGAAACCCTGCTTTAAGGACAAGCGGCAGTGTGTTTACTATTACTACTGTCTCTTTAAGGGCTCTTACAGAGTCAACGCATCGATACGCATACGCGCCTGCAAGGCTACGCATCGCTACGCTTCGGCCGCCATTATGCGTAGCAAAATGTGTCGTCCCAGTTTTTGATACGCGACGCACCGTTGCATGCAATACTATGCGTTGTTGGTGGGGGCGATACTGCAAGTTGCTTTCGTCCGACGTGTAGACTATGAAAGGGAGCACGTCGCTCACGTTGCTCGCGTTGACTCTGTAAAGGCCTATTTATACTTCTGCGTCGAACTGCCGCCGTAGCTACGTCGTAGGCTGTGTGTAGTGCGCGTACCCTGACGTGCACCTCTCCAAAAATGTAACAACGCGTCAATTCTACGCGGACACAAGCGCTGTGATTGGTCTGCCAGAACCCCTCCCTCGGGGTTTCACATGCTCCCTAGGTGCGCGTCAACGCGGACAACGACACAGAAGTATAAATTAAAACCAACACGTTGCCTACGGCGTATAGGCTCCGGCGTAGGTCCGACGCAGAAGTATAATGAGGCCTTAAGAGTATGGCAAGCCATGTGGCTCAGAATTACGCTATAGATTAATCGCGTTTACAGCCAAACGCCGTCAAATACGGCGTTTTAAACCGCATTTGACGGCGCAAAATACGCCGTTGTAATTACAAACGTCGTAAAAAACGCGCGAAATAGGTCAATGACGCCGTATTTGACGGCGTTTTAGTGTGCATGGAAAGCGCCGCTTTTTACGCCGTTCATCTCGCCATATGACGCCGTAAAAAACGCCGTTTTGGTTGCACAGAGCGCGCGTTATTTTACGGCGTTTTTGCTTATAGTATAATGAGACACGCCCACTGATTTCCACAGCCAGCCTGTTCTCTCCCAAACAATGATGAACTGAGTCAGACCAGACGAATTCAGCTGCGCGCGACGCGTCTAATATACACGCATTTGACAAGCAGATTTTCTATCAATTTTCTCAAGTTTGCTTTCACTTTAGACATAACCGACTTTGTTTATGTAAACCTTGTGTGTATTTGACAGAATTAGCACAATAAAACTCGAAAGATAACTTAGTCCAATATCCAGGCACTGGTAGACAGGCTTTTAGTGCATGCGAGCTTCACATGTACGCGCTCAGAAACGCACACTTTAGAACAGCACATCAGCACGCGAATTAAATTTTTAACCGACAAGGCATTAAAGCACATGCAAATTATGAACACTTGTGAACTGCAGTGTCCCGTTCCGCTGCGTGTGAATATACGTCGCGTTGTTCAGTATGTTGGGACAAAGGCGCCAGAACAGCAACTGATAGAATGCACGATACTACGATATTTCTTCAAAAGCAGATCGTGGAGACATTTTAATCGTCCACGATCAAAAATCGTCATATCGCACACCCCTAGCTGAAGCCGTTTCAAAATAGGGAAGAGAAGACTACCGCAACTTTCATTTCATGCTGACTTTAACTGCCTAAATCCCAACTTATCAGACAGTTTTCTCACTCTGATACTGCAGGACATGCATTGTAGGGAGATGAAAACTACATATGACGGGTTTTAAGGTTTAGTTCACTATCATTAAAGGGATAGTTCACTCAAAATGAAAATTCTGTCTCATTTAGTCACCCTCATGTCGTTCCTAACATGTATGACTTTCTTCTTTAGAACATAAAGAAGATATTTTGAAGAATGCTGGTGACTTAAGTTTCGAATTAACTAGTTGAAAATCTATCCCTAATGCATAGCAGCCTCTCCAATCTGGTACATCTGTTTAGTATTACAACACAGGAGCCCTGCATGTGAATACTTACCGGTGTTTGGTGAAATGGAGTAAACACAGTACTTTATGGCTTCCGCCAGTCGAGGCCTGAGGGCTTTTCTGCCCCACACTTACAGGATCTGGCCTAAAATAAAAGAATCTGAGCAGACCTGAGCAATTAACCAAATCTCAGATGTTCTCAAAGCCTCATATTACTGCAGTGCTGTATCTGGATCAGTTTTGCATTTGAACATAAACAGGGGAAGGGCAACAGCACAAACATGATCTTTTCCTGATCTTTCAAGTTGCGATATTCTGATGCTTGCCAGCTGCACAGAACCAGTACAAGACTGAAGGTGTGAGGTGCTTGCCAGTCTAATAATGGGCTTAAGAAGAGACCGTAACACTTTTGATGGCTCTGTGGCATAACTACTACTATTACATGTCATGTGGTTTTTCCATCCCATGACTGTAGAATTTGTTATTTAGTTTCTAATTGAACTGTCACAGGCGGCAAACACTGTTTTTTCTCTCCACATATTTGGTAACCTTTACAGGAAATCTCTGTTCATACTGATTCAGCTCATGAATTATCAGTTCATTGGTAGCATTGGTCATAATTCAGCAGGCGATCATGAGCTCCTCCAGTCTGACAGGTTTTATCACGACAACAATGCTATCAGTTGTATAAATCACCTGCGGATGAAAAAAATAAAAAACATACCCTCCAACTGTTTGAGCATAAGCTTGTTTTTGCTCTGTGTGAAAAACCCTGCAGTGTTCCAACAATTATTTGCATACTTGAGTACAAGTAGAGTCATCAATGTCTCTATTTGTTGCCAAGCAAAATAAATAAGTGCTTGTTTGTGTCTCCAATACAGCTGCTCTGCAATGTCGGGCACTCCGAGGAAAAGTTTGGTTTTACCTTTGAAGAAATGATCATATGGTGAGTCATAGAGGATCGAAGGTGTGGTGTTGATCTGATCTGAGTGGGTTTTTTTCCAGTTATTTTATTTAAATTATAATTTAAAAAACAACTACCGTTTAAAGTTTTTTTTTTTTGAAAGAAATTAATATTTTTATTCAGCAAAGATGCAATAAATTGATCAAAAGTGACATTAAAGATATTTATAATGTTACAAAAGATTTCTAAATAATTGCTGTTCTTGTGAAAAAAAGTGCATCACAGTTTCCACAAAAATATTTTGCAGCACAACTGTTTTTTTTAACATTGATAATAATAAATGTTTCTTGAGCAGCCATTTAGCATCATGTAACATTGAAGACTGCTGAAAATTCAACTTTACCATTACAGGAATAAATTACACCTAAAAATATATTCAAATGGAAAAGAGTTATTTTAATTGGAATCATATTTCAGAATATTACTGTTTAAACTAATAAATGCAGGCTTGATGAGCATGAAACGTTTTTTTTTTTTAAAGGGGACTCCCCACCATCCCCCGTGTGTCCTGGCAGCGCATTAAAATCAACCATATTTATGTTCTTAATAAACGTTCCTGTGCATGATTAATCAGAGGATGCTAGATTTGTTTTTGTAACGTTTCATTTAAAATACTTTTTCCTCCTCTGTATTAACACATGTGAGTCACCACATCTGCCTCAGCAGAATATTAAATGTATAAAATATTATTTCTCAGTGAATGATATGGTTTACTCTGAAATATGTGACATTACTCCAGTTTAAATGCAGGCTCAATGTGGTCTCTTCTGTTTCTTTGACAGCCTCAGGTTGGCTCTGCTCAATGAGGCTAAGGAGGTGCGGGCAGCTGGCTTGCGTTCTCTCCGCTACCTCATCAGAGACAGTAATATCCTTCAGAAAGTACTGCGTCTCCAGGTGGATTACTTGATTGCCAGGTCTGTATGACGTGTTTTCATAACACTGCGCAGGCCGGTCATTTGAGCGGTTTAGTTCAAGTCTGAGCTAGGGATTGTGGGATAAGGGCTAACTGTTTCCATCAAAAGCAAGACTTGATGCTAATGTATTGTGAGTTGTGGATCATCTCTTGTTAGTTTCTCATTCTGTGTGTGTGTGAGAGAGAGGAGTTCATGTGAAGAGCTAGTCACATCCGGTTACGGTCATTTTGAAGCGTTGTGTGCTGTTTCCTCTGTATCCCACTGTAGGTGTATTACTGAGCCTTTAGGTTTTGCTCTCGCTCTGTCCTGTCTGAACATCCAGCATGTCAGATCTTCAGTAGGAAAAGGATGTGATTAGGGTTTGAGGTGCATTTCACTGTTGACTGGTTAGTAGCGTAATGTTGACCTTTTAACCTGCAGGTGCATTGACATCCAGCAGAGTAACGAGGTGGAACGCACACAAGCTCTCAGATTGGTGAGAAAGGTGAGATCTGAACACTGAAATGTCATCAGGAATGTTTAGTTGCGTTCATTCCATAATGGAAAAAGGAAAGCCGTCCCCCTTTCTTTTCTTTTCTTTTTTTATACTGATTTGATATTTGATTTGAATTGAATCTATTTGAATCAAAACCTTCTGAATCAGAATAGTTGCATTATGTTCCACTCAAACAAAAATTATCCAAATTATGTTCTCACAATGTACACTCGCCCATTTGTTTAACGCCGTTCAGTGTGTTGTTTTTGTCATTGATGGAAGTATCTGTGTTTTACAATGATTTTCCAGATGATCACTGTGAACGCCCTGCTCTTCCCAAGCTCAGTCGCAAACTCCCTCATTGCCGTGGGCAATGATGGACCGCAGGAGCGGGACCGTATGGTTCGGGCCTGCATCGCCATTATCTGTGAACTTGGTGGGTTCACACACTGATTAGAGAACACTCTGTAATGTATCAATCTGTGAACGCAGATGTTGACCTCACGCATGTCCATGTTTGTGTGTGCAGCACTGGAGAACCCTGAGATTGTGGCCAAAAGGGGCGGTCTCAGCACCATCCTGAAGAATGTAATCGACTGTCAGCTCAGTCGAATCAATGAGGCTCTGATCACCACCATCCTGCACCTGCTCAATCACCCACATACACGGCAATACGTTCGCTCTGATGTGGAGCTAGAGGTATCCAACTCTCTTCAACAATCAACCCATCAGAAACATTATTTTATTTTTTTATATAATTGTTTTAATTACTATTCATTTATTACTAATAATATTATTATGACTGTTATATTTTCTTATTCCTTTAGTCTAGTTAATTTGTCTTTATCTTTACGGATAATATGATTATATGTATGTTCTAAATTATGTAAAACCATTTAAAAGTTGTTCAGTAAAGCTTTATTTACTTTTTTCAGCAAATCCTGGCACCTTACACAGACTTTCACTACAGACACAATCCAGACACGGCAGAGAGTCAACTAAAGTGAGTGTGCTGTTTTAAGGTCTTCCTTAAAGAAGAATTTCCCATGGGAGAGGCAAGCATGCAACTTTTATTGGCTGCATGTATAGATGTGTGGTATTTCTCTCTACAGAGAAGACAGGGAGGCTCGATTTCTGGCCAGTAAGATGTCAATTGTTGCTTCGCTTCGCTCTTGGTCAGGTAAACATCTCAATATCTTTCATAGAATATGTCAAACATACAATTAGTTATTGCCAGGGCACCATTTTTCACATTGTCTATGCTGCCGTTAGTTTAATTAAGAACTATTGAAAATAAATGAATGCACTTCTCATGGGCCCAGTTTTCAATCAATACTTTATTAAGGTTATTTGTGCAACAATGCGTATCTTAGAATGATGCATCAAAAAAGATTACCAAAGAAGCCAGCTTATGAGTGCATTAATATTGTAATACATCATGCATCTTTTAAATGGAATTTCCTCATGAGTGCAACTCATTGCAGTAGGAGTTTGTTTATTGCTGCTTAGACTGAACCTGTTGTTTTGTCCCACTGCACCTCCAGGCATCATTAATCTCTGCAAGTCAGGCAACTCTGGAATCCAGTCTCTCATTGGTCTGCTGTGTATACCAAATATGGAAGTGAGGGTATGACAAAGGATATAATTATAAAGCTTGCAGTACACATTTACGGTTGCAGTACTTGCAGTACACAAACAAACAGCCATTTCCTTTTATTTCAAAAGCTACAACACTAAATATGGTGCATAATATGTGTTTTTAAT
Source organism: Rutilus rutilus (assembly GCF_951802725.1). NCBI lineage: Eukaryota > Metazoa > Chordata > Actinopteri > Cypriniformes > Leuciscidae > Rutilus > Rutilus rutilus. The sequence goes on along the minus strand of NC_140231.1, from coordinate 20,809,100 downwards.
ATATAAGTGCAAGTAAAGAACACTGTTGGTAGAAATTTTCAACACATTTAGCTGAAACTTGATAGTTACACAAAGGCTTATTTAGTGTTCTGAGAATTGAATGCATAAAAAATTATGAGATTAAATATTTTGATGCCCTATATTATAATTTAATTATAATAATCAAATTACTGGTATTTATTATAAAAACAAAAATAATAATAATAATAATAAGCCCTATATGTTATACAATGAGATGTACACATTTACCTAAGACTCATTATGAGGTACTTTATCACTCTCTTCTCAGCGAGGTCTGCTGGAAGTGATGTATGATATATTCAGACTCCCTGTTCCCGTGGTGACACAAGATTTTCTAGAAGCTCTTCTCAGTGTGGGTGAGTGCTACCGCTGTCTGCTCGCACTGATTAACATATTCATTTCCAGACATCAACCACATCTGAAGTCAACTCACATTGACAGAAACAATCTCCTGTGTCCCCTCTTCAGACCCCAGTAGGTTTCAGGACAGCTGGAGACTGTCAGATGGCTTTGTAGCATCAGAAGCAAAAATAATACTTCCACATAGGGCACGCTCCAGGTAAGAGCATTTGCTGGGCTTAACTAACCCTGAAACTGAGCTAAATAATGAAGCCTCATAGCTCTGTATGCATGCAACTTCAAAGTCTTGACACGTGTTTGTGTTCTTTGTGTCCACCCAGACCTGATTTGATGGATAACTATCTCGCCTTGCTACTTTCTGCTTTCATCCACTGTGGACTTCTAGAGGTAATATAGCATTTGAAAAGGCACCATCTTTGTGAACGTTCTTGAAGAAAAGAGGCTTTTAAAGCAGTCGTCCATTTTATCAGTCATTATTTATTCACCCTTATGTCTTAACTTAATTTCTGACATGTAACACAAAAGGAGATATTTTGAACAATGTTCATGCTGCACTTTTCCATGCAATACAAGCATATATTAACAATACAAGCATATATAACCAGAGACTGTCAAGCTCCAAAAAGGACTAAACAAAAAACCCTGAAAGTAGTCCATGTTGCACTTGTTGCAAGGCTTCTGAAGTCATAATGTTTTTTCTTTTCTTCCAGGGCCTGGTTGAAGTGATCACTAGCAGTGATGATAGCATTTCAGTGCGTGCAACCATCCTCTTAGGAGAACTCCTGCATATGGTATTACTGAAATGAATGAAAGTAACACCAGCTTAATCTTGTACTATACCTCAAATGACCTTGAGTGATCTTCATTTTATTTTCAGGCAAACACCATTCTCCCTCACTCTCATAGTCACCACCTGCACTGCCTGCCCACACTTATGAACATGGCTGCTTCTTTTGACATTCCTCAGGAGAAAAGACTGTGAGTTAGCTGTCTTGTCCTTCATAGCCGACAGCACAAATAGTACAGTGTCAGAGTTACGTGATTATTATTTCTGTGGTTTGATGGGGTTGTTTTTGGTTGTTTCTTAGGCGGGCCAGTGCTGCGATCAATTACTTGAAGCGCTTTCATGAGAAGAAGAAACGAGGCCCCAAACCCAATAGTCTTTACTTGGACCAAATTATTCGCAAATCACTAGCTGCTCATTGCGGTCGGGACCAGCACCTCAGGCCCCAGAGGGACATTTTTGTCATTAAGGTATGTGCTAGTGATAGCATTTCTTGGACATTTTTAGCTTTGGGTGTGATCTGCATATTTGTTGTGTTCTTTAGGACACGGAGGAGGCCTTGATGATGAATCTCAGAGACAGTCAGATACTTAATCATAAACAGAATTTGGAATGGAATTGGGTCCTGATCAGTACCATACTCAAGGTATGAGATTTTGGATTAAATTATGTTTGTTTTTTTAAACAGACAAATGGCTTGACGAGAGCCATTTTCTTCCTCTTGTTGATTAAATTGGTGGGGCATATTAAAGGTCTCATCCTCCTTTTTTTATTAGTATATTTTTTATGTTTTTTTTATTTTTATATTATATATATTATGATTAGATCATAGCCATGAACCACAATTTGTGATTTTAAATGCTCATGATCATTCAAAAGTTTGGGGTTCATAAGATTTTGTCAAATGTTCTTGAAGTCTCCCAGGCTGCAGTTATTTCTATCAAAAATACAGTAATATTGTAAAACATTATTACAATTTAAAATAACCATTTTCTATTTTAAAATGTAATTTATTCCTGTGATGGCAAAGATGAATTTCAGCGGTCATTACTCCAGTGTCACATGGTCCTTCAGAAATCATTCTAAAATGCTGATTTGTGCCCAGTGAACTTTTTTTTATGAATATAAAGCACAGCATTTATTCGAAAAAGAATTTTCAAACCTTTGAGTGGTAGTATATTATATTATCATTCACGTTTTCTTAATGAAATGTAAAAATGCAGTGTGGTATCTCTTCTAATTTGTTTCTAATCATTGCTGCAGTGGCCAAATGTCAACCTTCGAAACAACAAAGATGAACAGATGCACAAGTAAGCAGAGTTTGGTTTACTAATCTTAGAAATCTTCTTAATACTTTTTCGTCCCACCATGCATTGCTGTAAATCCTACATTTTCTTACTCAGGTTTGTGCGAAGGCTGCTGTTCTTCTACAAGCCTAGCAGCAAGCTGTATGCTAGCCTGGAGCTGGACCACAGCAAGGCCAGGCAATTAACGGTGGTGGGCTGTCAGTTCATCGAGTTCCTGCTGGAGTCAGATGAAGTGAGGGGAAAAAAAAAGTTATCAAAGAATTGAGCCTATTATCACCCATTATTTACTCACTATCAAGTTGTTCTAAACCTATATAACTTTCTTCCTTCTAATTTCTCCTTTTGTGTTTCACAGAAGAAAGAATGATATGATGATAGATGACAGAATTTTGAGCTATTCCTTTAACTTAACGTTCATTTTCCACATTGGTGTTTTCTCAGGATGGGCAGGGGTATCTTGAGGACCTGGTGAAGGACATTGTACAGTGGCTGTCCTCATCCTCTGGGCTGAAACCAGATCGTAGTCTGCAGAGCAACGGCCTCCTCACCACCGTCAGCCAGCACTACTTCCTCTTCCTCGGCACCCTCTCAGCCCACCCGCAGGGTGTTAAGATGCTTGAGAAGTGCAGTGTCTTCCAATGGTTAGTCTAGGACTTATCAGAAACGATTTACAGCAAACTAGGGATATACAATATATAGGTATCTGCCAATATTACCCTTTTTGAAGTAAAATTCTTCTTTCTTTGTTGTTTTGACAGCCTGCTGAACTTGTGCTCCCTGAAGAACCAGGACCATCTTCTGAAGCTGATCATTTCCACACTGGACTACAGCCGGGATGGTTTAGCTCGAGTCATCCTCTCAAAGATCCTCACTGCTGCCACTGACGTAAGAAACAGACCTACTACTCTTTGACCCTTTGAGTGTGTTTGTCTTAGTGCCATACATTTCAACCCAGCTTTGCTTAGCAAAGCATGCTGGTGAAAGCATTCCCCTATGGATCAGTAATATAATTCTTCAACGTTTTGGCACAGAACTGCAGGCTGTACGCCACCAAGCATCTGCGGGTGTTACTCCGAGCTAACGTAGAGTTCTTCAGCAACTGGGGTATTGAACTGCTGGTGACTCAGCTACATGACCGCAACAAGGCCATCTCGGTGGAGGCTTTGGACATACTGGATGAGGCCTGTGAGGATAAGGTGAAGTCAATTAACCCATAAGGGAGGATGTTACATTTACATTGAGGAGTTCAGCTTGGCAGAAAGTTGTGTTTAGCTGAGGCTGATCTAGGTAAAATGATCAAACGTGGATTGTTGGAGACACTTGTGTGATTTGATTGTGCTGTGCCGGTGTAGCTTTGCTCTAGAAATCTGTCATGAATATCTGTAAACAACCAGCATAAGTTCTGTGCCAGTATATCAATGATGGACAGTTATATCATGGCTTGTGAATACGTGACTATTTTCATGACTGCTGTTTTCTTATGATCATGTCGTCTTAGGCAAACCTACATGCTCTGATTCAGATGAAGCCAGCACTAACTCACCTGGGAGACAAGGGTGTGCTGTTGCTGCTACGGTAAAGCTCAGAATATTCCCTATATAACTACACTATATAACCCAGAGGTCTGACTTTAAATGTGCACTACATATTTGTTCCACATAAAAGATGTACACCTAAATTAGTAGCATTTGTCAGAAAAGTATGTAAAATGATGGGCACTCAGATGAAGACACAAGTCTTTGTGTCTTAGAAAAAACACATGATTCTTCAGAAATCATCACTGTCTTCAGTAATCAGTATCTCAAATATAACATCTTTGACCAAGCACAAAGAGATTGTAAAGAAATTCCTAAAAATAGCATTGGTCTGCATTATTTATTGTATTGTTCCACTTTAATCTTTTGAAGCACATTGTGTATTATTTATGTTTAATTGGCTTACAGTAATATTGAAAAGGGTCTATTAAGAAACTAACTGCTTCTTTTCATCTGATGATGTGGCATCCCTTTCCAGGTTCTTGTCCATTCCAAAAGGGTTCTCCTATCTAAATGAGAGGGGATATGTCACTAAACAGCTGGAAAAGTGGCAGAAGGTACTGTGTCTTTACCATTGTTCTGCACTATTAAAAGTGTGTTGGATTGTTAGATACACCAAAAAAAAAAAATTCTACACATGTTATTTATGATTTGTCCATAGATTTATAGTGTACTTGAATTAGAATAAAGTATTCAAACTCAAGCTTACTTTAACCATTCTGTCAAATTACTTTTGTTCCCCTGAAGGAATACAACCTCAAGTATGTGGACCTCATAGAGGAACAGCTAAATGAAGCACTCACTACTTACCGTAAACCAGTGGATGGGGATAACTACGTGCGACGGAGCAACCAAAGGTTTTCCTAGGAACTATATCCTTTTCAATTTATCAGTAGTTCATCTTATGATTTAAAAGGATGTCATCCATAACTTCGTCAGCCTCTAAAATATTTTTCTTACAGGTTACAAAGACCAAATGTTTTTCTTCCTGTGCATTTGTATGGGCAACTTGTACATGATAAGACAGGCTGTCATTTGCTGGAAGCTCAGGTATGTGTTTTTTTTTTTAATTATTTATTCCAGGCCCTGATGGTGACTGACACATTTCTTCATATAATGCCTTTTCTCTCTCCGACAGAATGTAGTTTCAGATCTGAGCTACACAGTGCGCTGCCCAGCTCTGGACAAATGGGAGGGGATCAAACAGCTTAAAGCTGCTCTTTGGGCCCTGGTGAGCTGCTGTGTGTGTATGTGTGGTCCTGGTAAACCCTACACAACGTAGGGACCAAATGTAAAAAACAAGTGTATAAAATGTATAATGTACAAAAATCATTGCGTCTATGGAAAGTCCCCATAAAGCATAGAAACCCAACGTGTGTGTGAGTGAGAGAGAGGTTTTGGTATTTGTCTTGTGAGAATAAGACATGTTGAAGCTTGTTTTCACTACTGTCTTTGTGGTAATAATTTTCAGTGGCATTAGTAATATTGGCAAAAAGTCTAAACTCACTCTGTTTACTTCCAGGGAAACATTGGCACTTCTAACTGGGGACTGAACCTCTTACAGGAAGAGAATGTGATTCCAGATATCGTCGCTCTTGCCCATGACTGTGAGGTTCTGTCTATTAGGGGGTATGTATTCTTGATTACTGGATATGTCTGGCTGCATATTGCCAATAATGGCAAAATTAAGAAATGGCATTAAAGTCAGATGCACAATTTTGGATTTAGGTTGGGTGTGCATCTGATCTGAAATTGCAGTGTCTTCCAAAAAATTAGACACTGGAATTGCAACATTTACTTGTTGCTCGCTTTTGATTATGCAATAAAGTGAAGCTATTGCACAGCTTACCCATCTGGGTGAGTAGACATGAGGTAACCGAAAGTTAACAGTGGACCCTTCCAGATACTTCCATAGTTTCAAAATTACTTTCTTAGAAACCATCACAAGAGGTGTTTTTTTAGTTTTTGTGGGGGAGATCTGTCATTCTTCCTCCCCTACTATTTGGCAATCTTGCATTCTGTTGTTCTTACTCACACGCTAGTCTTTTTGTTTCTTTTTTGCCTTACTCTCTCAATCTTTGCCTCTTTTTTTTCTCTCAGGACGTGTCTTTATGTTCTGGGACTCATTTCTAAAACTAAGCAGGGCTGTGAGCTGCTCAAACTGCATGGTTGGGATGCAGTCAGGCACAATCGCAGACAACTTTGGCCTGTGGTGCCGGATGAGGTGGATCAGCACCAGAACCTACAGCAGCAGCAACAACAACAGCAACCCCTCATCCACCTGTCTTCAGCACCCAGCACCCTTAGCCTGAACTCTGAGTCCACCAGTTCTAGACACAACAGTGAGAGTGACTCCACTCAGCCTAGTGAGTGCTGCTCCCATCCACCCATCCACTCATCCATGACTAATAATCTTTAGTGGAACACTGTGGTTTAACCACATTTCAGATGGGCTCCATATCTGCTTATTTCAAGCATGTTTATCTCTTATTTATCATTAGTGTTAGCTTAGAATCCATCCACCTGTATTATGTTGTTGGAAAGGTGTTTTTAGATTTTAATTCACTCTTTATTTCAACTATATTGATAGATTAAGTTAGTTTAATGTAGCAAAACAGTATTGCACATAACACACATGGTGCTTTCCTAGAACCACTAATGCTTTGCAATCATTTGTGCCACAAAATTGCTTCTTCCTTCCTGTTCTTGCCTTAAGAGAAAAGTTGTCATTTCTTTCACATGCATGATTTAATTTTGACGCTGACTTTTAGTCTGCTTTTCGCTGAATTTGATTGGAAACCTGGTACAGATTGACTGCTCGTGATGTGATTTTTATATATTTTTTTATAAATAATTTTTTGAACGTTGGAGTGATTTACTTCAAACATTCCCAGACTTGTAGGCGTCAACAAATTAGAACTCTTCTCAATTGCACTTTCTTATCTTAATATGCCAGATTGAGCTATAAAAGCTATCTTTTTCTACTTAATGGAATGGTTGGGCCTGCATTTATACACAGAGGTGCTCCAAATACATCTTAGTAAGGCTTAGTAAGCCACAAATCATTATCTACCCTCTAGACTGGGTTTTGATGACTATGCTCAGTCAGTAATTCTGACTCACATAGAAACTGGTAAAGGGGAGAAACCACACACTGTACTTGTGCACACACTGTGAAAATGTATTCAGTGGTTCCTTTTAAAAACATCTAAAAGTAAAATTGCCTAAATTACTTACTTTTCAGGCATGTACATCCTGGATGATGATAAGTTGGAAAGCTCTGAGCTTTCAGAGGACCAGCCACTGTACTTCAGGCCCAAACTCCTAAAGGACCGCAGCCCCTTCACCATATTGGCCTCCAGCCGACTTGTCCGTAACCGCTTCCTCATTTCCCTCTCCGGAAAGAAAGTCCGCAGTACCAGTGACCCCAAAGGCACTGGCAGCAGCAGTAAACTCCATGGCGAGACCACGCTAGGAGGCCTCAGGAGGATACGCACAGTCACGGAGCCCTCTATATTCTCTCAAGGTCAGGGAGATGTTTTCAGTCCTGTATTTACCGACGGACATCTGCCGAAAAGCCCAAGCATTAGTCTGGAGACCTCTTTTGTGGGCAGCAAAACTTCAGACACTCAGGGCAGTACATCTAGTATTGGGGAGTCGGAGGTTCGTCAGAACAGAACTGCAGAACGGAGCTCAGGGGTTGGAGATGCCAACCGAGAGCAGACCAGTCGGGAAAGGCTGGCCGGTGATGGCTCAACCTCTGGGGGCGGGTCTCAGTTTAAAAGCCGTAGCCAGAGTTTCAACACGGACACGACCACCAGCGGCATCAGCTCCATGAGTTCCAGCCCATCCCGAGAGACTGTGGGTGGTGTAGACTCTTCCACCATTGACACGGACTGCGTTAGCCTCAATACGGTCATTAGCACTCAAACTATCAAAACACTTAACTCTCTCACACCCCAGTCCAACCACCTGCCCCTATCCAAATCAAACTCAGTACTGCTGATGCCCCCGGGTTCTTCTCATACTTTACCCCGCAGGGCTCAGTCTCTTAAATCGCCCTCTGTCACGACCATCTCAAGCCTGACTGACTGTAGCTTCATGTACACCAGCCCTCGGGATGCACTAGGCTACGCTACCCTCAAACGATTGCAGCAACAGCGCATCCATCCCTCCCTTTCTCATAGCGAGGCGCTCTCCTCGCCTGCCAAAGACGTGCTCTTCACTGATGCCATCACCATGAAAACTGGCAGCCTGGACTCCAGACTCACACCACGCAGGTAAAGCAGATGGACCCTGAGATGTTGCCAAACTTTTCCCCTTTTCTGTCATTACGTCACCTTTCTTTTACGGTTTCTTTCGCTTACAGTTTTAGACTTTACACCACTTATGCCACACAACATTCACAGAATTCATCCAAAGATGTTATCGTCCTGCTCCAAAGTTTCTAGGTGTGATGACTCGAAAATTTCTCAGAGAAATCATTAGGACTAAAGACATTACAGCAGAAGTCATTTTTCTAGACTTTTTTTTATATTGTTCCTTTTTGTGATGCGGCTGTGAAGGATATCAGCCTGATAGGATCATAATGTTAAAAATTCTAGAAATATCTGTGTTAATCAGACAAAAAATGAGCACTAGAATTCCCCATTAATGTTGTTGTGTTACCATCCATGTAATAGGGAAACGGCACCCCCAAAAGCCCATTTAAAATCACTGCTCCCCTCTGGAAATAATGTGATCTGTTTCTGATGGTCCCTCTCAGGTATACTAAAAAGCGCCTCAGATGTCTGGGCCAAGGTTCGAGCAAGCCCCATCGCAGATCACTGCTTCCACGGTGCGTGGACCATCCCCAGCGCTAACGTTCCTCTTTTTCTGTTTGAGCGTCCACTTTTAAGCCTGGTTTATACTCTCCGCACGACACAAATTATGTCATCGTGGAGTTTGCCAAAGTTGGTTTTGACTTCGCTAGGACCCATTTCGCGTCACGTTGTGCATGCCATTTTTTGTAACTTGAGCGAACAGTGCACGTAGCACGTATTTAGCAATGAACAATTTCAAGCCAACATTTGCTGGAAAATGTGGAAAGAACTTATAACATCACATGCTATTTATACATCACTAAAGGAGTATATATGGAAGTATGTAAGCATTTCAAAGAATATTGTAGATGCATTTACATGAAGTCCCTACACTACTTTAAATTTTGTACATTTTATTTATTATTTAGTGATGTGTTAAATATACCATAGACATATTTGTACTATTGGATGCTGATTCCAATAATAACCAAAACCTTTTTATATATTTTTATTATTCAGTCCCATTAGAACATTAAAATTGGTATTGCAAGAAATAAAAAACTTATATAAATTGCAAAACTGCTATATGTTCCTTAACATGTTTTTAGAGCTTTTATGCAAAAATGTTGTTACTTAAAGGAAGCTTATATATTTTATATCTTTAAAATAAAAAATATGAAATGATATACGTTTCAACATTCCTTCTAAAACAATCTTTAAATCTTCCCAAGAAATGTTTTACAAAGACAAAACCTAGATTGAAGTTTGACAATATGATCTGACGTTGCTCAGCCAAACTTCTACTACTACGCTACTTTTTTTGATGGTATAGAGGATTTTTTTCTCCAATATGCTCCCTGTCGTTTCAGTGACCGTGTTGACTATAAACCCCTCTGAAGTGCGCATGCAGTCAGTGGACGATTGCGGTGCGGTGCAAGGCAAAAGTATAAACAAGGCTTTACAATACAAAAACCTAGCCTTTTTGGCTTCTTTTTCATCGTACTTTGCCCCCTTTTTTCCATTTCACATTAGCACTCCCACAGCCCATACCTTAACCTGATTCTCTTCAACCATGACTCCTCAGTCCTTGAAATGACCTTCCCACAGTAGGACAAATTAAACTCTCTTCATTCCCCATTGATTGTAGTTCTAAAAAGACTTTCTAACCCATGTCTCCATTGTCGCAGAATTCCCTCAAGTAGTTTGCTGATGTGAACCGACTAATCGGTCAGACCGATTCCCACACTAGACGCATTCCCGCATTTGTTCCAAAAAGCATGTAGAAGTTTTTGACCTACAGTACTTGCATGATGCAGCTAATGACAAACAGCTGCTCACTTTCTGAAATGTGAATACTCCACCAACTTGTTCCCACAAAACCTACCTGTTCCCACAAACCTACCAATCATCTGCTAGCAAGACTGCGTTATTGCAGAATCAGTACAAGTAGTTTCCAAAATGTCCAAACCTCCTTTCTTACCGTTCTCTCTGCCAATGTTGCGCTTCTTTCAAACGCCTCTCTCTAATTTCTTCCCCTCTGTATGAGTACAGGTTTCTCAAGGCTCTGAGTTTTGCGTCCCTGGATAAAGAGGATCTTCTGAGCCCTATCAGTCAGACCTCCCTGCAGCGCTCCTCCTCAGTGCGCTCCATGGTGTCCAGTGCCACATATGGCAACTCCGATGACTACATTGGCCTTGCTCTGCCAATGGATATCAACAGCATGTTCCAGGTCACTAACTACTCTATGATCCTGTTTACACCTGGTACTAAAATCAATCCCTGGTATCCGATCCCAGTTTTTTCTACTGGGGAAAATTGCTGTTTACACATGCCTATTAAATATGTCTTGATCGAATTGTCTCAAAGTGAAGTCTGCAAGTTGAAGCGTATGGCCATGTGCATCCTTTGACCACGTGCAAAAGGTGTCCGCTTGGAACAGGATCATCCGAGAAGGATGTTACTATACAGAAATGCCTTTTAAACTCGTATCTGAAACTTGCTTTCCTTGTTTTTGGTTGCTACCTAGATTAAAGACATACCATACTTCCAGAAGAGGACGAGTCCACCATCAGAGGACCGATCAGCAAAGTTCTTCTTGGGAGATGCAGATGGTAAAGACAAGAATGGTTATGTTGTTTAATCAGCTCCTTATTAGTCTGCATACTAGTCCCATAGTATTAGTGCTTCACTATTCTTTCAGCTACTTAATGCTGTTCTTTTCTCAGGTTCCAACGAAGGATCCAGGCACTCTGTTCTGCGGTCTCAGCTGAGTATCACAGAGCTGATTGCAGTGAGCCGTGCGGACCAGCATCAGCTGCTGGGTGCAGAGGAGACTGGCCTGCAGGAGCACAATGAGGAGAACTGCCTTTACTGTGCAGGGCTATGTGTGCTTGGCTGCAATTCAAACACTCCCGCACAAAGCCGCACAGGTAAGCTGCAGGTTTTGTTATGTTCCTGTTCCTGTAGTTTATCCAAATGAATATAGGAAATAGACAACCTCATTTTGGTACCTCACTAAGCACATATAGGTGTGTATACAGGTGACCAGACGTGATTTTACGAGACTCGTCCCATTATTCATTGTAATCATGGTCGTCTGGTTACCATATATTAGTACATTTTTTATTTATATGGTTTCCTCATGTTCTTATACACCCTCAACCCTGTTTTAGACTATCCCGATGCTCCGTTCACGGAATGGTGCAACCAGTCCATACACAACCTGGAAGTCATGCCTCAGTCGAAGTTCTCAGGAGTGTCTGGCTGCAGCGACGCTGTCTCTCAGGGCTCTGGTGGAAGCACACGCAGCACAGAGCTTGTTCTTGGTGAGAAATTCAATCTTAAAGGGGTCATGGACTGGATTATTTTATTATTTTATAATGTTCCCTGGGGTGCCCTTATAATGTTAGTATGATTTTAACATCAAAAATTGTCATAATTTATAAATAAAAGGCATTTTTCCAAGCCTGATTTCAGCCTCTGATTTGAACGCTCTGTTTTAAGGGGCGTGTCTGCTGTGAGACTTCAGTGTAAACGCCCACTGCTGTAATTGGCTGACATGTTTGCATATGAAATAGCTAGTATTACATGTGGAACTCTCTCTAAAACTTTTACTACGTTTTTACTATCACAGCTATCGAGATTAAGGAATCGTGAAAAGTATTGATCATAATGATCTATTCCCATCACATGAAAGGTTGCAGTGATGAGCATTGAGCAGATTACAGACAGTCTGTTGATCGCGTATGAAATGATCTTATCATTGCAAGGCAATTTCGGCACTCTCACGAATGCTTTCACCAGAGGTGTAAAGTCCAGGGGTCAGAAAGTAAAAGTCCTCCTGGCTGAAAAACGGTGCTAATTAGCAAATCCAGGTGATTGGAACAATAGCTACTGAGGACGACTTTTACTTTCTGAACCTGGACTTTACACCTCCGGCTTTCACCAAATAACAATGTAAATACAGTAAGAGCTTCGTTGTACTGTACATTGTAACAGCGTCATGATTTTGTGATGATTGATTTCAACGAGTTTTGGCAATAAACTCGCGCTGTTTGATTGACAGCTTGGGCAATTGGAAAAGGAGCGTTCTTTGATCGCTTTCTTTATATAATTTAATTACAGTTTAAATAAGATTATTTTCATCCTACTAAGAGAAACGACGTGAAGTTGATTGTTTAGTCACTGGCTTGATTTACTGATGCATAAACAGTATTGAACGATATTTTGAGCGATAATCTATCTGAACTTGAATAATTACATCAGAAATCACTGATCAGGCATTAGAATAAACATGACTACTTACATGTTTGTGGCGTTGCTGGCAGATCCAGATCGTAAAAGTCTGTTTGCAAAGCCTGCGCCGAAATTTACCAAATAATCCACTGTAAAATACACCGAATACAAACAAATAATGCACTGCTGAGACATTCACATTGTTGGGAAAAACCTCCCACTATCCTAGCATTAGGATCGTTTGGAAGGTAATGGTATTGATCCTGTATCGATCTTTTCTCGTTCTCATGTCACTGTTCACTAACGCTCCAGTGGGCGGGGCCAAAGCTGCCCTGTGACGTCACAAGTCTCCACTTTTTAGATCCTGTCGTTTGCTGGCCTTGGTTTCAATAAAAGCAGTTTTTGGAATAACAAGAAAGTTTTGAGTTTTGAAACTTACAGGGTATTTTTATAGTATAACGAACTCTTAACTGTCAAAGGATAAAGGAACATTTGAATTCTCAGTCTATGACCCCTTTAAACGTCTTATATGGGACATGTTGAGTTTATTTTTTTGTCTGTGCATGCTGTATTTCTACCAGGGGTGAAAAACATTCCAGAAGATGCTCCAGCCTGCCGTATTCTTCTGAGGAAGGAGGTGCTTCGGCTTGTCATCAACCTGAGCTCTTCAGTGGGGACTAAAGGGAATGAAACTGGACTCCTCACGTAAGGAGACAATTCATCCACAAGGATTTCAGTTTAACAAATGCTTTCCTGATTAATTTCCCAACAAAGGTTGCTGTAACTGTTTGGCTGAACATTATTTGATTTGATTATTTTCATGAGGCAATGTGAAGTTCAATCTTTCTTGGGGAAAATGGAGAGAAAAGTACAGCTTAGTAGAGATAGTATTATTTTTTTTTCTTCTCTGTTCTCTGTCAAATGAACTTGTTTACCTTGCAGAATCAAGGAGAAGTTTCCATATGCGTTTGATGACATCTGCCTGTATTCTGAAGTTTCTTACTTGCTTGGTCATTGCATGTTCAGGCTGGCTTCACGACGCTTCATTCAGGAACTCTTCCAAGATGTTCAATTCATTCCGGTAATAATGAGACTTTTGTCTCAATAGCCCATAAAGACCAAACAGGATTGTTTTTCTGGACTGTTTTTAACAATCTAGATTGCACCAGTAAGGTGGAACCTAGATATTCTTTCTGTAATAATGATATTTTATTGGTGATTTTCATTACAAATTGTCTTTCAATCAAAGCTGAAGTGTGTAATTTCTCTGCCAGTAGTGTAAACGGAATTGCTTTTTTTCAGCGCTATTTTTACTAGGCATTCATGTAACCTTTTTTATTTGTAGATGTACGAGGAGGCCGAGAGCATTCTGGCAATGCCCAAGAAGTCTCCCACAGTAGATCTTCCATCAGAGCCGTGATCCTCTAGCCGTTTTTCAGCCAATTCTCTTCCCCAAGCAGGAAGCAGTCAATCCATTTCCTTGGCCAGACCATGCGCTTCAGATTAATACGCAATAACAGATTAGGGCTATGGGACAGACATGGGTGGATTGAGAGAGTCACCCGGGATGTTTCCACAGAGAGAAAAGGCGGTACGTTAAGAGAACAAACTCTTTTTATCTGAAAAAATACACTACACAGATGCTCTGTAGACATCTATATTGGATGTTGTAACCAAAAAAATCCTTGTGACTGACAAGTTATATTGAACGGAAAGTGAAACTGACTCAGTGCAAATGGTATTTCAAACACAAGCGAGTAAAATCATTCAAGACTCTTTAGGAAGTTTATTAACTTCCCTCAATTCCATTCAGTAAATATTGTCCTTTTTTAAGGGCCAATGCGTCTGATTGCACGTACAAAAATTTTTTTCCCTGAGCGGATCCCTCAACACTACAACATTCCGGCAGTTTTTCTTTGGAGTCCTCTGTTATTAATTCTGGTTGTTTAAAGAATATGAAGAAGTGGCTTTTGCACCTAGGATGAGCAAACACTCTGCTTTAGTCTTGGTGTGATTTGTTATGTAAGACAATCATCATTAAGTAATAATAATGAGCAACTGCCAGTGTACCCTTTTGTACCTGACTCATGAAAGAGTCATTTGTGCTTATTTGAATCAATTCTTAGAACATAGCAATCCCTGAGTAAATGTATGTAACATGTATTTGATGGTGTTACACTATAATGCAGTAGTGACTGTATTGTATTATTGTGTAACTTTGTTAACTGACCTCTGTAACGTCATCCAAAAAAATTGAAATTTTAAACCAGTAAGATATTTATTTATTTATTTACTTATTTATTGTTTGGTCCAAGCTGTTTCTCGGTCCTTTTCACGCCATTTTAGCGCATTAGCCAGGAAAAAACTCTCTGTATATTAACTATGTCTGACAGTCAATGTAAATGTTGACGATGGGCGAAAAGAGGAAGTTAAAGTGCATTTCACCACTGCTATTTTGAAATTTTTACTTTTCTCTATTTCCAAGTTATTAGTGATTAGAAGTAACTTTCTGCAGAGAATTAATGAAACTAAGACTTGCCAAACATACAAAACCTATGAAAAAATACTTTTGTACTTGATTCTCTCATTGGGATTGCTATTAACGCTTTTTAACCTGAATGTTGTCAGGATATTTTAAACAGGTTAAACATATAAGAGATGATTGATGCTGATCTTAAAAACATTTGACATGTTCTGCTCAAATTCAACTGGTCGGCACCCATAAAATACTATGCTTTTTTATAACAGCAATTCTTAGTTTTGTGCATTGCCTTTTTGGTTTAATGAGGTAACAAAATGTATTTAGGGTTTGGATGCATCTAGTTTAATATTGCATAAAAAACATGACCAAAAATGGTTAGATCCCCATTTGTAAGTATAAATTTGAGGTTCATATTTAAATAATTTTTATGCAATGTGCCTGTTAATTCTATATGCACAATTGACAAGATAGGACGATCAATTCATTCTCTTGGCTGGGCCTTTTATTTTTTATTTAGGCAGCTTTAATGATTTTGCCTTAATTGTAATTAAGCTTTTACCCTATTATAATGAATGAATTTGCCCTTTTTCTTTTTATATTTATTATAGAAACTAATAAATCTGCCTTTTTCTGCCTTGGATTTTGAATTGAGCATCAGGTTTCAACATCTATTATTTTTTGTATTGTGAAAACTGATTCTGACATGGCCAATAATACTAGTAATTGTTACAGCATTTCCTTTTAGGCTTCTGGAGAAAACTTTTAAGTGCATGAGCAATTTAATTCTATCTGCAGTAATGGAGAGAAATAAAAGAAATATGAGAGCTGCCAATGAGCACTGAGAGCATTGAGTGGTACATGATGCTGTTTAAGCTAAATAATAGGCTGGACATTAGACAATAATTAAGTCACTGATTAAAAAATGCTTTTTGAACAAAAAACATCTGGAATTTGCCCCTAATATATGCTGAACTCTTCTCAGAAACAAAAAATTCAGCAAAGTCATTAGTATCAGAATGTGTGGTGAAAATATCCAGATTCTTTGTGGGTCTTTTTCCACTATTAAATTGTGTTTTGTTATTTTCTTGCTGCTTTTTTTTCACCATGTGACCGGAAGCCAGTGTTAAATTGTTTTTAAAAGAATTTTGAATTGGTAATGGACTGGTGTTTATAAAACCTTTGAAATGATAACAAAAGCGCCAGTTATTGCAAAGATGATAACTGTATTTGTGGAACAAGTTTTTCAAGTATTTTAAAGGGGTTGTTTTGTCCATCACTATTAATGCTAAACGTGTAAAGGAAATGCATATATTTTAAGTGTACATTTGTTCATTGTACAACTAAAACTAATTGCACCTTTCAGTGATTTTTTTTTTCTTTTCTTTTTTTTCTTTTTTTAAGTGCTCTCATGATTTTGCAGAGCACTGTATGAAATTTAAGCACCATTTAATAATGCAATTGCAGAGACTGATGCAAGAAGTGTTATTTATATTTTTTCCTGAAGGGAAAAACATCTAAAACTGTTGTACATATTTACAATATTTCTGTAATTATGAGCTATAATTTAATGTGTTTTGGGGGGCATTAGCTATTGGCCTTGAAAATCTAATGGAAGGGATGCATCGTGATAAAATAAACCTCGATTTTCTTGACTACGTGTTTCATTCATGTTGCTTTGTGTTCCTCTGAGGTTTTTATCATCACATCAGTAGCCTACGCTTCTTTTTTTTTTTTAGGCTATACACATTTGTGCAGAATTCCAAAGAAAAGTTTCTGCTGCTTTCCATAGAACAGCCCGTCATTGTATCTCTCTTGGCCGTTTTTTTTCTTTCTACTTTGAATGTATTCTCTTTTAACCCCTATTAAGGCTACTTAGTCTATCTTTTGTCTGGTGGATACTCTCATTGGAACTAGGCCTACTGTACGCGGGAAAATATCGATTTTAGAGTCTAAAATCTTCGGGATGGAACTAGGGAATCGTTTTAACGTGCATTAAGGGTTAATAAACTTGTTATTCTTGATTCCTTCAAATGACGCTTGCAACTTCCAGCACTCTTATACTGAGAGATCCTCCCACGTGATGTTCTCACACTTCTGCTCATGTTACTCCGGTGTGAACTACGAGTGAACTTTATTGCTCTCTATAACTCGGCTTTAAGTTTTCCAATTTTGCTTTCGGATGAAAATAATATAAGGAAAACCGAAGCTGATTCTTCTACCAGTGAGGTTAGGTGAGTGTTTATTCTCGTTATTCTTTTAACTGCTCATGAAGAGGCTTACTGTTCTCGGTAACCATAATCAACGCTCCTATAATTATGAGTTATTAATTATATTAATTATAAGTTTGCCATGTTAACTAGTTGAATGTGTTTTATGGCGTATATAGCCTACGTGATTATTAGTGAAGACGAAGAGATGAGAAGTGCGCACGCGCAGTTTGTCTTTGCTGCACTCATTCGATTAACGTTAGTTCTTTTTTTATTGTTTGATGTATATATTCTCAGCCCATTGGATCTTTACCATATTCAGCTCTTTCAAATATTCCTAAAATAAATTATTAGTAATAATTAATGACACATGGTCCTGACCTAACTTCCGAGTCGAGTCATGAGTCAACTGATTTAACAACTCTCACCAGAGTGCAAAAAATATTTTTAGATATTTGGTTTTAAGATATGGTGTCTGAAATCCTCCAAATGAGAAAGCAAAAATATATAAAGTTATACAATTTTTTTTTTTTTTTTTAACATATGAAATTATCTTTTATTTTTGTGTGCATTAATTTAATCCGAATGGGTGACATTTGCTTGTTGTAGGCTATCTCTTCAAAATTAAACTTTATTTTTTTTAAATCTTTTTTCAACATCTAATACTACACATAGTTAACTATTCAAAATGTGTATTGGTCAATCTCAGGCAAACTTTATTTAATTTTTTACAAGGTTTCTAAGCAGAGGATGGACGCATGTTTTCTCAGTCCTGTTACCAAAACTCATGTGCCATTTAAAAAGCATGTTTAAAAGCATGTCAATTAATTCCTTTGTTTTCCCCACAAGTTATATGTTCATATAATTTATATTTGTGACAAAAAAATAAAAAAATAAAATCACTATATATTTAGACAAGGTGTATTTTAATATAAAAAACAAAGCCAATTTTTCATTTTTAAAGACCAAAGCCTCAAGTTTATCATTTAAACAATTGTATAAGTGATGGACCAAACAAAGCTGATTAAAACAGTGGTTTAACTTTATTTAAAAAAAAAAAAAAAAAAAAAAAAATAGAACATTGGGTTACAGGAATGAGTGTCCATATTTGCATGTGTGTGTATGAGAGAGAGTACATGACTGTGTGTGCATAAGATTTATGTGCTGAGTGATGTATATGTGCTAGTAGTACTTCACAGCGAAGGAGGTGGAAAGAGAGAGAAGAAGAGAGAGGGAGAGAGAAAGAGAAAGAGGGAAGTTAAGGCAAAATGTGAGAAAAGAGAGGGTTGCGGGTGTCTCTCGCTCCTTCCCTTGCAGGGTGCCATGGGTGGGTGTTTCTGGCACCTGCATAGTATGGGTTCTCTCTCCATCTTCTATGAAATATAAGAAAGACAAAACATTTAAGTCACTTCGTGGTGGACTGGCTCCCTGGAAGTATGGCATTCACATCGTAAAACTAATGCTAATGTCTACAATTTAAGTAATTGCAACCTTGAAAACTTCAGGTGAATAGTATTATATCAACTTATATTTACAGTATTAAATCAACAAAACAGAGGACTCTACTTACTCCTGTTATTTTTCATAGGACATAATAACAGGATTGAGTTTATAAGCAAAAAGTGATCAAATACATGACTTATGACCACATATCATACATGCTAATAGCATGAGGACACTGAGCAAATTCTATTGACTTACCAAAAGGTAATATTTTTAAAATACACAAATAATTTAGATAACATGACAGGATGTTGAGATTGACCTTCTCAGTTACAATTTCATCAAATTTACTTGCTTTTGGCCTTCCCATTGTTTTTCAGAGGGGGGGATGTGTTAGGGTAACAGGACTGAGTAAAAATCCGGGGACACGACTAAAATGTGTATTTTTTTCTAAAATATTCGATAAAAAAAAACTTTTTGAAAAAGAAAAAAGAAAAATGGGATATAAAGTCTCACAACAATGCCAAAAAAAAAGAAAAAAAGATTTTTGATGGATTTTAATAATTATTTTTCATGGTAAAGTTTAAAGATAGAGAGTGGGGACATGGAACAAATGCTATTTTTTTAGTGTTCTTGGTATGTTTTTAATTATACATTTTAAATTTGCAGTTAGCTTAATGTGCGGGACACTTTGCTTAATAATAAAATGTATTTTAGAGTTCATTTTCATGCATTTTTATACATGTAAGAAATGTCATCCATTCGGTGGAATAGCTTTCATATTAAGTTTCAACTCTAAAGCACTTGAAATGAACATGTTTCTGGAGTCTCTTGAGCATAGATTTGTCAATCATATTAAAAAGTTGAACTCATGGTTAAGGTAAACATGCTAGGATTTGATGTAATGGACATAGACTACATCTGTGCCTGTTCAGGCACCATCTGTGGTGTGTTTACCGTTTACTAATTTTCATAGCGGCAGGCAGATAATATCTGATGATAAGAGACACTGAGCGTCTATAGCTTTCCAGTAGTAATGCACTAATAATCAGTATTGCTTCTCTTAATGGCCTGATAAATTAGATGTTTGAATAGATTATTTATTCATTGCTTATCCATTTCTGGTCATATAAGGAAAACATTTTGTGGGTTATATAAAAATACTATTTGTACCCACAAATGACTTGGAGGGTTAAAGTCCATATAACAAAACTAATTTTAAGAACTGCACTCTACAATCTACTGCACGTACTCATGGGAATGCAGGTTTGAGTCATGTCATGATGACTCCATTTTCTGTCTCTCTCCACTTTACCATCTCCCGTAAATGTCCTTTAATTTAAAACCCATTAGGGAAGACAGTTTGTTTATTTCTTTTTTATACCTTTTAAGAAGATGTTATTCAGCCATGGTTAATTGATTAGAGCCATTTTGTTTCCTTAGCAGATCTGATTGCCAGTGGAGACACTGGTGAGTTCTATTATGTCAGTCTGGCTTTTGTGTGCTTTGCTTTCTTCTCTGATTTGCCAAACGGAACAGGATGGTGAGTCTTAAATGCATTCAACTACTATCACTAAACTCTTAATAATACAATACCCTTTTATTTCAAATGTTATCTGAGACCCTTAATAGAAGAATTCAAATAAATGATGTTCAAATTGTGTATCAACAGGGCATACACTTTCTATAAATGAGGTGAACGTGTATGCAGAAACAGACACCGCCGATGATGGTTCATGGGTGTTGAATGTTGAATGGAGAGATGAGTTTGCTGAAAATAATGAATCCGGGGAAGTCAGCTATGAGGTGCAGGTTTTTTATACTGAACAGATGCATCTTGTTCACAATGTAAGTTGATCTTTTGAGATTCTTTGCTGGAGCATTGGAAGATATGTCTAAGGCTATTTTCTCAATGAGAAATAACTGTTTTAGGAAACCGTACATGTGACGCCAGACAATACAACCCATCATCACTGGAAATGGACCTCACCTATACCGTTGCAGTGCACTTCCCATTCGGTCAGACTTAGGCGTCGAGATCAGGATCACACTGGTGAATGGACACCATTATACACGTACAAAGGTTTGTAGCCACAGGTTGTTCTCATTCTGTATGCACATATTATGCAAAAGAGAATAACAACTGAACAACACACTGAATTTAACTGAACTGTTTTGCCTTTAAAATAACAGGACAAGATCTTATTGCCTCAAAGTTTATTGTCTATCCTCGTGAACATGTTTTCATGGCTGGGAGTAACATCACATTTTGTTGCATCTTCAAGAATGCAACATTGCCCAGTTACAATTCTAAATTTGAAATCTGCATCAGCAACAGGACGTACATCACAAAACCAGTTCACTTTCTCACCCCTTCGGAAAATACTTATGAGACAATTTGTTTTGATGAAAGAGGCGGATATGCAGGCTCTTCAGTATTTATTGGCTGTAAGTGTAAACATCCTACTCAATATGAATTGTTTAATTGAAATGCTACCCATCATTTTTTAATTGTTTTAAAGAGAGTTAGGCAGCTAGACTTTGTTTTCCATTAGGTGAGGATTAGTCAGAGCTTCTTTGCATATTTTTGCCCACATATGGGATTATGGCCACAATCTGGCCACATGTGGGATATTCCCACCATATTCACATTAAAGGGATACTCCACTTTTTTTGGAAATAGGCTCATTTTACAACTCCCCCAGAGTTAAACAGTTGAGTTTTACCGTTTTCGAATCCATTCAGCCGAACTCCGGGTCTGGCGGTACCACTTTTAGCATAGCTTAGCATAGATCATTGAATCGGACAAGACCATTAGCATCTCTCTCAAAAAAATGACCAAAGAGTTTCAATATTTTTCCTATTTAAAACTTGACTCTTCTGTAGTTACATCGTGTACTAAGACCGACGGAAAATGAAAAGTTGCGATTTTCTAGGCTGATATGGCTAGGAACTATACTCTCATTCCTGCGTAATAATCAATAAACTTTGCTGCCGTACCATGAGTCCAGCAGGCGTAATGATATGACGCAGCGCCTGAAAATAGCCCCCAGCTCGGTAGCTTCCAACGTGACTGGGACTAAGTTTGTCTAACCTATTAGACCTATTTTCAGGCACTGCGTCATATCATTACGCCTGCTGCACTCATGGTATGGCAGCAAAGTTTGAGAGTATAGTTCCTACCCATATCAGCCTAGAAAATCGCAACTTTTCATTTTCCGTCGGTCTTAGTACACGATGTAACTACAGAAGAGTCAAGTTTTAAATAGGAAAAATATCGAAACTCTTTGGTCATTTTTTTGAGAGAGATGCTAATGGTCTTGTCCGATTCAATGATCTATGCTAAGCTATGCTAAAAGTGGTACCGCCAGACCCGGAGTCCGGCTGAATGGATTCGAAAACGGTAAAACTCAACTGTTTAACTCTGGGGGAGTTGTAAAATGAGCCTATTTCCCAAAAAATTGGAGTATCCCTTTAAATAAGTGAAAAAAGTGTTTTTTGGAAGATTGAAAAAGTATTACCCCCCTGCTGTAAAACTTGCATTCATAACATTATGAACACAGTTATGTCATTATATATTGCTTAGACCAGCTCATTAGTTACAGTAAACATAAACTAACACTCATATAATTCAAAGGTATCTTATGATCACCAAGGCTACAATATATTTGATCAGAAAATACAATAAAAACAGTAATATTGAGAAATATTATTACGATTTAAAATAACTTTTCTAGGTTAATATATTTTAAAATGTAATTTATTCATTCAGTAGTGATGGCAAAAGAACAGCATTTATTACAATTTAATTGAGTAAAAGTATGTTGCTAAATTAAAGTCTTAATTTCTTTAAAAAATAAACAAAAATTACTGGCCCCAAACTTTTGAAATGTATAGTGTATACCAAGTTTGTTAATTGGCTTTTAAGTTGAGTCCTGGTCTTAAATGTTTCGTTTCACTGGCTGCTGTAGATCCTCCAGATGACCAGAATCTTGAATGTATGACACGGGATCTCAGCTCTGTAGAATGTCACTGGAATCTTGGTCGAAAAACCTTCCTGAGCGGTAATAAAAAGACAATCTACACACTTAATGGAAGGTAACAATATATAATCCAACTTAATGTACAGTGCAAATCATGGTTACTCTTATCGTACGATTCATACTGAGTCTTCACTGATTCTAAGTGTTTTGTATTTGTCAGAGTTTGTGATTTCGATAAATGTGTCCTGCCTGCGGTGCCAAAGCAGGTGACAAACTGGACTCTGATTGCCAAAAATCCCCTTGGTGTGAAGACTCTCACGGATACAGCTGACCCCACACATCGGGGTAAAACAGATTATTTATTTGAAAATTAATGAATCTCTTCAAATACTGCATGCCACAGTGTTTATTTGTGAATTGAATCTTCTGTTTCTTCTTGCACAGTATGGTTGAGAGCACCCAGTCAAGTATCCCATGCTGCTTATGCAAGAAATGTCACTCTTCAGTGGCGTTGGAACGTGGAAAAATATACTTTATTTCCGATGATTTGTCAAGTGACTTTGTCAATGCTCAACGGAAGCAGTTACAATGTTGGTGTCATCAGTTATTATCTTGCATTAAAAATTGATAACTGTACTGTTTTAGCTCTCTGCTGTTAAACTTGCAAGGCCTTGCATTCTCACAAATGTCTACATATTTTCAGAAAACCTTCAATGGACTGGGACTTTCATCAGTTGTCCTTGTCGATCTGCAGCCCTTTGCTACTTACACAGTTCAAGTGAGATGTGGGTCTGATGAACACTTCTACAAATGGGGTGACTGGAGCAAAATGACTGAGTTCTCCACTAAAGAGGACAGTAAGTATACAGAAAATTAACCTATTAGAAAATATAGTCATTCATTTATATAGATGATTTTGTTTTTATAATTTTGTGAGTGATATTGCTTTTATACAACACTTCAATATGCTAGAAGTTCATACTGAGTAACTTACAGTGTGGACACAACTTACATTTTACTTAGTCATTTTTTTTTCCCGCCAACGTAAATAGTTCTTTACGAAGCCACAGCCTGAGCAACACGCAGTTAAATTTCTGGATGAATTAGTGTTTTTGAACTAGTCGGGTGAGTTGATGAGTCAATGACTGCCGCTCGGCCAATCAAATTTAGGGAATCACACTAATAATCTCTCTTCAGTTCCAGAAGCAGTAGATGTTTGGATTAAGCATTTTGAACAAAATGCATATGTTCTGTGGAAGGTAAGTGCAGTTTATAGGATTTGGCTCTGTTGTCTTTAGCTTTAGCTCTGCATTTTGTGGCTACAATCAAACAAATAAAAATGATCTTTTTCATGTTTTAAAGCCTCTAACTCAACAACAAAGTCATGGGATAATTACGCAATATAACCTTACCAGAGACAAGAGGAGAGAAATCATTGACGTAACACCAAAAACGGACCTGTGCTACAAAATCACCCCTGGGAATGAAAGCAGTGATCAAAAAATCACAGTCTCAGCAAAAAACTCGGCCGGTCTTTCTCCTCCTTCTACGATCATCGTCCCCGGTTATCCTGGTGAGCATTCAAAGTATATTCAAAAGGCTTTTTAAATGGGTTGAAAAGGCTGTGTTTAAATTAATGACGTTTTTATGATACTCTTCACAGACAATGAAGTCGATATAAGCCTAATCAATAATCGTAATGGTGGCTTTGAAATGGCTTGGGACAGATACTTTAATTCCACTTGTGGCTATGTTGTTGAATGGTTTCCAACCTACAATGAGACACCATGTAATGTAGAATGGCAGAAGATCTCAGAATGTGACCATGCCGCCCGTTGCACCTGGAAACAACAGAATGGTCAGTTGGGAACATAAAGAGGAGTCATTTGTCTCACTCCTGATCTGTTGATGTTTTGATACAGAATTTGTGCACATTTGTAATTGTTCATCAATGATAAAGAGCTGTAACCTGTGGCTATGTTCAGAAAAACAGCTAAAATTAGATTTGTTGGTGTTGGTGAACAAATTATTTAAGTGATTATCTTATTTCAATCTTACAGTTCAAACTACAATCCGGCCTCTAGTTAATAAACGCCAGAGGAGAACTGGCCCCCGACTGAGCCTGGGTTCTCCCAAGGTTTTTTTTCTCCATTGGGTCACCTGATGGAGTTTTAGGACACCATTAGGTCACTTGATGGAGTTTTTCGGTTCCTTGCCACTGTTGCCTTTGGCTTGCTCAGTTGGGGATATTTTGGGGATATTTAATTTGATTTTATCAATCAATAAATTCCACTAGAAACAAACCTTGTTGTATTATTTTAATTTAATACTGTGAAGCTGCTTTGATACAATCTGTATTGTGAAAAGCGCTATACAAATATACTTGACTTGACTTGACTTGACTTGACTTGATTATATCTTCCGCAGGTTTTGAGCCTGGAGTGAAATATACTGTCTCGGTCTATGCCTGCATTGATGATAAACCAATGCTTCTACAGAGGAGTGAGGGATATGCTATAGAGCAAGGTAAGCTTTCTGTATTTCATAACTTGTGATGGATTGATTGCTCTTAAAAATTAAGGTTCCAAAAGGTTTTTTTTCTTCAAGGTACCATAGATAATAAATAAGAGTGTTGTTTCAAGATGTAGGAAATTGCGACCTAAATGTTAATTGAAGGTTTGCTGACATTTGTTTCATGTTTACCTCACATTATAATATAACTCTCTTATTGTCTTTTCTGATATCTGTTCTCAGGACCATCGGGGAAAGTTCAGAATTTGAGCGGTAAAAAGAATGGCAGAAACCTTGAACTTTCCTGGGACGAAGTGCCCTTACAACAGCAAAACGGCTTCATAACGGGCTACATGGTCATAACGTTTCAACGTTTTCATTCCAAAACACCTATTATCACACGGACAGAGGGTGGGTTCACTCCCTAATAAGCATTCACTTTGCCCCCCCGTCCCGATTGTACATAACAAATGAACATACTTTGTTTTCCCATTTTAGGGACTAAAATTAATTTAACCTTAGATCCAGGGCCCTACATCTTCTATGTTAGTGCCTTAACATCTGGAGGAGCAGGTGATAACGCTACAATCACAATGGACATCGAAGACAACAGTATGGCTAAAGACATTTAATTTTATACAATCGAAAGCATTGATGATTGAACTATTTTATTATGTTTAGTAAGCATTGTGTGCAATGTGACAAATTCTTCATAGTTGAGGGGATGATTGTGGCCACTGTTTTGGGATGCAGTGCAACTGCTCTCGTCTTCAGTATCATCACAGTCCTTTGCTACAGGAAGAGAAAATGGTATGGAAGATTCTCCAGCATTACGTCACACATGTTTTTCAAAAACCCAGTATTTTCTATAGATTTTTTTATTTTTCAGCTGCAATTTAAAATGTCACTCTTAAAAATCCTTCAGGTTAAAGCAATTATTGTATCCAGATATTCCTGAACCAAAACTTGCAGGGAAATGGAATTCAAAGGTGAGCCATCACTGCTGATTATAATTTATAATTTTCCTGACAGATTTTTTCCCCCCTTAATTATTATTATGATCTGCATGTAGCATTATGTGGGTCACAAGCCAAAAATGGGTTGCAGGTGTGTTCTCATCGTGTCTGGGACAAGTGGATATACACTTTGTATCCCAATAAAATCCTATAATAAACTGCAACAAACGATATACTTGTGCATAGTCATCACAGCAAAATAAATATGCTTAACGTCTTGTTGTTGTTGACATCAAAGGTTGTGTGCAAATTAAGGCAAATTAGGCAGATTCCAACATGAACAGGTTGCATGACATGACCTTGACCTTATGATCAAAAACTATGCAAGGTCAAACAAAATGATGACCCAGACAACATTCAATATGGGCTCACTTGCAATATAAACACTTTTTTTGTGGTACATTATTGGCTTAATAAATAGGCTAAATAATAATAAAAAATTGGAATGTCATTTTTGTTTACTTTTATATGAAAAGCAGTTTCGCTACTGTGTTTCCTTGATCCTTGATACACTTGATCCTTATCTGTGGCACACCAGTTAAAAATCGTTGGCCTTAGACTTTTAACAAATGTTTGCTATATTTGCAGGGCTTTTACTGTACCCAGATGACTGAGGGGTATATGAAGTGTGAGATCCAAGAAGTCCACAATTCAGAGCGTGCTGCGACAGCAGAAAGTCTGCATGGCCTTGACCTCATCCGCTCCAACTCCACAGTGTTTCCTGCACAACATTCCTACCAGAATTTGTATAAATCTCCAGTTCTCTATCCTCCTCTATGGCCCTGTGCTGAGAAACTTACCTCAGATGTTGAAAACCCTTCCTATAATATGTCCTTTCTAGAACCAGTCGATGTTGCCCAGATATCTGAGCTTACTCTGGAAATGGAGGATAGTTATGTCCCAGCTCCTAACTGCGTTCAGAAAACTTTTGTTGTTAAAGACTCCTCAGGCTACAAGCCCCAATCAACACTGCCTACAAATGTATAGCTTGATAGACCTCAGTGTTTTGCTATAATGCACACCATGTATATCTGAATTATGTATATCCTAAGTAAATGCCTGTGAATTGATATATATATTGTACATATACATGTATATGTTGTTTTCTCAACACTGTCTCTTGTAAAACTAGTAGTGAAATGCATTTCTTTTAAGTATGTGATGAAATAAGCTGTGACCTTTAGAACTGCCTGGAAATTTGCATTGTATTTCACTCTAGTATTTGTTTACTGTACTTATCTACATTACACACTCTTTTAAAGTATATGTGTGACCCAAAGAATTGAACCTGTGTCCTTGATGTTGCTAGAGTTATGCTCCAATAGAGTAATAGTTCCCTCTTGTGGACTGAAGACTATCAATTTAAATTTGAGTTTGCTTTTATTGGCATGACAAATTTTGACAGTTTTTCCATCAAAATAACCCATAAATGAAAGTAATGCAACTTTACACAAATTGATGATGATAATAATAACAACATTATATAGTGTAGATGAAAAAAAAAAAGATGTTAAAGAATTAAAAAAATAAGTATTGGGGAAAAGTAATAAAGAATTAGGAAGAAGAACAATAGCAAAACTGTGGTTTACATTTTGTGTATTTATATTTATGACTGCAGAAACTTGTGTTGTCCTTATTTTTGTCATTAATGTAAAAACCAAAAATAATATGTCCACAAGATAAAGAAAAGGCAGATAAAACATTTTTACTCCAAAAAGACTGAACAAAAGGACAAATCCCAAAGCTCCACAAAAAAGAACAGACTGTCAATGTTATTTATTATTTCTTTTAATTTTTTTAAATGTTTGACAGTTTTTAATGTTTTATAAGCTATGCTTATGAAATTTATTTCACGGGCGTTAAGAGTTATCCGAAGGCGTTGCCTAAATGAAACGTTTCCTTTTTGATTGACAAGCAGAACACCCAATAGAATATCAACTTTTATACAAGTTGACCAATGTAAACAGTTGTGGGCGGGAGTTTTAAATTCCCGGTCATTGAGCCGCTGTTTTCAGTTGTTCGAGCTCTCAGCTCACTAACGAGTCAACGACCTGTTTTCTGAAAATGCGCTAGCTAAATTAGCATAGAAAATATAATAATCTGCTTTCAGTTTTTTCCATTCATTTCATCGACGTTATAAATGTAGGTTTTTAATCGTATAGCTCGTCCCTGCTCAAAGCATTTCCACCAATAACGGGTATGTTGCTAATGTGCTAGTTGTGTGTGGACTAAGATGCATCTATCGTAACATGAACTTATGCACATTTATCATCCTCTGTAGTCGCATGTTCTTCTGTAGCCTCCAAACCATGACGTATGATGTCTTTGTTATTCCTGCGATTGATTTTATAGTGTTATTATTGTGCGACTAGCCCTACGTTGTTAGTCTTGTGGCAAATCTTTAGGGTTAGCAAGTCCTCCGTCATTTTCAACTGACATGCTGAGTTGTTTATTAGTTTGCAACTTATGTTGCAAATTAATTCATGAATAAATGAGATTACAACCTCTATTTATCTAAGATACAAAGAAATTCAGTGAAGTGTAAAGATATGAGGGTGTCATTCATTGAAATGTTTCATGACCTAAATCCTGCCTGTCATGGCAGTGATGAAGTTGACATTTGTAGTGGACAGGTCGGTGTGTATTTAACATTAACAGCACTAATATGAAGAATACTGACAACCTTAATGAAAACTGCATGGTTATAATGAATGTTTTCGTATAATAAGACTATCTATCTATATATCTATCTGTAACTGTAATCAAGTAATTCTGATCAGAGCATTATTATGAACTGCAATGACCAATTCCTCTAGGCTGTCAGTGGCACGCAATGGAGGTTGGCAGTGGCACAGTTGTGCAGGACGAAATGAAATTTCGGGGGGCTGAATTTGCTGTCAAAGTCGAGTTGACAGAGCGGTTACTAATCGTAGAGATTTCAGATGTTGTTACAGCGGACCAGTGGAGAGGAGAGTTCGATCCTGCCTGTAAGTTAAGCTTTTAAAACTGACATTCGCTGTTTGGTTGCTTGAAATTTTGGTTTTATAGCATTATTCATTTTTTTTCTCTCTCTATTTTTAGATATTGAGGATCTGACCCGGAAAACTGGGAATTTTAAACAGTTTCCAGTATTCTGTAGCATGCTTGAGTCTGCCGTCAACAAGGTGGGTTCATAAAAAACATATTTAAAATCATATTTACTGTAATGCTGTCTTAATTCTTAATGCTTGTCATCACAGTAATTAAATGCACTAGGGCTGCACAATTTGGGCACCCCCCTCTCCCCTCTCCTAAAAAAAAAAATTAAATCTTTAAAATGTTTTATTTTAGCTTCTGTGTGCTGTGCTTGTTTGTAGGGCTGCACGATCTGGCCCAATTTTTTTTGATTATATATCAATATGAATAAAATAGGGTAATATACGGTTATCCGGACCACACGTGACCACAACCGCTCTTGGTTGGTCGGAACCCCAGTGACGGGTAGGTTTAGGGGCGGGGTTGGGGTAGGTCATCACATGTGGTCCGGATAACCATAAAGTACCTAAAATAGTTATTACTATTTAGTAGTAGTAGTATTACTAAATAAAAATACTAAACAAAATACAAAACATTACTAATGTAATATTTCACTCTAAAGCAAAAAGATAATATTATAATTTCATTTTACAGCTCAACTGTCTTGATTTTCTTCATCTTCTTCCATTTACACAGAACACGTTTTGGTTAAAAACACGAGACGCATGTCAGTGGACCGAAGGGAAAAACAGCCGCAAGGTCTGGAGATGCGTTTTTCAAAGTTGAACTTTTAAGTTGAAGTTTAACTTTGAGCGCCATGTTTTTGGAACGCTGCGTCATGCATGATGCACTGCAAAACGCTGGACACGTCCGTCTAGTGCAGGGATAGGCAACTCCGGTCCTGGAGGGCCACTGTCCTGCAGAGTTTAGCTCCAACCCTAATTAAACACACCTGAACAAGGCAATCAGTGTTTTCAGGATTACTTGATAGATACAGGCAGGTGAGTTTTTATCAGGGCTGAAGCTAAACTCTGCAGGACAGTGGCCCTCCAGGACTGGAGTTGCCTATCCCTGGTCTAGTGCGTGTTTACATCGGAAAATAAAATGAAAAGTAGCGCAATGGAATGGAAACCATTCTGTGTTGCCCCTTAAGCTTTTATTTAAAAATAAATAAAAAATGCAGTACGCAAACATTTGGTTCTCATTACAATACTGTGAAGCTGCTTTGATGCGATCTGTATTGTGAAAAGCGCTATACAAATATACTTGACTTGACTTGACTTGACAAGTTTGGGAAGATGGACGGTGTATATTCTGTTCCCAAATGTGTTATAAGCCACTCAAAAGTAGACCAGATGTAGAGATGGCTTTGTGAAAAAAAAAAAAACACCCGTTCATGAGCTGGTCGCGTGAAACATGCTGCACAAATATTTATGTAATTAAATCACAGCCTTTGCGATTTGATATCGCATCATGCCACAGTTTCGGTTAGATTTCAATTAATGTGCCACCCTACTATGCACTTATTGAATTATTTGCAACAGAAAACAATGGCTATGAAATTACTAAACAAAAATAAATCTAATTTGCTTTAATGATCTTTTGCAGTCCAGTGAATCAGTGACCCTTGACCTCTTGACCTATTCCGACCTTGAGCTTTTGCGGAACAGAAAGGCAGGTGTAGTTGGCCGACCTCGTGCTCAGCCGCAGTCTCCTGCTCTCAGTGCAAAACGATACCTCATCCTCATCTACACTGTGGAGTTTGACAGGTCTGTGGAGTTTAATTACTCAGTCTACTTTGATCACTTTTAAAACAGAGCCGTTTTCAATTTATTTCTTTTTGTTTAGGATACACTATCCTCTTCCACTTCCATATCTTGGCAAACCGGATCCTGCAGAGCTTCAGAAAGAGATAAGAGCTCTGAGGGCCGAGCTGAAAACACTGGGACTGAGAGGAGACCACAAAGTATCAGACCAAGAAACACGCAGGCTCCGTGCAGAGTCAGTTATTTATTTATGCATTATGTAAATAAAAAAAACCCTTGCGCACCTGGGTAGTTGTGGGCAGGTGCACAGGACAAAGTCAGCACAATATAAGATAACATTCCTGTACACTGTTGTAGTGTGTAAATCTTTTAGTTAAAGACCTCAAAGTGGCAGTTCAGTCATGACAACTCTCGGAGTGGATACATTTCAACCAGCATTTATTGGCATGGGGCATGAAATATACATAGGCTTGATTTTGGCGGACGAGATCTGCTACGCTGCTGCCGCTGAGAAAATACAATACTTTGTTCAGCTTAGTTAAAAACAAACAAAGTAAAGGCTGCAAAAAAAAATGGTAGAACCTCCATAGCAGATCTCTACAGGTGGTGCTGGGGAGGAGGAAGGATAACCGAAGCTTTCATAATCGTGCAGAGATTGCAGGCTAGGGTACGATATATATGGTTTTGTAAGTACTTATGATTGGCTGGTGCCACGCCGTTGGAAGATCCAATCAACGTTCAGTTAAGAGTTTCATGCCTGAACTATGTATTTCACCCAAAAATTAAAATTGTCATCATTTAATCACCCTCATGGCTTTTCAAAGCTGTCAAAAATATTTTAAAGAATATTGGTAACCAAACCATTTTGGTTACCTTTGATTTCAATTATATGGACTAAAACAAGTAAATTTTCTGTTTTCCACAGAAGAAATAAAAGCATACATGTTTGAATTAACATGAGATTGAGTAGATGATTACAGAAGTTATGTTTTTTTTGCTTTTAAATGATTGTCACAAAATATCAAAAAAATAAATAAATACATTTTAAACTACATTTTAAAACTTTCAGTTCAGTAAAATACTGGGAAAACAAAAACAATAAAAAATCTGCATAATTTAGCATTTTATCCCCTGGTTTCACAGACAAGGCTTAAGTCTAGTCCTAGACTAAAATGTAAATCTGAGCTATTTCAACTGAAAGAAACTTGCACTGACTGATCTTAAAACATGTCAGTGCATTTGTTTTGTCTTAAGATGCACACCAGTAATGCCTTTTTCTAAGGCATGTTTATAAAAATTACTTAAACGCCTAATTGAACTATGACCTAATCCTGGCTTAATCTAAGCCCTGTCTGTGAAACCAGGCCTATATGTTTCAGTTAAACTAAGTTAAACAACCAAAAAAATAAGTATTTCAACATTTTACCCACGTGTAAAAGTGTAAAAACTGAATGTTGTGCTTACAATTCTTTTTCTCTCACGTTTTACGTTGTTTATGTTTTATCAGGTTGGCTTTGGTGAGAGACGAAAAGGAGGCCTTGGCCAAGGCTTTGGATCGTCTACAGATGGCAGGGGCCGGCTCTACTCCCGGGGCCCGTGGGTTCAGAGAGGCGGTGCACAGTCTGGAGGAACAGCTGCTGAAGGAAAGGGCAAAAAGTCAACGGTCTGCAAGCAAGAGGAGTCAGGAACAACGCCTCCTACTGGAACAGGTGTGTCTAATGAGATTATTGTTGTTGTATGCTAATGAGATAGACAAGCTGACTATATGAAACACTCATGCAAAGTCATTAGCATCCACTTGTATATTCTAATTCATTCTCGTTGGTAGTTGGAGGAACTCAGGGCTTCCGAACGGTCTCTTCGGATACGTGTTAAAAGTTTGACAACTGAGTTGGCCTTGTTACGACGTGGGTAAGCTTAACCAGTTGCCATCTGTGCCCTTTTTGTTGCATATATTTTATTTTTTGGGGCACAAGTTAATCGTCTCATTCTTCCTATTTTGACAGTCGGGCGACTCCAGTCATGTCTGGTCGAAGTGGGCTCAGGTGTGATGGGGAGATTCATCGGTCTTTATCCAGAGAGCGCAGTTTGACCCGTGTGGGGTTAAGAGCACGCTCAGGGTCGAGGGAGAGGATGGAGGACAGGGGTCGGAGGTCAGAGGAGAGGGTTAGGAGGGCAGACTCTTCAGGGGCTCGGAATTGTATCACAAGACCCTCACCATCTCCAACAGGTAAATGTGTGAAGATGGACACAATATCCTTACGGTCAAAGTCTAGAAACCAATGTAGAGGCCCTTATTAAGTCTTGTTTTTTTCATGACAGGGTCGCGGGGGTCTCGGTTTGACCCTACAGCCTACATCCAGGACCGACAACGCCGGCAAAAAGAGTCAGATCTGAAGAAGTAAGACCCTTTCACCTTTTCATTTTAAAGTTTTTACTATCTTTCTGCTGTTTTGTGTTGTTTTATTTGTCGTCTTTTTCCCTACAAGCATTGCCCTGTCTGTGAGCAGGAATATGGTTTACTTTAAAAGGTGTGAACCATAACCACTTTTTGTCCCTTGCATGAATCCATTTTCTCAAATTGTTGATCCTCAGTCATGAATCTGGCACATCAACGCAAGAAAAAAAGTCTGTAGAATTTCATCAGAATCAGATCGGACTGATAAGAGAATGAAAGTTATCTGATTGAATTTTTTTGTAAGCAACTGAACCCGTTACCTACCTTTAAAGATATACATGAGGAGATTTTGTTTCCTACAGTCAGAGGAAGATTAGAAGGGACATGTTGGCTTCACCGTCTCTGATGGAAAGAGGGCGTTCACGCTCCAGAGAACCCGTTCCTCAGCTGATGCGAGCAGGAAGTGCTGGCAGGGGAAGGAGTGTGTCTGTGGAGAGCAGGAGGAGTCGGTGTTCCTCTGAAGGATCAGTAGCTGAGTTTGAAGAGCTTGCTAAGCCTCTAAATAGCAGGCAAGTCAATAAACAAAGCACGTTGCATGCTGGCCAGGTTAAATGTGACGTCAGCGATTAGTTCAAACAAGGTGCAGAGAGGCTTACACTTTTCCAGTTGGCCTATAATATTAGTCAAGATTTCTTGTATATTATCTTCAAAATATAATTTTAAGTGACAATGTTCTACACTCTCTCTGAACCTTAGAATATACTGTACATTTTAAGACTAAGTAATGGTCTTTTTTTGTGGAAAAAAAATCAAATATTCAGCAAGGATGCATTAAATTGATTAAAAGTGACAGTAAAAGCTTGTACATTGTCACAATTTTTTTTTTATTTCTAATAAATGCTGTTTTCTACTCAGAATCCTGCAAAATCACAGTTTCTACCAAAATATTAAGCAGCACTACTGTTTTCAACTGATAAAAAAAAGAGAAATGTTTCTTGAGCAGCAAAACGGAATATTAGGCTGATTTCTGAAGATCATGTGACACTGAAGACTGGAGGAATGAGGCTGCTGAATAAATAAAATAACAATTTAAAATGTAATAATATTTCACAATATTACTGTTTTTATGTATTTTTAATCAAATAAAGCAAAAGTTTCCTTTAAAAAAAAAACAATGTATGATCATGATGAATGTATAATGTCTGATATTATTGCTATTAATTTCTTTCTTTCTTTTTTTTTTTTGCAGAGGAAGGAAAGTAGGGTATAATGGTCCAGCAGTGGTGAGTAACAATGTGAAATGATTGTGTAAGATTTTGTAAAGATTAGGCCTCAAATAATTCTAATTGCTGTTTTTTTATTTTTTTTATTTTTTTATTGCTCCATCTAGTCCAGAGGAAGACACATAAACAAAAAACCAATGTGTAGCACCCCTGCACAAAGGATGAGAGTGGCAGGTACTACATAATTTCCCCTTTCTTATTCATGTATATGCATCTATAGCCAATAGTATATACATGTAAGCCATTTATATTTCTCCTACTCAGACACTTCTATTGACACGGGTGCTGACTTGTCAGAGATTGACGCTCGACTCCAAGCCCTGCAGGACTACATGCGGGACCTTGACACAGGACACTAACTAATCCCAGTGGATTCACATGTCAATCTAGGCATTTTGCACAAAGACTGATACTGAAAACCTTGGACAATCATTTATTTGAAACACTGTTTTTTTAATCCCTGATGTAGCTTTTGGGCTTGACTCAAAATGCAGTTATACTGGCTTTGTCAAGGGGGTTCTTTAGACTGTTGCCATATCAGACTTGTCCAAAAGTATGACCTCAGGATATACTGTTTTTTAAAACACATTCCTGTGTACATTTTATGAATTAGTGTTTTTTATATGATTAGTGTTTATGTTTTTATGTCTGTTTTAGATACTTTCACATTTTGTTTTTGTGAGATTCTGACAAACAAAGCTTTTTATATATAAAATGATTTTGCAGTTTGTCTATTCTTGAGAGACACTCTGGAATTATATCTTACAAATTAGAGCACTACACAACAGAATGCGATATCTATTTTATTTATATTACATATACATTTATTAAGTTATTGTTCCCATAACTAATGCATGGCATGGCGCTAACAACACCAAGGTTATAGGTTTGATTCCCAGGAAACGCATATAGTGATAAAATGTGTCTTGAGGTACGTTGCTTTAGATAAGCATCTGCCAAATGCATAAATGTAAAGATGTACATGCAGCAGATATTTTGTCTTTTGGCCTCTAACATGTTTGCATCAATTGTGGGCATTTTTGCCATTTCTCCCAAAGTCATATTTTTAATGTGATTCCATCAAAATCTTGTATGTAGAATAACAAAAACATTAAATTTGTCTTTAGATGTGATCATGAGGCCAGAATTTTTAAATCTTTCTTGATATAATAAAATGGCATGGTTGTCTACTTTACAGATTAACATCTGCTATGATGTACAGTCAATTTAAGCAGGTATAAAAGCTGTCATGAATATAGGCACAGCTAAACTAAGTATTTAGGGGCATTGTGCTTCAGTCTGACTCAAATGAGTTAGTTCAGGAATCAAACTTGCATTCTCATAAATGCAGAAAGTAGAACTTGAGTGAACAGTATGTCAAGATCGTCATTGAATAACGACTTGCATTTCGGTCTGTTCTTCACACAGTTGACTCCAGAACACTGGACAACTGATGAGTTTTGCGTCCCTTTTGAGGCTTGACATACTCAAACATCCAAAAAAAAAAAAAGTTGATTTGAGTGAACTGTCCCTTTAAGTACTTTATTCTACTGCAAACGTGTCTTCTTTAAAAACATACTATTAAAATGTGTTAAATGCCTTTTAGTTTGACCAGAAACAAACTGTTTCATCCAGGTTTCATCCTGTACTGTGGACGTTACCTACCGCAGGTTAGGTGGCGCTGTAAATCTGATTTAATATTGTTGTTTTTTGCTCTGTTGCTTTAAAGAAAAGAAGGCGGGGCAAAGCAGTGCAGTCTGTTAAAGCGACGATTTGAGAATGAGCAAATAATACTTTGACACTGTCGCTGAAATACGAATCAACGTTGTTTGTACGTTAATACTTGTGTGTTCTTTAAATCTTTCAGGTGATTATAATTCCTTTCCAGAAGCTAAAAGGATGTGATCACAGCCATTTAATGTAGATAGTGGTCCAATATTGCTTTTATTGTGCAGCTGCGCGACGCGTCACACGCATAAAAGGTGCGGCAGTGCCCGTCAGCGCGAGCCGGTTACGCGTTGGGTTTGGCCCTAATCTGGATAAACCCATCAACAACCTCAATGATCTTGTAGATCAGAAGCAGCGTGATGACTAAAACGCCCGATACCCCGGCACCCTGCGCGGTTATGGGTGACGTCCACCACAGCCACCCAGAGGAGCCCATGGAGCAGCTCTCCAGACGCGCTCGTGTTGCTGTTCCTGAGCTGGTTGTAACCTGCGAGTGTGACCAGAGCCCCCGCGGACCCTGCTCAGGCTCACATCAGCCCGACGAGGAGTCCATCTGCTCGGACAGCGGGCTCAGCGGCTCTCCCGCCTCGTCCCTGGCGCTGAGAAAGCTGTCCAACTCTTCCTCCACCGGCCTCTCGCCAGCTTCGTCTTTTGAGGAATGCGAAGAGGATTTAATGGGTTACAGTGACTATAATCAGTCTTCAGGTGAACCGCTCACGGTAAGAATCCGTTTGAACTTTTTTCATTATGTATTATATATGTATTAGTACTTATTTCTTTGATATCACTGGCCCTCACTGCTATCCCAATAACGTTACACAAAATATTCCATTGTTACTGACAAAACTGGCAGAGGTGTAAAGTATAGTAGCTACTTAATTACTATGCTTGAGTATTATTTTGGCCATTTTTACTTTAGAGTTCTGTTTTCTACTCTTTACAAGGGGACAAAATACTTTTTACTTCACTACAATTTCATGTAAACTTTAAAGTACAAAGTTCAATATGCCATCAGGACTTAAATGTTTCCTCACTGATTAAAAAAAAGAAAGATTTATTTTTTATTTTTCTTAAATGTGACTAACAAAACAATCAATCGTGTCCACATAAGTTTAACATTAATTTTATTTAAACAGCTTCTGGACTTTATTTGAGTGTAAATACTACTGATAGGGCAGTATTTATTTATTTTTTGTAGAATAATTTTATTTTATTTAATTTATTTTTATATATTTATCATTATTTTCCATCTGTCAGCGAGAGAATAGTGATTTTTGACCGGTTTTTCTTTACAAAGTGTTTGCATCAAAAATAAGAAAATCGTATCTGTCTTGTCAAAAGTCAATTTAAAAAGCTCAGAAAGGTGTTTGCCTTTGTACAATACTTGCATCTAGATGCTACACTGTACTTCTCTGCTATCATGATACAACTGCAAACCATGGTAGTACCATGGTACTTTTTTAATTGTAAAATGTTTCCACAAAAACAACAACAACATTGTATTACTGTAAGTGATATTTTATTGAACTATAGTTGTCATGGTAACTTTTTAAGTGCAGATGCATTGAATGCCAAGTGTGTACATGGGTGTATGCTGCAGATCAAAATATGCAGTTGTTGAGTAATTTTCATGATAACTCATTAACATTATGGGCTTCGGGTCATGAGATCATGGTTGTAAATGGAGGAAAAAGTTCCATGTGTATCACTTTTAAAAAATATTTTTGGTAGATAAGTCCATTTGAGTAGGACAAATGTTTCTTAAGAAGGTATTCCTGTGACGGTAAAGCAGCCACCATCGTTATAATCACATGATGACAATAAATCATATGTAAACTAAGTGATATGTCAAGTCAACAAAGATTATTCATCATTGCAACCATAAAGGTGTTTGAATATAATCTGCATTGTTCTGTTGTAGGAGCTGTACTGTCTCCAAACATTTTGATGATGATATTAAGTGGGATTTGTTTTTATGGATCATGATGGGGGAAAAGTGTCCCATTTAGAAACTCACAATAGTGAGTCAATGCTCTATTGAAACTGAACTTATAAGGTCAACAAATGATGCATCTCCAGCTCTGTTTGGTGGGCCTCTCTTGCTTTGTTCTGGAGAACGTCATTCTCGTCTGACTGCTTTTCCACTAGCCACTAGTGAGTGATTGTTTGAGCTTGGAGAGCAGAGAGAACTGTACAGGTTAATTGGCTTCATTCGGAGGGCTGATGCTCGGAGGATAGTTACACACGATAGAAAGAGTTTCACATTGCCTAGTCGTTACAGCGGCATCATTTAGAGTAGGATTGCACATAGGTTGTTGGCACATCAGCTCAAAGGGATCTTGTAGACCGTTTTCCGACGACGTCAAAACGGCGGAGAGGAGGGAATCAACATATAAAGTCAGTCGGGAAGAGGTGTGTGTGAGCAGCAGAACTAAATACTGAAGAGTCAATGATGTGACGCACACTTTGTGTCCAGATCTTTTATTTATTAAAAATACGCCAAAAATCATTTCACACACATGCACACTTGAATAATATGATGGGCATGCTTTAAAATTCATTTTATATTCATTCATATATTTTTGGTGATGTCAGAGTGATGCAACTGTCCTGGAATCATGATTTAAAAAAAAAAACTCATTAAAATAATAAAATTATTGAAAAGTTAGCCATAATCCTTTATTTTTATTTCTAGTATTTTTTTTTTATTTTTTTTTTTATCAAAACTGCTACACTGCTTATTAATATTTGGAAAACAAATTGTCTGCCACATTAAAATTATGAGTGACCAACATGCAGGAAAAAGAAAAAACATTAAGAAACTTATTGACACTTTTAAGCAAAGGGTTTTCAAACTGGGGTCGCAAGGGAGTGCTTAAAAAAAGAATAAAAAAGTGTACAAATAAATAACTTAAATTAATATATATATATAAAAATAAATAAAATGTATTAAAATAAAGATATCATAAATAATACATCTAACAGTATTATATATATATAAAAAAACAAACATTATATTAACATTATACATTATACATATTTGGTCCATGGCATCTAACAAATTAAAAACTTAAGATGTTTTTGTTTTTTTTGACAAGCAATGTTACTTTAGGTTTTGAAATGTCATGTGCTGTGAATCCACAAAAACTTAATGGCATTTATGAAATATTAATTCATGATATTTAAAAAAAATTAACTTAAAACCTTTTTTAAATATAATCACTGACATTCACTCACATGTATTCAAGTGTTAAAGTAAATCTGCTATTCTTGTTGGCACTGTCCACACTGGCTCCTCCATTTTATCTGGCAGTATAACAACAAGTGCCGTCTGTAAATGTTTTATGAACATCCTTCTAAGATTAGCTATTTCTTAATCACAGCCTCTTGGTATTGCTTGATGACTTTGTTTAGTTCGAGATTGTCGTCAATGATTTGCCACATGGGGAAAAACTCGACCTATGGTTAATGGAGGAGATTGAGTTGCACGTTGGAGTCTGAGGTCGACTGAATGCACTCAGTGCCCTAGAGCGGCTCGCTATGTAAGAAAAAGAGAACCGAAGGCAAGATGAGAAAAGCCTCTACCGACAAATGACCCTTGTACAAAACCATTGCCTACTGCTCAGTTGAAGTCGTAGGGTGTTATTTGACATGTCAGTCTCATTTATGTTTGTTTCAATCATATCTCTTCATTCAAAGGCTGATCTGTGGAAGAAGTCAAAGAATATGGTGAACTGGTCTCCCAATCCAGTGGCGGTGAAAAAACGCTCTCCTTGGGTACAGGTGGTCGGCCATGCAGGTTTGCTTGTTCATCTGTTTATAAGTGTTTTTTGCCAATGTTATTGTGTGTGTGTATGTATTTTAAATTTAATATACATATATACATATAGCCATCTAGCCATCTAAATCAAGAGACTTTAGCCATCAAAGTAAAGATATATATACTGTATATATAGAGAGATGGCTAAAGTCTCTTGATTGAATTCAAATGATTAATTTCCTGAAATTACGTTTGGATCACCTGATAGCATTTATATATAACTTTAATGTTTGAGCTTTGATTTTTTTATTATTGTTTTATGGTCACGTGAACTTGCATATACTGTAAAGCTAATGATTTTTTTTTATTGCTGTGTTTGGTGATTCTCTTTTTGTCTGACGTCTGCATGTTTTTGTTTGGTTCCCCAGGAAACTTTCAGATGGGCAGTGATGGAAGGCTGCTGAAGAAGTTCTGCGAGTGCGAGCAGCAGTGTTTTCTGCAGCTCATGAGCGACTCTCTGCAGCCCTTCGTTCCTGGATACTACGGCGTGACTCAGCGTGACGAGCAGGATTACAACCTCATGGACGACCTGCTTGCTGACTTTGACTCTCCCTGCATCATGGACTGCAAAATGGGAAGCCGGTGAGGATGTTGTGCTTTGTAAATTCAGCACTTATCATAGTACTTTTTTTTTCTTGCAGAATTGGTAAATTTGGTGCAAACTGCAGCATATTGTAGAGAATAACCTTCTCTTAAACAGGAAGAGACAATCTGACCAGCATGCAGTGACCAACCAAATTTCTTTAAATGGATGATTTATGGGTAGATGATGCCACAATAATGGACTGGCACACACAAAAAAATAATTTCATGGTGTTACGGATGACTACATGAAATCATCATTAGGAAATTAAGTGACGCACCGAAATTAAGTTTGGGTAATTAAATGGATAATTTACCCAAAAATGATTACTCCCCTAATGTAGTTCCAAACCTTTCTTTCATCTCTGGAACACAAATGAAGATCTTTGTAATGAAATCTGAGCTACACAGCTACACAACTACCACTTTGACGCTTCAAAAAGTTCATAAAAAAATTGTAAAACTAATCCATATGAATGGAGTGGTTTAGTCAAAATTTTCTAACAAGACATGATTAATTAAATATGATGAAAATTTAGAATTTTAGTCCTTTATTTACATATAAACCTTGATCAGCGAACATAAACAGAAGCTCAACCGAACCTCTTGCTGATGCTCAAACGTGCTGTGTAACACGAGAATGAACCTCATTGGTTCTCGCAGAAGCTCAAACGTGCTGCGTAACACGAGAATGAATCTCATTGGTTCTCGCAGAAGCTCAAACGTGCTGCGTAACACGAGAATGAACCTCATTGGTTCTCGCAGAAGCTCAAACGTGCTGCGTAACACGAGATTGAACCTCATTGGTTCTTGCAGAAGCTCAAACGTGCTGCGTAACACGAGAATGAACCTCATTGGTTCTCGCAGAAGCTCAAACGTGCTGTGTAACACGAGAATGAATCTCATTGGTTCTTGCAGAAGCTCAAACGTGCTGCGTAACACGAGAATGAACCTCATTGGTTCTCGCAGAAGCTCAAACGTGCTGCGTAACACGAGAATGAACCTCATTGGTTCTCGCAGAAGCTCAAACGTGCTGCGTAACACGAGAATGAATCTCATTGGTTCTTGCTGATGCTCAAACGTGCTGCGTAACACGAGAATGAACCTCATTGGTTCTCGCTGAAGCTCAAACGTGCTGCGTAACACGAGAATGAATCTCATTGGTTCTTGCTGATGCTCAAACGTGCTGCGTAACACGAGAATGAATCTCATTGGTTCTTGCTGATGCTCAAACGTGCTGCGTAACACGAGAATGAACCTCATTGGTTCTTGCTGAAGCTCAAACGTGCTGCGTAACACGAGAATGAACCTCATTGGTTCTTGCTGAAGCTCAAACGTGCTGCGTAACACGAGAATGAATCTCATTGGTTCTTGCTGATGCTCAAACGTGCTGCGTAACACGAGAATGAACCTCATTGGTTCTTGCAGAAGCTCAAACGTGTTGCGTAACACGGGAGAATGAACCTCACTGGTTCTTCTCACACGTCAAGCGAACATGCTTGAGCTTCCTTTTACCATAACTGATGTGTGAGTTGATGAATGTTTATATGTGAATAAAAGCCTAAATTCAATCTGTTCATCATTTAAATCGATCGTGTCTCTTCAGAAAATTTGGACTAAACCGCTCAGTTCATATGGATTAGTTTTACGATCTCTTTATGAACGTTTTGAAGTGTCAAAGTGGTAATTGACTATCAATGGAGGGACAGAAATCTCTCAGATTTAAAAAATATCTTAATTTGTGTTCCAAAGATGAACACAAATCTTACAGGTTTGGAGCGACATGAGGGTAAGTAAATGATGACAGAATTTAAACTTTGGGGTGAACGAACCCTTTAAACACTTTATTCTCTTTCATGCGGTCATGTTCATCATTTTTGGTCACTGTGAAGTGCGTCCACACTGCTGACATGTTTAGCTTATCCACATTGTGTTCATGAAATAAATACTGACACAGTCAAAATGCATCATCGGAAAAGCACTAATTAAACGTCACTATTCCGGAAAATGATTTCGGCTCTCCAAAACGGTTTTGTCCAAAATTGGATATGCATATTTTCTGCTGTGTCTGCTAAAGATCACTAGAAATTAAGTTTTTATTTTTTTCATCCAAACTTAAATTAGTAACAAGTACTAATTATTAAACAAATAGAAAACAAAGTGGGATCTACAGTTTTGCTTTTGGGTATCTAGTTACATAACTCTCAATATTTTTCAATATGATTTGATGCCACAGACCTGGCAAAATCTGGCAATTTCAACAACTTATTCTTCCTCATAAGCATGACTTATTGGTGTCATATCAGTTACTGGCTAATATTAGAGATTGTGTTAACTTATCAGTATCTGCTGATTATTGTATACTCAATTGTTCATGCTCTTTTCCTCTATTTTTACATGTACTGTATATTTCCTTTGCCATCATCTAACACTCACTCAATCTATAGGTCTGCATGAACTGAAAATTCACACTATCCGTTTTTCAAATGCATGTTAGATGTTATTGTGAACAATTCATCCGTCAACAATTTTGACCTTGTAGTGTTCAAACAAAAACTAACTCCTAACTGGACCTTCTAGTGAAAATAACAGACTTCTCCAATCATTTAGTCCTTTTAAACCTGCCTCTGCAAGCTCACGCTCATCTGCTCCACTTTTGAGTGCCACGGCCACATCGCAAAATCTAATCAACAGCTGATGGATGGAACCAAATCCCCACTCAACTTTTTTCTCTGATAATCTGTTACACTCAGATGCATGTCATAATTACACTGTTAAATGTAATCTTTAACAAACAAGAATATTGTTTTATTTCATACTATGTATTATAATGTTGTGACGTCTAAATACAAATGAATTAGTATTGGATATTTATAAGGGGCCGTGTATTGTTTATCGGCCACAACATGAGAATAATTAGCAGCTTATCGATATCAGACAAAATATATCGATAAAAATCAGTGTATCTCCACTCATCTCAAGTGCTTCTAACATCAACCCTGGTATCTTTTTTGAACACTATTTCCTGGCAAACTGATCAATTTGTGCACCTGACTCTCTGTATTTGTGTTGCTGTCAGTGATTTTTCACAAGTGCTTCCCACTTACACTGACTATTATATAGGGACTTGTTCATGGGTGTGCCAGCTGAAGCCAAGACTACACCACAGTAGACAGTGGTGTCCAAACAATAGAGGAGGAAATATGATCACTGGTGGTCAGCATCTCTGAGAAATACAAATGACAATGTTTCCATACTAAATAATTATTCCTGTGCTGATGTTGACTGGTATACATGCTTTTTAGGACTTACCTGGAGGAAGAGTTGGAGAAGGCCCGGGAGTGTCCTCAGCCTCGCAAAGACATGTATGAAAAAATGATAGCAGTGGACCCGAACGCCCCCACTGCGGATGAGCGGGCCAGGCAAGCAGTACTCAAAACCAGATACATGCAGTGGAGAGAAACCCTCAG
This sequence comes from Rutilus rutilus, assembly GCF_951802725.1. Classification (NCBI taxonomy): domain Eukaryota; kingdom Metazoa; phylum Chordata; class Actinopteri; order Cypriniformes; family Leuciscidae; genus Rutilus; species Rutilus rutilus. The sequence continues at coordinate 20,764,852 of NC_140231.1, read as the reverse complement.
CTCAACGGCTACGCTGGGCTTTCGCATCGAGGGCATCAAGGTAGATGTGATTCAGGACCCCTCTGAATTTATGTTTGGAAATGCTTAGTTTTTTCTTGTGATGGCTTAGTTTTGTTTTGGTCTTCAGTATACTGTCTTGACCAATTTGATCTGTCTTCAGAAATCGGATGGCACTTGTAACACTAACTTCAAGAGAACAAAGTACAAAGATGAGGTGATCCAATCACTGGAGGACTTTGTGGACAACAACATGCTAATTTTGGTATGAATTTGTCAATTTGTGTGCGATTATATCAAATATTTACAATATATATTCAATATTATGTATCAATTCATCATTATCTGTCAATAATGTATCTTTAATGTTTCTTTCTCATTTTCTGATTTTTACATTTGCCATCATCTACTGATCACTTAAAGTGAATTTGTTAGAACACTAATATTTTAATAACATTGTTAAATGTATTATTTTCATACTGTACGCATGTAAAAAAAAAATATATATATATATATATCTCAGTATATATATCTCAGTATATTAATTTGAGATGTATGTATAATATATATACCTACGTGCGTGTATAAACTATTATTTGTTAATTATAATTATGAAGGTAAACTATTTGTTTCTTTTGAATAAAATGCACAGAATTTTTTCATGTTAACACTATTTTGGTAAAAATATAAGCAGGTAAATGTAATTATATTGTTATGTTTGTGTATATAAATTAATTATTGTAGTATTTTATTCTATTTTACTTCTTGCTTTTAAACATTTCAAATCTAGATTTTATTAATAATTGCTGTATGGTTAAAATAATGGTTCCTCTGCCTGTGCGTCTTTCAACCATTAATCCATTTGAAAAAACTATCATGTAAACAAGTTCATTGTTAGGCTCTTCTGTTCACAGAGAAGCTACCAACAACGGTTGAAGGAATTACGAGGCGTGCTGGAAAAATCGGATTTCTTCAAAGCACATGAGGTGAGACGCATCTTCATTTGGTGGTTCTTCATCTTCTACTCTGCTGATGTAAAATACAGGCTCTAATACTGATGGTCTTGCTGTGTTTGCCTGTAGGTGGTGGGCAGCTCCTTGTTATTTGTCCATGACCTCACTGGCAAGGCTGGAATCTGGATGATAGACTTTGGAAAGACTGTGCCCTTGCCGCCCCCTCTCACCCTGGACCATCGCAGCCCGTGGGTGGAGGGCAACAGAGAGGACGGGTACCTCTGGGGCCTGGACAATTTTATTGCCATTCTGACCAACATACTTCCAGAGAAATGAAGGGCATTGTGGATCTTCAGAATTGTCATTTTCTGCACAGACGGTCTAATTCCACTCTGTTTTTCTACGTGGAGAATAGGTGAAGGTTGGAGAGAATGAAACGATGGAATGGACTGACTGGCCTCAACGTTTAGTACATGTCCTACTGATGAACATCTAAGCCTGTGAATTGACCTGCTGATGTTGTACGCCCCTCGCTATTTAGTCGTTTTCACTACTTTGGAACCGCTGTATGTATTTTGACACTGTAAATAGTTTATTTAAGCAGTTTGCCCTGACGGGTTGGGGAGTAAAAGATTAGCTTAGTTTTAGGAACATTAACCTTGCAGATGAAAATCATTACAGTAATGTTGTTTTCACAGGTGTGTGAAGATCCATAAAACAGGAGTGCTTTTGATTACTAATCAACCACCATAGTCAGTTGCCAGATATTTTCCCTTATATTTGTGACCAAATGGCTCTATTTTGGGTTGGGGATGAACTGAATTTAAGTGCACACTACTAACGGTCCGATAAACTGAAGCTAAATCGAATTGCAGAACAACAAAGACCTCTTAAGCATCGTTGCATAGCTCCCAAAGTAATGAAAACATGTGGAAAAATTGTTTTGTATTTCTTTGTCTTGATCAAGCACCATTTAATTCACATCAAGCACGGTGAGTTAAGCTAATGTTATGCCTCACATTCCTATGTTGTGTGTTATTTGCATGCACAAATGAGCTGCAAAAGGGGAATACAGTATGTCATTCTTTAAGCAGCTAAATTGCCCATGTTAATATATCAAATAGATGTTTGAGAAGCCAATTCGACTTGAGAATGGTGTCTGGGATATTTGAGCCAGTAATCCTTATGCACAAATTCACTGTTTGCACTGTTAATTTGATCTCACGTTATTGAGATTTTGTACTGTATAATAAGTACACGACCTGTGGTCATTATGTTGGGAGCTTTGTTAACTTGGCTGTATCGGTTTTGCAGTTCTGTTTTCTGGGTTGCTGAAACTACAATTGCTAACTACAGAATCTTTTTTTTTCCATGCCAGGTAATTTTGTAAAAGTTTTTGAATGTCAGCACAATAAACATGAACATGATTTGATTGTTTGTTTTTTCCTCATCTTTTAAAACCATACGAAAGCTTTGATCAGATGACTCATATTGGTGCGCCTATGCACACACACACACACACACACAATAATACATTTAGTTGTTTTTTTTATGTTGCTTGTCTGGTTATTTTATCTATTAAAGTTTATTACCTTTTATAGATGTTTGACTCCGCAGTGAAATGATCCAATGGACTCCCAACCCTCCACAAATTGACAAGTTTATGCTTTGTTTTAGAGACCTGCTCTATTCCTATTCTAAGAATGTTAAGTGCCACCCTTTCAAATAGATTTCACAGCAGCAATTATGCAATCCATAGAGTGCATCCGGAAAGTATTCACAGCGCTACACTTTTTCCACATTTTATGTTACAGCCTTATTCCAAAATGGATTAAATTAGTTATTTTCCTCAAAATTCTACAAACAATACCCCATAATGACAACGTGACAGAAGTTTGTTTGAAATCTTGGGGGAAAAAAATCACATGAACTTTGCTGAAGCACCTTTGGCACCAATTACAGCCTCACGTCTTTTTGAGTATGATGCTACAAGCTTGGCACACCTATTTCTGGGCAGTTTCTCCCATTCTTCTTTGCAGAACCTCTCAAGCTCCATCAGGTTGGATGGGGAGTGTTGGTGCACAGCCATTTTCAGATCTCTCCAGTGAATTTCAATCGGGTTCAAGTCTGGGCACTGGCTGGGCCCACTCAAAGACATTCACATAGTTGTCCCGTAACCACTCCTTTGTTATCTTGGCTGTGTGCTTTGGGTCATTGTCCTGTTGTAAGATGAACCGTCGCCCCAGTCTGAGGTCCAGAGCGCTCTCTGGAGCAGGTTTTCATCAAGGATGTTTCTGTACATTGCTGAGTTCATCTATCCCTCGATCATGACTAGTCTCCAAGTTCCTGCCTCTGAAAAACATCCCCACAGCATGACCCTGCCACCACCATGCCTCACTGTGGGGATGGTATTGGCCAGGTGATGAGCGGTGCCTGGTTTCCTCCAGACATGATGCTTGCCATTCTTGCCAAAGAGATCGATCTTTGTTTCATCAGACCAGAGGATTTAGTTTCTCATGGTCTGAGAGTCCTTCAGGTGCCTTTTGGCAAACTCCAGGCGGCCTGTCATGTGCCTTTTACTGAGGATTGGCTTCCTTCCTTCCTTCGACTACACAGGCCTGATCGGTGGAGTGCTGCAGAGATGGTTGTTCTTCTGGAAGGTTCTCCTGTCTCCACAGAGAAACGCTGGAGCTCTGTCAGTGACCATTGGATTCTTGGTCACCTCTCTGACTAAGGCCCTTCTCCCCCAATCACTCAGTTTGGCTGGGCGGCCAGCTCTAGGAAGAGTCCTGGTGGTTCCAAACTTCTTCCATTTACGGATGGAGGCCACCCTTCCGCAGATCTGTTCCTCGATACAATCCTGTCTCGGAGGTCTACAGACAATTCCTTGACTCGTGTCATGGCAAAGGCTGTGAATACTTATGTACTCTTTTTTTCAATTTTTTATTTTTAATAAATTTGCAAAGATTTCAAACAAACTTCTGTCACGTTGTCATTATGGGGTATTGTTTGTATAATTTTGAGGAAAATAATTAATTTAATCCATTTTGGAATACGGCTGTAATATAACAAACTGTGGAAAAAGTGAAGCGCTGTGAACACTTTCCAGACGCACTGTACATGTACAGGCTACAAGGTAACTACATGAGTTATTACAGTGAATGTGATTTCACCAAGTACAACATTCTCCTGGATCAACATTGCAACCAACCAATCAGATTTGAGGGGCAAGTTTACAGTTTAAGTTTACTCTCAAGTTTAGGCTTGTTTTCATAACTAAATTTAGTGGCCGTTCACAGCAACTTTTTTCAACAAATTCTTTTTAAATCGTTTTGGCCGTTCATTTACACAACAACAGCGTTTTGGGGGCCTGAAAATGCAAGTTTTTGAAAACGATACCATTATTGTGGCTATATAAACATCAAAAATGCGAAGTTGTGAAACCGTTGACGTCATGTGCATACATTACATGTTCAGTCTATATGTTACGAACTGCTCTGAGACAAGGTTGAGATCCAAATGCAACTTTTAATAATGGACACGTAATCCAATGTACAGGCAACAGGTCAAAACACAGGTTGGCAGTCCAAACAAACAAAACACAAGGTTGGGAACACGGCAAACAGATAATTCAAAGGCAGGCAGAGAGTCCAAAAACCGAAATACATGAAACCAGAGAAATGCAGCGCAACAACATACAAGACTTCGCAGGGAAAGAATGAGTGTACATGGTTTAAATAGGCTGAGACTGACAAGGTAATGAGACACAGGTGGATGCCATGAGTTATGGGAAATGTAGTTTGTGAGGGAATGACAATAGTCTGATGTAGAGTGCCCTCTGGTGGCTCTCAAGTGCACTCCAGCTGGTGACCGTTACATAGCCCCCCCTCAAATGAGCGGCTTCCAGATGCTCCTAAAATTGTCCAGGAGCGAGATGGAGTGGAGGCGGACCCGGGGGCGGGATGGAGGGCCAGGCCCATGGAGCGGAAGAGGGCCTGGAGACCGAGGCGGAGCAGGCAGCCGGGGCGGATCCGACACTTCAGGGGGCCAGGGCAGATCCGACGCTTCAGGGGCAGAGGAGGCCATCTTGTCCGAAGACACAGGCGTGGCGGCAGCCATCAAGGGACGAGATTCTGGAAGGGCTGCCATCACGGGACGAGACTCTGGAAGGACGGCGGCCATATTGGCCAAGGATTCACATGTTGGAGCCGATGTGGGTACTGCTTGGACTCTGATGCTGCATACACATTTATTATTAATGTATATAGGATAAAATGTTTATTAGAAAATAAAAAGACACTTAACAAATACAGTGGGCCTCAAAAGTCTAGTAGTGAAATACTGCTATCTAGATTTTTTTATTATTATTATTGTATTTTGTAAATTGTACATTTTGTTTATGTAGATACATGTGTTCAGTAGGATTTGTATATGCTGGAAGCAACATACTGAATGTTAATCTTTTTGTCTTAATTTATTGCCAGTGCACACAGCAGCATCATGTTGCCTGGAGCAAACAAGCACAGTGCTAACAACAGCCAACAGACCAGGCAACACAATCCCATCCTCTGTTCCATTCAGCTGCTGAAGAGCCCACACAGATCTTTCCCTGCTTTCTCCGCTATAGCTCAGTTGAATTGGAGCGGTCTGTACCATCATTTGGCCCTCCCAATCTATAAACACATTTCAGATGACTTCAGGAAGGGTGTCTTAAATGAAAAGTATTATGTTTGGACATCATCTTGGCTGCTGCATATATCTTGGTTTCATTTATAAGGATATTGAGGAAAAACTTGGAATCCAGGAAGATGGCTGCATTGTTCTGGGACTTGGATTGTGCTACAACTCCTCCACAGACACCACCTCTACACTTCAGTTCTGAGTTCAGGCATACCAGCCTTGTGAGGTGAGATTTAATCTTTTACCATATTTGATAATCATTACAATTTGACCTGGTGAAAATTACCTCATCTTTTTCAGTTCCTATGATCGTTCACCCATGCAAAACAGCTTAGATTGGCCTTCAAGTGAGCAAGTGGAGTTCACAAGATTAAACCGCTCCAGAACTAAAGACAATACAGGTCTGATAGCAGGTTCTGAGTGCTTTTATTGGTGATAAAATTAAGTCAGTATTTCATTTTACTTAGGGCAACTTGCCTCTGCAATTTCATCATATATTTCAGAAGGAGAATGGCATATGGTAACAGCCACTCGCTCATTGCTTGGTAGGGAAAGAGGCCAGAGGGATTGTCTGCAGGATCAGCAGAAAGCCACTTACAACAGCTTGCCAAGAGTGAGTTTGAATTCTTTGTTTTATGTGATGTGATGTTTTTTGTTATGTTATATTTTATAACCTAAAACATATAACAAAAAATAACAAAACATATAACAAAAAACAATATAACAAATAACATAGCACATAAAAAAAACATTTTTATGTGTTTTGTTATGTGTTTTACGTTGTTTTTTTGAATTATGTTATGTTTTATGTTATGTTATATATTGTTTTTATTTTGTTATATTATGTTTTTTTTTGTTTTATGTTGTTTTTTGTTATATATGTTCTTTGTTTTATGTTATGTTTTTGTTTTGTTATATGTACTTATGTTGTGTTATGTTTTTGTTATATGTTATGTTACGTTTTTGTTATGTTCGTTTTTTTGTTATGTGTTATGTGATGTTTTATGTTGTTTTTTATTATGTTATGTTTTCGTTATATGTTATGTGATGTTTTATGTTATATGTTATGTTTTTTGTTATGTTATGTTATGTCATATGTTTTGGAATGAAGTAAAAATTCCCATAAAATTTAAATGTTATAAAGTAAACATGGCCTATACTTGAAAAAATGTGTGAGTGAAATTACTTTATTACTGTTTACCATTACTTTTGAATCTTGACAATCAAAGGATACAGCACTTGAAAGATAAGTAACTAATCAGTTAATTTGGGCCATTTTCTTAATGGCAATTTATCATTAACCAATATTTTTTGGTTTCGTAGGCACAATTTCTCCAGCCAAATAGAGAATCAAGTGCTTTTTCCCCCTATGCTAATGACTTCTGGTTGAATGGTAAAGATGCCAAGAACAATGCTGAGCCCCTCAGAAACAGTCGTAAGCAGCACCCGCTGACACAGCCGGGCTTCTACAGCCCAAAAATCCAACGATCAAAGCACTGGGAAGCTGCACAATCCACAAAAAAGTCTTTAAAAGGATCTTCTTCCACAAACAACTTGAAGGAATTCTGTGCTCTCTCGTTGCCTCTTCCTTGCTCCAAAACTTCTGTTCTCAAACCAAGGTGAGATCCATAAATCTTGTCAAAATTAATGATTATATAATGTTTTATACAATTCCTGATGAAAGGGCAAGATTAAACCAGTATGAATTCCTATGATGGCTCACAATGGGTTTTTAATCCAGGACACAACTATTGATTCAATACTTGTAATATTCTTTGCGCCTCCGGACCCCTCCTTCTCAGCTTCCACCCATGAGATCCCACGGGGGAGGGGTGGGACAGTCAGTAAAAAGTGGGACATTCCCACCACATTGTATAGAGTTGTTCCCTGACCCTAAATTCAGTCTACACCTTCCAGTCACCATCTGTCAGAGTTCTGAGTCTGATTTTCTGTATTGCTGTAAATGAATAATGTCACAGAGACAAAAAGGGACATTCGAAATAGAATGAAATTACTTTTACATTTTTAAAATGGCTCTGTCTTTATGCTTGCAGTCCTTTTGCAATGTATGCACCGCTTACCTCATTCTTTGTTTTTATGTTTCTACAATATGTGTGTGTCTGTGGTCTTTTTGTTTTATTTTTGCCAGCCCTTTGTTTTCCAAACCGCAAGAGGTTAAAACGTCCGTGGTGAAAAAGCCTCCTTTGATGAGAGCTGTGGTTTCTCAATCTTCACCAACCTCAAATCAACCCGGCAAAGAGCACTTCAGCCAACTCCAGCCAAGAGAGGACCATCTCATCAAGAACCAGGACTGCATTTTGTTCAATCTGCAGAAACCCAATATAAAACCTCCCAGAAATGACCAACTTGCGTGGAGGCAGAGCCAGAATTCATTCACTGAGGATACTTCTACCAAGAATTATTATTCTATTAACACACAACAACTCTTCCCTGGACGACAGTCTAGAGCAGACCAGCCAGCAACGTTTTGTCCAAAACTGGAAAAGGCAAGTCATGAGGGTGTTGACACTGGCATTAAACCATCTCGAGGTGACCCTGACCGGTCATGTCAACTTCAAGCCAGCCAGACTCAACCTGACTGCAGCCCAAAACAAAAGAAGATACAGTACGAGTACGCACTGCATAGAGAAACCGGTGGTGTCAGAAACGGTGACCACCACCATATAAAACGGTAAGCAGATATCTTTATGGGATATACTTAATATTTTTTAATGTACCATTATCATAACAATAGCTTATAGTATTGTATAGTAGTGTAGCAATTATTACGCTTTACAATAAGGTTTATTTTGTCAGCATACGTTATTACACAGCTCTCTGAAATACTTCATTTTAATTGGTCAATCGCACCACACAGTGGTCAGATATTTCCTAATATCCATGTCGTCTGTGACAACCAGAGGTGGACAGTAACGAATTACATTTATTTGAGTTCACTTTTTGAGGATCTGTACTTTTCTTGAGTATTATTTTATCTGGAAACGTATGACTTTAATTTCACTAAATCTGAAAGACAAATATACTTTTCACTCCAATACATTTCTGCTAAGGTCCTCCAAAGTCGTTATATGTAGCAGCTTTGAAAGTAGGAGTTGATGGCAAAAGGTAAGAAGACGGTTCCTCTGCGCAGTGCTATGCCATGGCCATACTTAAAAAGTTTCACTTTTTTGAAAAGATTAAAGATTCATTTTGTTTAAAATGTCTGCTTTGCTTGCCTAAAACGAACCAAATCACAGCCTTCAGAGTATTTAAATCAGTTCATGGTAGTCAAACGCTAGCAAGATGGAGCATCACTGACTGGCTTAAACCAACATGATGGCACAGTGTGCATTTACACAAAAATGCAACAATAATAAAACAATGCGTTGACAGCATCTGTGTGAGAGAGACATAATTCAATTTTTGCATTTTTGGAGCTCTCTGGTGTGCTGACTTCTCATCAAACATCCAGGGAGGCCCCAATAAATCTTATAATGATTTAAATTTAGATAACATAATCTTAATTAAAATGCAAAAAATAACATAATAAATAATAAAAATAAAGATGTACAACATTAAACTGACATAATACTTTTATATGTATTTATTTGTGTGACAACAAAGTACCAGAGGTACATATCAGCTTTGTGAGGAGGGCCTTCAAATATTGTATTTTAGTCAAAAAGGTTGAGAATCACTGGTCTAGAGGCACATTTTTTTAAAAGTTACACTTATTTTAACTTGAGTGCTGCTTTTTTAGAACAATGTATCATGTGTGAGACTGCAAAATATGCAAGCGCAATAGTCAAAGAGACGTCCACATAGCTCGTGCTTAGAAAAAAAACTAAGAAAATGCAGTGTAGTGGAATGCAAAAACACATTCTGTGTGAATAGCCCCTTAATTATTCGTCTTTTTTAGACGTTGTACGGAAGATTTAATATACACAGATAAAATAATTTCAACTCAGATCAGCTTTTAATGCTTTGACTAATGATAAACCTTATTGTAAAGTGTTGCCCACAAAACAAAAAGAATCAGTTATAAGTAATTATCTGAATTTTATTAGTAGTTGGCTTAACATATATTTCTCAGTCAGGTGGATGTGAACTCAAAGAATGTGTTTGGTAAGCCTCGAGTGATCGCATCACTGCGAGCAGCATGTTCCCCGCGACCCGTTCGCAAGAGCACAGTGGTGGAGGACTTGAAAAAACTCATTGTGATGGATGACACAGAGGACGGCGCTCAGGGTCATTCAGTACGTGATGTATTCGGCTCACATTCAGTAGCGTGACCCTAAACAACCTGACAGCCTAGGACAATAATGTGGAAAAAGCAGGTATTGTTCTGCTGAGCATTGGCATGTGAGCAGTGTTGTAATGTTGCAATGTGTTTACTGTCTCTTTCTAGTCATCACCTCAGCAAAATGAGGCAGGGCTTTGCAGAAGTTTATGCGCCAGTCCGTCGCTATTCGGTCCTGCTCTGCGATCATACCCAGAGACTCCAACGCTCACACCTGTCCATTTCCACCTGCAAACACGTCAAACAGGCAAGATTAAAATAATATTTATTGTACTGTTGCGGTTTATCAATTGCTCTTCAACTAGTATTACCTTGTCTTGAAGAGATCTTTGGAGGATCTTTATGGTATACAATAGCACTCACTGGTTGTTTTGTCCTAGAATGTGGGGAATTGCCTGAGCAGACTGAATCTGACTTTTGGGACAGAGACCAACATCCTGATCCTCAACTCATGCCCCTGCCAAGCACAGCCTATGATCTTGACTGGAACAGTCTAGTTCAAGCAGCCCATGAGTATGAGAGTAAGTATCAAAGTATAAATGAATATGTTGAGTTAAGATTGCTCAACATACAGTGGTCCCAAACGTTTTTGACACTTATAAATGTTAAAAAAAAATTCCATTGCATTAGATATAAAATATCAAATCATTTGTCATGTGCAAACAAATAATGCTAAAGCTTTTCTCAGTATTGACTTTACTTTTTTAACTAAACCCAGTGCCATTAGTGGATGTGTGAAGTAAGTTTCCTTCAAGTGATATTTATATTAATTTGTGATATTACTTCAGTGCAACAGTTCAGTAAACAAGAAGTCAAATACGGAGTATTGTGACGTACAGTATATACGCATGAAACGGCTTCTCGAACAAGAGAAAATGTAGCGAGACTTGATTTTATCCATCGGTAATTGATTAGATGGTTCCCAGACAGCAATATAGTGTCGCCCAGATCCAGCCCACATCTGGTACGAGTGGAATCCACATGTACCTTATGCGGCCCGGATCTGGGCCGACACTGTTGCTGTCTGGGTTGGATCGTTGTGGTTTGCTAAAGAGTGCAACAGTGGCCATGTCCTTTTTCAGCGGAGCTGGTTCCCGTTTTTTTTTTTTTCTCATTCAGTTTTCCCATAAGGATTTGAAAATAGTCTTTGTTAAAGAGTCATAAGTTATGAACCAAGCCAATCAGCTACGAGGTGAATCACAACACTACAAACTTAGATTTGAAGCAAAAAATCAGACAAAAAGACAAAGATACAAGACTGTGTACTTGACGGTTTTAGTGCAAAAAAACTACAATCCCGCATTGTGAACAGCATAATCGAATTAAAAACGATGGAGAAATATAAAACTAATCATTTACAAGATTATTGCAAAATATGCATATATATATGCAAACATTTAAGTATTTTGAGAATGTACAAAAATCTCATTCGCAGTGCTTCGTGGGAGTGGGCGGAGCTAAAGAGCTATTTTGGAGCATGTTGCTTTTTTTCCACTCTCTGGTTGGTGTAATTTTCTGCACAGTGTCATGGGTAATGTAGTTTTTCCACTAGGAATTCTGTTAATATAAGATGTAATAATGTGGGCTGACAGCTTCAGCAGAAGCAAATACAATGGTTTAACAACCTCTTAGCTCAGAGTAGGTCTGTCTTTAAAGGTTTGTAAGTTATCATTCAAAATCAGTTTCCTTATGGAGAAAATTAATTTAGTTAGAATGAGTTTTTACTTCCGGAACCCGACTGTTGCTGTGATCTCATGTGAGTGAGAGTGTGAGTTAAAAAAAAAAAAAAGAAAAAAAAAATTATGTGAACAGATAAATCATTTATAATAAATACTGCACAATTCCTGCACAAAAAATAGGAATTATTTTAATTCCATGGTGACTCATAATTTTCATAATTTGTTTAATGCAATGACATACTATTATTAGTAGTAGTATTAGCATTAAAATGAATGACTCCATGGTTATGATATTTTTTACAGCACAAAGGATGGCAAGCCTTTTGTCAGAAATGAGTCCTGTATCAAGCAGGCCAGATACACCATCCAATGAAACCTACAAGATCCACCATTCCAGTGCTTATTGCAGTGGAGAAGATATGGAGTGAGTGGAGCATATTTTCTAATCTTAATTTTAAAACCAGTAAACAGCTATTGAGGGTAAGTTCTTTCTTTAAATAATACACTGCATGAGTATTAATGGACTTGAATGGTTATTTTTAGCAGTGACGTATTCATTGACTTCCCCGACCAACTCTCTCACCTGGAAGGGATGCTTAGGCGACTGAGTAGTGACCTGCTGAAGGTGAGGCTTATTTAGCGGTTAATAAATGAGAAAGGAGTGAAATATGTGCTCTCATAGAGGACAAACTGGCTCATTAGCACGATGTGTTCCTCTGTCCTCTGATTCAGGAGAAGAGAGACAAGGTGGGACTACTGGCAGAAGTGTTGGAGCTTCGTATTAGCAACCAGCATCTGAGAGAAGAGTCCTTCAGTGCAGTTGCACAATTACACAAAATCAGCAACATTTTAAACACAACACCTGAAGGGGAGGACTAATTCAGGGTTGGAAGCAAAGACTACAAATCTGGATATAGGCAGACTTTTTTTTCTTATTGATTTGGGAGGTAAAATCTGCAGAATGGATTTAAAATGTTAAAATGCATTAAATGGAGCCACTGGTAACTCAGGGTTTCTGCAGGTTTCATGAATGTAAATTTAAGACTAAGTAAAGGAAATTTAAGGAATAGATTGTACAAAAAAGGTAGTTTGAATACCTTTGTTTTCAACCAATATGGACATAACTTTTACTGTATCTTCTCATCACACTGCAAAAAAGTGGTGTTCTTCCTTAGTATATTTGTCTTGTTTTCCAGTGCAATTGTCTAAAGATTCTTAAATCATGATGCATTAACTGGAGATAGAAAATGACGGAATATGAAGTCTTGTTTTCTGTAAAATTGATCAAATGAAGTGAGTTTTGCTGAAAACAAGAACAAATATTTGCCAATGGGTTTAAAAAAAACTATTTAATTCAAAGGGAAACTCATTGATAGATATTTGTTCTTGGTTTAAGCATAAACACACAATTTCAATAAATTTTTTTCAAGACTTTCAAGACATTTTACATTTGCATCTCAAGTAAATGTATCAAAGATGTTTCAATATTTGTATTGGCAAACAGGACAAAAATGGAAGATATAATCATTTTTGCAATGCATGCAACATTTAATGCCATAACTTAACACTGTAAAAAATTATTGCTGTGATTATTTATCACAACTTAATATTCAACATTAGAATAAGAAATGGTGTTATTCCAACTTAAAAAAGTATGTGTTCGTGCTTGACTTAAAATGTTACGTTTAGTTAACTTTAGTTTAGTTTAGTTTAGTTGGATATAGTTATCTCAACAAATTTTAAGTTGTTATATCTAATTGCAGCAACATTTTTTACAGTGTGAATTTTTGGGCCCTATCATACACCCGGCGCAATGCAGCGCCAAGCAAGTGTCTTTTGCTAGTTTCAATCCGACGCAGTTATAATTTTCACGTCCTGCGCCACGTTGTTTAAATAGCAAATGCGCATTCAGTCTTTATATGTAAATTGCGAATCCGCCATTGTGTGAACGCATCTGGCTTTTAAAGGGAATGGCAGATGAGACTCTGGTTGGTTTATTTCACGTTATGCCCAAAACACACCCAATACTCATTAAGAGAATAGAGACAACCATTTTAGACCATGCGCTGCGCGCACCGACCATTTTTCCCATTGTTAAGCTAGCAAAAGTGGATTTGGTCACGCCCTAAGTGCACTTGCGCTTTAGACCATGCGCTTAGATCCTTAAAATAGGGCCCAAAGACTTTCTTCTCTGATTTAAGGCCTTAATTTGTGCAAAGGCGAATGAAGCCCTGCAGCAATCCTGTAACTGAAAGCTTAAACAAATTAGCCAGAATATTTAATAAACACACACATTAAGGGCAGAGGGTATGTAGAAATGAACATTGAATGACAATGTTCCAGTTCTTCTGACGCAGGTTTTATGTGAGTTTGAAAGCCACAGAAAAGCCAAACAAACTGAACTCAGTCGAGGTTTAATAACAGCACAGTATGTACAAACCAGAACAACTTTCATAAGGTTGATAACTCTCTTGGGAAACATTACAGATCCCCTAAGGCTTCTTAGAGAATAATTAGGTTATGGCTGTAAAAAAAGCTATAAAACAGTTTGATAAAAAAACATAATAAATATATAAATATATATAAATATATATATATACAAAGATAGATACTTAACAATTGTCATGTATTATAAATAAGTAATAAAAGTCAGAATATGCTTTATCAAACAATGTAAAGTCACAATGAAAAATGCTGAAAACAGCATATTAAAACACTGAAAATGTAAATATGCTCTGTGATGGTTAAAAACATTAGAACAATAAAAAATATACTTAACACAATAAATAAGTTATTTTAAAATGCCTGAGATGTAATTGTGTTTAGTCACAACAGTGATTAACCTTAAAAAAAACCTGTATCGAACTATAAAACGCAGCTGTTTAAAGATCAGTTTAAAGATCAGTTTGGCTTGCCTTTCTTAGACCGTTCAAGCATATGTTCAGTGCAGTGGGTAACTGAGGTGTGAAGACCTTCATTTGACAGCTTTATACACTTCTCTGTAGGCCAGTAACATGTGCAGTGGACTGGGCACAGAGCGTTCTGCCTTCATTTCTGTCTCGCGTTCTTGATCGCGCACATTGCGGTTCTGCTGCCGACTGAAGCTCCAGGCTTTCAGGCTAAAATGGAAAGAGGTTTATATGAAATTGCAATGCAACAGATAAACCTGTATGAAGTTTGGAGAATTCAGAGAGCCTACCAGTACACACGTCTCTCCCTCTTGGGCAAGATGTGCCAGAGATTGGCTAACTCTTTGGTGACTGTAGTGGATGGCATGCCAGGATAGGATCTGTTCCCCAATAATATCAACACTGTGTGTCATTAAAGGATTATATATTCAAATATATTTCGATTGGTCTAATAGTAGTATACACACCTGATATATAATTTTCTGTTCATTCGGCAGAACATAATGAAGCCATTCACACATTTCTTCTTAGGGATTGGCTGCGTTGTACCACGTCCTGCTCTTGAAGTGCGCCTGCGTGAACATTCTTTTCTTCCTCTTTTCAGAGGAATGAGTTGTTCTGGGGTCTCGTCTTCAGAACTTTTGTTCCCTTCCTCAGTCTTCAAGGACAGATAGTTGCCATTTCCAGCACTCATGAAAGTCTGCCAATTTGAAATACAGACAAGATACCATGAATAGAGAGCTCACTGTAAAACAATATCTCATGGGGTCCAAAATTCCACTAGTAAAAATGCTTCTATTTTGCAGTTTTCTAATTACAATTGTGTCCAATTTTATCCTATTTTCAGCGTGACGTTTTTGCAGCCTGTACAAAGACAAATGATCAATGTCACAAAGTTGCTTATTTGTAGTGCAGAATCTTTTATTAATCTATTCATTTTTTTCATTTTATCATGCGTAACCTTTCTAGATTTTACACTTTTGAAACTGTTTAACCCCCAGAGACCCAAGCTTGTTCACAATGTATTATTTAATTATTTATTTTTGTCATAGTTAACAATAGTTAAACCATTGGAAAAATATTGCAGAATTACAATTTCACCAAAAAAATTTGGATACAGTAAGTGAAAGTTTTGATAAACTTATTTGATGTATTTCAACCAGATACAGTCATTAAAATTTAAAATAAATTCACTATTTACACACAACTATATCAAACTTGTAACAAGCTCCAAAAACACCTGCATTTTTTGTACCCCTCTTTGAACAGGCTCCATTATATGAGAACAATATTAAAAAGTTTCACCCGTTTATGCACAGTGTTGCATTTTTGCTACACTTAGAATGGTCTCATATTAATGTACGTTCAAAATTTCAGGGTATGTTAGCCTTTTCGCATCACTACACACTGTTATGTGTAGTTTTTATCCATATAAAGTTATGTATTATTTAATTGCATTACATACATGTTGCAAATCTGCTGGGTCTCTGACCCCAGATTTTCAGTGGTCTCAGACTTTTAGACCCCACTGTATATACAGGCAACAAAGCATCACAAAGTTTGGCCTTACTGAGTCATTTGCAAAACTGCCATGCAAACTGGAACTATTTAAGATGGTAGATTCTGGGGTGACCCACACGTCCTCGAATAATGCTGTTATGGTAAAAAATATTGGTCAGTCAGCATTCCAGCAACACTGTCTTGTTTGTAATTTCACACTGTCAGTAACGTGCACATTTGGCTCTAAGTACGGTGGCCGAGAGAGCTCAACACGCAGCAACTGAAGAGAACACATGCAAATAGAAAAAACACCAACAAATTAAGAAAACATCTTCATCAGTTTGACAACACATGTGCTGCAAATACTCACAACGCAACCAAATACAGAAACGCGCCGCAAATAGCACAGACCACAATGGAAATATTTCAAGGAGACCCTAACAAGTGAGGAACCTGGCTAGGACATGATTATTGCTCAATGTCTACTTGCCAGTGGTGTTGTCAATGACCTGAAAGGAGAGTTTTTTGTTTATTTTAACATCCTGATCGTATGTGCATTGTATTTGCGGCACGTTTCTGTATTTGGTTGCATTGTGAGTATTTGCAGCACATGTGTTGTCAAACTGAAAAGATGTTTTCTTCATTTGCTAGTGTTTTTTCTATTTGCATGTGTTTTCTTCAGTTGCAGTGCGTTGAGCTCCCTCGACCACCGTATCTAAGCCTCCATTAAATTGTACAAAGTATATTATTCATAAAACAACTAATGCATTGATTTCATAAATAGTATACATGCTAGTCTATAGTAGTATATATAATGTATATCTAATAATATGTGTGAAGGCCTGTATGGCTCATCTTTACTTTGTAGCACTTCTCGCCCTTCGGGATGGAGAGAACGGTTGAGATCTTGAGAAGGAGATGTGAGCAGAGAGGGGTTGAGGATCAGGCTGTCTGCTTCCCCTGTGGGTGGCCGCAGAGGCAGTATTGGTGTTTTTGGCAGCGTGGGGCTGAAAGGAAAATGCATTTTCCAAGCCGCTGGAAAAGCTCCAAGCATGGGGTCTTTAAGAAGAATTCCTGATCTGAAGATTTAGTAAAACATAAAAACGAGTTACAAGCTTGCACACAGGTACATCTTAAATGGATAGTTCACCCAAAAATGTAATTTACTCGCCCTCAAGTTGTTCCAAATCTGTATGAATTCCTTTCTTCTGCTGAACACAAAAGAAGATATCTTGAAGAATGTCGGTTACAGTTGATGCCTCGTTGACTTCCAAAGTATTTTTTCCCTATACTATGGAAGTCAAGGGGTCTATTAACTATTTGATTACCCATATTCTTCAAAATATCTTCTTTTGTGTTCAGCAGAGCAAAGAAATACATATTGGCTTGGAACAACTTGAGGGTAAGTAAAGAATTTTCAGAATTTTGACTGTTCATTTTTTGGTGATCTATCAATTTAAGATGTAATATCTCTGCTATTTACAAATATAAATTAAATATCCAATATACAAACCCTGATGGAGGTGTATCCAACAACTCTCTCCCTGGGCTTCCATCCTCACTTCCTGTTTGGTCTTCGCAGATACTACAGGTACATTCAATCTCGGTGCTCCCTGATAACAAAAAATATCCCCAGGTATCATTTATGTTTAAGTATATGGATTTAATTGATGTCTAACACCAAAAAAAAAAAAAAAAAGATTTTTTCACCTGTATTGTAAGAGGAAGTTGTGGAGTTGGAGTCTATGGAGCTTTGTGATGGCTGGCTATCCTCAACAGACCACGACTCTTTGTCCTCTGCAGATAGGACCTCTGATGAATCGCTTTGTCCGTCACACACCAGCTGGAGTTCTTGCTCCTCAACAGCATTTATGATAAATCTCTCAGAGTCTTTGCTCAGAGGGCCCCTCTTTTTGTCACTCAATTGTACTGTTTATACATTTAAATGTAGTGTAAGTGAAAATAAATACCATTTTGTATAATAAAATATAAGATTTTTACTTTATTTAATATCTTATTCTTTAAAAACATATACTTTACCTGTATACTTGTTTATGCCACTGTAGGTGTACATTTTCTTGGCTTTTAGGAATTGTGGTGGTGTGCTTGATAATGGAGTGTCCTCGTTCTCTGACTCTGCAGACACACACAGGTCATAGACTTTA
Source organism: Rutilus rutilus (assembly GCF_951802725.1). Taxonomy (NCBI): domain Eukaryota; kingdom Metazoa; phylum Chordata; class Actinopteri; order Cypriniformes; family Leuciscidae; genus Rutilus; species Rutilus rutilus. The sequence goes on along the minus strand of NC_140231.1, from coordinate 20,746,669 downwards.
GTCAATATCGCATGCCCACATCCATATTTCAAAACAAATGCATAAAAATCCTTGAATTGAGCATAAATAATAAAGCAAATTACTGTTCTCATTGTTTTTGGGGAGACAGTGTGGGGGAACATGACTCTTCAGACTATGAATGTGGCTGTGGTGGAAGTCAACGCACTGCAGCATGTTTATCATGGTCTCCTGTGGACACAAAACAGAGTCAATAACATTGTTTTATCATTATTTTTAACTATATGTATTTAAGTCATTCGTGCCATGTAACAAATTGAAAAGTATATTTTATTTACTGGTTTTAACGCCTAGAAAAAGTATTATGCTCCAGATATAGTGCCTTACAATCAGTGTTGGGTGAAATGCATTACTTTGTAATTAATACATTTTCCCTTGAAAAAAATAAAGTAAGGAATTACTCTTAATTTAATTAGTTACTTCTGATGTAATTGCATTAAATTATGTATAGACTATAGAACAATTCTATATAAAACAATAGTGGATTTAACATAAAACTTTAAATGTTAAAATGTATGTTTTAATGTAACCTTCTCCATTTAAATACTTTTTGCCAGTTCAAGAATAATTTATACAATTTTATATTATTTATTTGGAAGAATTAAAAGAGCAGTTTGATGTCTATCCTTGTATTGTTCAACTGGTTGAGGTTGATATGGGACATAGAAAGTAATGAGCAATAATAAGTAATGCAATAATTTTTAGAGAGAGAGTAATTAGTACAGTAATCTAGTTACAATGTTGAAGATGTAATTAGTAACTAACTACTAATTACTTTTTAGAGTAACTTACCCTACACTGCTTACAATAAGTACCATATCTTATTCTTAATTCTACATAATAATTCTCTAATAATAATATAGTTTTGAGAATTTACATTTAAAATAGTCGTTGGAATTTTATCACAGCTGACTGAGTATCAATGTGTTTCGCGCTTTATTCAAAGCTATATTATTTTTAAAAACTTTAGAATAGAACCTAGATGCTGTTGGCTTGTAAATAGGTTCGGAAATTCTTTCATCACTGACACGTCTCTTTTATTTTCATGTTTTATTCTTTTTAATGGATTTATATTTTCTTGTGTAGATGTAGTTGCCTTACCTGAAGTTTACTCTTCGGAGTCTAAAAATGCCACAGTATATTGCGGATATTCAGTCAATTAAATCTCCACCAACATAGAGCTTCTTACAATGACATTGGAAAAGAAAAGAGCCAATCAGCTGCAGCGCTCACGCGGATTGGCTAACGAGAAGTATCAGGCTTTCTCCAATAGGTCCTTTACACAGACCTCGTGACAATTGGTTACTGGGCTGCTTAGCAATAAACCCTTTTATAAACTTTAAAGCCGGAGTGTATCTTTTTAAATGTTAAAATACCATTAAAATTAAATCATGCTGATTTCCTTACAAAAACGTGAAAACCCTGACTCGGTTGCACTATCATCTGTGTTTGAGCATCAAGAAGACCACGTAGCAACATTCATTGCGTCAATTGGCTTTAGGGGCGTGGTTAATTGTGCGAAGAAACTTTTTGTGTATGTGTGCAATTCCTTTCGGTGACACTAGGCGTGCATAAATTACACTGCAAATTATGTGCAAAATAAATCAAAATATAAAAAGCATTTTCCTTTTTATTTTTATTTTACAATATTTTAATGAGAGGTTTAAATATTTTAATCTATTATTGAATATTGAAAACGTATACTGTTATGCTCGAGTCAAATGCATGAATTTAAATAGGCTAACGTTATGTTACAGCCTATTTATTATCCTACATCACTGCCAAAAGTAACTGGGGACAGCGAGGACACCCTAGAGTGGGACGAGGAGCTACGCAGATAGCTTTCATATGCCTCAGTAACACCGACTGCAGAACTGAGATTCGATCATTTACAATCTGCATTGTCAAGATATCAAGGACGAATCAATCATTGGTAATGAAATGTTCCTCAGACAGAATAAACGCTCTCGTCATTCAACACGATGTGCTATTTATTTCCTGCGACTGCAGTGGATTTGATAGAGCAGTGGTGTGCCATTCCCGGACTAGTGGTACAGTAAGTAAGTGTGTCTTCCCTGCAATCTGCTCTTCGGGGTCTGCATATTTTGTGGACACTAACAATTTAAGATGCGTCATTTAATTAGCTATGATGTTTGCATGTGTTATTAATTGTTTATCTATATAATTATTGTATTACTTATCCTATAAGTGTTCACCAGATTATAAAAATGAGTTAGGAATCATTGGTTTCGAGCTGAATATGTCAGTTTCGTGGTACGATTCGGGATTTTAACTGCTTTTTCTATATTCCCCCTCCATGCAGGTTTAATCCCTATTTTGGCATCTGTCGTAAACACAAGATGAGCCGCTTACGGTACAAAGCAGCGCCTGTTAGATGGAACTGTTCTGTCGCGAGCTGTGACCAGCAGCCACGCATCTGTCGCGTGCGTTTATTGCTGCTGTGTTTGTGCGTGCTGGTGGCAATGACATTAACACTGGCATTATTACTATCGAACCACCAACCGATGGAGTATGACTTACCTCCCAGACCTCCCGACCTGTTCAAAGACAAGGTAAGAGGACTACAGACATTTTTTTTTTTAATTTCTTTTCTTGCGCACTTTTCAATAATTTCTCTAGAATACAATCCTGTTGGGAAATCCATCTTTAACTTGTAGCTGTGTTTTGGAACATACCTTTTTTTTTTTTTTTTTTTTTTTTTTTTGCTGGTAAAAGTTAATTTTATTAAGTATACTTAAGCAAAGTTCAAGTATATTTTAAGTATACTTTATATCAATGCACTAGAATACTTGTAAGTGTACTGTTTCAATACTACTTGGGACAATTGGCCCACTTTTTAGTTTATAAAAGTATACTTTTAAGTATACTGTAAGAATAACAGTGGTAAACTTTGAGTGCACAACTACTGCTATGTTTTTCGTTTGTACTGCATCTGTACTACAAGTGAACTTATACCGAATCCGATAGTTTACTTGTCAAATACTTGTGGCAATTTTTCTTTGAAGTACACTCTCTCAGTAAACTACTAGTTTAGTTTATACTACAAGTATACTTGTAAGTTTTCTTTGATCATAACATCAAACTTAGTTTACTATTTATATGTTATTTTTTGCATGTTAAGTATAGCCTACTCTGAAATATCGGTACTATACGGTTATCCGGACCACACGTCACCACACGTAAATGTACTATACGGTTAACCTAACCCTAACCCTACCCAAATAGGTGTGGTCCGGATAACCGTATAGTTCCGAAATATCTTTAACTGTATTTTAATGGTTTACATTTTAAAAACATTGTATTCTAGTTTCATGCAACCCTTTTTATCAACATTTGAATTGAGGGTAAGTTTCATAAAAAAAAAAAAAAAAAAGCAACATTTTAAACAAAAAGCTGAGAAAATCACATTTTTGTCAAAAACTACGTCCGGATCGGATTCAGAAAGATGATCAAAACATAAATGGAGTAGATTGAGTCCATCAACATCCCCAAAGTTCCACAGTTATTAACCCTTCCTAGGTCGACATTTCATTCTGTAACATTAGGCAGTTTTGAACTTATGCTGTTGAATGTCTGATTATCGCATTGTTTTACATTTGTGTAAGCAATCTTCTATCACTTGTTTCTGCTTCTTCTTCACCTGTGTTTTGATCCGGAGATCCTGTACCATTTCAGAAGATGCGTAATAGCGCCCCCTACTGTATAACAGTGTTCTCTCGCAAAAGATATTTGCGTTCACTCGCAAAACCTTGTTGTGAGCTCGGACAAACCCTTCCTGTTTAATGTCCCGTTGGCAGTGTTTCAGACAGCTCCGTAGTCCGTACGTTACCAATGGAGCGGTTCATAGAGTTTGAACTTGTACTCAAATATAAAGAAATGCAGTCAGCGCTTAGTTCAAGGAGTTCTCTCGTAACCCATTGCACAAAAGATTCTCTATTGTGGAAAAAGGTTCTTTACATTATCAAAATGTTCTTCACACTAAGAAAAAATTGTGATTTTAAGAAATGTAAGCTTAGCGTTAAAGGAGAACTCCGGTCAATTTTAACATTGAGCTCATTTTTTTGTACATTTGGAGTGCTGTCAATACAGAGAACAACGACAAAAATCGGTGTTGCCTACACCGAGTTATTCTATTTTTAAAATTTGCACCCTATTGACTTCAATGGGGCAAGTAGTAAGCCTGCTTTTTAGCCTCTTAACATCCTTTAAGTGTCATTACAAGTGCACAGAAAATGTGAGTGATTCCTTCCGAGTGAACACGAGTGGATCTGACTGCAGTAGATGTTAGAGATATTAATAAAAATGAAGTTAATTCAGCCAGCGCTCATACCTTTGTTTACATCCTACAAATCGGTGGAAGGCCATAGTAATCGATTGTCGAGTTCACGCGCGTGATCATAGGTACTAAACCTATGCGCGTGAACTCGACAATCGATTACTATGGCCTTCCACCGAAAACAGGATGTAAACAAAGGTATGAGCGCTGGCTGAATTAACTTCATTTTTATTAATATCTCTAACATCTACTGCAGTCAGATCCACTCGTGTTCACTCGGAAGGAATCACTCACATTTTCTGTGCACTTGTAATGACACTTAAAGGATGTTAAGAGGCTAAAAAGCAGGCTTACTACTTGCCCCATTGAAGTCAATAGGGTGCAAATTTTTAAAATAGAATAACTCGGTGTAGGCAACACCGATTTTTGTCGTTGTTCTCTGTATTGACAGCACTCCAAATGTACAAAAAAATGAGCTCAATGTTAAAATTGACCGGAGTTCTCCTTTAAGTTCTGCCAGGAAGACTCAATCAGCGCGTCATGAATTAACTCACTTCTAACCAATCATGTGTTAACACTCTCAGTATAAAAGAATGGTACTTACATCCGTCTGAGTTCGCAGATACTGACGGCGCCAATTACCTCCATCCTCCCCAACCACCTCCAAGATGGTCCTTTCCCTCCATCCTCCCCACCACCACCAGGATGGTCCGTTCCTTTACCTCCAGGGGGTCGGCTGCGCCCCTGCCTTCATCTTCAGGCGGGATTTGCAGATTCCGTTACCCTCGCATTGCTTGCTAAGGACGGGGCCTACGCCAAAGACTATGCTTGCTGAGCTATTAATAAATGTACTCTTGTTATATCATTTTTATCTCCCGAGTCTTTCTGGTAGAACTGTTCATTAAAATGTTCTTTGGGGAACCCAGAATGGTTCTTCTGTTGCATTGCTGCAAACCCCCCCTTTTGGAACCTATATTTTAAAAAGCGTAGACCAGCCATAGAAAATGGAGATCACAATCCCAAACCCAGTTTTTTTCCAATCTAATTTCTCTGCAATTTTCCATGCATCCAAATGACTATGTTGCTCTTCATTCTGTGCACCCGATCACCTTTCACATGTTTGCCGTCTTTAACCTTTCATAGCAGAATCACCAGCCAGGTAAGCCCACGGTTGGCCAGGTGAAGCGGCTCGTCTCGCAGGTGAATTGGGGAAGACTGCGGTATTCCCATCTGCGACCCATTCTCATTGAGCGACAGCCAGGAAGTCGTGGGAGTCGGGCTGTTCGAAAAGTAAGACACGATCAATTTAGGAATATAAGTTTTGTTTTTTAGTTGGATTTAATCTTGGACACAGTCACCTCTGATAACGGAGTCTGTAGATGCATACATGTTCTGTAAAGCTTCTTTGAAACGATATGCATTGTGAAAAGCACTATACAAATAAATGTGAATTGAATTGAGTTTCAGATCTAACCAAATATGCTATAATCTGATGTCTTCCATTTTCTGTGATTGTAGCACATCTTTTCTCAACTGGATTCTCTTTCAGCGGGCTGGTCTATAGATGTGGACTCCTTCATATCTGAAACCCCTCGTGGTCCCGTTAGCTTCTCTAACGTCCTGGCTGTTTTAGACCCGACGGCTCCTCGACGATTGCTTTTTGCTTGTCATTATGACTCCAAATTTATACCAACAAATCCTAGTGACCCACATAAGGTGTTTGTGGGTGCTAGTGATTCAGCTGTTCCCTGTGCTATGATGCTGGAACTGGTCACAGCTTTGGACCCACATCTCAAAAAGCACAAGCAGATGGTGAGACAAAGTGTTACTCTTTTATCTCATTTTCAAGAAAACCGCTTTCAGAGGTCATTCATTTAAAAACTAAATCTGAATACAGTGTATATATATATATAGAGAGCATTACTAGCTCATAAGTTCTTGCTGTCCTGAGATAAAGAGAGCGATACATGTCTCTGAGGAGGTCACTTAAGCTTTTTCCAGACTTGTGAATAGCCACAGTGCGGTAGAATTCAGAGTCAGCTCTGTTGTTTAACTTGTATCAAAGCCAAGAGCTGCAAAACACTGCATGAATGGAAAGGGTTTTGATAAGAAGATCCTCACAAACCCTTACAAAACTAAAATATATGGAAATATACATATAAAGCAATATAATATATAATACATTTTCATATATGGGAAACTAGTGCTTTTATTTTTCAATATATTTCAGTATATGCATTGACCATGTATTGATACATATAAAAAATTGACAAAAGAGACTAAAACTGCACTACAGTTTTACATGTAATTGCTTGATTGATTAATTTCTCTTTCATGAGTTAACGTATGGGTTTACATAAAGCTAAACACATATTCATAAACTTTTATCTCACTTTATTGTTTGCATTGTTACATATTTCATATATGAAAATATACTATTTTTTTTACTGCAAACAAATATTGTGTATATCTATATATACAGTATATATATATATATATATATATATATATATATATTAACTATGTATATTTTACTCATGATCTTGTACATATATTACACATACATGTTCCCATATAAATGTGAATATATAGTACATATGTTCAAATATATTTATACACACATAGTACCATATTTTATCACATGTACAGTGCATGTATATGTTATGAAGTGTATTACTGAATATAAAATGACATACATTACAACAAATATATTGTAGTAAATATATTGTCACAATTTTTTCAATACTATGAATAGCAGCAATTCCTTATGTATTATTCAGTATATTAACACATATTGTTCTGTATATTTTCAATATACATTAAATAATTAGAATTGAGCATTCATATATATTTATGGAAATATTTTCTTTGTGTAAGGGAACCTACATAGCAGCTGTAGAATACATGGTTACTCATCCATGGGGACTCGCTATTGATTTTTTTGCACAGCTTAGTATAATAAAGAAGCATCTTCCTCCACAGGCCAGGTGGAAGAAATTATTTTAAATTAATCTAAATCCTTAGTAAACAGAATCCCACTGCAACAAATGATTGAACCATGATTGAAAATTTGGGACATTTGATTGATTGTTTACTTTTATTTTACACACACAGTTTTTTTCGTGTGTGTGTGTGTGTGTAGATGTCCAGGGTAACCCTGCAGTTGGTCTTCTTTGATGGAGGAGAGGCTTTCGAGCAGTGGTCTCAGACAGACTCGCTATATGGTTCACGGCACCTCGCAGACTCCATGTCCCGCACTCCTCACCCGCCGGGTTCTCAACAAACCACACTGCTGAACGCTGTGGTGAGACATGATGCTTGTGTATGTGTGTGTGCATTTGTTTTTAAAGGGGTATGAAAATTGTTCTTCATTCACTAACCTCATATCTTTCCAAACCTGTATGACTTTCTGTTTGTGGAACACAAAGAAGATGTTTTGAAACAATGAAGTCAATGGGGTCCAAAATGGACTTTCATTGTATAGACCAAAGCATTCTTCAAAATATATTATATTATGTTCTGTAGAAGACGAAGAAAATTCATACAGGTTTGGAACAACATGAGGGTGAATAAATAAGGACACATTTTCTTTCTTTTTTGTCTCTTTAAGTGTCTATTGTATAAGAAGTATATAAATATATTGAGTTATTGCTGATATTTGCAGGATCTCCTTGTTCTTTTGGACCTTATCGGTTCCCCTGATCCCATGTTTGTGAATCACTTTGAGAACACAGCTCGCTGGTTTGACCGCCTTATCGCTGCTGGTAAGACTGATTTGACTTTCCATTAATGCTGTAGTAATCCCGGTTAATCATTAATGGCCATAAAGACACTTAAAACTAATGTTTGATCCGCAATGGCTTAAATTAGAATAAAAACTACCAGCCACTTACTTCAAAAGGAAAAACCATTTATTGACATCTATATGTCTATATGTGAAGATAAAATAAAATAAAAATAAACATCAGTGAAGAATGTACAATATTGAACAAGTTGATATTCAATATTGTTATGAAAATTATAATTATGAAATTAAGTCATAGACCCTATGATAGGTAGTTACACCATCTATATGGCCTTGTCCTTTAATCCCTCTAATTATATTTCTGCATTTTCTTAGAGAAAAGACTTCATCATTTAGGGCTCCTTAGTTCTCATGCCAAAGAGCAGAGCTATTTCATTAAGGATTTGAACATGGGGCCGGTTGAAGATGATCATCTTCCTTTCCTTCAGAGAGGTAGGACAAAGTGTCCATCATAGCAACAAAAAAAAAAATATGGCCAAAATATTGCTGTAAGATTGACTATACTGTATGGACCTTGCTTTTTTGAATGCAGGAGTTCCAGTGCTGCACATGATTGCTACGCCGTTCCCTTCCTTCCTGCACACGATGGAGGACACAGCAGACAAGGTTCACAGTCCCACCGTGGACAATCTCACCAAAGTCCTCGTGGTCTTTCTGGCGGAATATCTGCGGCTCTAGGATGCTATCATATTACATCCAACCACATCCGTCGTGAATCGGTCTATACCTCAGTTGCACTGCTTTAGGATATCTGATATCAGTGACTGTACTCAGAGATGCATAACATACTGTATATTCTCAGGCTGCCGTCCTATATTCTGACATATGCTTACCATTGAAGTTTCTGCCATGTTTATCAATCGGTATTGTGCCTTCAGATAGTTTTGCTATCTAATAATGCACTGTATAGACAAAATTATATTATTATCTGTGCCAAAAAAGCGGTTTACAAAATTTGATTCATATTTTCAATAACTGCAATAAAATCAATAGAATGCAAAGTAAATACTTCAAGCTCAGGAATGGATGTGAACCTGATGCTATATGAGAAATGATTACACTATGCACTACAGTGAAGCTTGATAATACTACAAAAATTCTGGTGAACATATATTTAGTCTTGCAATAATTTTCTCAGATGTGCAGTCTTTAATTTCTAAATGTTCAATACATGTTAGTCAAGATTATTTAATTTTATAACAATGATTGAAACTCAAATATTGACTTGAGACTTGAGATGGCAAGCAATTAACTTGAGACTTGACTTGTACTCTAAATTAGAGACACTTCAGATCTACAACTTTTTTTCTTGGAATAATGCAAAAAAATTATAAAAGAGAATATTTAATTTAGCGGGCATTTACAGTAAGGAAAACATATCCTATCTCTTATGATCAATAAAATTCAGTAAATGGTATAAAAGACGACTTTTTGATTCAAGAAAACCAAAATTACTTTATTTTAGATAGGCATTATTTAAAACATTTACATTTATTTATTTTTAAATGGATTTTCCTGCTAAAAACTAACCTGCAGCATATAAAGTTGCAGCAAATAAACTTGAGACTTGCATTAATGAACTGAATATTTGAATATATCTGTTTTATAATAATGTATAAATATATGTATTTTGCAGTTGCAAAGTTTCAACATGGACTTGCATAACTTGATATAGTCTGATCGTATAGTCGTATAGTCTATAAGATTTAAAGGAGGAAGTGAGTCTCGTTACATTTCGTCCTTGTATTTGTGCAGTGTGTTTCAATACAGCCTGGCCACTAGGTGGCAGTGTATCGGGCACTTGGAGCGTGTCTTGTCGTCACTGCATCAGTTAGGAAACATAGGTCATATCGGCAAATTCAGTTACAGTGTCATTGTGTAAACGTTTAGGATGAGGCTGGGGGTTATACCAATTTCCAATGAAATCTAGCTCTGTCACTGACAAGGTAGAGTGTTGCTGTTATTATTTTCCTGCTTGTTATTTTGAAATGTGCTGAGAAGAGTCGTGCATAAATGTTCTTAACGTCAGATCTCAAGCAGCTTTAGCAATGTCCAGTTGTGTGACATAAGTTACAATAAATCTAAAACGATGTAAACATCACATTTTTCAATTAGTGTGTTTTTTTGTTGTTGTTGAGAATAATAGGCCTACATATTTTATATAATAGATTTTTGACATTACAGAAGTATTCCATGTAGTCAATTAATATATTAGATCATACTTAAACATTAAAAAATCTTGTTAAAATAAGCCTTAGAAGAACACTACAGGGCAGTGCTGGAAATGTCACGTCATAACTTACCCATTTGCTGAACAAAGTTAGTTGGTATACGCAGGGGTTTTCAATCTTTTAGATACCACGGACCCCAAAATACGACCATCCTCATGCGAGGGACCCCAATTCTAATTTTTAAAAGAAAGCTAGGCTACATATTCTCATGTTTAAAGACTTATATTTATATTATAAACGTGTCAAATATTTTTTGTAAAATATTTCGTTTCTGTTACATTAAGTTTTTTTTTTATACTCCCCATAATAGTCTATAGCCTACTGTAAAAATTATTTTCATGATTTGTTATGGCAACTTTTTTCTTTTGTCAAATCAACTTAGATAATTGATGTGGTTCAGATAACATAATATGTTTGAGTTTCTATGTATTAAACCAACCTGAATTAAAACATTTAAGTTCGGTGAACTAAATATTTTAAGGCAACCAGGTAATTTACTTTTTAAGTTAAACCAACAATAACTTTTTACTGTATACTGTTAATGTACTGTTATTTTTTCTTTATTTTGGTAGTTTTTATTATTTAGTTATTTAAATCAATTTTATTTATTTAAACCCATTTTGTTATGACTCTCTAGCACTCTCTAGCGGTCCCCTGGGGGTACCCGGACCCCAGTTTGAAAACCCCTGTTGTACAGAACAAACAAACATAAGCAGCCAAACACATCTGATGTTTTGAAACATAATGCAATGCATTGACAACATTACTACCCTTCGCAGGTTGAAGTCACCGCTGTCAATCCCGTCAACAGCACTGTCAGTTTATTGTCTAGCACACGATGGTGCGCCACAGCAAGCTACAGAAACAGGTCTTATCTCTGTATCGGCAGTTTCTGCGCTCGGCTCAGGACAAGCCGGGCTTCTTACCGAGAATACGGGATGAATTCCGTGCCAACTCTGCCATCAAGAAGACCGACGTCATGCACATAGAATATCTTTATCGGCGAGGCCAACGCCAACTTGAACTGCTTAAAGATGTAAACACTAAACAGCTTGGATCATTCAGCAAGTCTAAAGAGGACAGCTGACCACTCATATAGTACCAACCTATGGTCATATAATCAGTACTGTATTCAAATATTTTACAAAATGTGACTCGAAAAGAACAAAATAGTTTTTTTGGGGGGGGGAATCACCTCCCTTATTTAAATGGAATATCCAAATGACTTTCACTTTTCTCAGGCTGGACAAGATTAACCCATTGCTGTTTTATTTTTATGGTGTTATTTATGTACATTAATTTGCAGATTAAACCCATATTATTTGGTATTATGTCAGTATTCTACTTTTTCATTACTTCCTCTGACTTCAATTTCTTATAGTTACTTCTGCACACCACATTTTGTAGACGTCGAAGTGTCTACTGGATGTATTATGTACTGTTAGAGTCGATGTTTAAGGTTATATCTGATTCTTAAATGATTCAACACAAATACGTTTATTTTGTCTTTTGCTTATTGGTCACATTGCTAAATGCTGTTATAAATCCTCTGTCCTGTTGGTAGTAGATGTGTGTTACCAGTTATATTCATGTCTTTGGGTTCACATTATAAACGTAGAAAATGAACACAAAAGAAGATATTTTGAAGAATATGGGTCACCAAACAGTTGATGGACCCCATTGACTTCCATAGTATGGAAAAAAATACCATGGAAGTCAATGGTGTCCATCAACTGTTTGATTTCCGACATTCTTCAAAATATCTTTTGTGTTCAGCAAAAGAAAGATATTCATACAGGTTTGAAACAACATAAGTGTGTGTAAATGATGACATAATATTTAATTTTGGGGTGAACAATCCCTTTGTTCATGTTACATTCATAAAAAAAAAATATTTATGGTTATGGTCTGAATCTATAGTTATATCCTATAGTAAAAGAGATACATTCACTCAAAAGATTTACTTATCTATACATATTTTTTTCTAAATTAAGAATTATAATTTAATTCTAAAGAAGATTTTGGGTAGAATGGCAGCCAGTCACAGTTCTCTTTCATCGTATGGAAAGAATTGCTTTGAAAGTGAATGGATACTGAGGCTGTCGGTCCCTAACATTCCTCCATATGTTTTCTCCAAGTCTTGAAGCACATGAGGATGATTAAATGAAGACAATTTCAACTTTTGGATGAACTATATCCAGAGGATAAGTGGGTATGAAAGATTGAGGAATCTCTTTAAACAATGAACAACGCATAGCCTACTTGTTCTTTTATGACACAAGAATTTTTTTTTTTTTTTTCCTCGTCTATCGAAGGCTAAAGAGGTTCAGATTGAAATTACTAATGACATTTATCCATGTAATGAGTTCCTAAGACAGCTTTAATTTGGATTGTAATGAGTGCACATTTTGTAAAGTCGGACAGGATAATTGGAACATTTATTTTATTTATGCAAATTTTGCATGAATCCAGGAAGATATTCATGTCTGTTTTAAATTTAACTAAATTTAACTTTTAAACAATAAAATATGCTTTCTCATTCTGAATTCTGGATGTTAAAACATTTCGGATAATAATATGATTTCATACATACATAGTTTGTTTTTTTAAATAATTATTTATTTATAATAGTTATGTTTTTGCTGCTGTTTAGAGTGTTTGAAATTATGTTCGTCATTACAAATTACTGATGTAATGACTTGCCCGTCCATAAGTGGGCGCAAGTGCGAAAAAAAATCTGATTTCGTTGGAGGAAGAAGAACATCCTGCGGTGTAAACAGGAAGATCATGTAAGTTGTGTCACAAAAGCAAGGAACAGAATTTTAGCTGTAGTTCATAGTTTACTTATTATTAATCGCATACATTAATAACATTGAACTTCTCAACAACAACAAAAGTATGGCGGAGTCAAACGGGATGACAGATGCTCAGTTGATTCAGCAGGTTGGTGTGTCAAACCAAACGTCAATTCGGTCACATGCAGTTTTTCTGCCAAATATGAATAAAAAAATGAAGACTACAGAGATCCACCACCATGTTTTACTATGGTCTTAACTCATTTGCATTCTAACCAGCATGATTGTGATTGTGTTCGGGTTGCAGCTGGCTCTGCTGGGCTGGCTGAAGACTGACAGTGTGCAGTGTAAAGATCTGCTCACTGCTGTCACTGGGATGCAGGTGGCCCGTGAGCTTCTGGACAGACTCTCTGGGCAGAGCCAGATAGATGCATACAGGGTAAGAATTTTCTTTTTTTTTTCTTTGGCGTCTTTATAAAAAACTACTGCATTTGTACTATATAGGCCTGGGGCAATTGTAACACAACATTTCTCCAGTCACAAACAAGCCAGAATGATGACACTTTTTTCCCTGCCCAGTAGTTTTCTCTCTGCATGAGAACAAGAAGTGATATATAGGCCTATGTTTTTTAAATGCTCAATGCTTTTCTTCTGCTGTCTAAAGTGTCGATGCCTCTAGTTTGTTGGTTAAAGGTAGGGTAGGCAATTCGGAGGGGCAAGGTATGTTTGAAAGCATGTGACCCTGGACCACAAAACCTGTCATAAGTCGCACGGGTATATTTGTGGCAATAGCCAACAAAACATTGTATGGGTCAAAATTATCGACTTTTCTTTTATGCCAAAAATCATTAGGATATTAAGTAAATATCATGATCCATGAGGATATTTTGTAAATTTCCTACCTTAAATATATCAAAAAATTATTTTTGTGAGTGGATGCAGCTAAATCGCCAACAGAAATGGACACCTTTAAAGGTGATTTTCTCAATATTTCGATTTTTTTTGCAACCTCAGATTCCAGATTTTCAAATAATTGTATCTCGGCCATACAATATTGTCCTATCCTAACAAACCATACATCAATGGAAAGCTTATTTATTCAGCTTTCAGATGATGTATAAATCTTAATTTAAAAAAATGTACCCATAAGACTGGATTTGTGGTCCAGGGTCACATATGATCCCACCCTCCCTTCAGAGCGTCTCCAAAGCCATGACTGAACACATGAACGCACACAGCAGAGTCTGCAAAGCCTATATATATATATATGTTGCACGATTATGAAATTGGTAATGAAATTATTCAAACTAATATAAATCGTTAATGATTAAATAATTTACAAATACCTATATATGTTTTTTCTTTATGATTTTAGGCCTAGGCACTTTTGTGTTGCTTTGTACTGTATACCTAAATGAATACTAACACAGTCTAACCAATCTAATCCATTAAAGTCTAACATTAATTTCTAATAAATTCATAACAGAATGTATTACAGAACACAGCAGATAAACGTTTGTGACGTGATGTTCTCCTTCCTCAGAGGGAATGCATCCAGAGTATTGCTGACTATGTGAAGAAGAATCCCAGGGCTTCGCAGCGCGAGCTCAATGCTGAGGTTGAGAAGAACGTGCTGGTGTTTGCTTCTAGAGTGCAATCCCTATAGATATACGTGTCACTGCCTTCATTGTTCTTTACTGACCAAAATATATCTCCCCCTTTTGTCTATCTAGCTGACTTTATCTAAACTGTCATATGTTGAGTATGCTTGTTTTTCATAATCTTGAATAATTATTTATGAGGGCAACCTGTCAGCTTGTATCGTTTTTTTAAATGATATATAATGCTGATTTTTACTGTTTAATTCTTTTGATTTCATATTTGCTGTGATATTCACTATACAGAATGTCACTTATACCTAAAACTTGAGTTTTTGTATTTAAAAGATGAGATTTGAATTTTCTAGTTCAAATCTGAAATAAAGTGCTCATATCTGATCATGTATTGTGTGTCATTAAAGTGCATAATACATATATAATCAAACAAATGACTTATTCATTTACAGGCAGCAGTGTGAAGGCCAGTTTTGAGAGCACTGATTTTAACACATAGACGACAAAGAAAGACAAAGAGAACCGTCAGGTGGATGGAGCGAAAAGAGAGAGGAAAAATAAGAGGACAGAGACTCCATAATGAGCTCTCACTATATTCATCACACAGCACCTGTGATGAATTACATTATGCAGATCACACTTCTCAGATCTCTTGATGACTTTAAAGACAGTGTAGCACTCGGAGCCCAAACCGATGATTATCGCTGCTGCTTTTGGAATAATACAAACGCAAGACGTGGCTTTTGCTGTCTTTTCGGTTATGCGACAAAACACTTGTCTTCCAATAAGGACAAAGTTTATGAATAAAATACCACACTCTCTTTTGATATAGCGCTTGTCTGTCTCCACTGCACCTGGGCACTTACAAGCAATGACCAGTACTCTAATGATGGGGGAATACAGTCTTGTGAGCTGGCAACCAAGATGAAAGGCAAGGGTGGGCTGGTCAGAGAGAACAAAGCAATGTCGTCTCAGCCATCTAAGCACATCTCACAATAGAAACTGAGTACCACGGCTATATTTCTGTCTGTCGACATCAAACAAAGCAATATTTTAATGTCAGTAACGCAACAAGCATATGGTGGTCTGACAGCTTTTAAATTGTACTTGGATGTCCTTGAAGTTGCATTTTCAGAGAGATTGTAATGGCGTAGGGGTGATTTGTGAGCGTTTAGGTATTTATCATAACATCAGTCCTTAAAAACAAATTACCATGGTAAGCATCATTTGCATCCACATTCCATTACTACTTTTGTTTCCTATTTTTTTAATGGCATTTATGTTATCAAAATATTACTGTAGTAAATGTATTGACTTATGGCCTTATGACTTAATAACAGATAAAATGCAAAGTGATAGGTCAAGGTGATTAATAAAAAAAAATCCATGTAGGCTACATTTGTATTTCGAAGATTTACAATTAACCTCTCTGTCAGCAACTGTTGATTGCTATAAGATAATTTTCGGTTTACCATGGAAATAAATGTAAATTAAGTCCGCCTTCCAATGTCTATGTTGCTGCCTCTCTGAAGATTATATGATTGAGGGCTCGATACCTAAGATCTTAGTAGGTAGGGTGGGGGAAGATGCCCCGAATGTGAACAATGTGGATTTACTTTTAAATTGTAACACATGTTTACCATGTGCAGGATGATGATACATCTGCCAATGTGTTGTTATAGGAAATAAATAGAAACATTTGCTAATTTAGTGGTTATAGCACAAAATGTCAAAAGAGTGGTAAGATGGCCTCTCCCGGGGCAAGGTGCCAGAGAGGTCATCTTACCCCAAGAGTCTAATTTTAAATTTTTACTTCAAAATAAAGACTATAACTTTTACTCCACAATTCTAAAAACATTAATGTGTCCACAAGTCTCTCATGAGCAAATAGACACACAAAAACTATGATATTTAATATAATACGATGTCATAGATAACTATAAGATCACTCAAAACTGTTTCTGACTAAATCTCACAAATGTTGATATGCAGATGAAATGACTAAATTAAAAATAGTGTAGCCATTCATGAAAAGTGCTGAGATCTATGGTCGGGAGAAAAAGGTCATCTTACCCCTACCTACCCTAAATGTTTGTGTGTCTACATAGACAATAGTGGCCAAAATTGCTATAGTTTTTTTTCTTTTTTCTTTTTCTTTTTGTGTGTGTGTGTGAATTGACAAATCTTTGAAATGAACAAATCACTCTCGTTTACTTACTGTACAAAGCCTGCTCATAATTTTCGTTCACTATAGTCTCTTCCATTGACGATCACGTTACACTTTTAATGACAAAACGTTTTTTTTTTTATAACTGCATATAAAGTTTTTTTTTTTTTTTTTTTTTAATATGGAAAAAAGCCAACAATAGCAGCCAACATAAATAGTTCTAAATAGTAGGCTATATTCATAGTAGGCTATATGAAATTCTCTGCAGAGTGCTAGACCTATATTGTTTAAGCAACAACCTAGGATGCACTCTTTTAGTAGACATTCACGTGAATTAAAGATAAGACTTGATTCAGTCAAGAATCGGTTGAGTGAACGATTTAGTGATTCATAATACACAAAAAGACAATGGCGTAATGCAGAAAAGACCACAGAAGGAATCAGTGAAAGAACCTTTTTAAGATTTAAAGGATTCTCAGTGGAATGAATACAACTGATACCTTAGGCTGCTCAGCTCATTACATCTCTCTCTCTCTCTCTCTCTCTCTCTCTCTCTCTCTCTCTTTCTCTCTCTCTCTCTCTCTCTCTCTCTCTCTCTCTCTCTCTCTCTCTCTCTCTCTCTCTCATTTGTCACTACTCCTCGGCTGCATCATTCAATCACGCACTGCCAAGGATTCACACTTGCCACGAATAGACGGCGCCTTTTAAGTTTAACTTAACGTTTGAATTTTATGTTGTGTGGAGTGATGTTTGAAGGACTTTGGTGACAACATCGGTGCTCTTAATCAAAAAATAAATATAAAATCAGGTAGGTAACCTTTCATTTCACCACTTTAAAAGTTTCTTTGCGATAACCAAATTATTTCCGATCACTTAAATAAGGAAAATGAGACTGACATTTCCCTAATAATTGTAGCCATGTTTGTTGTTGATAATCAGGGACCCAATTCGTTTAAATAGTTTTAGTCTTAATAATGGCCTTTAAAAACCAAATTAAAACATTTAGAATATGTGTATAATAAAACATAATGTTCTACTCAGTAGCTAGTGTGTGCTTGATAATTATTTATTTTAATTTTTTTTACATTTTTAAATAGTCAGGATCTAGCGATCTTGTAAATAGCCTTTAAGGGAATTTCCTTCTAATACCTTTCACTAAAGTGGCAATATGTTTTTATTTTTTTCAGCCTGCTTTGAAGTATGATTTCACATGAGGACCACAACATTATTACTGACTGGTGTGGCACCAACTATACTTGGATAGCGAGATGGGGAAAGATAACAATCTTGCGCTTGCCTGCCTACTGTTACCTGCTAACCCAAAAGGTGTATCTTGAGGTCTTATTTCCTGAACCATGTGTCATTTTACCTGATAACCCTGCTTTTTACGATGGTCTCTGTCTCAGTGCCACTGGAGAAAGTGATGCGGTTATGAATCCAGCAGAACGTTAATGGACATGAAGAACTTTATCCAGTACACACTCGTCCTTCATTTTTGAACTGTATCTGCAAACATATGGTTTTCATGTGACTCTACACCTCTTCTAAAGCCCATTGTGGTGACGTTTATGTGTGCGTTTTGAAAGTGAGTGTGTTCTTGTGTCTGTGTGCATGTTTGCCTGTTCTTGTCATTTCCTGCTGATGATCAAGTCATGCCACGTGGAAGAGATGTCAGCAACAGCTGTTGCCTCCCACTGCACCTGAATGAAGACAATGCCCGCTTTGGCTTGTTGGCAGCCCTCATCCTCCTCTACCTGCTGTTTGGGGCGGTGGTGTTCTCCGCTCTCGAGCATCCCTCTGAGCTGCAGGCTCACAAGCGCTGGGATGAACAGTTGGCCAACTTCACAGAGCAAAACAGCATAAACCTGAAATCACTGCAGGTCCTGCTAAGGCAATATGAGGAGGCCTTTGTGGTTGGGATCCGTGTGGACAAACTTAGGCCCCGCTGGGATTTCTCAGGGGCCTTCTACTTTGTTGGTACAGTAATCTCCACTATTGGTGAGTTACTTTTTAATTAGTTCATACATTCCCTGGTAATTGAACCCATAGTCAAGGCATTGTTAGCACCATGCTCTACTGTTTGAGCTACAGGCATGGTTATAATTGTTAACTAAAACCAAATTAAAACTAAAAATCAATTCAAGTATTAAAAACCTAAACTTATTATATTTCAACTAGTTGCCAAGGCAACATTTTATTTTTTTTGTTTAAAGTTGAAGTACTAAACTAACTACAACTAAATAAATTAAAATTAAAACTTAATATACTGTACGGTAGACATGTTTAAGAAAACAAAAACTTTATTTTAAAATGAAAGATAAAAACAATCAAATCTAATTCAAAAATTTAAGCTAAAATCAATTAAATCTAATTCAAAATATTAAAAAAAATTATAATAATGAATCAATGGAACTAAAATAAGTCTGGCTACTAGAATACAAAAATGTATATTATGAATATTTCCACTGACCAGATCAACTTTGTTCACTTATTTAATAAGAATTTCTCTCTATTTTTTTTTTTTACCTTGCTTATCATTGAAGGAATAATCAAAAAAGCAAATTCTGTCATCTCTTGCACTCGTAGCTCTGAGACCATGTCATTTTCTTTTTTCCGTGGCCCAAAAACTGCACAGCCACATTTACATTTCTTACTTGAAATTCCCCTTTGCCATAACTAAAATCTTTCAAACTTCCCGGTCTTGCCCTGCCTGGTTTGACGTGATTTATGTCGTAAGTTATTGGCTGTTGTTGTTCTCATGACCACTTGAAAAGTACTTAAATTGAATGTCCACAACACTTGAAATATAGTGCCATATGGTGGATTTTTTTAATCAGTTTTGAAGCTTAACAGCCTCTAGTCTCTACTTTCACTGTATTAAAAAGCAAACAAATGTTTGTTTTTTTTAAACTTTGTGTCCCACAGAATACATAAAACCACAGCGGATTGGAGTGACACAAGGAGGACTAAGGACGTTGTTTTTTTTCTCCTAATAAATGTATTAAAAATACATAATCAAAATACTTCCTGTTTCCTATTTCCCTCCAGGCTTTGGCATGACCACTCCCGTCACGGTTGCAGGTAAGATCTTTTTGATATTCTATGGACTCCTTGGCTGTGCAGGAACAATCCTCTTCTTCAACCTGTTCCTGGAGCGCATCATCACGATGTTGGCCTACATCATGCGCTGGTGTCACGAGCGGCAACTGCGGCGCTCCGGCGTGGGAGGAGAGGAGGCCAGGAGCGAGGATGACAGTCTGGAGGGTTGGAAACCATCGGTCTACTACGTAATGCTCATTCTGGGCATCGCAGCCCTGCTGGTTGCATGCTGCGCGTCTGCCTTGTACTCTGCCATGGAGGACTGGGACTACTTTGAGTCCTTCTACTTCTGCTTTGTGGCCTTCAGCACCATTGGCTTCGGGGATGTAGTGAGCAGCCAACGGGAAAGTTATAAAGCTCAGGAGGCCTACCGTCTCGGCAACTGCCTCTTCATCCTCATGGGTGTGTGTTGCATTTATTCCCTGTTCAATGTCATTTCCATCATCATCAAGCAGACGCTCAACTGGATCCTCGGCAAACTGGACTGCAACAGGCCTCAGTGTCCCTGCCGTTGCCGTCCGTACAGGCGTCGAGGTCGGGCCTGCTGTTGCTGCTGCTTCCCGCGCATTGCCAACCAACGGCACAACCACCACCCTCCACCGGGAAATTCCCGGCAGAGGGCTCAAAAACGCAATGCCGTGCACCCTGCCCCGGCCAACGAAGCGTCGGGAAAGCGTTTCACTAATGCATCAGTGGAAACAGTTTGTGATAGTGAGACTGACGCTGGCTTAGGTCCAGATGGAGGTTATCTGACAGGGCGCAGACTGTCTGGAGAAATGATCTCAGTCAATGACTTTATGACCAACAAGGTTTCTTTGGCAATTTTACAGAAGCAACTCTCAGAGACCGCTCACGGTAACCCAAGACAGAGCCATGTTCGTCACAACGGCTTCTCTGGTGGAGTGGGCGCCTTTGCTATCATGAATAACCGCCTTCAGGAGACAAGTGTCGACAGGTAGCTCGGTGGGACAAAGATGACGTTGGATATTGCTCATCAATTGCATATAAAGATATACAGGATTTAATCATGACTTTCAGTTCAGGGTTGTGTACCATTTAGAACTGAATTAAGTCTGGCTTTAAAATTCTAAATTGTAATTCAAATATATACGTATAATTCAAATTATTTGAAATTCAACAAATTTATAATGCTAATTTAGATTCATGACTAATTTTTATTTAGGTTTCTTAAAGGGTTAGTACTTCCAAAAACGGAAATTATATTATTTACTCATCCTCGTCGTTTCAACCACTAAAGCCCCTTTCACACAGAGATTCCGGAAAATACACGGATAAAGTGACCCGGGTTCGTTTGATTTTGGTTCATTCACACTGCCAGTGATTTTCCGGAATCAGAGAGTGCGTTCACACACAACCTGTAAAAATCCCGTAAAGACACGTGACATCGATGTGACTTGTAATGTCTCAGCAGCGTCTTAAGTTTGCTTATGCTGCGATTTCTCTCTCTCTCAAGAAACCACGCTTGTGCATTTGTTTTCTCTGATTCGATCATAAACTTGCGCATTACGTACCGTTTCACAACTGGCGAACAATCCCGGCTTCAGCGCCATCACTACGACACGGCATTATTACGGCTTTTGTTCACACAGCGCACGTTCCGGGACTGAACACGGCAATGTTACTAGGTCCCCAACCCGGCATCGATCCCGGCATCGATCCCGGGTCGTGTTTGCGTTCACACAGAAGGCACTCTGGCAATTTGCCGGCAATTTCCCGGGTTCAAAGCGCTGTGTGAAAGGGGCTTAAGACTATCGTTCATCTTCGAAACACGAGGCAAAACCAGCAATGCAAGTTGGAGAGGTGGCGCCCCGACAACTCTCGCGAGAATCATGACTTACTTTACGGCACGACGTCACATACATCAACAACATATGAAGCAGCCTCTATGGAAGACACTAGCACGCATTTCGTGAATCATGGCAGAGTCGACGAAGAAAACGAAGAAAGCGCGGTCGGAAGAGTGCAGAGACGGCTCTGTGCGAGTGGTATTTACGACAGTAACGTTAAAGAGTCGCTGTTTGAGAAAAACGGAAACTGCATAGTGTGCCTTTAAGACAAACACTGACTAGACAGACAGAAAGATAGACACAGACAGACAGATAAACAGATAGATAGACAGATAGATGTTTGAAATGCCACCTATAGAAATTGTAATCTAAATAGTATTTCATTTATATATATTGTAACATATTTAGTAAACCATTGAGGACTACTGAGGAAATATTGAAAAAGACTTAATTTCCCCAAATTAATTTGCTGTGTTGAATTTCTTTGAATTGCAATTCCAAACCAAATTCCAGTTCAACTTCCTATGGAATTTTGGATAATTCAATTATAATTCACACTCACTGACTAAAGGACAGGCAATTTTTCAGTTCTGAATTTTTCCCAACCCTGATCTTGTAGCCTACTGTTCGCTGGGAATTAATTTATCAGAGGTTTAAGCATTTATTGCATGCAATTAAAGATGTAAATTGTACATTTAGCCTATTATTGTAATATACAGTACAGAGACAATTACTTCAAATTAAAATAGCCAATTACCTCTGTAGATCACAAGGACGGCGAATGTAAGCATTCATGAATGGCTTAGTTCTTAAGAGGAGACGGCTTTCAATTTAAAAAAAAAAAAATCATTATAAACAAATGTGATTTTAATGGTTAACATCGCTTCTCAGAGTCACTTTGATGCTGAAGTGATTGGCCGGTGTGGTGAGCAATCACACTGTGCTTCTGGAGAGATACTTTAACGGCTCTTCGCGAAAACAGACTGATTTTCAAGAGCCAGGCAGATGAAGCCACGGCACTTACAGAGAGACAGTCCCCGGAGGAAGAAATACAAGTGTCAAATCAAAGAGAGATGGTCAGTATTATTCATTGTTTGATCGTTTCTATCACGACGCCGTGTCCTAAGAAACAAATGATCTAAAATGAATACAATTATGTGCAAATAGACTTTTAGCAAAATGGATATAATGCGAAAGTATCATCAGTCTTTTAAAAGACAGAGTCATCTCAATTTTTTTTTTTTTTTTGTAGATAGACTGTATAGATTCTGTAGATATTGTATATTGTAAAGGCAATTTTTACTGCTTTGTTGAATATTTATTTTGGTATCATCATTTGTGTTTCAAAAGAACTAACTACTCACACTTTTTACATCTGTGTTACAGCAGCCTCTTGTCATTCATAGAGGTTTACTTATTAAAAAAATAGCCTATCTGTTTCTGAGTGACAGACAGCAATGCTGTGTTGGTATGGCAAGCCGTTTTGACTTTTATTCTTTCTCAGGATATGAATTCTTGATATCAACAATTCAGTTTTCAGTAGTTAAAATGCTAATTCTTGACATCAGAAATTGGATTATTAGTAACAATGTCAATTTTTGATATCAGGAATTACATTTCAACTAGTAAAACACTATAATTCTTGATATCTGTAATTGTATTTTCACTAGTTAAATTTCACCATATGGCTGCCATTCAAATTCAATTGTTGATATCAAAAATTGATTTCTTACTAAGTTGAAATTCCAATTTCACATATCAGGAATACAATTCTTAATAGTAAAAATCTTAATTTTTGATATCAATAATTACATGGTTACTAGTGTGAAAATAAATTCCTAATATCAAGAACTCAGTTTTCACTAGTTTAAATCTTAATTCTTGATATGTATTTCAACAGGTTGTTACATTTGTTATTTCTGATATCTGAAAATATATTTCTGCTATCAATAATCAGGAGAGTAATTTCAGATAGCCTATCTAAAATCGCTTTCTTACTAGTAACAATCACATTCATGATATCAGAGATTAACATTGTCACTAGTGACAGTCAAATTATTGATTTAATTTAATGTTATTTTTTTTACTAGTAGCAATTCCTATGGTGACATTTAACTAGTGAAAATACAATTGCAGAGATCAGTTGATGACATCATTGTTGATATCAAGAATGAACATTTTACTAGTGGAAATGTAATTCCTGATATCAAAAATATCCATTGTTACTAGTAGAAATCTAATTCCTGATATCAAGAATTTGCATTTTAACTACTGAAAACTTAATTGTTGATATCAAGAATTCATATCCTGGGAATGAATAAAAGTCAAAACGGCTTGCCATACTGAGTTTGCTGTCTCACAGTCCGAGTGTGTTAAATGAGGAGCGAGTCTCTACTGCCCCCCTGAGGATGACAGTGGTATATACGGTGGCCCAGTAGTGCACAACACAACGAAATTTAAAAAGCAAACATAAGTTCACAACACAACGAAATTAAGCCACAACACAGCGAAATGAATCCACAACACAACGGAAATGAGCCACAACACAACGGAAAATGTACAACACAACAAAATAAAGCCGCAACACAACGGAAATGCTCCCGACCACTAGAGGGCTCTCGCAGCGCGGTAAAGTTAGTTTTCCTTGCCATTGCTCTATAGAGTCGGCAGTCTTAATATATCAATACCATGATTAGTTTTCTTTTAACAGTATGTAACCATTGTATATCGACATAAAATATACCTACTTCAAAATCACCTACATGAATTACAGCTGCGTATTTATACTCGAGAATGCTTTCACGCGCTACCACAGCGCATGACCCCTAAGGGAACGTCTGGCAATTCCACCAATAAGTGGTTAAAACGTATAATTTAATATAATATAATTTGATAAATAAAAATAAAAACCATTTGGTGAATTGCAGAATTACAGGAAGGTATTGGCACAATTTCACCTGTAATAAATCAGTCTGGTCACTAGGAACCTACCAAGAGCTTTAGGACATGGAAAAAATAACTTTTTGGTGAATTAGCCTACAGTAGGCCTAATGTTTTTATTAAAAAAACAAAAACAAATTGTGTATTGTGCATACAGGGAGATATTGGCACAATTTCACCTGTTTGTAAGTCAGCCTGGTTAATAGGAACTACAACCTTTGAAACATGATAAAGTATTAATATTACAGACATTTCCCAAAACATAATTGTTTACTGTAAATACATGAAGGGTGGTATTGGAAAAAAAATCAGCTGTAGTAAGTCAGTCTACTACCAATACAATCAAGCTTTGGATTTGGAACATGTCTTCTTTTTGAATGTTAAAAGTAATTTTAATTAATACAAATTATACGTTTTAACAACTTGAAGGAATTGGCGGACGTTCCCTTAAGGGTCATGCGCTGTGGCAGCGCATCAAAGCATTCTAGAGTAGGCTATAAATACGCAGCTATAATGCACGTAGGTGATTTTGAATTAATAAATGTCGATATACAATGGTTGTATACATACTGTTAAAACTAATTGTGGTGTTGATATATTTTTTAGACTGCTGACTCTATAGAACAGTGGCATGGAAAACTTTACCGCGCTCCGAGAGCCCTCTAGTGGTCGGTAGCATTTCCGTTGTGTTGCGGCTTTATTTCGTTGTGTTGTACATTTTCCGTTGTGTTGTGGCTTATTTCCGTTGTGTTGTGGCTCATTTCCGTTGTGTTGTGGCTCATTTCCGTTGTATTGTGGATTAATCTCGTTGTGTTGTGAACTTATGTTTGCTTTTTAAATTTCGTTGTGTTGTGCACTACTGGTCTGGGTAAAAAAAAGTTCAGCGGGGTTTTGTTTTACATACAGTAGAACCCTAGGGTTTATAACTCAATTTTAAAGAACACTTTATGCCAAGTAATATATGGAGAAATGTCTTAACCTGTTAAACATGAAAGTATTATGCAATCTTTTTTTTTTCTTTTTTTTGTAGTGATAAAATATGTTGACAAGCTTTTTAGTTCATAAAATGTTGTTTAAATTAAAAACTATATCCGTAAAATGATCCCATGATGGGAACCCCTAAAAGGTTTTATATATGAAGTGCCTGACCAAACCCTTTAAGTTTCTATATAGAACCTTTTCTTCTAAGACTGCTTACTGATATTGTAACTCATGTGCTGAAATCTGAGATCAACCACACACACACAAAATGTATGACTAATTACCATAAAGCCATCTGGTTATGTAGCAGGACAGACATTAATAAACAGAAATACCATGAATGACTTGATCTGTTTATTATCTTTTTTTTCCTCAACCTTTATGCTAGCACAAATATTGCACAAAATCTGTAAAATGTGCACAAAAATTATTACACAACATGATACAGCACTGCATCAGTTAATTTGCTAGTCATTAGGAAAATCTCAGTAATATTAACACGTTGGCATAATTTCAAAGAGGTCAGTAAGGCAACACAGTACAGATCATGCAAACAGAGTAGAGAGATTTACAGGAAACAACTATTCAAAAACAGAAAAAAATTGCACTCTGTGACCATATTATGGGCCTGTATATACTCCAAAATGTAAAAGTGCTTGTTTGAATTTTATTTGATAGAATTTGTTTCTTAAAATCTCATCATTTCACGTTTGCCTTTTTTGAATTCTTAAAGGAGTAGTTTACACAAAAATGAAAATATTGCCATTATTTACTCAAGATCATGTTACTCCGAACCAGTATGCTTGGTTTTTTTTGTCTTTTTTTTATCAAAAAAAACAAGCTTCTAAAAGGAGTAAGCACTAAAGGCAAGTAAATCATTTTTGGGTGAATTATTTCTTTAATACATCACTGATACACTTGTTGCTAATTTAATGTTCCTCAGAGTCCAGAGAATAATCTACTATTAAGTTCTGACTTTGTATATCGGTTTAAAAAATGACCTGTTATAATGCAAAGACTGAAGAGAATCTTAAAAGTTTGTCATCATGCTTAAACACATTACCTGAGTATTGTTGATTGTAAGACTCATTGAATACATTTGGTAAGGAAAATACTGAACGTATCACAATCTAAAGAGTCAAAGTTATATACAGTCATTATTGTCCTGCATTGTGACACAGCATTGCTTTTTGTAAGTTTCGTCATTCAAGAAACGTACAAAAAGAAGGAAGTAAAATTTGTGTTGCTGTCCAAAAAGAAGATCCTTGCCATTTTTCATGATTTTAAAAGACAGAAAACTGATCACCTTTACTTCTTCCTCAATCTAGCACATCCATTAAGCATTTATGAAACACAGACTCTAATTGGCATCTGTAGGACGGAATTCCTGAAAAGATACAGAATTCAGATTAAAAATGCTTAGATATTAACTTTAGCAAACAGGAATGACAAATACATCAGTCATTTTAACATGTTATTGTAACATATAAAATAGATTTAGCATCTCCACAGAAGCTTACCTGGGCTAATCTTGATCGCCGTGCCTCTTTCTGCTGATAGTAGGCAGAAATTATACAGTTCCGCCTGCAAATGTCCAAAAAATGTGTTATTTCAAAGTTCAGCCCTCTGTTCTTTTGTCAGTCATCCCACCTACATATCATTTGAGCTCTACTTGTGGAGTTGATTGGTGCTCTGGTGCCTGTACTGAGTAGACACTTGAATCTGAGAACAGCTGCTGCGTACATGGACATTGATTGCTCTGCAGCACAAGGGTATATATGTCATCCTTGCAGCTTTAATCTCATAATTATATACTGTACCATGTGTCACTATAGGCCTACATGAAATAGTACCATTCAGATCTGCTGAAGTTCAAACTAGGCATCAGAATGGGGAAGAAAGATGATTTAAGGGACTTTGAACATGACATTGGTTTTTGGTGCCAGAAGGGCTGGTCTGAGTATTTCCGAAACTGCTGATCTACTGGGATTTTCATACACAACAATCTCTAGGGTTTACAGAGAATTGTTCGAAAAAGAGAAAATATCCAGTGAGTGGCAGTTCTGTGGGCGAAAACGGAAGATTCGCATCATGGATATGACGTCGACAAATCTGCAGCAACTGCGTGATGATATCATGTCAATATGGACCAACATGTTTCCAGCAACTTGTTGAAAGGTTTGAGTCTGTCTTGAGGGCAAAAGTGGGTCCAACCGGGTTGTAGAAATTTGTACCGGTGAGTGTAAATCATAATAAATCAATAAATAAATTATAATAGCCTAATTATTTATTTTTAACAACAACAGTTTAAAAATGGAAGAAAGATTAAAAAGAACGCTAATCGAAAGCTTAGCTTATAGATCTCGTATAGAAACCGTTTAAAAGTTCTTAAAGATGTGCATGTTGCAGTCTGTGAAATTACACTTCTCACACATCATTGCTGACTGCAGTTCAATATTAACCAACCATACGTCATGGCAGTGTGAGGATGACAGCGCCAGCCTAACAGTCTGATGCCGGAAGTGGGCGGGGTAAAAGCATCTAAGGGGTGGAGATGGGTAGGTTTAGGGGTGGGTTTAGGGATCAGGGTGGAGATGGGTAGGTTTAGGGGTGGGTTTAGGGATCAGGGTGGAGATGGGTAGGTTTAGGGGTGGGTTTAGGGGTCAGGGGGTGGAGATGGGTAGGTTTAGGGGTGGGTTTAGGGATCAGGGTGGAGATGGGTAGGTTTAGGGGTGGGTTTAGGGGTCAGGGGGTGGAGATGGGTAGGTTTAGGTATGGTATATGTAAGGTGGATATGTATGGTATGCGGTTCCGGCATCAGACTGTTAGGCTGGCGCTGTCGTCCTCACACTGCTATGACGTATGGTTCTGCGGTTCTGCAGTGAGAAAGCATGATATAAAACACACACTCACTTGCTCTGAAGGCCGCCCCCTGGTGGAAGTCCAGGTATCACTGCTGAAGCCAGAACTGTCAGAACGGACAGCAGATCAGGCTCATCACCTCTTGCACTCAGCTCTTCAAATATCTCTGCCAAAGAAACATGCATGACAATGGTTAAATTCTGTAAGCAGACCACTAGAGGACCATTACATTTTATTCTAACCATTACATGAATCCACTATTTGAAAGGATTTTCATATGTGACATAAATCTTAAAAGCAACATAAAAAAAAGCCAGGTTTACTCGGATGATTTACCAGCTACTTTGGACTCCAGAAAGTCCTCCAGCTCAGCCTCCTGGTGCAGTGCTTCAGGTGACAGCTGGGGGGCGCCAGGGAAACAGACTAGAATGATGCTGATGTTATCAAGACTCCCCTGTTAGCAAACATACAAAGAGACATCCAAACAAAATAAATGGAAATGTAAGATGTGCAATTAATGTGTCCGCTATGCGATTTCATTGCTAAACCGAACAGCATTGTTTTCCTCTGATGTGTCTTTAGATAAGGCAGGCAGTAGCATGACGCTCACCAGTCTTGAGGCTTTTGTTTTAAGGACAACTTCCTCACGTTGACGATTAGGTTGATTGGAATTGGTGACGCTAATGCAGACCTTATCCTTCATTTCTTAGGGATGTTGTCGGTTGTCTATCCCTACATGGCAGACCGCTGGGCAGAATGCTGTAATCTCCTAACACCAAGGCTAAAAGTAGTTTATCCTATTGCAGCTTAGCAGCGGAATACAGCAGCCTCACTTTGAAATGGTGGATGAAAGCGCAGACCTGACAAAGCAGAGATCTGGCTCACTGCAGAGAGAAAGATGCTGACATTTTCAGGTCGGCACACATCCTTTTCAGCAGCCTAAAGGCCATTCTGTGTTTCTCTTATGTAATATAACAGCCTGGCTGAAGTCAGCTTATAGCCAACAGACTCCAGGCTTCATATTATAAAATATACTTCATGTTTACAATCCTAAAATACATTTTGGAAAATATATGTACAGTATATAAATTTAAATATTAAAATATTAAAAATGTCCAAACATTTGAGGAAATATAAGCAACATAAATCTTGTATATTATGTATATAAATAACTTGTATATAAATGATAAATTTGTATAATAAAATATATCTGAAAATATAGATAAAATATAGCGGCTTGTCTCTGAAACTTTGGAGAGCAGTTTGCATGTGGAATTGCATTTTTTGCAATACATCCATGGCAGTCAAACGCGAGAGTTGGTCTATGTATGTAAAGTTTTAGTGGTAAATCCAATGTAACAAAACGTGAATAAAGCAGTGAAGCTGCCATTTTCTCGCCCCTAGATCTCCTGCATGAGTGTGAGGAGAAATCAAACTTGAGGTTTGGACCACACAATCGAAATCAGTGAGAACTGCCTAAAAATCTTCTATTTATACTAACCTTATAGAGGCAGAGGTCGATGACCTGGGAGCAGACCTCTCTCAGGTCTGTGCAGACGCGCAGTCGGCTGTGTACGAAGGCACAGAGCTCTTCATTACTGACAGTGTCCCACACACCATCGCAGGCCAGAACCAGAAACTCATCTGCTGGTGAGCGCTCCACAGCCGACACTTCCGGCTCGGGCGAGACCATCTGTTCTGTGACCGGCCTCCACTCGGCTGTCTTGTAACTGAAGTCGCCCAATGCCCGAGAGACTGCCAGCGAGCCATTCACGCGCTGCAAAGTCACAGATCCTCCAGCGCTCTCTATCCTCTCCCTCTCACCAGGGCTGAAGGGCTTGTGGTCCTCTGTGGAGAAGGCAACCCGCCCCGCACGGCACAAGACGGCCCGAGAGTCCCCGCAGTTCACAAAGTAGATGTGGTGCGGGGTGATAGCAGTGGAAACGACAGTGGTCCCTCCACGTTCCCAACCCTCACGGCAGGCCATGGCATGGAGGTGCTTGTCCATGAGAAAAAAGCCCTCCTTGATGCCCTCAGTGACCCTTTCCACATCCGCATCTGCTCGGATCTTGCCTGAAAAGAAAAAGCTCATGTCACTAAATCACATAGACGAATCTAAAGGCTTCATTAGTAAAGATTGCAACAAGCAGCCATTATGTGACTTCTAATTGCTCCTACATTAGGAACATGTTGTCCACTAAAATGAACTTGTCAGATCATGGCTTAATTAAGTAATAATATTGATGTGGCTTTGGCTTTACAGTAGGTTTTAGAAATTAATCCAATCTGAGGAGATCCTCTCAGATCTATTCTAAAGAGATCAACAATATCACAGTATCATGTGATGTGATGATCAAATGGGAATTCTGTTTCTCAACAAAATCCTCCAAGTCGTTACGTTTGCTGTGCTCTCAAATAACAGATGATCTACTGTCATCACCATAAGCCAAAGAGATACAAGAAGTCCTTCCCTTTTTCTAGAACAGCTTGTCGCTCACCTGTGCCCAAGATGTGGTCCAGCAAGTTCCGAGAGCAGTGTTGGGCCACCGCGCTCCCTGCGTGTCCATCGAACACGGCGAAGAACCCCCAATGGGACAGTTCCCCTCCCAGCTGAGGGAAGCAGTTGTGGAAATCCTCCATGTGGGCCCTCCAACCCTGCATGCTGGCCAGGGCGTAGGTAAGTCCCCAGGAGGCACATCCCTCTTGCATGTGCTTGTCCAGAACCGGTCGATCTAAGTAGGGGCTAGGGATGACCCCTTCCTCCTCTCCTCCCTCTTCGCCTTCGGACAGCTCCCCCGCACCTCCCCCTCGCCCCCCCTTAAAAAAGGAGGTGACCCTTTTCTCTGTTTCCTTCACCAGCTGCCTTACAAAAGCAGGCATTTCCACGCTTCCTTTCCTGGATGTCCTCATGGTGTCTTTTTTTTCTGCACTCGTTTGAATCCGTTCACGGCCTCCACCCAGTGATGTTGCTCGCTGGCTTTGGTTTGGCTGTGTGCAGCCTTTCTGCTCAGGGCCTTCACAGCATTATCTCCCAAGAGGCTGATTCTGCACCTTCAGGCATCCTTGAATGATCCACTGTAGAACGGTTGATTTCCCCTTCTGTCACTCTACCCATTGCTAGACATTCTCACTATGATCTAATCTATCTGTAGGCATAGTTGCTCTTCCCAATTTGATCCACTTTTGTTGCCTTCCTCCTCTGTATGTCAGTGATATTCTCTCTCTCTAAGCTTTCTCTCTCTCTGAGCCTGTTATTTTCCTGTCATCACTCTGATTGGCTGAGCTATTTCTGTGTACCAATCATATCGCAGTGTCCTCCCTCTTGTTGTACACACCAACATGCAATCCTTTTGCACAGTGGCTCTCTTTTTCACATGTTCAGTGCCTCTCTCCCTCCCTCCCTCCGCCTCTCCTCTTGAACTCCCTCTGTTAATCATCTGTGCTGAACATTTGATAATTTTGGATTACCTAACATGCACAGATTAATGTGCATAACAGATTTTCACAGTAGCCCAGTTATAGAGAAAGACAGAGAGCGAGAGAGGGAGAGAGATAAAAAGAGAGCACACAGTAGCCTCTTTTTCAAAATGTTATGTGGGGTAGATTCAGCGATTCATATTAAAGAACATGGTTTGCCTTGAGCAGAATTCATGAATGGCATATTCAAACATGAACTTAGGAGACTCTTACAAGGGATGATTCGGACAGATTAGTGGATTATGTTAATTTAAAAATGCATTCATACACATTATTACATAACAGGCTATTTTTGTCTTTGTAACTCTTCTTGTGTGTCCATGGAATGGCGCAAATAAAAATATGTCATGAATAAATGTGTTTGACAGCAGAACGATCACTGCATCAGATGCTGGTAGTACTGAGTCATCTGCTGGGTCAAGTAACATGAAGGGGAAAAAAAAACAGAGGGATTTTTTAGGATTTTTAACACTTTTAAACAGAAAGCAGTAATGGCACAATAAAGAACTAATAAAAATAAAAATAATAATAGTAGTAGCGGTAGTATTGATTATTAGGGGTGTAACAATGTATCGTGTCACCATATATCGCAATACAAAAATGACAATGTATTGTGCATGTGTATGATTCATCCAAAATTACAATTTCTGTGAGAAATAAATTCAAGTTTAAGTGTCAGTACTACATTAAACTACATCAAACTAATGCAATTGGGGAATATTTGTGGGTCCTGATTATGCCAAATGTCTTATGTCACCAGTAAAAAGTGGCATATATCATTTTAAATATATCTAGCCAGTGACAGAGTGCAAGAATGTTCGTCTAAAATAATTCTGTATTTTCAGCTTCAGAATCATGAATATTTTTATTCTGGTGTCACCAGCACCAAGTCCAAGCCTATTTATTTCCACCCCCCAATGTAAAACCAAATTTAGCATTTTAATCAACAGTAAAAAGATGTGTTATCCTTTTACCATATGTCTTGGAGTATCGCAATAATATTGTGAGTTCAGTATCGTGATATGTATCGAATCGTGACGTGAGGTTATCGTTACACCCCTATTGATTATAAAGTAAATGTAATAATTATATATTATTGTATTAATATTTATATTATCATTTATTAAATCATTATCATAATACTATTATTAATATAAAAATGAATATAATTTAAAATAAATTAATATATAATATTAATATATAAAACTGTACACACACACAATCATCAGAATGATCTTCACACAACATCTTCAGTTGGGTGTTAAAGGCCAGCACTTTTGCTTGCATGTGAGAAGAAAAAAAGCACAGGACTCCCTGAACAATCCCTGAGTAATTTGCCCGTATCTAAGGTTATCCATTTCTCATGAGATGAAGACTTGTCTACACACAGACATATGCTGACGTCTCAGGTTCCTTAAGCTCAGAACCCCCCATGAGGGATCATAGCTGTGTATGTGTGTGTTTGTAAAGATGGAGTGTCCAAGTGGTTGAGATATTATTAGGTCAGACCAACCCCTTCCTGCTGACAACGCTAGGATGGCCAAAAAAAGCCCAGAGGGTTCGTGGAGTTCTGGGAGGAGAGGGGGTTTGGTGTGGAAGCAGCAGAAATGGCCAGCAAAGGTGAGAGTCTTCCGCAAAAACAGAACAGCACTGGGACTGAGGTCTCCTGAGCTATATTGTTTACTTGTGTAATGTGCTGGTATGCGAAGAGCAGGTTGTAACTGAGGAAAATGTGTGTGTGTGTGTGTGTGTGAGTGTGTGCGTGTGTTTGTGTGTGGGCGGGGGGATCAGATTGAAGTTGAGTGGTTTACACTAGAGGTATAGTAATACTGACTAGTCAGCACATCACACAGGACTTCTCATTGGGAATCTGATGGATGGACTGCTTTCAGGAGCGGACTGATGCATGACTCTAGGATTTTGAGGCAGAGGGAGAAAAGGAAACATTGATGTCTGAAAGAAGGAGGTGAGATCTTCTCTCAGTCTTATTTTGGCAGTGCTGGCATATACATCTCCCCGGAGAGATTCAATCTGACCCGGCCATGTTAGGCAGCAATAAAGAGGAGTGAATGCCTCGTGGAAGATTTTTTTTAGCAGAGAAGATTTCAGAGGGTTTGGATTGATCTCATAACGGCTCCTTCAGCTTTGCACCAGTGTGCGCCACGGCACAGATTTGCACCTGCGTTTGAAGGATAATCGGAATCAACAGCTGTTGGGGTCTATTGGCTTTACAGTGGAAAGGGCGTGAAAATGCACACTGCCATTAGCTGTTCCACTTGGGTTGTGTCCATGCACTCTCTCTGACACAAGGGCTTCTTGTCCGTTTATCTCATATGTTTGACTCAAAGAGCATTTGCTCTAATTTATTGCAGTGGTACAAAATAATCTGCAAATAAGTGATAGATGAGCTCATGGACAACTGGTGGACGATTCAGATTAGCCTGTTCATATGCAGACAAAATTGAATGCGTTTATAGACTTGGCGTGTTTGGCACAGCCTGGGGTGTATGATGTGATCAAGCTTGGCTGGACAATGACGTGATTTCATCAAGTGTTTCTGGTGGAGTCGGCCTTGATCACACGTCTGCTTGTCATAATAATCAATAATCAATGCTAAATGAAAATCTCTGACAGCCTTTTTCAAATTAAAAAACTAAATCTCAGCATTAAGGCCACTCCTTTATGTTTCTGTGAACTTTTTAATTCCACTTGTTCATTTCTGTCCTTTTGTGTTGTTTTCATATTCCACTGAGCCTTGTTTATCCTTTTATTGTGCTATTTGAGAGCTTTTCCACTGCTTCACGTTGCCTGAAATTCACCTCAAAGAAGACTGAGAATGTTTAGCCTTGATAGAGTATTTTAATATTATGTCTTTTGGATACTCAATAATGTACTCTACCCATCCCATTACTGGTAGATCACTCGTTTTACACAAACAAAGTTGGATACTTTGGTGGCTGAATGACATTATCACTACAATGATAATACTGGTAATGAACACGTTGCAATTTCAGTACATTAAATACATCCAGATCACAACTATTTTACTCTCAACAAATGTTGTGTTGACAGTAATACCACTCACTGCTAAAGCTTGCTGCTAGCTAATTAAAAAAAGGTTACAGATGTTTATGTGTTCACATATGGCATCAGTTTTTGCAATTTATATTTTCTCCCCTCTGTCAAACCTAAATTATCATTCATTACACATTAGGGAGAAAAAAAAAAGAGAGTGAACCCTTCTTGACAGAGATGATTCAGCTTCCTATATGATGTCACTTCCATTATTTGACATAGGCTGACATTAAAATTAAGGGACATAAGGAAACTAGTGCTTTATTTAACAATTAATCTATCATTTTCTTAACATATTTGGGGAATAAGATTACAGTCTATTTTAATTTTACAGAATTTTAGTCTTTTATCAAATTGAAATATAGGCCAATTTGCTTAAAAATGTCTTAATTCTCCAAAATAAGAGAAAAGAGAGATTTTCTTTAAAATGTTATCAATTATTCATTCTAAAGTGAATTCACTCAACTAAAGTTTGTGGAATCACTCAAAGAATGGATGAAAATCTGTAATATGATAGTCTGTTTTACAACACATTACCAGACACTGTGCAAACACGCACATCTGCATCCCTTTTTGGGGCCGACTTCAAAGCATGATCTTTGCATTTCTCCCTCAGTCGCTTTCCATCTTTCAGCCTGGCTATGCCTCTTTATATGTTTATTTCCCTGACGTTCCACACATTCATTTTTCTTGCCCTCTCTAGTGTTGGATCTGTTATACTGGCGAGATGTGGGGACCACCGGGCTGGTGTTTACTGGTTTGGTTGTGGGTTTGGCTTGTTTGTTCCAGCTCAGTGCCATCACGATCCTGTCCAACCTCGGTTTGGGCATTATGGCCTTCACGCTCCCTGTACGCTTCCTTTACAAAGCTTCGACACTTGTCCGCCTCAGCGATGGATCTCATCCCTTCCAGTGAGTATGCTGTAAAACAATAACAGGTTAAACAGCCATAACCCCAAATGTGTAACTGACACTGCTGTTTACTGTAGCTCTTAAGAGCAGATGGAATAGTAACAGAAGTCTCATGTCACTTCGTTCAAAAACAGATTCATTAAACAACAAAAAAGTCATTTAATCATTCACTCAAACAACACTGTTCACAAACACTGTTGCTGAATCCCAGTTCTCTTATGCACTATTACTGTTTTTGTGAAGTTTTTCATTTGCGTTTTTGGCGTACAGACGACAATGTTGTTAAAACGATCCCCGTTCACACGGATCCGCAAAAACAATTAAAAACGCTGTATTACGAATGACAGGCCAGCAGTTAGCGATGTCACTTTGTAAAGAAACACTACGCGCCTACAGACTGAACACGTAATAAGCATGCGCATGACGTCACCATTTTCACAAAGTTTACACTGTGGCGATAAGACTATCGTTTTCAAAGGTTGTATTTTCAGGCCCCCAAAACACTGTAGTCGTGTAAATGAACGGCCAAAACGCATCAAAAGTTTTCAGTTTTTAATTAAAAACAGTGATGTGTAAATAGCCCAGTTCTAATTTCGATTACTATTTAGGATGGATATAGTAGGCTACCTATTTAAATGTGAAATGGAATGCACCATTATGCATTTGACAACAAACCAAGTGACAGCTTTTTGTGTGTCATTGAATCATTCACTCAAACAATTCGTTAAAAAACACTGATTCATTGAGGAATGAAACTGTACTCTGTAGCGCCTACTGTGTGTTGCTTGAAGATGATGCATAGGAGTATTTTATGGAGAGATTTATTAAATTGTTTTTTTGCAGGGTTCCGGGGATTCAGCTTTGAATTTGTTTGAAAGTATTTTCATTGATGAAGGCAGAATACACATAATTGCTAATATTGTTGTCTTAAATGTAAACTGCTCAATATTAACTTCTTTAGCATATTAGAATTTAAAACTGCATAAAATAACAAATCGCAATAGTGGTGCTATGGAAAAAACACTCTTGTTTATGTGATTTTGCTTATAAAATTACAGACAACAACCACAGTCTGCCCTATTTGCAGGCTGTTTTGAATGGACGTGTTCACTCTGATACAGTCCATATCAAGTTGTTCATGGGTTAAAATGTTCATTCTTGAGATGCATAACAGCTGAGCAGATTTAAAACAAATATTGAGTGAATTGGCAGGAGCTTGACGGAGGGAAAAGCAACTCAAATAAATTGGGATTAATGCATGTAATCTTTCTCAGCTGGTCCACTTTTCTTTATTAAAAAGGTCATATTTGGATGAGGACCGCACGCTGACAGATGAGGACACAGTCCGCATGGCGGAACAAATCGTTTTGCTGATTGCTACGGCTGTCACCGAGTTAAAGAGGCTGTTCTTCATCGATAGCATCATGGACTCAGTGAAGGTCTCACACACATCTTAAATATCTCACCTCAGCTACACTGAGCAGTTTTTACGCTTTTACTGCAATTTATGACCTACTTTCACTACATCAGGGGATACTGCTGACTTACGTAATCAGTACTGATATTAAATATTACCATGCGCTTTCATTCCCAAAGGCAAAGGCGCTGGGAGAATAAGCATGTGAAAGTGAAGAAATTCATATTTGGAAAAAAGCTGAACTTTATTATTATATGAACAGAAGGTTCCTGTAGCTCCCCTGGTTCATTGCACTGTTAATCTCTTCAGATAAAACAAAGCATCTTGCAAATGAATAAATGTAAACCTAAAGTATAACCATTCAAAATGAAATATAATGCTTTTATCGGAATGACTGTATTTTATTTGTTTGTGTAGTTTGTTGTGTTCCTGTATTTGTTGACATATGTGGGGGTCCAAGCTAATGGTCTCACGCTGGTGATGACCGGTAAGGATATCCTGCTGAAATTTGTAATGTAAAGCAAATCATGACTGAAACTATTTTTTGAACTAATATTAGTCACTAAACCGCTGAATTCTAAACAACTGTGTTGATGTTACATGGCGTTAATGTAATCCTTTCACTTCTGAACAGGTGTGATATGTGCCTTCTCTCTGCCACTGTTATACAGACTTCAACAGGTAAGTGCATCAGTTGGATTTTATATATAGAGAGTAGACCTTTATTCAAAGGCTCTTTGTGGCATCAATGGTTCCATGAAGAACCTTTAAAATCCATAGAAACTTTCCATTCCACAAAAAGTTCTTTAGATTTTTAAAATGTTCTTCACACCATTGGCCCGTTCACACCAAGGACGATAACTAGTTCTAAAAATCATTCTCATTATTTAAGAATAGCAGAGTTCACACCACAGCTATAATGATAACGGCACAGAGAAACAATATCGTTGGAATCACTTTCAGAACGATTTTATTTAACTGATGAACAATAAAAACATTGACAGCCAATCAGAATCCATCCTACTATAACGAGCTCGAGCATTTAAAGTGACAGACAAGCACCCGCATAGAATAAACAAAGATATTGTCCACTACTGTGGACGCTAGGGCTGCACGATTAATCGCAATTTACATGTAATCGCACTTAAACCGATTTTGAAATCGCAAAGGCTGCGATTATTTTTTATGCGCAGCTTGTCATTGATGTACGGCTCTGTAAACGCTGCTCCATCTGAAAGCACTGTGAGTTTGAGTCACTTATAACGTGCATATGAAAAGCAATCTTTCAAAATATGAGAAGCATTTATGAACCTCTTGTCCAACAAAAGACAACATTTAATAACATCCTTTTACTCCAAACTCACTTCCTAACGACAGCTGAGCATCCTTCTGTGAGATGATGTGGTACACAGAATAAGGCAGTCGTGTGTTTATTAGTCATGTTTAATCAATCAAAGCGTTTCAATCTTCTGTTTATTCAGCTACAGCGATGATGCCCATAGGGATTTCCTGGAATGATGTGTGTTATCTACTTCTGCGGTGGGGCATATTTGGAGTGTCTGCGTGAGGCGCCCTCTGGTGTTCAGATGGAGCAGCATTTACTACGGATCAGCCGTGCTGCACTGACAAGCTGCGCATAAAATAATCGCAGCCTTTGCCAAATCGCTGCGGTTTCATTGCGATTAATTGTGCAGCCCTAGGACACTAATATAGACTGTAAAAAATTATAGAATTAATAAGTTATAACAACATATGTTTTTACATTGCATAACTCATCAAAATAAATTAAGCATAATTAATAAAAAAAATTAAGCAAGTTATAAGATTTAACAAATTTTTTAAGTCAGTTTAATGCAATTGAAATGACTTAAACATCTAAGTTGACTGTACTTAAAACTTTAAGGCAGCAACTTTTTTTTTTTACAGTGTAGTTCGTTCGTTGGTTCTTGGTGTGAACGGGCCTTAAGAAAAAAAGAAGTTATTCTATCTATAAGGACTGTTCACTGAAAGGTTTTTCGGAGAACCCAAAGGGTTCTTCTATGGCATTGCTGCAAAAACACCCTTTTGGAGCCATTATTTTTAAGAGTTTAGGTTAAAAAAAAGTGTTTAGAAACTGAATGTGTTAGGTAACAGCAGGAATTTACCATTGCCCTAATTTCCTAACCAGAAATGCACTTTTTATTAGATCTCACTAATTTATGCACATTGTTTCACACACCATTGGCTATTTCAAACTTGACACTTAAGTTTTATTTTCATTTTAACAGGGGAGGATTGACAAGATTGTTAAAGCAATCAAAAAACTTGTGGATAAAATCACCGAAATGTAAGTAAGAAAAAAAAAAAACTTAAATTTACATCTTTCCAAATATTTAATTTCTCCTTGCATAGAAACAAATGATGCTCAAAACACATTCAATATGACTTTAATGAACTAAAACAACCGTGGTTTATTTTCTTGAATTTATCATGTTCTCTGTGCCACTTCTTTTACACGTTTCTTTTCTAGAGTTGATCTTGTGGTTTCCCTGGCCAAACCTTCACCAGCCCAAGCACCTTCCCCTACCCCCACACCAAAAAGTAAACAGAAGACTAAATGAAGAGAAGGGAGAGAGAAATGTGGAGTACACTGAACAAAGAAAGTCTTACGTTGCAGCTGCGGGTCGGGGTTTGGGGGTTTGAACGAGCGCTATGTTTTACAGTACTTTTCTTACGGTGCTAGGATATTCTTCACCAGGTCTTCTCAAAAGAATTAAGCAAAAAGCTTCTTCAAGAAGCACACGTCAGTCAAGAGATGTACACCTATTGTATTCATTTATTTCATTCAAACTGTCTTTTATAACTAGTAACTGTATAAAGCTGTGTAATATTTATAATTCTTGGCTCATTTTGCCTGACAAGGCTTTTCTATTGATTTTCATAGAAACAGCTGAACCTAGTGACAGTTGCAGTATGTTTTTCTCCACTAGAGGGAACAATGTGACCACACAATCACAGCAGTTCTCAGTCAGAATAGCTTGTTACAGAAATTCATTTCAGATTCACAGATTGTTCTCATAATTTGGTTTTTAATTTAATACTGAATGTTACATGGCAATTCAAAACTAATTTATAAGTCACTATGAAACAAGTTGTTTTGCTTCCCTGTCATAGTACGTCTTTTGTGCAACACGACCCCCCAGTAAACGTGTTTTCAATGTTATTTGCCCTTTTTTGCATCTGACAACATACAAAAAAATCTCATCATATATTTTCGACCTGGCACTTGAATAAGCAACTGCTGAGGATGCAGCTGATTTGAGACGACTACGGAGAGTCCAAAGGAACAGCGATTTCAAAACATTCAATTATATACTGGTTGCAGATGACATTCTGATGCTGAACAGAAACAAATATAGGATGTCTTTTGATGTTCAAATACTTCCATGCTAGGATTTCCATAAACAAAATATGGTTATTGTCATCACAGACTTTTAAGAAATATCTGTACCATCCGTAAAATGACAACATTTATGGAGGGGACTGTTTAGGAAGCACGAGAAGAACATTTCGCACACTACGAGAAGACGAACCTCAATGTAAGGAAGAATACCAAATACTCATCTGTCGAGAAAAATTGCACTCAAAGGAAAATTTTGTATTCATTGCCGTTTTATATAACCTGCTTTCAGACTGACTTTACTTTAAATTGCCCCTGTGTGTCATATTTGTTAAATGGTAGGAGTGGGAAATCTCTAATTGAGGATATGAAGAAAATTGACATTTAGATGTTATTCACTTTATTAAGCTTTTCTAAATAGCGGTAGGCTATGTAATTAAATGCCCTGTCTGATTGAATGATGGCTGAATTGTCTGAATGACTCAATTTATAAGGACGATTTTTCGACAGGCTTTGAAGTTTTGTACTTGTACTTTGATTAGTACTTGACCTGTTGATATTTACTGGTGCCACCACATTAGAGATATATTCTATTGCAACAACTTTTATAGTTGATAATAAATATAAAATATTGTTTAATTTAGATTATTTTAGATGGAAATAAATATATTTACACACACACACACACACACACACACACACACACACACACACACACACACACACACACACACACACACACACACACACACACACACACACACACACACACACACACACACACACACACACACACACACACACACACACACACGTTTTCATGTTTTATGGGGTATATACAAACTGTATATTCTATTCCCTTACACTAACTCTACCCCTAAACATACCCATCACAGAAAACTTTCTGCATTTTTACATTTTCAAAAAACATCACTTAGTATGATTTATAAGCTGTTTTCCTCATGGGGACCAAAAATTGTCCCCACACGAACAAGGATTTCGGATATTGCCATCCATTATGCCACCCATAATGTAGGGTTTACCAGGCCACACACACACACACACACAAACACACACACACACACACACACGTTTTCATGTTTTATGGGGACTTTCCATAGACATAATGATTTTTATCCTAAACCTACCCATCACAGAAAACTTTCTGCATTTTTTAATTTTCTCAAAAAACATCACGTAGTATGATTTATAAGCTGTTTTCCTCATGGGGACCAAAAAATGTCCCCACACGAACAAGGATTTTGGATATCCATAATGCCAACCATAATGTAGGGTTTACCAGGCCACCCACACACACACACACACACACACACACACACGCACACACACACACACACAACATTTCTCTTTAAATGTTTTATGCACAGAAAAAGTTACAACAAATAATTGTTTTGGCTCTTAATTTTCAATAAATAGCTGGAAATTATTGCTCCATGACTGATTCACAAACAGCCTTTTACTGGAAAAAAATGAAATATATTCATTTTATAATATGAAATATAAAAACCAAAGAACTCCCGCACACTGTACTTGCAAAAACGTTTTTTTATTTATTTGACTTGACCTACCCACATGGTCTTTTTTTCCCACACACCTATCACCTGCAGGTGTGCGATGGTGTTTGCGTTCTGATAATATGAAATATGAAATATAATATGAAATTACTATAACTACAATAACTTTTCATCTGCAGCTAGATAACCTGATGACATAAATAAGCAGTTTTCATAACAGTGATGTGCATTGTTCTATAAAAGCACATGAATATGATCAACAAACATACAATGTAATGACAACGCAGAACACCCACGATACCTTTCACATCATCAAGCCGTTCTTATTGTTGAGCCATTTGTCAGTCTTTTTCATTTTTTCATTCTTCTTCCAACTAAACTTTTGGCTTAGCTAAGTGATGTATAATAAATGGAACAATAGGGAAAACACCAAATCTGAAGTTTGTAATTTAACACAACATTTGGCAAGCAATGTTCATACACAATCTTGCACATAATGTGTGTTAAGTTTAAAATGTCCCCCAAAATTTTAATTCCCATTCTTCACTAACAGGGTCCGATTCTTCACAACCCCCCCGATCATAAAGCAAATAAATAAGAAGGATAATAAGCTGTAATTTTGTCCGTGATGACATCCTCACAGATGATTCTGCCAGTATGTTTTGGGATTGTGGTTGTATAAAAGCGGCAAAGGGAAATACTATCTCGAGTACGTCAGCACGAATGAGCTCGACTTCTCGCACTTGACCAGAAACATCTGCAATGAAATGAAATAACTAAAGAGAAAATATCCCAAAATGCCTTAATGTGACATCAAATGAAGAATCAATTGACCATGCAATTCATCAGCAGCCATCAGACACAAACAACACAAGATTCCAGCTGCATCAGACACGGATTTGAGCCAATTAAATAATATATTCTCAACTGATACATGATCCCACAGCAGGATTTGCCCAGTGGCACTATGGGAAAGAAGCAGAACTAGTGCACTACAGCTGAGTGCAGGTCATTCTTACATGAGGCTGTCTGGCAAAGACGTGGTAATTGAGTTTTAGAGAAAGTGCTTTCACAGCAAGAACTGCGTCATGGAGAGATCATTGCAAGGTGAGTCACAGAAATCTCTCTTTATAGGTCAGAAAAGTCAGATTTGGACACATTTTTAGTGAATGACATAACTTTACTAATTCATTTCATAAAAAGAACAATCATTCATTGCTGGTTTAATATTATTGATTGTCTAAAAGGATCCTCGCTACAAATGTCTGTTCATTGATCATACGCTCCAATGTTTTTTTATTGATGTGCACTCTCTGCTGAGAGCTCTTGTACATTTACCCGCCTCACTTAGACACACAAATGTGAAACACAAATAGAGGTTCTCATAAAGTTCGCAAACTACTGACCCTTTTGACTTGTAATTTTATAGCGAGCCATTTCAATTAAGAGTTAAACTCTTTCTCTCAGTCTTTTTTTGCCTTTGTGAAAACCACTTGAATGATCTCATTCACTGAGGCAAAATGCCACAATGGCCCCAGATAATCACTAGGACAGACTAAGAGAGAATCCCTTTGTTCCTGAGAGAGGGAAATTATCCAAGGAAACTTCTGCGAGTGAGTCTGGATGGGTTGGATATCTGGACAAGAGGAAGAGGACAGGAGAAGGGAAACACAGGAATACAACCAACATGGATAGCTTAGGTTCACTAATGTTTTAATCATACTGCAGCTGTATGGGACAGCTGTTTTTCATCATTTTTATCATTCATAGTGTCTATATTTATAGAATTTTCTTTGGGTTTGATATCCTTTTCTTTGCACTGAAGGTCAAATGAAGCACTATCACAGATATGCAATCCAGATCACTGAGGAAGCTGTGAAAATAGTTTTAGAGAAAAACAGCTAGAGAGGCCTGTGCAGTGGCAACCTTCAGGGAATGGATGGACAAATGGAGAAATAGCAGGAAAGAGAGAG
The DNA here is from genome assembly GCF_951802725.1 of Rutilus rutilus. Classification (NCBI taxonomy): domain Eukaryota; kingdom Metazoa; phylum Chordata; class Actinopteri; order Cypriniformes; family Leuciscidae; genus Rutilus; species Rutilus rutilus. The sequence continues at coordinate 20,702,286 of NC_140231.1, read as the reverse complement.
AGAGAGAGAGAGAGGGGGTGATGACGTATTGAGACATTGAGCAGAATCAATTGTTCACGTGACCATCCCCCTCTGTAGGGCACCTTGATCCCCCTGGTGTTAACAAAACACTTGCATACACATATTCTCCCTTATAACACCAGATGTATCCTCCACAATCTCTGTGTCCGAGCTTGAATTGCCTAGACATCCACTAATAAAGAAAAATGTAGGCTATTTTTGGGCTCCTATAAAAAAAAAAAAGAAAGAAAAGAAAAGAATAAAGAAAGCCTCTCTCTTCCAACGGCCAGACCGGAACCCAGAAAAAAACTCATAAATAATGATTAGAAAGGAAGAGAAGTTGGTTGAAACAGTCTCACAGTTTCAATCCAATAAGGGTAGTGCAGGGAAATCACAAGGGTGTCTGGGAAAGCAAGACATAGCGCAGTGGTACAGTAAAGCGCAACATTTTGTATTGATTCGTAAACAGCAAAGTCATAGCATGCTGCAGTGATTCTCGACAGATTTTGCTATAGGGTTTTCCTCACATGTTATATTGTGCTTTTCTATTTGTATAATACTTTTTTATGCTGCCACTCTTGTGATCCTGACTGTAGTATTTGTACCACATACTGTACATATCCATTTGTCTTGACCTTACATTGTGTTAAACAATAACCAGTGATATTTTTGTGAATATTGTTTTTACTACAGTATATATAACCATTGTGGTATGTTACGAATCTGTATCTTTAATTACACGTTGTCAACAGGACGTTAGTAATCTCAGTCAGTTAAGCGCACACGCACATTCTGTTCATGGAAGACTGTTCCCTGCAGGTCTGAAAAATGCCAAAGCTCAGTGCCCTTTCATGCACACTATCCATGCTACAGTATCTCTAAAATCGCTTCAGAGCAAAGTGTATCCCATCATTCATCATAGTGTGCCCGAAATTGTGAGATGTCGAAAAAATAACGTTACAATGTAAGTTTAATTAATTAGATAGGCTATTACATTTAATTGGGTAATAAAGCACGAAGTGTTGCATATTTTATTGGTGCAGAGATAAGTATGTGTATTTTGCAAAACATCTGCTTTTTATCACTTATTAGAAGTCATCTGTAACATAGGGACTACTGAACAGCTATTTAAGTATTAAAAATATAAATTTGTAAATAAAGTTATGATGTGTGTCCCATCAAGCAATTAAAAGTTCTACTCAGACTCTGGCGTTCTTCACACTTGAACCAAATACAATAGTAACGTAAGTGTAACATAATATGCTCATAAACTATATGATCTATATGATATGGCCCACTATATGATCATAAACACCACCCATCTTTGCACGCCCGTAAATACATGCATACCAACTCCTATTCCTTGAAACCACTAATGCCATGTAATGAGGAACGAGTGAGAGTTAACAGATGAAATAAGTAAAAAAATTTAATACAGTTGAACTATCCACAGTGATGAATCCTAAAACAAGCTATAAGCTGCATTGGCATAGCAATACCAGTGTTTCTCACAGGATGTTGGGTAAAACTGTGGTGGCTGGACCTCGGGTCCTCTAGGGGGGTTTGAGGGCATGCTCCCCCGTAAGAAAATGTTGTGCATTTTAATGTTAAATTCATCAATCTGGTGCACTTTGAGAGTTCAAAATTAAAAGCTCCAACCCATATTAAGTGTGATATTAACAAACCTCTTTAGTTACAGTGTCTATTAACATTACACCTACTACATAATAGGCTAATAGTTATAATATTAATCCAATGACAGTAATAGCCATATTTTGTAAAACAAATGCACTAAGAAATAAAGGAAACTTTCATAATTAGTTTTGTACCAATTTCTATACCTGAAAGAGATAAGCACATTATCTTTTATTTTGACGGAAACTGCATCAAGCTTTTATTTTGGCGGAAAACATGGTTTACAAACGCGTCTCATTAAATCTCTAGTAAATATGCAGATGTGGAAATAATGTTATGTTGTGGGTTCCTTCACTCATGACATAGCTTAAGTGTTTTAAAAGTAGTTCTGCTTACCGCGGGCTCTACACTTTGTCATCTCTCTCCTGATCCTCCTCACTATCATCATCTGCCACAGGAGCTGATGAAGGTCAGAACACATATATTTTGACACATTTTACAGTGTCTGCTTTAAGGGCCTGTTTCTCTGCACATTCCTCGCGTTTCTTCTCCATCTCGCTGACTATTTTGACAGATACACACCAGAGAATGTCTAATAGGAAGAGAATTGGCACTCTCTGCTTACTTCCGGTTTCTGGACTGGCTGCAGTAACACGTCTCTGTCCATGCGGGGGCGCTCGCAGGCGAGTGCAGAATGAATGGAGGTCTATGGCGAAAAACCCTCAAAATCCACTTTTCTCAGGATATAATTTTTTGTCTAGTAATTTGAATGTTGTATTCGAAAGGAGATGCAAAGAAATTACACATTGCTGGGTGTTAGATTTTTTAGAGCCACTTATTTGGTTTAAAAAGTCTTTTAAAATGTCAATGACGTCAGAATGCTGACGTCATTAGCAGAATGCTAGCGTGTTATGGGCAACAACAACTCAACCTGTAAGAAATCGAAAAGAAATAAGTACTCGTTCATTCAACTTTCGACCTATAACCCATGTTGAACTTGCAAAACCTACAATAAAATCTGAGATTTCTCAACGGCAATCGGGTGAAAGAGACACATTTAGCCGTCTAGCCCCATAGACTCCCATTCAGTCTGCACTCGCCCGAGATCACCTCCAGTGGAATTCTAATGGAACTGCAAACAAGATCGATACAATGGGGCTAATAGGAAGTGCCAAGGCTCTCCGTATACGGGCTCTGTACACACTGACACTTCTGCACGCTCGCTCACTCGTTTAATGTTGTGATTGGGCCAGCCCAGTGTCAATCAAGAAAAGAACCAATGGGCCGCTGATCTACGCGTTTCATGGGCTGGTTTGTCAGAAAAAAAAACTAACGCTTTTTTTGACCAATGCTTTACACCGGCACAAACCCAGGGCCAATTAAGCAAAACAAAGCAAAAGAATGGGCCGCCGATGTACAAATTTTATGGGCCGTTAAAAGAAAAAAGAATAATAATAAAAACGTATGAGTATGAGTATGAGATGTATCGGCCCAATCCAGCCCTGCATAAGAGTAATTTGCCTCATTGTTTGACTCATGACATTGTTGAAAACCTCTCTTTAGCCTACATAGCCAATACTGTACTGCGCTTTATTAATAACTCACTCACAGCCATAAGCAGAATTATTGTCTCTCCATTACTGCAGATTTATTGCCAAAAGACAACAGGCACTTACTGGTGACATGCTTTATAAACAGATGGTTTTCATCTAGACGTGAGATAAATGTGGCTGATTTTAAGTTCTGCTGCAGCTGGTTCCTCTTTATAATCTCTTTAGGAAGTTATGATGAACCACCACAGTGTCTGAATCCATAACCTTATCTATATAACCTACACAAACTATTACTTTCGTCTCATCCAGTTTGAAAGAAACAAATGTTGTAGTAGTTTATGCTAGAGATCCTTAAAGGGATAGTTCACTTTGAAATTAAATTTTGGTATGTTTTAGCTTACCTCAAGGGCATCCAAGATGTAGGTGTCTTTTTTTCCGCAGTAGTTTCAATTTTGATATTTTTAGGTCAAACTGTTCTTGTCTGTCAGTCATTTAATGCAGGTCTATGGTCACTGTCTCAAAGAGCATGCACAGAGTCCAAATTAAAACAATTCCCCGTCGTCCAAATTAAACAATTCCCCATCGTAAGTACACATTGATGGCCTAAGACACGAAACGAGCGGTTTGTGTGAAAAAACGAACAGTATTTATATCGTTTTTACCTCTTATACACAGCCACGTCCAAGTGATCTGATCTGACGTGTACGCAGACCTCCACCAAGGACAGCAAGTGTGTTCTTTCCTATCCAATACAAAGATTATATGAACAAGTCAACTCATGAATGATATTTTAAGAGCTGTTTTACAACAGAACTGAATTCTATTCGCATTGATTCTGTTATTTTCCTGTTTACCGTGAAGCCACTTTGAAACAATCTGTATTGTACAAAGCGCTACATAAATGAAGGTGACTTGACTATAACAAGAACATTAGCCTACAATGAACACAAATTAGAAAATCTAACTACAAACAATCCAGAGTTGAAGACAATTGATAATAATCCTACTCTCACTGTTACACTTCCTCACACCTGAAATCACTGATTGAGTGAATCTCCTGAACTTCTCCAATCTACAGTAGATCATTTCTAATCCATTGATGTTGTGACATCTGCTCTAACGTGGGCCGTTTCGTTGGATCCCGGGCTAGGCACTGGCTAATCAGATCCCTGCATTCTGCACAAATGTTAATAAGGAGAAAGCTGGTTAGTCATGTGACTTGGAATCTATGAAAACAGCATCTAAAACGTGATTAATAAAATGTAAAATGTTCCTTATCTTTAACTTGAACTGTATCTGTACAGAGCCTTTACTTTGTGTGTGTGTGTGTGATTATCAGTGTTTTCAATATTATTCACTCACCTCTGGATAAGTTAGAATTCTGAAATGTAACTTTGGCTTCTATGATTTCTGTTCTACTGCAAAAAAGACGAGATCCGTTCAACATCTCATAAAACATCACTCCTAGTGCCCAGACATTTGCTGGGACGGCGTGGAACCTGGGTTCTGTGAAGACTTCAGGTGGCCAGTGATCCTGTATTCCTGTAAGACATTTGCACATTGTTAAGCTTTTTTTCTTAAAGCGTCACTACGTTCAGGTTTCCACACTCCCAAAATTGCTCACCAACGTATACGTCGCTCTCGTAGCCCTCACTACTGAATAGCTGACCACAGCCAAAGTCTATCAGCTTGAGGTCTAACGAGTTTCTCTTCAACAGGAAATTCTGCGCTTGAATGTCATTATGAAAAACGCCATGCTCGATGCAGTGTTGTACTGCCAGCACAGCCTGTCGCATGAAGACCCGTGCTACTGTTTCACACACTTCAGGATTACGACGAGTGATGAAGTCCAGCAAGCTCTCGCAGGGTTCGGGTAACTCCATGATGAGAGTGAATTTGCGAGGGTGTTCAAGCCACTCGTAAAGTTCTATGACGTAGGGGCTTATGGGTTCTCGCCTCATCATTAGCAGCAGCGCCACTTCTGTAATGAGAGGTTCAGGATGTCCAGGCTAGAGAAAAGCAGTAGACAGAAGGTTAGCTGGGTAAAAATCTGCCGAAAACATATCATTTTTAAACATACTTTTCTGTGATTTTTTTAGATACGTTCAAAAGAGCCCTTAAAAGAGCTCTAAGTTCTTTCTTTTGTGCCTGTAGGCTTATTTGTCAATCACATTTACACCTAGTGCTTCCTATTTAGGTGTATTAACTACAGCAATCTGCACTTAAACAATTAAATACATATTCAGGTTTTGGCCGACTTACAATATCAAGATAAAGAAAACTGTCAAACTTGTGCATCCGCTTGATGGCAACCTGCAAAAAAAAACAAAAAAAAAAGTTTCAGTAACAGTATTCAAGCACCTGACCTGCACTAAGTATTAAACCATCAAACCGTCTGAGTGCTGCCCTCTTCAGGTTGAACGGTGGCTACTGCAGTTGAATTTTCCTATTGGATGTTTGCGGTGGTACGTGACGTAAGCGGTGGCACGTGACGTAAGCAGGTTTGAGCTCACCACGCCCTCCCTTGGTACAAGCTACCACGCTAAGTCCCTCCCCTCCGCTTCCGGCTCATGGGACCTTATTTCGGAAAAAATATGTATGGTAGTCAATGGCGTGTCCTGAATTACACATAGAATGTTTGTCAATTTAAAAGATAATTATGAAAGTCAAGAAAGTCGCTAAAGTATTTTTGAGTGACTATCAGCAGTGATTTTTTTTATATAAAAAAATATATTTTTTAAATTAACAGTGTAGGCCTAGTTATACATCAGATTTATTTGCTTTAAAACTTCTGAAGCAAAAGTCAATCCATGACCCCATGTAACCTACTGAGTTTTTTCTTTTTTAAATGTTTTTTCCCACCGAGCACATGAATAAAGATTTACCACTTAACGCCAATAAAGGCACATTTGATGTTCCTTTATCTGACAATTTGTCTGTCAAGAATATTGCTTTCCAGTCCTAACCTCAGATATCCCTGTTCCTTACGTCAGCTTTGTTTCTTAAAGACAACAGGGTGACTTTTAGCACTGAAGGAGAAAAGAGAAGAAAAGGAGGAGGCCTGTACCACCTTCTGCCCCGTCGTCATAAATCTGTAATGTTGGACTCTGTGCTAACCATCCCCCACTCTGTCCCCCTCTCCTCTTCTCCCTTGTCTCCTGTAGGGCTGTAAATCTGTGCAGGACGGTCACTCTGGGGCCGACTGACTTAATAGTTTAATGGCTGTACAGCGTGGCAGGTGTCCAATATGGCTGCCGTTGACTGCACCTCCATTACGTGTCAGCGTTGATGGTGGGTTCAGAATACAAGAGAAGGAGAAATGCTGAAAGACAGACAGCATAGCAGATTGTTCCACTATAATAAAGTTAACCAGTCTCCTGATAACAATTGCAGGACAGGATTTTGGGATGCACTTTGCTGTGTTAAATATTTTTTATGGCCTTACTTTATACTCCAGCACTGCGCCAGTGATGGTCCACGTTAATCTACAGTGACAAATGACTTTTCACAGGCAACTAGAAATTTTCCAGCATTCCCGGCTGATTTTTGGAATTCACAGAGATATTCAGGATTATAGGCTAATGTAATGCAGACGCCATATACACTGAAAAGTGGTCTGTACAGTTTAAAGGGTTAATCCAAATTAATTGCAATTATAATGACTGGAGACTGAAGCATTAAAGATTCAAAAAGGACAGAAAAGCATCTTAAAACAGTGGCTCTCAAATAAGGGGCCTCAGCAAACCTCCAAAGTGGCCAAATGATGACTTAAAGTTATTCAGATTGTTATTATTATTATTAGTATAATTAAAATTAATATTATTATTAATCAATTGAGATATAACTAACTACACAAAATCAAGATTTACTTTTTTACCCCCAAAAAGAAGGGGAAGTTATTTTGATTTTAAGATTATGAGGGCACATGAATAAAAAAAAGATTTATGCACGGATAAATCATTGATAATAATGCAATATTCCGTAAAAAGCAAGAATGGTCGATTTTGATTTCATGGTGACCCACTGCTTTAAAAGTATCATATAAGTCTATAAAGCTCTTGCACAATATACCAAATCTTTTCAATCTGTATGTTAGCAAAAGACTTACAGCTCAACTATTCATGTACAAATAATTCAGACCAGTTTTGCGAGAAGCTCAATGTCTACATATTATAAAGCTCCCAGAGGTTTCGTTCTCCGAAGATACTATTGCAAAAATATTTATGCAACATTCCACATTGTGTCTAGAGACTCGCAAAACTGAGACCTTTGCTGGAACGACAGAACGTTTGCTCATCCAGAACAAATACGAAATCTCTCAGGTGAAAATTATAGACCTCAGCACCTCAAATCCCTCAGATGGCTTCTTAATGTGGTGAAATATCAGATCCACCACAGGTCAGACACACAAACAAGAGATCAGGAGACAAAACATAAAAGGATATACAAGCTCTGTCAAGAAACGGTAGAAGAGTACATATATCAAAACGTGGCTCGTCTCTGGTTTGTATAAGGTGATGAGAGAGCCGTTATGTTATTGCGCGCTCTGTAATAGATTTGGACTGAGAATCTTTATTAGTCTAAATGGATTTATCCTGGATGAGTCCAACTTTATACTTTATTGTGGGACTGACACATTTTTATATAGCGATGGTGGATGCATTCCAGAGAGGTAACTCACTGATGCAATAAACAATGCTCTCATTGAGTGTTTGGGGGTCCACTGGCTGACATTTCCCCGAACGGTGAGGCCAGAATAGTGTAGATTGCTCCCTGGTGGCCGCCACCTCATTAAAAGCCTGCTGTTTAATGGCCTTGCCTATCCAGTTGCCCAGCAGATAACTAGTTTGTTTACCTACAACACAAGTCATAAGTTGACATGCAGACAGAAGTCTGTGCCGAAAAGCTTACAAACACTCCCGCCCGTCCCCATTCACTGTCTCTCGCGCCTTCCCAGAGAGCATTTTGTGGTTTGAAATTTTCCATCATCGACTGGGGGAAGTTTGTATAGCAGTCTTGATGACTAGAGCAGCATTTTAGGTATTCATCAGGTTTTACAACCTATATTTGACTCTCAAACCCTTTTAATAATATTGTGTGCAGTTTTGAGAAGTAGCGCTGTAGTTATATTAGACGTGTTTTTTTGCAAACCAATATGGAAAATGATGTCATTTTAAATGTGCTGCACAATAAAACAAGTTTCATATGTACAGGTTACATCGCTTTATTTGATTATCGATATTCTGTAATTCAAAGATTGCTTTGGTTATGAGATTCAAAGTTCATGTTTAACTAAGCCGACTGGAAAAAAAAAAGTTAACAAAAATGATCTAATTGAGAGCTTATACAAACAAAAAGCCACACTGATATAATGAGCTCAGATATTTACACGATACAGTATCTACACACATACTGTAAGCAAGGGCAAAGTACATAAGAATGTGCCTTATGATGCCAATTCACATCTACTGTACATCACAGTGTAAACATGAAAACTTACGGCAAATGAACTCTAGCAGTCACTATTTGTCATAAGCAAACAAATCTCAGTTTGTCAAAATCTCACCTAAAATGACAACCAGTCTACAGTGAATAAAAATAGCATTTTACTGAGGAAAAAGTCCTTGCGTAAAACAATCAAAGGGAAATGATCCCTATAGAAAACTTTGTACAGTCTTAATAATGTCAACCATAGTCACCCTTGACCACTAGATTCGTAATATGAGTGAACAATGAGACTCATGTAGACAGCCTAGGTAATCTATTTTATATTGGACTGTACTGTAAATGTTAAACAAGCCAGACTAATAATACATATATGGTGCCAGGGTTTTCATTGCGCATTATATAGACCTTGTATATACACCAGTAATAGTTCAATGTTCTAATTACTGTATGGCGGTGATTTTGTTTTGCTCCCAGTATTCTCGTAAACAGTTTTCACTATGGGGCTGGCAGTGCCCCGCAGTTGACACGAGGACGTCATCACACGTAGTGTTCTCTATGGTTGATGTAAACTCGGTCCTCCCCGTTCTGATGACAGATCCACTCCTGATAGGACAGTGAATGGTGAGTGGGGCTGTGGAGGTCCCTCCGAGCCATTCTGACAGGCACCCGTTCGGCCAGTTCGTAGTGCCTCTCCATCCGACGAGCCTATAAAATGACACAACAGATATAGCGCATATTATATCCAAAGTATTAGTAGCAACTCCACTGGGTGCTGATGCTGTTAGACAATGAAATGCAACGTTTAATGTGATTAGATGGATAGAATGCAGTGTTGTTGTTTTTTAGGGCTGTCAATTGAATTTAGGAATAATGAATGAATGAAAAAAAGCTAACCAGTCTTTAAAAGTTTTTTGGGCACTTTTCATCTGGTCAGACTGGAAAACCAGCTGCTGACCAGATAATAAACCAATTTTGTTTGGATGGGAGACCAGTTTAAACCAGCTAAGACCAGCAAACCACATGAGGCTGGTGTATTTTTCAGCAGTGTTATGTGTTGGATGGGTAAAAACACCAGAAAAGACAAAAAGAGAAAAAAATCTGGAAAAAGTGAGCTAAAAGAGAGCATATAATCACTCCTTAAATAATAAGAAACATGCCAGTAGTCATCTTTCGAATGCAGCTCTATTATAAAGTACCACTGAAGGAAAATAAATCAGATTATAGAGCCGGGACCCCCACAGTGTAAACGGTAGTGTGAGGTTTACCTGAGAGAATGAGGCCACCTGAGGGGCCTGAGAGGCCAGTGGGATGACAGGAGGTCTCTCTGTATATGGAGGAGGAGGCTTGTGAGTTGGAGGGAGGTCAATTCTGTAGGACAAAAACCAACAACAGTTTGAATAAGTATATCACTGACATGTTGCATGATTCGCAATATTATTTGCAGTGACCCCAAAGTATCTGGATACATAAGCCACAATAAAAATAATGAATGTCATTGCATTACATAAAAAAAAATAAAAAAAAATCAAGCTAAGTGGCATTTATTTTGTAGAAATGTACTGTTTAGGCGCTGTTTTCAGGCTAAACATTTCACAGAAGTTTGTTCGATGATAAAACGTACAGAGTCACTGTTTGTGTTCTTGTCAGTAGATGGAGGAAATGGTGGTCAAGAGCCAAAAGTATGAAATGTGTTTAGTCTGAGCAACAATAACAACCACACCTTCTTTTAGTTCTGGGAACGGAATGGAACTTTTGTTCTGTTTTACATCCATGGCAATACTGCCAATTTCTCAAGCTGAACACAAAATAATCTAATTTTTAAGGCTAAACCTAATCTGAGAGTCTATGATTCCCATGCAAGGTGTCACTTTTGACTCAATCCCCTGCCACTCCAAATGGCCTCCATGTTTTCAAGCCCCTACGGCCACACTGAGACATACTTTCTCATGCTCTCTGGACCTCTAAACCAAACACCAGCAGGCCACAATAGACCCCGTCTGGAGTAACTTTGTGTGGGTACACATGTGGGTGGAGGTGTATATTAGTGATATACATAAATACAACTGGGGCCCATTTTAAAACTCCAAACAAAACTGAGAGAAATGGAAACAAATGACTTTGTCTTCTTGTTTGACTTGTGAATCACTGCAATGACTCTACAGTATGCGAACAAACTATCATGTCATTTACATTTCCTTTAAACAATTCATTGTGGTTTGATGTCCTAAACTAATACAATATACTATATTTAATATATAGTGCTGTCTCCAATGCATATAACAAAGCTAAAACAAGCTTATTAAAATTATTTCTGATCTGATATTGACCACAACTACACTAGCAATTAAGAGGAGTGGTCTCACATCCCTATAACTTTAACATCATTATAACTTAGTTATAGATGGACTAATGTCTATTTAGCTTCTGCTTTGTATCCCTATGCATTGGGTGGTCCAGAGGGTTGCCCTGCCCTGACCTTGAATTCCCAGAATGCCTAATATATGGAAAGATACCTGTTCTCGTTCCCTGGATTTAGATACTGCTGTGTGTGCCATAAAGGTCATCTACTGAATGTCATAAAGATAGCCTAGAGTCATTAAGGAATCTTAAACCTTCACTGCTAGTTTTAAAAGATCTGCATTGACAACCAATGAGAACAAGCTCTTAAAATACAGAGTTAGTTCACACCTCTTGGTTAAAAACCCTTTAGGGAAAACATGTCAACTGTGACCTCTCCTCATATATTTTCTCAATGTTCATCCATAAGCTCCTCATTCCTCAAGGGATCAACTTTGTCTTTGTTTTTCCACTTCCTGTGGACATTAATCTCCAACCATTAGTAGTACATTGTTTTGTGTAATTGATTTTCAATGGACTATCAGTCTATCTAATGTGTCCCCTGCCCTCCCCACATAAAGTCTAATTCAGACGGAGATGGAAAAATGTACAACAGTGTTTTATGGCTCATTAAGTCTATATGGACTCACATTAGCATTTCCCATGAAAAGTTATGACCGAAATAGAGGATTAAAAGCAGGAGATGTCATCCATGGACTAGAAAGATGATATGGTGAGTGCATTCGTACATGAGCAGGAAGAGACGCAGACAGGCCTGGATACTCTCACTGGTTCCACCTGGATGTCCAATGAGACCAAAAAAGGGCCAAAATTTTGGACTTAGCAACGAGATTGCATTGTCCTCATATAGTTTTCTCTCTTTTCATCTCTTCTCATGTACTCAATGCACAGTTGAAGGTCAGATTAATTTGTTTTCCTCCTAAGAGAGCCTGGAACATTTTCCAATTGTCTTGATTTTAAGCCAAGACCTTGACATATAAACTAAAACTACTTTAATACTTTAAAGGCTGCCACATCATCTAGTGAAGGATAAATTCAAGGCCACTTTAGATGAATGAGAGCTATCAAAACAAATTCAAACACAAAATCATCACGACTCGGAAATGAAAGTGGAAAGCTCACGCAAACCTGATAAAAATAGAAAAACCTATAAAAAATACCTCTCGAAGCATTTGAAGGAAGCACATTTTCTCATCTTTGACTACTGGGTGCAATCAGATCTAAACGTCAAGAGTTATATGGACATTTTTGCTTTCATTCCTGCATAAGCGCCATGTGTTAGCATCCCAATGCTGCTTATCTCTCGCAGATTCCCTGCTGTCTCCAGCGCAGTGGCAGCGACATCCATCAGACCAAACCCAGCTGTCCCACCACACTGATCTGCATGCAGCCTGCAGCCAAAGTAAAGCTGAGCCAAGACACACAGAGACTGAACAGGGATCAGCCGAAATAGATAAGAGTGCCTCTTGCACCTCTACTGAGAGTGACGCTTCTGACACCGCCGCTAGAACTTTCAGAGAGGGCTCGCTTCAAGATAGATGTGGATAAATATAGCGCAGCAGAAAACAAGTAATAAATAAATACTAATAGTCAACAATTCAGCAAATTTGAAAACCTTACGGGACCTCTACACAGGATGCGTTCTTTTATAACTGTTTTTATTCAAATAGCCAATTAACGTCACGGTCATCAACCTAAATTTCTGATTGCTAGTTGGACGCAGACGGTATTATATTTTAGTAATATTAGCAATATTTTAGTCAGAGAAAAACATTTTAAATGTGGACACTACTGTTCGTAAGTTTGGGGTTGGTAAGATTTATTAAACGTACAGTATGGAATTTTTCGCCGCTAGGGGTCGCTAGCCTCTTTACAATAAAAAAGGCGTAGTTTGATGACGCAACATTTGCTAAGAATTATGGATCTTGTCGTCAACGTCAAGCCGACCGATCTAATAATGTTTATGGATGATTGAATACATCGATGCTTTTATCATGACTGTGATATGAAGCAGTTCGGGATTGCTAAGAGACAGCTATCAGCTCCACACGCGACGCGAGTCCCGCGGATATAAAAGGAAGATGGACATTTCATTCTACCAAACTACACGCAAGTGCAGAATTACTACTCACAGGTCAGTTTATTAGACAAATTAAACTTGTGAGGTAACACAGCGCTGTTTCACTTGGTCTAACATTACACTATCACACTAAACTGCATTTGAATGTGTTGAAATGTATGTGTTAGTTTGTCTGTATGAGACTAGCAGTAAGCTAGATCAACATTAGAATAACATACAGATCATATTCTAACATTTTATCATTGTTGAACTATTTAACATTGATTAGTTTTATGTAAATGTGCTCACCTGTTTAATGAAGTACATGTAGGAGCGGTCGAAGTCTCGGACGTGGAGCTCTCGTTTATATAATGTTACTGTCTATGGGAGCTCTAGGCATCTCGAAAACACCGCGCTGACATTGATTCTCGTTTTAGTTCTCCTTTTTTATCCAAAGTCTGCTTGCCATGGTCCATAATGTTTGAACGAAACAACAACAGCGTGCAAATAGACATTGCGAACTACACAGTTGTCCACGTCAGTCGCCTTGGTTACTATCAGAGGGCTCTGGTTCATAGCTCTGGTTGCTATGGCAGTACGAGCGGAAACCAGGGACAACGCGGATATGACGCCATTGACGGCGACAAAACGGAAATAAAGAAACGGGACGTGTCTTCGAATTAAATTACAAATTTCTCCTGGTTTGAAAGTTGTTGGAAACAGTCGGGATAATGTAAGTACACAACTAAAAAAAAAATATATAACATAGATATAATGATTTTTGCTATTTTTAAAGCAAAAAAGTTACATATTGTGCCTTTAACATGTTTGATAGAATTCTCTTGCGCGCTAAGACTGCATTTATTTGATCAAAAATACAGTAAAAACAATAATATCATGAATTATTATTACAATTTAAAATAACGATTTTCTATTTTATTATATTTTAAAATGTGATTTATTCCTGTGAAGGTGCAAAGCTGTGTTGTCAGCAGTCATTACTCCAGTCTTCAGTGTCACATGATCCTTCACAAATTATTCTAATATTATCATCTTAATATTTTGGGGAAAACCATGATACTTTTTTAGAGCATTTATTTGAAATAGAAGTTTTTGAAAACAATGTCAAAGTCATTTTTGATCAATTTAACGCATCCTTGCTGAATGAAAGTATTAATTTCCTTTTGAATAGTGGCGTACATCTGCTAAAAGTTAATTTTGTGCATGTTCAAGACTACACTAACCTAACGGACAGCTAACTCCAGAATGTATCCAGTGTGAACGTCTCCTTAGCTGTCATGTTTGGATAACACGCTCGGGTCATATTACAGCAGAAACTACAATGGAAGGTTTGAGAAATATAGAAAATTCTGAAACAAATTTCAAGGTCCACAAATCATATGGAGGCCAGACGTTTGAGCGCTGAGAATTGTCTGCCTGCCGCATTTCCCCTGTTCCCCGATATAATTTTCCCTGTGAACAGCTGTATCACGCGAGACTCCGCTGTGACCTCATCCTCATGAGAACTGCATCCATCACTATGGCGCTAGGAAACATATTTTGCTATGTTTGCTTATCTATTTATATTCATTTATTTACACTAGCTCTTTCTTTTATAGAATACGAGAAGAACGTCCAATATTCAGTGTTATTTCTGCTGACACAAACACTAACAACCTGTGGCAAACTAACAATGGTGGGTCCTTGACAGAATAAAAACATCTACAACAAATCTATGTGGTCTTCTGTGGGCACGATACATTTGTAAACCTGGGTTAACATTTTAATTTGCATATTTATATGGCGAATAACAAGAATTGGATGAACGCATCTCAGTTTGTCAATCTTGACAAGAAAGACATTCAAAAGCAACATACTGTAACAGTTTCTTTCCTCCAGTTAACACGTTTACCATCACCGTTTGATCAATGTGTTTGACAGTCAACAGTCATTTTTCTACCCGCTGCTGAAACTAAACAGCGTGTGAAAGTTTCAGCAAATGTACAGTGTTTTGCGTTCTCTCACAAAAGTATTGCGTTCAATGGCGAAACTTTACGCTGCATCGCAAAACATTTGCGTTCTCACCCAAAGCTAATACGTTTTCCCCCTCACTCTTGAGGGGACACAAATAATTAGCAAAAAAATAATTTAATAGATATAATTTCCCCTCCCATTTCATTTTTATACCATCACAATGTCACATTAGGAGCTCTGTACTATATTATATTATTATTGGTTATCTATTGCTAAACAACTCTCTGTTAAGATGCTTGCAATGAATCATATCACATTATACTTTAGGCACCATAAAAGCAGTGCTTACCCAGGGGTTAAAAAGCAATGCTAACACTTTAAAAACTACAATTGTGAAATGCCACTTCACCAGCGATTAATTAGTGGCCTCAAACCAAGATCAAAAAGATGATAACCCCGGGTTAAGTGCAGCGTGAAAAGCAATGTTAAGATCTATGAGGGGAGCTGCTTTTTGGAGGCTGTGGGAAAAGGGAGACCTCCGGGCTGGCTGAAATAAGACGTCTGTGGGCTCACATCTAGAGACACTCTTAGTGACAGAACAATAAAGCGGCTCTTTTAGCATGAACCAAAAGAAAAAAACAGAAAAATCAACATGATTTGTCAAAAAGGAGCTATCTGAAGCTCTTTTACCCACACAAGTTCTGAAATGATGTATCGTGTGGTAGTCTCTGTGTACTGCAAAAGCAAATACACAACTGTAGTCTCTCTTTGTGATGACATGCAGTTGCCTTTTCAGGAAACAAAAGAAAACCATCTGATGTTGCTCCCACTAGAATTCACAGTCTTGACTGGGTTTCTGGGCTCAGTAATAATTGACCAGACAAAATATATTACAGTTAAGGGATGAAGCAAAGGTTAAGCCATAAAAAGGTGCTGTAGCGTGAAGTGCCTCATTCTGACAGGCCAACAGGTGAGCCGGACAGAGCTGAAGCGGAGTGTAATGTACTTAATGATAGCCTGACTGGAAAAACAAACTCTTCAATAAACTATTCACTTCAATAAACTCATTTTAAACATATGAGACTATGAGTAAATCGGTTTGGCATGTTAGACCAAAACTGTAACACATGAGCACATCGATGAAACGCTACTAAGAAGTCTGTAAGTTCACTGAAATGTAGGGTGGTGATAGTTAAAGATTTATTCTTTCAGTCCAAGTTCAAAGGAAGGTTAGGAAGTTGCTGAGGAAGCATGGTAATGATTAAATAATTCACCAGGTAAGTGCCCACGTACTGCCCCAACTGAAGGTCTAAGTTGTGGCAAAGCAGGTGACTCAATATCTTAGATGTCTGACAATGTCTGTACCCATGCAAACAATGTTATGTTTTAAGAATGCTTTCTGTTCCCTTCAAGTTATTAAAATGCAACTTCTGAACGTTCTGGGAAAGTACAAAAAAAAAAAAAATGTTTTTTTCATTATACAAATGTCTTGTATTTGTTAATATATAAAATTGTTATTAAGTGAGTGATAGCGTCCACAACAGTGTAGTTTCAAACTTCAGTAAGACTAAAGGTGCAACATTTTAAACAGGATTGGGCAAAAATACATAAAATAATGAAATTATAGAAGAAAATAAAGTACTAAAATGAATCACTGTTCTACTAAATTAAACTTAAATAGTTGATTCATTAACTCATGGATTAAAGGGCAGTTTACACGGCACCATTTTAAAAACAGAAAACTTCTTATGCGTTTTAGCCATTCATTTACACGTCAACGACGTTTTGGGGGCCTGAAAACACAAACTTTTGAAAACTGTAATGTATTTGAGATCTCATCCTGCATGTCGTTAGGTAAAAGTTAAAAGTCAGATTATCTGTATAGGTGAAGATATTGCATGTACTCACACTTTATCTGAGTAAGTGGTTGGGGGAGCCTTGCGTGCTGTAAGGAGCACGATGGTGAAGACGGTGATGAGGAAGAGTGCCAGCACAGCTCCCATCACGGCCCCAGCAATAGCCATGGAGGATGTCATCTGCTTCTGAGACATGTCTGAAAGGCGCCACAACACAGTGAGAAAAAAGAAAAGCTAATTAATAAATAAACACGGCCAACGTAAATTTATAAATACATAAAAGTATCTTTAAAACCAGAAAGATTTACTTGAACAGCGGAATGAAGACAATAGCTTCATTTGAAAATGCATAGCCAATTTCCCCACTATATTAAATGTCACAGTATTCATAAAAGAGTGGGCAAAAAGTACCCAGGTGACCTATTTGCAGTGAGATTCTCAAGTGTGCATCCAATGGACACTTTACTATCCCATCAGGCCACAGGAGAGAATTTGTGAATGACAGTAATGTGACGAGTAAAGTCACATGACGAATGTAGTACGTCCAGATTACAATCAATCATATTCATATATACGGTAACACTTTAGTTTAGGGTCCAGTTCTCACTGGTAACTTATAACTTACTGATATAACAAGGATATTGGCTGTTTATTAATACTTATAAAACACATATTAAAGCCTTATTCTGCATGACCAAATTCTACATCCCTAATCCTACGCAATAGCTAAACTTAACCTAACTATTAATAGTGAGAATTAGACCCAATCTAAAGTGTGACCGAATATACATTTTTTAACAGTTGCAAAGTATACTTATTTAAAAGAAATATACTTATAGTATGTATTTCAGATGCAGCCCATGACTTGATTTGAGAAAATATGTAGAATTAAGCTTTTCCCCCCAACCTTCCTATGGAGATTTTGGTTACACTTTATTTTATTTATACATTTAAGTAATATTAATTTTGCATCTGAAGTAAATTTTACTTGTTTTAAAGTCTGCATGAAATCAAAAATGTCCCTACTACTTTCTTATTGCATGTTTCTGGTTTTATGCGATTCATCATTGAACGTTATATCAATGTAAAAAAAATCTTTGTAATTTTCAGTGAAAATAATGGGAAAAGGTAATTTGATGCGAACCATTTGCTTTTTTAAAGCAAAGTTGCATATTCTCAGCTCCATTCTTAAATGTAAAACCCACTTTAAACCCACAAGACAGTTTCTGATGGATAAAATCAATTATAACCCTATTATTTTCTTATTTTTACTCTCAAATGTGCTAAAAAAAAGGAACAAAATGGGTTAAAAATAGCAATGCACATACACTTTAGGGATGTTTAATACAGAAAAGATTCAGAAAACGATGCCAATGATTCAATTGGTATTTTACAGTGCAATACATCTGTCCTAGTGGATTTAATTGTTAATCAAGAGTCAGAGTGTATGTGAAATAGCGGTTTGTTGTTACGGCGAGTCAGGTGGATGGGTGGGTTGTGCAGTGGTTGGAAGGGGCAAGCTGTTGCCAGCCATCTCTAAGGCTCAGTAATTAGGACCTCATGCTGCCCTCCTTTAAAGCCTGCTGTTACTGTCTCTCCCACCCCGCAGTGCTCTTATGCTTTGCTGCACTCCTTCCTCCAGCTTTCCCTTCCACTCTCTTTCTCTGTCATTACTACCTCGCTCGTTCGCTTTTACGGTGAGTTTCACACTCTTGCGCAACTTCATTTAGCAAGTTCACCAAAATCAATGAGGTTGCTGAGATCACAAGCTCGTTATCCCCACAACGGGACTCCAGTAAAAGGATTACATCCATTAATTAAGATTAATTAAACTCAAAAGTGTTCCCCGTTTGGATGATCAACAGACTTCTTGGCCAAGAGTGTGGAACAACGACACCATACTACCCAACTTTGCCACATGAAACGCCACAGTTTGAGGATGTTGGACATGCTGAAAAAGAATCACAATGTCTTTTTTTCCCCTTACACAAATCAATTGACTGTATTATCGAGTGTTTTCCCCTAAGGTTTTATGGCCGAGAACCCAATAATTACCACAGTGCTGTTACTGTCAGCTCACCTCTGCTCTCACAGGAGAACAGAACAGGATGTTCAGTCACAAGTCATACAATAGTGATTGTTTAAGTGTAGCGAGGGGTAAATATTTGCCTTGCTGAGCACACGTCTGGCTCATGAGGGGGCTGAGGGAAGCTGGCACTGGAGGAATAAAGACACCGAGAGCAGGAGGTCAAGGGCATAAGGAGTCAGGAGATCGGGGAGGGAGTATGAGGAGAGGGGATTGTGGCTATAGGGGACTGTAAGCACCAATGTGAGCTGGGATAGAGAATATTAGCAAAAAGTTTGGCACTGAATTGGAGGTTTGGCACAGTCGTGATTCAACCAGGCTCGTGACAGATCTTTGCACAGCAAGTCCATACGGCAACATCAGAAGGCAGTGTAATAAAAATATGACTTCTGCAGCTTGTGAAGAGTTAAAAGTGAAGCGTATCATTTCTGTACCACTAGCATCACAAGGGCTGGGTGATATGGCCAAAAATATTATCACAATATTTTTTCAATATCATTTGATATCTATATTTATCATTTCATACCATTAAAGGGGAAGGAAATGCATTCCACGCTTGTTAGATCTCAAGAACAAATGTAAACACATAAGTTACATTTTCATTTAGGGCCTTATAAAATCTTTTTTATTTGTTCCCAAGGTCTGTGTTTTCTATTTTGTATTTTATAATTTAATACAAATTAATCATCAAAAATGATGTCTAATGAAATTAATGAAAAAAACTTTAACCATTTATTCAATATTTTAAAATGTATTCAAATGAAAATCTAACAATTAATTTACAACAATATTGCATTTTATTTTATGTCAAATAAGGTGCATGCAGCACAACCATACTTGTATACTGAAAATAAAATAAAACAAAACATTGATGAAATATACATCATCGTTGTATGATATTCCTTAAAATAATAGTAAAAATAATGATAATAATAATAAATATAGCTAATATAACACAGACAATCGCGGCACCTTGGACATACACACCACATGCCAGTTTTCAAGTCATTCGGACTGTTGCGTACTATAGGTATTGCCATTTTTGTGGATTTTTTTTCATTTTATAGCACCACCAAGTTGCTATTCGCCATGCCCTTTTTCACACAACCACAGACTGAGCCCATACATAGGTGTACAGAGTTTGGTGAAATGATCTCACTCCGTTCAAGAGGGATAGCCGTTTTCCGTCACGGACGTGAATCGAAATTTCTTTTTTGATAATTATTGACAATCAGACTCCAGGGAATCTTTCTGCACTGGTTTGGTTCCGATCGGGCAAAAAAATTAAAATAAACTAGGACTAGCTTGCAAAAGTAGGTTTAAAAAAAAATCCAAATACACAATTTTGACCGTTTTTTTATCCGAGACGTTCGTTCTGTCCGCCTTGCGCCAAGGATTCCAATGATATAAGACACTTGAGATAAATGGTTTAGGAGTTATGAGCCATTGCGTACTTTTGATTGCTGTAGCGCCACCATCAGGGCGATTGAGACGAGCCTTGGGGACGTTGTATATGGGATGGGTATGGTTTGGTCTGCCCGATCACTTTTAGGGGAGAATGCTGATACTTGGAAATTCTAACAATTACAATAGGGTTATTTCTGTTATAAATTCTCCAAGTTAAACCGAACTCTTATTTCGGCAGTTTGTCGAAAAGATCTTTGCGTTTCAGACAAAACTGCACTGCTCAGAAAAAGAGACACGAAGAACATGTAGATTTTTACTGCCACACCCCTGACCATCTAGAATAAATGTAGGCTAAATATCGAAAATTACTTAGTTTCAGGTTTCCTGAAAACGCCTTCTGCAATTGGTCGATAATGTAGGCCAGGGGTGCCCAACCCTACTCCTGCCGATCGACTGTCCTGCACAGTTCATCTCCAACCCTAATCAAACACACCTGCCTTTAATTTTCAAGTGATCCTGAAGACCCTAATTGGTTGCCTCAGGTGTGTTTGATTAGGGTTGGAGATAAACTGTGCAGGACAGTCGATCGGCAGGAGCAGGGTTGGGCACCCCTGATGTAGGCCCAAAATCATTTATTGTCTTTACACAGTGAACTAGGATAGGAGCCATTTTACCATTTAAAAAAATTACACACAACAAACAGAAGTCATCATAATTACAAAGAATTAGCCTTCATGTTAAGGTGTGATATTTACCATTGCTCTGTTAAATTTCATGGGCGAAATCCAGTCATTTAGCATCCTAACGATAATTACAAGAAATGGCAATGGCCAATCATTATAATTTTTTTTACAATATGCAAAAGATTGAGGATTAAGGATAAGAGAGGAACTCTGTTGATAAGTGATAATGTTCCTAACATTAATCGCATTTCTTTTTTATTCCCCCTACCTTCCACACTCTTCTATTACTAATTAGCACATAGCTTAGCATCCAGTCCAGCATGTCTATATTTATCTCTCGATAAGCTAGATGTTTTCTGAAGGTTTACCTTCATTTGGGATTATATGTGGTTCTGGTTCAGTGTACAGGAACAATGGTCAGGGATGGTGTCAGGGCTCTGAGGGGGCAGGAGAGAGGCGATCATTCTACCGTCTGGCATGTAATACCACAGATGGGCCCCCCCACAGTGAGTCACAAGACCCCTTTTCAGTTCAATTCAGCAAGGGTTAAAGCTGTCTGTTTGCTGCACAACATTCACCTCACATATTACAAGTAATAAAGCAATAGACAATTTGGTTTATTCACTCCAAATCCATACAAAGATAGAAATTGTAGGATTTCCCTCGTGAAAAAAGTACACTTTAGAATACTTTTAAAAAGAGTGATTATTACAGATCTAATATACTTTAAAAATAACCACCTTAAGTGCACACTGAACATGTTTTTGCACTTAACTGCATGTTAACTGAAATTAAATGAAAATGTGTTATAGTTTAAATTTATATTAAATACAATTAGTCACGTTAGGAGTGTTTTTTCTTTTTCTTTATGCAATTTCATACTTCTCTTGTCTTGAATTATGGTTAAAGTGTACTGCCGAATATACCACTACACTCAGAAAAAAAGGTACAAAAGCTGTAACTGGGGTGGTACCTTTTCAAAAGGTATACTTTTATTCCTTTAATATTTTTTTATTATAAATATAGGACTGACCTGAAGGAAAATGCTATGTCTACTGTAAATGCAGGTACACTCGCTAACTCAATCTCTCACAATACTCTACTATAGCTTCAATGAACAATATCACTGAGATCAAACATGTGTTTAAGTTGCTAAGAGTGGTTGCTAGGGGTGTATATATATATTTAAGTATTTAAATTAATATAAACGTGCGATTAGTCAACTAATGGCTTAAATGAAAGACTACTAGTCGACTAGAAAAAATGTAGTTGGGGGCAGCCCTATTTTTTTTGTGTTTGTCTGTGTCAATACAACTGACCAATCCCTTTTGAGCTTTTTTTTCTTTATCCATTTCTCTCTACGACCCTCAACAAACATCTTCAGCAATCTGTTGGTCCCTCTTCAATAGTTTTGTCCTGCTAAAGTGCCCTCTCCATAATTCAGGTGCCTTTTTGGCGGCTCACTTTAACCCCGCTGGACTTAAAACCTTACACAGGTGAGCCCAGACTTGAACCGTATCCTTTGAAGGTGCTTTCATTCCTCCTAAAAGATGTTTACCAAGCAGATTTAATGTTTCTGGAGACTGACGGAGAGATTCACAGCTCAGAGCAGAGGTGATCCCAGAGGATTAAATGAGTTCACACTCGCTTAGAGCCGGTTCAGGGGTGGCAGGCATCTTTAAACCTGATTAAAGGGATCAGGTGTTTCTCTTAGACTGGCTGTTATAGGTCTCAGATTGTCGTATTGGACACGGTCAGCCCGTAACTCATTCAGCACTCTCGCCGGGTATTTGATAACAGGAGCTGGGTTGGGAAGAAGCACCACAATGCATTCTGGTAAATGTTACATGGGGAATGCTGGCCCTCCCTGCTGGCTGACACCTGATAGCCATATTGGAGTGCAGGTAGGGAGTTTGTCTGTGTTGGACCGGAAAGGTTTCTGTTGTGTGTTTGCGACCCATGAGTCTTAATTACTGTGAATTACTGTCTGTGGGGCAATGGAAAGAAACAGAGAAACGTCCTTGAAAAGGGCAAATGTTTATGATGCAGCTCACCAAAAGGGCTCAATGACTGTTCAATATAACTCGTCTCTCCTAATAGAGGCCACTAGACAAGAGAAAGCCCACCGCTTAAGTATTGTCGAGAGCGTTGTTCTGGCGAATGAAGATAGGTCAAGTGTCAGAGGTCATCTCCTGTTGTGGCTGCCATTGTTTAAACTGCCAGATTTTTATGAAGGTACTTTAGTGTGCTAGACTGTAGAGAAGAGAAGCTGATTCTGGGTGGTCTCTCAAATCATTAAGTGTTTGACAAAGACCTCAAATGCTATCTGAAGTGCTCACTGCAGAAATAAGACCTGAAGAGTATCTCGTATCTATCAGCATTTCCCCCTTAGCATTTTATTTGTCTTTTGGGTCAACGTGACTTCTTGAGAACCAACTGGAGGCAAATTAATATCACTATATTCGGTTTCATATTTGTACACCCTAGTATATCTGTGACCGTGAAATAATAAAGTGCAGTCACACTTTCCACGGTTCAAGTTCTGATATATGTGAGACTCTCTAAAAATGGAGCACTGAACATTTAATAACAGCTTTACCACTGAGGGAATGACTTCATGACCACTGTGATGTATTAGTGGAAAAATATGTCAGAAAAGATGGATATCTGAGAGGGAGGAGTCACAAATGACAAATTTTCCAATGGAAATATTCTCTCTAGAAGGAAAAAGGAAGAAAATGACTTGGTCACAATGACAGATCGCAGCCTTTTAAACTGACCATCTTTTATAGAAGGAATTTATCTTTATAATTGATATACGTCACACGTGTATTTTTGTTGTCATCCCCCAGTTCTCCTTTTTAACCTTAGTCCATCTTTGGCTCCTCCCTTCTTCCTGTCTCAAGCTCCCCCCTTTTCTCAAAAGCTCTCCCTATTTTTTTTACTGGAGAATTGCCCTCTTTTATCCACTCTCTATTTTTTCTCTGTGATGGAGAGCGAGACGGGAGGCACAGGTATCCCTCAAGAGAACAAGCTCTCTGTCATGAGCCCGGGAAGAGTCTGTTGCCATGGGGACGGTGTCAATGGCCTGGAAGGGAGCTGTGGCAAACAAAACCATTCTACCGGTCTAATTTAACCAATCAGAAGCACTCATGGATCAGGGAGGGGGGGTGGTAATACTGCTCCTTAGAGAATCTATTCAAACAGTGCAGTGAGAGACAGTGACCTCCTCACCCGTGATAAGGTGACTGCATGAATGACATTGTTATTTTCAGTGGGCTACCTCACTTTCCAAGGAATTATACAGTATGCTGGACTTACAATACCTGAGGGAATGAAAGTGTCTCTATTCTGTATTCTCTAAAGGTATAAAGAGCATATTTGTGTCATTTCCCATCACTGACGTAAACGATTTACGGCATTGTTCAGAAGAAAGGCTTTATTGCTTCCTTTTACTGCTGTGGTTCTGATGGCCTGTGAAAGATGCATAGTGATTCACAAGTTGATTGGCTGATTAAAATTACTTTTAAACTTGAGGAAAAGCACTAACTTTGAATTAATCAACAGAAATATTGTGAAACGTACAATTTAAAATAACTGTTGTCCATCCTAATATTTTAAAATGTAATTTATTCCTGTGAAGGCAACTCATTACTCCAGTTTTCAGTGTCAGATGATCCTTCAGAAATCATTCTCTGCAGATTTGGTGTTCAAGGAACACTTATTATCATCATGATTAATGTAGCAAACAGTCGACTCAAATGTACAATAGCCAATAACTTAATTTAATATATTTAAATGAATTAAACGAACAAAACAGTCAAAGTTTTGCACAATGTGAAAGTATCATATCGGTTTGCACCGAATATAATGGATATTTAATTGTGCATTTTGATTTCCACCATCTTTTAAATTTAGATATTAGCTATTTCAAAATAAAAGTTAACTAAGGGTTTTTTTGTACACACCTAAAACAACAGGTAATTACTTTGACACTACAAATCCGTTTGCCCCAGATTTGGGGTGCAAGGTGGTCTAACACATGAAAAATGTATGAGAACCAGTGCTTTACTATACTAATTTTAGCCCTGATCTCATGGTCTTGGATTAAAGAGGCACATTTCATGAGCTGACTTTGGACATTGATTCATCGTGGAACTTCTGACTACTAATTACTAGCTTGTCCCACCACCAGCTGATTGGACAGGATGATAGACTCACCAACGACTATGAAACAAAAACCACTCAAACACCATTTAGTCCCACAGCTGTGCTTGATCTTCCCTTCGTCAACCAGCTCCCCCATCTCCTCTCACACAGATCGACAGAACAGCAGTGCAAACACAAGAATCAACAAGTCCATAATCCCCTCCACTTTAAGGCTATCCTAGGTAAGTCTGAGAGGAAGTTCAGCCCCCATCCACAGGAAGCTTTTAGCCACAGGCTTTCCCACAAAATATGCATGAGGCTCAGAGCACGAGGGGATATTCGGAGATGAAGTAGGTTAACCACAGCAAAGAAAAAGAGGGCGTGAGGAATACATCCCTGGAGGCCTCCAGGAGAGTAGAGGAGACCCCCACAGGGAACACTTCTGCAGCTGAAGCAACCAGTCACACCCAAGACCTCAACATTCACCCTTCCAACCAACACGAAACAGATCTGAGGCCAAGTCATAAAACAAAGAAACATGTCACAGAAAAAAGGTGCTTTATTTCAAAAACAAATGTATCCCAAATTTTTTTTTTTTTACAAAACAA
This sequence comes from Rutilus rutilus, assembly GCF_951802725.1. Taxonomy (NCBI): domain Eukaryota; kingdom Metazoa; phylum Chordata; class Actinopteri; order Cypriniformes; family Leuciscidae; genus Rutilus; species Rutilus rutilus. The sequence continues at coordinate 20,676,470 of NC_140231.1, read as the reverse complement.
TGCTCAGTATAATCTATACATTGCAAATACATTTCTTCTCTGCTATTTTTCTTTGAATAATTTTTTGTATTTTTTGTGCATTTTTTTTTTTTTTTTTTTTTACAGTAGATCTTTGTAAAACAAAACGAAAAAGTGAAAAAGACGTTCTGGAGAAGTGTACGTGTTATCCTCTCATCACAATCTGTGTAATGGTGGGTTTTCTAGTGCGTTCCACCGTTGAATCTCAGGCTTCCTAGAGGAACGATAAAGTCAAACAAACTACCAAACAAAACAAGGTTCTCCAAACTGCCAGCATATATACATAACAACCTTGTTTACATTGAATTCTTCACCTTTGCATTGCCCAAAACTGTACACATACATATTTTGTTTTACTTAACTCTTTGATGTGCACTGTAACTCAAGTGTCACATGTCATTTAATGCGAGCAAAACAATTAGTTATTGTCTGAAAATCTGCAAAAAGCAAATCATAGAAAATGGCACACAAAACAAATGACAGTACAAAATATTGTTCTCAGGGCCCATCCTGACCATTATATGCCTCAAAAACTACTCGCATACTTCTTCTGAGAATGATACTCACTCGTTCGTAACTTCTGCATGCACATTATAATGCTTACAGGGCACGTCTTCAGTTTAAGGCACTACAATATCATCTCAAAACCCAACCATATGCATCTGCTAGCTTATTAAGATCCAGCCAACACTAAAAATCAATGACCAATAACACGTGTGTTAGGCTATCGTCTTCTGCGTTAAATTATGTGCGTAAATGTGTGAGATCTGAGGCCAGAAATCTGAACACTATTGCACAGACAATGAGGAAATTCATCAAAACACTGTCGGTTAACACTAGCTGATTGGATTTACATATTACAGACAGACACACGGACACAGAAAACACACACAGAAACACAAGAGACAGGCACAGGACTTGATTTGTGACGTAATGCAAGCCGCTGAATGCAGTCGGACGTTAACACTTGGCAGTGATGGTCTGACGAAGACAAGCCAGACAGCTACATTAATACGGGACAAGTTTTTATGTTGAACAATGGCAGTAGTTTTCGATGTTCAAGACATTGTCCAACCATCTCCTTTTGCAGACAGACTCACACAGCGGCAAACATTTCTGATGGCACAAACAAAAGAAATCCAGAGCTAACAGAGTGACACAGTGGTATGCAAATAGAAGCACCCCATTTCGGCAATCATACTGTCTGGCTTTCTCCCATTGGACTTTATCAAATCCAGCACAGTCCTCCCTGTCTAGCACCTCCCTAAAGCACTCCAACTCTGAATGCCAGTAGAGAGGAAATAAATGTTGCCATGGAAACCGCCAGGCTGTTGACAGGAGCTAATTTCTGCCTCCATCAGAGTGACAGCATTGAAAGTTGACGTGATTCATCGAAACTCATCGCTTACATCGGCGCTGATCTGAAACACTTATCGACAGGTTATCTGAATACAAATTGCATTTGTTTGAACCCCTTTCTTTTTTTGTAGTGACTTCCTTTTAAATGAATCACACAGTACAACTTACTGTGCAAAGGAAAGGAGACTGGCTATTGATTTAGCAAGAAAACCCAACTTAAATCACCCCTGAAATCAACCCTGAACTGTTCACTTTATTGGTGAAACGTAAAGCAGATGTCTTTTTGCCTGACCTTAACAAATGAAGACAATAATTATACCCTCTCTTGGTCCCAAAACATCCTTTAAACCAGCTAGCTATGAAGAGCTAACTAATGATTAGGCTAATGTACAAAAACAAATTGGTATGTGTAAACTACTAGAAAAGGTGCATTTCCTACTAATTTTCTGTACATAACTCTGTTCATCCTTGTATCATTTTGCAGTCTGAAGCATTTCAAGTGTCTACGCAGTCTCTTCCTGCTCATCCTTCTCAGACATACCACTCCCTCCGCGAGATCATAGAGCCATCGGTGTGCGACACGTAGTCATTGTCGTAGCAGTCCTCTGACATGTAGGGGGAGCCGTTGCTCATGACTTGCGGAGCGGCGTACCTGCGGGGCTCTGGCTGCAGCGAGCTCCTCTGGATGTGATGGGCTGGACTTAAGGTCTGCGGATGGCCGGGGTGATGGTTGTTGTGGTAGACGTGCTCATGGTTGTGATGGTTATGGTGGTTGAGTTGACCGCCTGCTTCCCTCAAAGCTCTACTGCGTCCATTGGGTGATCGCTCTCGGTCGAAATCACCCCACTCTTCTCGATCCTTATCCGGGTAGATGGAGCCGTTATCCTGGTTGGATTTGAGCTTGGTGTCAGGGCTTCCTTTGCTGTAGACTTGCTGCAACTCATGGGGCTGGGGAGCCTTCTGCATGTCCGAGGGGCCGTGATACTGCTTTGTGTAGTAGTCGCCGCGGAAAGTCCGCCGCTGACGCTGGTAATAAACACCACCTAGAATAAGCAGCAACAGCAGGAAGAGGGCTCCGCCCACTGCCCCACCCACAATTGAGCCTAGGCTTCCCTCCGGCAGAGGCGCCAGGGTTGGAGAGGTGATGAGGGCTCGCTGTTTATTGCCAGGTGCGGTGGCAGAGATGTCGGCGGTTAGGAGGCGCACAGGGGTGGTGGAGGGCATGGTGGTGGTTGAGGGAGGATCTAATGGAGGGAAGGAAGGAAGGAAAGGCAAGAGGGAAGGGGGCAGGAGGAAGGGATGGACAGACAAAGAAAAGTAGATAATGTCAATGCCAACTACATCCGCATATCATTAACAGTCATATGAATCTGCTTCCAAGATTGTAACATCTTCTAGCATAACATCTAGAATGACCAACAGTTGCCATGGACGTGACAGTTTCAGGTTTTGGATCAGATCTTTTATTGAAAGGAAGTGATTGCAAACCTTCTGACAGCTTCAAAACCTAAAACTGTTGTCCAGAGCAAAGACTAGAAAACAAAAAACATGAAAGTGAAAGAAGAGTTGAGATCTTCATGATAAGGGATTCATGAGGAGCTACATACTAACATCTCCAGCTAACAATGAAGTACAGCCGTCTGCAACAATGAAACCTAATGAGCAACATTTGTGTTAGCTGAGAGAGGGAGTATGTATGACCACATAGCTGAGTGATTAGAAAAAAAACAAAATGGAAGGAAGGGGTCAGTGAAAGGGTACGAGCTACTGGGGGAGGGGAGGGAACAGACATCGAGAATACCCTGCTAACATGACTTGACTGGTGCAAGGATAGGAGATTGAGCTAACGCCATTACCATGCATTGATCGCTTGATTGTGTTAGGGAGCAGCGTGTTGCGTTTCATCATTCTGGAGCATGCATCTGTACTATGCAAGTAGCGTTCACTGAGGCTGGGAGCTGAAAGTCAAACTATCCCACTACGGAGTGTCCTGTTCCCGGCGCAATGAGAACTATTTGGCTGGCTGTGAAGTGTGTGAATGCATAGAGTGCAGACGTGTAAGTCGCAGGAGTCAGGGCTGCAAGCTCTTCAGGGTTAACGTGGTTCAAATGCTCCAGCTAAAGTGGGGAATAATTTGCTCATCCTCACTGGAATGAATAATAAACGTAGCATACATAAAGCATTCCTGGACTATATTGTTCCCGCAGGTCAAATGTAATTTGGATGCATCTGTGGGTCTGGTGAGAGAATGTATATGCATGTAGGAAAGAGCAGCTATATGGTTCAGAAAAAACTGAAATGTTCCATTCATTCTTTTGGAAACATTTTTTATACAAAAAGTTTTGAAATATTTTTGCACTTCCACAGTATTCCCAGCGCAAACATTTCTTGCATTTATTAAACCACAGGGATAGTTCACCCAAAAATCTAAGTTGTTACCAAGGCATGGCACGGCACGGGGCCCAGTACAAGTTAGAGGATGCGGGGCCTGGTGCAAACCACCCTGGTTGTCATTATTTACTCACCCTCGTTTCAAGCCTGTATGTGGTTATTTCTTTGAGTGCAATACAAAAAGAGAATTTCTGGAGAAAATTCACACAGCTATTTTCCATGACTTTTCAATGAACAAGGTCTGAATGATTAATTACAGAATCTGAATGGTTTATATATATATATATATAAAAATTGATAATGATTTACATTTTGGACAGTTCCTCACATAAAGCTAATGTACGACTCCAGAATACTTCAGAAAACTACAAAACTACGAATACGATTATAGTGCATTTTTGGAGATTAACACCATGAACCACAGTTGTATAAAAATTAAAAACAAATAAAAAAAATCGGCATGAACATTCATCAAAATATCTTTGATCCACAGAAGAAATAAAGTCATACAAGTTTGCAACAACATGACGATGAGTAAATATTGACAGAATTTTAATTTTTGTGTGAACTATCCCCTTAAACCACAAGGACATGGATAATGTCAATTTATTCTAATTTATTCAATTTCACCCAGCGAGTTAAAGAATAATTTGTTTCAATCAATAAACACTAGAGCTTCTCGCCTCCGCACGTCAATGTCCAGAAAGGAAGAGAACAGGACATAAAGAGAGGTCAAGTCACAGAAAGGTCAGAAATCCCTCCCCCTCTCATGCTTCTCTTCTCTGTGCCTCCATAAAATCCAATTTATCACAAATTATGTACAGTATGTGTTAACCCATGCCTGTCCGAACACTGTACATATCATTCAAACCTAAATGTGATTGGTTCATCTGGAGGCAGTGTGTGGGTGTGTATCTGGGGGGGGTGACTGGTGACCACACAGGTAGTGGCAGGGTGTTTAACATGCAGGACAGGTTCTGCCCACCCATACTCATGCATAAAGATCAGTGACTAACAGCAGACACCCACAGTCACTCAGTCAATACGCAAACAGTAGCAGTAGGCATTCTAGTAGAAACGACTCACGACTCAAAAAACTTACGCAAAGGGACTCTTAAAAAAAGACATAGGCAGACAGCTTTGACATAAAATGCAAACACGCAAACAACAGAAACACATAGCTTCATGCATGCATATGCTGAATCTTTCTCAAGCATTAAAAAAAAAAAAGTAAAAAGAAAAAACGAAAATACATAATTAATGGCGGCTGAAAAGAGCTGGTGAATGTTTCATGAATCTAGGACATCTCTCAGTCAAGTTTGCTTCCGCTCTATTCTCCCCTTGTATAACTGCGTGACAGTCTCAGAGATGTAAGTGTGCACGAGGGAGGGAGGGAGGGAGGGAGGGAGAAGGGGGGGGGGGGGGGTAATGTGTGTCTCTATCACAGAAACTAATTAAACAACAGTTTTCAATTTTCAAGTTTAATGTTTACACAAAAATGATAGGAGATAAACACCATGGAGTTTGACAGTGGATACCTGTCTCAGAGGTCAATTAGACCATGACTCATGAAACCCAATAAAAACCAAATCAAACTTTTTTAAAAGAGCCAAAGCTGAACTTAATGGAGGGCCAATGACCTTCAGGCAAAGGCCTCATGCAAATGAACATGATTGGGAGCTTCTGTGCCTAAAAAAAAAATGGATCAGGATCCATGTAACTTTGAGTGATGTGAGATAGGTGGGTTCTAGAGAAGAAAACATTAAGAAACATCTTGCTTGAAATAAGTAAATGAAAGAATTAATGCGAGAAGTACATTTTTGGGGGGGATTTAAGCCAACATTTCAACAAATTTGACTGGTTAAGTTGTGTTGTTTGCTTATTATTGTTTCTCCAGCTTCACATGGGAAACATATTGATAAGATGGGTATGGCAAGTTTCAAGTCTCTCACTCACCCTGAATGCGTATTCTAATGTCTCGACTGCGCAGTCCAATATCATTTGCCACCTCACACCTGTAAACGCCAGAGTCGTTCTTCTGCAGGGGCCTCATAAAAACCAAAGAGTTATTCAGCACCTCTGCTCCATCTGGCATTTCTCCATCCAACCTACAACATACAAAACATGTCAAATTGCTTCCAAATAGCAAGATCTTTCATCTGCCCAGACACTGTGGAAAATGTCAGTAGCAGTAGTAATTTACAGAGTAAATCAAAAGTTGGACTTTTATCTAACTGCTTTTTAAAAAAAAAAGTAAGCTTTTTTTTGTGAAATGGATGAATTGGACCAGATAAGGAAACAGCCAACAAGTGCCCAGCATACATGGGAACTCCTTCAAGATGCATAGTTGAGGGAGTCGCCAAATAAAACAAGTTTTGACTTGTTAAACATATTTTTGTTTGTCCATAACTACCATATGTCATTTCATGGGGACCAATTATGCCAATTTCACTTTTATATTGTTTTTGAACATAAATGTATGTCCGCAGTGTGTGTACACCACCCTTTTGTTGTAAAGATCCATCCACTCCGTTTGTTATTTCCCCATAAATGCTCATTTCAAGACACTTTCAGATTTGAGTAAGACATTTATTCTTATTAAAGCTACTAAAGTTATAATCAAGAGCAAAGAGTGATTTTCTGTTTTTCTTCTGTTGTTTGATTCATATTTACAGCATACAGCAGTATATATTGCATATTATGCTGCGGTTACTTTAATACACAGATCTAATATACACATGCTATTTCTTTCCCCGCTGTTTACGTTCACGGACATAACTGACTGTGTGTATGTGTTTGACAGTTTAAGAGCAAAGACAGGAAAGAGATCTTAGTTTAAAACGCGCGCCAGTCAGTTTTCGGTGCATGTGCATTGGATGTGTGCGCTCAGAAAACCATATATCAGAAGTTTAAACTGATAAGGCTTTAAAACAAAATGGCCATAATACACTTTCAAGATGACAAAAAACTGCAATGGTCACATGAGCGTGACCACGATAGATAATAATCAAAACCAAAAAGATGTTTTGTTAGCTTTTGGCAGAGTATCCGAGGCACGAGCTGTAAAGGCACAGTGCTATTCGGGATAGGTGGGTGGGGAGCAGCAGCTCATTTGCATTTAAAGATACATGCACGAAAACGGCATGTTTTTGCTTCCACTCAAAAATGTCCATTTACAACATGGGATAATAAATGATCTGTGGGGTATTTTGAGCTGAAACTTCATAAAACACATTCTGGTGTCATCTAAGCCTCTAAAAAGGGGGCATAATAGGTCCCCTTTAAATTAATCCATTATGGCTATTTTCAACAAAGAATGAGTTGGTGTGTCCAAAATTTTAACATATGACTGCTTGAGGCAGATTTAATCACAATTAATAAATGTTTAAGCACACGATTGACTTTCAATCTTTCAAATGAGCAAATACTGACGAACATAATATATTAGTGGCAGAGAACCGATTTGCTTTGAATGTGTACAATGTTTGGGCATTCACTCATGAAACTGGTCCATTTGCATTGAAACCTGACAGTTCGAAAGCAACTATTGGTGTTGTGAATCATAGAGATCATCTGCTGATTGAGAGGAGTTCAGGAAACCGGCATTAACACTCTTGAACCCATTCCGGACATGGTGCGCTGTGGCTATTGTGAGTGTAGTGGTTACACACCTGATCCATCTGAAGTGCTGGGCAGGCGGGTTGGCCTTGGCTTGACACTTTAGTTGCACATTCTCCCTGCCCACATACCAGTCGCCGTCATAGCCCAGCACCAGGATGTCTGGAGCAACTGCGCACACACACACAATGCACAAAGGGATCATTCAGAGTAGTGTAAGAAAGGTAAGGTAAGGCTGTGCCTTGTTAAAGACCCTATGAAATGACATAACGAGTGCAGTTTTCTGGTCCGGTGTTGACGCATCTCCTATTGAAACAGGAAGATTTGGCAGGACATATCAAAGGTTCCTGTTTTTTAAATACCCAATAGGTTTTAGTTACATCACAGCCATACACCATGATCTGCTACCTGCTACAGTGGGTGTTATGTATTAGGGGGCAGGGCATTCTCATGCTAGAGAGCATTTGATTGGATTAAAATGTAACAAATTTATGATGGACGGAAGGACAGACAGATAGATAGAAATAAATTAGTAATTTATGACACAACAACATTAATGCTAATTGATCATAAAGAAACAATTCACCATTAGGACTCTGTGTCTGACCAGAAAAGAACCACTTACAAAGACTAAAGACACTGTATTGATTTGTGCCTTTAGAAAAGCTCTTTAAAGTTCTTTAAGTGAGCGTGCTGAATTAAGATGTCTTGCAGACCAAATGAGATGAAAAAGACTGATGGAAAATGAATGAAAGAATCTTTCGTGACTATAGTCATGTCCCATGACTGATGTGACCTCTCCCTTCCCATACTCCCTACATCGGCTGCTTCCTGTACCTGCCTCTCACCACTACATCAATATTTCATTTAAGAGACATCTGCGCTTACGCACTCGCCACCACTGCAGACACACACTTACACGCCTACCTCACTGCTCAATGGTGCTTAGAAGTCTGTGTGTAGAAATCGTTAAATGACGCTGTCAAATCTTTCGTCTGAATATCAATACCCTTATTCATTAGAAGTCCATGAAACCTTAAGGACTGTGTCCTAGTGAAAGAGCTTTTAGCTCCATCATGCACAAGACAGCATCAAGACATCATGTCATGTGGATAGTTACCGCACTGGGGTGATTTGTAAAACAGATGTAGGCTCTGGACATAAATCTGACTGCTTTGACTTGGTACAGAAAAAAAAAGTTAATGTGAAATCTTCATGGGTTTGTTGAACGTCAAGCAAACAAAAACAGGCTTGCGTGCACACAGGAGCGAGTACCAAATGAGCATAACATTTCAATTTGGTAAGTAAATAAGTTTAGCGGCCAATTGGGTGATAACTTTATCAATGCTACATGGATTCACAGGTTTTTTTAATCTGATGCAAGTGATGTGAGCAAAGGAAAAAAAGATATGCTCTAATGCTGAGTGTCCATACAGAATTCCAGATATGATCTCACTCTGATTCACAATCTTTCAGCTCAATATGATTGTGAATAAGCCAGTTTAATTTGGATATAGAGTATTAAGTTACAAAGACCACTTTCCTTACTTATAACAGACAATCATTCTCAGGCAATGCTTACACATTGAAAATTGAAAAATATTCAACTTTAAACTGCATTTCTTGCATTTTTAAATTTCAGTTAAAAACTACAGGAAAAATCTGAAAGAGTGTATAATAAAATAAATCAAAACATTCAATGAACAAACTTTAATGAGAAAAACATTTTCCATGAGGTTCTTTGAAAATAACACGCACAATAATGCTCAATAATCAAAAATGTATTATTCTATTCTATTTCATTCATTTAAAACAAAAAACAAAGCTGCAAGTAAGGATTATTTATGTCTGGTAAATTTGCTCAATTCAAACCTTTAAAAAACCTAAAAATCTGATACTCACACTGTACATTGACAATATAGGGTATTCTGAAGTCGCTCTGCAGAGCGGGATGTTTCACCAAACATGTTAGCGTGTGTCCTTGGGAGTGACGGGACGGCTGCCAGGTGTAGTGCACCTGGGTCGTAGTGGTGCCGTTGACATCGTCCTGCATGTGGGCCTCAGACGTGCCGTACAGATTAGTCTCCCAGGAGACCTCGGCGGGGGGTCGAGCCCTCTCAGCGATGCATGTGGCCACCGTGGTTTCATTGCCACCGTCGATCAGAGCGGACGATCCGGCCGAGACGTACACCTTCGGCTCCACTAAGACAGACAGAGACATACGAGTTAAATGGACCACACTGCTTGCATTTAATTCTGCACTTTAATGTGAGGAGACATGCTCACACGATTACTCGAAAGATGTATCAAGATAATGAACCCAGGTAAAGGAAATCCATTCAGATGAGAGTACAAAGCTAAATAAAAGCTAATTCTTTCAGCATCAAGAATCGCTCTGGTACCACAGCCAATAAATTCATAAACTGATAAGCTTGACTGAGAATAATTCGATTTGCTCTGAGAAGAAATGAAAGACTTATCAGACTGAAATAAAAAAAAAGAATCCTCTATGGTAACTACCGGCTGAGAGCGGCCTCGGTTTCTCATCAGAGAGCACTAAGTGCTTTTCCAGAGAAGATGAAATTATTTGTTTTAATGGCTTATCCAGTTTACATGGCAGAAGGGGCGGGGCTTGGGCGTGTGCGAGAGCCGTTATGAATCCAGCAGTGTTCAGGGCTGGAAAACTGAGCTTTGCGGAGACTGACAGCGGCTGACAGAAACATTACGTGTGGGGCGCTGTCCCCTTCCGTTCCTCCGCTCAGTGTCATCAAAGGTGGGAGATGAATGGGAACGTTTTCCTGGGCTCTGTGACAAGGGAGGCCCACTAAGTCAAGAAGGGCTGTGATAATACAATTCATACATTGATATACAATACCATTTAAAAGTTTGGTGTCGGTAAGATTCTTTTGTAAGATTCTTTTGTAAGTTTCTTATGCTCATCAAAGATGCATTTATTTGATCGAAACTACAGTAATACTGTGAAATAATATTAAAATAACCGTTTTCTACTTTAATATATCTTAAAATGTAATTTATTCCTGTGATGACAAAGCTGAATTGATTTTGTTATTATCATTAATGTTAGAACCATTGTGTTGCTTAATTGTTTGTTTTTGTGTGGAAACAGTGATGCATGTTTTTCAGGATTCTTTGAATAGAAAGTTCAAAAGAACAGCATTTATCTTTACTGTCACTTTTGATCAATTTAATGTAACATTGCTGAATAAAAGTATTAAATTTCTAAAAAAAAAAAAAAAACCCAACAACTTTCAACTTTCAGTGCATCATGATAATTTCTCTCAAAATATACAGATATGCATATCATTTCCTACAGTGATAATGCTAAAAAAAAATGCTATTCAAAATTAAAATAAAAGGCATTTGGACACTTTACGGTGATGTCTTTTATCATGATGTCTTATGTAATGAAAAACAGCTCAGTAAAATTTAAGTTAGTTTGGACTTATACCATCATTTAGCATCAAAATGTGCATCATATTATGAGGTAGTTGGCGATACTCTGCCCTATTTTATAATAAATATTAATTTGCAGAAGTCAATAGACAGGTACCGAATGCATCAATACTCATTGACTAGCCTTTGTTTCTCCCTCTCTCTTTCTCTGCCATGAGTTTTTCTCTTCCCATCTTGTGAAGTATTAACATTGGCAGCTGACCTTCAGAGACGACAGTAGCAGCTGTGGTCGTCGTACCTCCAATGGTCCACTGGTGTGTGGGGTGAGTGACACGTCATAAGTGCCTATGTTCGTATGTGCTCTATGCCCAATGTGTGCAGCAAATCTCACGTCACTTTAAACAACAAATTCAACAGGACTTTGCAATGACATCCTTGACCCTAAAGTGCAGTGAATCCCAAAGGCAGCAGGCATCTTTCCCACACTCATACACTCCTGTCTCTGCACACACACACACACAAAACATTCCTCCTGATCTAATTATAGCTCCGGCGCGTGTTCTCTTCCTCCCTCAATCCTGCTCTCTCACTTCACCACCACTTTCCATACTCCTGCATCCCCCCCCCCCAATCTCTCCTTTCATTAAAGCACTCAGTCCCTGTTCGTCTCTGCTCTCATTTACGTTCCGCTTTTCCTCCAATTGCACAGCTCATTTTATCTATGACATCATCTTTTTCAATTTATCTTTTGCTTGTGCTTTATGAACCTTCACTCAACTTGTCTGTCTGCTTGTCATTTATTACTCTAACAAGACGTCTACACTGGATGTGAGTGGCATAAATCAAAACTAGATTGTCATTTAAAATAACAGTTTTCTATTTTAATATATTTTAAAACGTAATTCCAGTGTTCCTGTGATGACAAAGCTGAATTTTCAGCATCATTACTCCAGTCTTCAGCGTCACATGATCCTTCAGAAATCATTCTTATATGCTGATTTGATTCTCAATAAACATTTATTATTATTATTATTATTATTATTGATTATCAATGTTGAAAACAGTTTTTGCTGCTTAACATTTTTGTGGTAATGGTGATGCTTGGATGAATAGAAAGTTCAATAAACAGCATTTAAAAAAAATGTCATCATACTAAAACAATACATTCAGGGTTAATTTTTATATCAATGGATTTCATTTGAAAATAAAGTCTTTTTTTTTCATTTCATTGCTGCTGAAGTCTATTTTTGAAGTTCACTGTGTAACCTTCATCTTCAGCTATCAGAGGAAACGGTGACTCTCCTCATGCCTCCATAGTGCAATACATAATTGATATACCTAACATAAAGCACTGTGCGTGTAAGCTTCCTTGTTGTCTCTTTTGTACACCCAGATAACAAAAGCACACAGCTTCGTTCAGTTGTATCTGTGTTTAGCAGATCAGATGGCTCTGGGGGTTTGGTGGAGGAAGAGAGTTTAAACATCACCATGTTCTCTGAAAGAGCTGGACGGTCTCCCAAAGCACTGCTTTCATTCCTGCCCTGGAGTTGCTCTTAATGTTTTTCCACCCTTTCGCACACACGCCGCATACTTGCCCACTTACACAAATCAGCAGCTGCGATGCGCATCCACACGCACGCCTTTCTTTGTTTGTCGACCGCGCACATGCACAAGGTTTGTCACGGCACTTTAGCATTAATACACAAGCACCACGCTATGAGTGCATAATCTAACTTAATCAGACTGCAAAAACACACGCATACAGACACACCGTCTCAAGTTACCTAGCACGCTGACAGTGGTGGAGGCCTGTGTGTTACCCAGCGGAAAGGTGGCAACCTTGCAGGTGTACACGCCGATGTCAGCGAAACCCACGTCTTCCAGCACGATAGTGGCGTCATGCATAGAGGGCGAGCGGAAGGACAGGCGTCGCTCATATTCAGGAGGGATGGAGATGCCAAACATGGGGTTGTACACGGCCATAGTCACCCATCCAGTGGGCAGCTTCCTCTCCCAGGAGCTCTGCGTCAGGCTGAGGTTTGTGTCCACCTGCACCCTGCAGCTGAGGGTGACGTTCTTTCCCAACACAGCATTCACCTTAGGGGGGACAACCACCTGACTGCCATACACCACCCCTAGGGGACAGAAAAGAAGACATCGTTAGTCAGGACAACTGAGCAGCTGCAGAAAAGAACTCTTGAGCACTTGTCCACCATCTCAACTGACAAATCCGTTTTTATCCAGTTCAAGCTCCAATCAATCAGATGCCAAGGTCTCTTAGCAGAGCTCCTAATTCCAAATGAGAAAAGTTCCCTTTTGCTTAGACGTCTGACAAGGAGACGGATACTACACCGGTTAGCTGGTGTAATTTGCTGTGCTGTAGAAGGAGCAAATTAAATAAGTTTTATTGTGCTGGAGAGAGGCTAAAATTATCCCTAACATTTGACTTGCTGCAAAAACCCTCATTTCAAAAAAAAAAAAAAAAAAAAATGGGTCAGGAACAATGGAATCAGAGCACACTAGAGAGAGAGAGAGAGAGAAAATTAAAACTAAAGCCAGGCTGAAAAATAAAAATAAAAATAAATGAAACAAAATAAGAATTTAAATTAAATGTAAGAAATGAAACAAAAAACATTTTATTAAACTGGCCAAATGTTGTTGTTGTTTTTCAGCAATGCAAATGAACATATACTATAAATTAATATTAATTGTATTTAACTATACTACTAGATAATGTAGAAAAATATAAAATAAAATTATATTGTCTTTACTTATGTAGGACAGTAACAAAGTACATTTACTTGAGTACTGTCTTTAAGTACACTTTTTAAATATCTGTACTCGAGTTTTTTTTTTTCTGGAAACTTTTTACTTTAACTTCACTACATTTGAAAGACAAATATCGTACTTTTTACTCCACTACATTTCTATTAAAGTCAATGAGTAGAAAGTAGTAACGTCAGTCAGTGGATGATTTTGGTTGCAGGGGTTGCATTTTGGTTGGAAATGAAAGTCGGGTTGACGTCAGAACCTGACTTCAGATTGACGTAAGAACCCGACATCGGGTGACGTCAACGTCTGACGGACCCGACTGATGTTGGATTCTGACGTCAACTCGATTGTCATTTTCAACCACAATACGATATTTTTTTTACCCATGAATTTGTTTCATTTAATTTTCATTTCACGGTTTTATTTTTTAACACTAATCTCAAGTTGAACAATGGAGCCAGAGGAGACTAGAGAAAAAAAAGAACTAAAGTCAGACTGATTTGTTGGTGCGCAGAACAATGGCTGACCGGCAAAAGCACCGGTCTGTGCAGCCATTGGGACCATAGGGCTTTAAAATAGGAACAACATGGGCATTCACCACAAAAACTCTGAGTGTTCTCCTCCCTACCTCCTTCTCTTCCTTTCCGTTTGCCTACCTTCCATCACTCAGCCCGTCATCATTTTTTCCTTTTTCCATTTGCTGAACAAAAGCTTAATTATGTTTGAAAGAGGGTGTGCGTGTGTGAAATGAGTGCAAAAGGGGAGTGTGCGGATAAGACTGCGAGACGAGACCAAGGGAGAGACGAGAGCTAAAAGATGCCAAAGAAACAACAAAGGCCACACGAGGACAACCTGTGTGTCTTATTACACCCAGACAGCTGTGCCCGCAGCCTCTGAAACCACGTAGCGCACAGACACGCGAACACGCTGCGCAGTCGCACGCGTTCTCTAACATGTGGCGACTGAGGCAAATCAATGTGTTCTGCTGGGAGATGATGGAATTAAAATCATCTGGGAGGATCTTCTCTGGATTCCCACATCAACAGCACATCAATCATCTGCTGGAGTGTACAGCGGTACCACAGTACCAACAATTTACTACAGTACAATATAATTTTGCAAATTTCGGTACAATGTGCTGCTATCCAGCAAAGTTTGGAAGGTCAGACAGCATGATTAGATTCATTAAATTACTTAAAAGAATAGTTACCCCAAAAATTAATAGTCTGTCATCATTTACTCACTCTCATGTTGTCGGATTACTTTCTTCAGTGAAACACAAAAAATATATACATTTAAAAAAAAAAAAAATTGTTCTTACAATGAGTTAAAGGGTTAAGTTCACCCAAAAATGAACATTCTGTCATTAATTACTCACCCTCATGTCATTCCAAACCTGTAAGACCTTCGTTCATCATCGGAACACAAATTAAGATATTTTTGATGAAAACCGATGGCTCAGGAGGGGCTCCATTGACAGCTATTTAATTTGAACACTTTGAAGGCCCAAAAAGGTGAGATGGTCCTCACTGCAGAACATGAAATCCAGGGGGAGGAGTTGGATCCAGATCCAACTGCTCCCACCTTACATATACCTAAACTTACCCATCTCCACACCCCCTGATCCCTAAACCCACCCCTAACCCTACCCATCTCCACCCCTGATCCCTAAACCCACCCCTAAACCTACCCATCTCCACCCCTGATCCCTAAACCCACCCCTAAACCTACCAATCTCCACCCCTGATCCCTAAACCCACCCCTAAACCTACCCATCTCCACCCCTGATCCCTAAACCCAACCCTAAACCTACCAATCTCCACCCCTGATCCCTAAACCCACCCCTAAACCTACCCATCTCCACCCCTGATCCCTAAACCCACCCCTAAACCTACCCATCTCCACCCCTGATCCCTAAACCCACCCCTAAACCTACCCATCTCCACCCCTGATCCCTAAACCCAACCCTAAACCTACCAATCTCCACCCCTTAGATCTGGATCCAACTCCGCCCCCTGGATCTCGTGTACTGCAGTGAGGTGCTACTGAAAAAGGTAGGAAAAACAGTGTTAAAATAGTCCATGTGCCTACAGTAGTTCAACTTCGATTTTATGAAGTGACGAGAATACTTTTTGTGCGCCAAAAAAAACAAAATATCGACTTTCAGTCATTTCTTCTCTTCTGTGCACGAGAGCACCATGACGCATGCGTGACCTCGCGTGAGTCTTCCTCTGCTTGTAAGTCACATATGTCAGAACGCCAGCTCCTACGTCATCAACACGCGTATGCGTCATGTTATGTATCTTAAATAATGTTCTGAAGATGAACGAAGGTCTTACGGGTTTGGAACGACATGAGGGTGAGTAATTAATGACAGAATTTTCATTTTTGGATGAACTAACCCTTTAATTGGGTCCAAAACAATTAACGATTCATCTACTGGTTTTGTATTTGATATTAATTTATTTACAGACAACCAGTTTCTTTTCAATACTGCCTGAAGGTAATCCATTTACTGACATATCGATTTAGTATTGATACAATCAATCCAATCCTACCAGGAGTTTCCAATGAATAAGATGTACACAAAGGAACCCCAAGTTTTAGCAAAAGAAGAGCCTTAAAGCAGCCATCTTAAGAGTATGAGCTTCTCCACACAAACATATTCATTTATGAAGGCTGGCCGATTTCTGACCTGAATCTGAGAATTAAAACCAGCCCCTCATGCAACCGCATCGCTTTGGTCCAGTCAGAGCAACACTTCAAACAAAACTAAATATCTGGATTTAATCTGCAGAAGAACATCCATGTTATACAGTGACCAGCTCAGAGGAAGACATGGAATCTGTAATCGATAGAAAGGAAAAGAAAAAAAAGTTTAAAAACAGAGGGTACAGATAAATGTTAAACGCAACAGGCGGTGTGAAAGATCAGTGAAGATCTTGTGAAGAGAATACTGGAGCATTTTCAGACAAATAAACAGAAAAACTGTACGCACACACCCACCCGCTCACTCACTCGGGCTCTCAAACGACAACGCTAATTGCAACAAGCTGCCGGTCGGAAGATGTAATCGTAAATCAAACCCCGCCGTATTGCTTGGCAACAGACTCCAAACATTCCGCCGGAGAGTTTGTCTTGCCAGCAACGACCCTCCCTCTTTTGTCTCGACGGTACATCCTCGCTGTGACTAGAAGAGGAGGAATAAGAGAAGTGACAAAATGTGGCGAATCAGAATCATAAAGGAAGTTTGGAAGTGGTTACAACTTCATCAGCGCCAGAAGTTTAGCAAAGCCAAAAGATGACCTCACAGGAATGGATGAGCAAGAGAGGAAATGATCTGAAGGATTTCAGGCTGTAGGCCTAAATGTTGACTAACTTTATGCCGTCAGCATTTAAACAAAGGCATTTTAGGCCACTGAGTCACCGGGAATGCCAAAATGCAGAGCTCTCCATCCTTAAATCACTGGATTCGTAACAAACAAGCCACAAGGTTCCTGCTTGGATCTAATACAGTGTCACTTATATGACTGATGGGTACATAAGCATTGAAAAAAGATACACACCACCTTAAAGGTGCAGTAAGTGATTTCTGAGAATCACTCGAACACGGTTGATATTTGAAATCAACCCAAACAAACAAACCCATCCCATTATTGCTCCGCCCACAAAATGCAATGTAAGAGTGGATGTCTCTATCATAGCCGAAGCGAACCAAAATAAAGCTTTGCGAAAAATAAAGCGAAGATGACAAACAAAAGACAAGGAAGAAAAAAAAAAAAACATTCAGTACACTAGTATATAAACCAGCAAGAGTTTGTTGTTGGTTGCCAGCAGCACACCAATGTTACTCACATATGGAGCAGAAACAACGAAACCACTGCGTAATTTTCAGCCATTCCCGCTTAAGTCTCTCCAGCGCTGGAAAGATTTTCTAATATTAACACGGGTCCTAAAGCTCTTGCCTGATCATAACCCTTCTTTTTCCAGTGACCTTTTCTCTTTTGAAATGTCTCTCAGCCATCTTTCTTTGTAAAGTCACTCTTCAAATCTCCCTTTTGCTCACTCTCTTTCCACCCCAATCATGAGTGTATTCCCCCCCTACTGCTGATTGGCTACAAGTGTGTAGCCAGAAATCGCTTACTGTACCTTTAAGAACAAAGCAAAATAGATGGTATTTATCAAACATTCTGGTAAGCTATTAAGTTTTTACTTTTAATTCAGCCTGATCCGCTTTACATACAGTCTTCATTTGAGCTTTGTTTTAATATTTATGCCTAAAATCTAAACTTAAAAATTATTTTGCAGCCTTGTAAACCATATTTCCAAAAGTAAATAATGTAGTTATTACACTCACAATTCTGTTTGGTGCCACTAGTAGAGCAAAAGGACACACTTTTGGGTTTAACACTTTGGCCCATCTGTGACGAAAGAAGCAATAAACAGGCTGACATGAGAAAGAATTGTCTGACTAATATTTTACCCCCAAAGCAAAAGAAAAATTAAGCAATTGTATATTTTATTTTTCATTGTGAAAGGTGAACCAAACATTTCTTGATGGTTTTGGTAAGATCCACTCTTCTAAGTTGCTTAGGAGTATTATATATATACTTTCTACAGTATATAGATGAATATATATTACACAGGGAAAACTCACTTTAAAGAATCTTGTGAATAAGATTTGGGTTATGTCTTCTTTCATCTAAAGTAGGGCCAAGGTACTAAAATGTGCTATTCAGCTTCAGGTAAGAAAATAAATAAATGTATTAATTGTTACTAAAAAAAAAAAAAAAATTGTGTATTCATTTATACTTTAATTTCATTTAAATGAAATCATTAAATACTAATATTTAATATTTATCTTATTTTTTTAACATTATCTTTTAATAATTAATATATATTTTTGTTCCATTTAAAATTCCCAAAAGAAACGATTATGTACCTCTCTTATTTGTTTTTTCACAGGTTTAAGCTAAAAATAAGAATTTCTGATAATGTGTTTAAGACTAGCTTCGGCATGCCTAGCCACATACTCCACGAAGAAGACAATTTTACCAACATGTGCCATGTGCCAAACAAAACGTTCCCTAATGCACTAATGACTAATGTGTTTTATTAACAAAATTGCTTCAGAGTCTGAGAATGAAATTCAGTAGAGACAAATTCTGAATGGTGTAATAAATGTGAATTATACAAACTCATGAATGCTCCACACAGCACAGTCACTGCACCACACACACACACACAAATCCGTACAGCCTGAGAGGTCAGAGCGGCACAGGAAGTTAACTGTCCTGACAGCAAGGACACCGAGCTCCCAGAAGGGTTCGCTCTCTATTCTGCCACAGTCAGCTATTCTGCCACACGCACAATCTACCTGCAAGGTGTGTTGGTGCATGTGAGGGTGTCTGCGCGTGTCTGCGGGAGAAGCTGCACGTCTGTGTCCTGTGAGGTGACAGGGTTCAATTTTCCCTCTCAAAGACAGTTTGTATTCATCCCACATGGCAGGTCGCAATGGAGCTATCACCTCTGCTATGACTCAGCAGATGGGCTTAACTTTGCCACGTCTCCTTGACCGAAATGAAGATCCATGCATGAAGTGGAAGAGAAGGTAGAAGGAGAGTGAAATATGAAGAAAGAAATTAGTTTGTCATTAAACATCCTCACATTCCCTTTATAAACATTCCCTCCTCAGGTCAGGTTAAAACAACAAAAAACTTAATCTCCATAAACAATTCCAACCAAGATCAACTCTCACTAACAATATCAGCTCAGATTCACATTCTGTTGTGAAATATACGCCATGTAATAATCCACAATCATAGAGATTCTCCTGATTTGACCTGGGGATTGGCTGATGAAATAACTAAAATGTTATTCACCTTCTTCAGATGAGAAGAAAAAAATAAAATAATTCAGATAAATGAATACACAAACTTTAATGCTTATTTTTCAGACATACCAACAACAGTTGTTACTATATTATGAAATGTATTATGCTAATTTTTCATCTATTACGTTAGTATATTTTTCTTTTGCACAGATAAGCTGGAACTGACCTGCGTAAATTGCATTTTAACCGTTTACTGCCTTTCCATTACATGAATGTGACAAAATACTTTACTAACTTCTGACCTTTTTGAGGAAACTACTTTCAAAATATGACAACGATGATAAATGACCATACAGTGACTGTAGAGGTAGAGCATGTACAAGAGGACAGGTGTTCTGGACAGAGACAATGAGCTTAACAGGACTGAATCTGCACACGCCAGACACAGACGCATGAAAGAGGGCCGGAGATGCTGAATGAAAATAGACCTTGGTGAATGAAGAGCTAAAGGTCGTGTAAAGAAAACGGCAGGCGTGCAGGATGGGGCTAAAGGTCTTATGACAATGGTGTTGTGTGTGTGTGAATCTGTACATTAAAAGACAATGACAGGCACTGACGTTAAGGGGTTACACCATTTTAGTATGTAGCAGCAACAACAGCAGAAGTGGCTTCAGGTTTCACATAAATGTGGTCACTGCATCTCCAGCGGCCTGAGCACTCAGCAGGAACGCACCAGGGACCTCAAACAAGTCTCCGCTTCCCTGAAAAAGACAAATAGCCGGACCAAGCTCTACATAACAGTACAATATAAGGGCATATCAATTTGAATTTTTTTGAAGGTGAAGCTCTATTCCAGTAGTCCTACGAATCAACTTCTAACTCAGACATTTGCTACTGAGCTAAGGAGTCCCAGTTTGGCTGGTTTGCATGAGCAACTAAAATAAATTTCATGGTAAACCTTAAACAACAATACTTCAAAACTGCAATAAAATGGCATACAATAATATGCAGAACAGTTTTAATATTTTAAAATAAAAATTTGATTAAATAAATAATGAATTTAACAACTTAAAATAAATACAGTGCTATGCATAAGTTTAGACACCCATACTAAAGTTGACTAAAAAGAGGAATAAAAAATCATCTTTTGGAAACTGATCTTAATGACTTAATTTAAAAAATTAGGAAAAATCCAACCTTTAAGGACACCAATTTTCTTTGTGAATGAATAATGCATCGTAAATAAATAAATGTTCTTCCTTAAAATACAGGGTGCATAAGTTTGGACACCCCTATGTTAAATTCCCATAGAGGCGGCAGATTTTTATTTTTAAAGGCCAGTTACTTCATGGATCCAGGATACTATGCATCCTGATAAAGTTCCCTTGGCCTTTGGAATTAAAATAGCCCCACATCATCACATAGCCTTCACCATACCTAGAGATTGGCATGGTTTTATTTCAGTTAGCCTAATAGCTAGTTTGATTTGCATTGAGAGATGATCTTATGGAAAGTACCCCATGCCAATCTCTAGGTATGGTGAAGGCTATGTGATGATGTGGGGCTATTTTAATTCCAAAGGCCAAGGGAACTTTATCAGGATGCATAGTATCCTAAAAAAATAAATAAAAAAATACTTAAATAAAAATCTGCCTGCCTCTATGGGAATTTAACATAGGGGTGTCCAAACTTATGCACCCTGTATTTTAAGGAAGAACATTTATTTATTTACGATACATTATTCATTCACAAAGAAAATTGGTGTCCTTAAAGGTTGGATTTTTCCTAATTTTTTAAATTAAGGCATTAAGTTCAATTTCCAAAAGATGATTTTTTATTCCTCTTTTTAGTCAACTTTAGCATGAGTGTCTAAACTTATGCATAGCACTGTAAATGAATAAATAATTATTGGGAAACATGGTATAAGAAAAGCTTTTCAGTAAATAACTTGTCAGTGTCTTTCTCACACAAAGCTATTGTATGGCTTTAGAAGTTACTTGTAATATTGCACAATTCATTTAGAGTGCGTTCACACTTGGCATGTTTGGTTTCGATTAAAATGACCCTTGGTGCGATTGTTCGGTCAGTGCGGCTCATTTGAATAAGTCTGAACGCTGCCATCCGAACCCTGGTGCGCACTAAACAAGCGGACCAAGACCACTAAAAAGATGGGTCTCGGTCCGCTTCCAAACAAACTCTGGTGCGGTTCGAATGAAATATGAACGGCGGACCACCGACTAAAGACATGTAAACAAACTAAAACCGCAAGATGCGACCCTAAAAAGGACAGAATGCTCAAGCATACCATAGTCACAGTGTTGCCCATCACAGTTCAGTACAGGCATCAGAACCGCGTCCCCTCGCAGCAGATCTTCGTTTGTGTGTGTGACGGAGGATTCCTTGCCACTGTTTTGACTACTTTACACATTTTATAAGCTCTTCACGAGTTCTCAGAAGGCCAAAATACCATCATATGTAGGTACATAGCTACATAGGTACCTACATGCTACCATATGATGCGATACGTCCGTGATAATGCGATATGGCTCAGCTTGTCAGTGAACTACGGTTCTGTGTAGTAAATGCCGCTCCATCTGAAAGCAGGTGATGGCGATTTACTACTAATCAAGGAACCGGCTTTACTGACGAGATGCGCATAATGTCATGCGATATATCGCCCAGCCCTAATACTAAGTAGACCAGGACTAAATGTTTTTTTTTTTTCTCTGACCAAACGAACCAAGCAAACTGAACTACAAGTGTGAACACACCCTTAGACTACTTTTATGGTTTCCCTTTTGGAGCCTGACGAACACAATCACCGGCTGTCAGCAGGCTGGTTTCTCAAAGAACAGACAACAATTGAGGACAGAAAACAGAGCCACCTCACAGCATCCTGGTGCAGGGGCTTGCCGAGCGAGAGGCCAGCGGGAATGCATGTAAAGAGACAGAAAACGTGTGTGAAAGCCTGTGTTGTGACAGTCCGAGCGGTGATGTCTTCAGGGCAGCAGAGAAGCCTATGCTCACACACAGAGATGGTGGTTTTGGGAAGAGTGACTCATGGGGCTCCCAGCTCCACAGCATACTAACTCTAGTCTAGACCACAGAGAGGCCAGGAGACTGCCAGAATCTACCCAATATGAGCACAAACAGCCAGTGTGAGGGGGACGTGGATGTACCCGAGGATTCTGGGACTGAGTGTGATGGAAGTCAAATATAGCATGAGGAACCCCCACAAATTCTTACACATGCACACTAAAATACATTTGTCAGGCATTATTTTCCCCAAAAAAGGGGCTATGATCTAAAGTAATTGGTTTCATTATAGTTACAAGGAAGCTAATAGCTTGTCAAATTTGATAAGTCAGAAAAAGTCAGAATAGCAAACTACAAACTACGCTACAAAGCAAAAAAAAATTCCATATGAGTGATGTTAAAGGAAAGTCTGATGGTTGTGTAAAGATTTTATTGACGCCATTGCCAAAACAAAGTGAGATTATGAAAGCATCACAAAACCGTCATTGTGATTTGACGGCACAAAAATCAACTCTCTTGCTGTGAAAATCCCTGATTGTAACACGTGACTGAAAAGCTGCAACAGCACAATGGCTAGCGCAGCAGCCTAGGTCATATTCTAATGCTGAGTCACCGTGTCTCTATTCCTCAGGCTTCTAATCAGTCAACCTCACAGAGCTGCAATTCACAAGCCACTGTTTTCTAATGGTCAAAACAGCGATGGAAAAATAGCTGTTTCTCATCTCCTACGTCAAATCCTTAACACTCTCCTTTTGCTCCAGCAGAACAAACCAATGTTTTCATTTTACTTTGGTTGTCTTTTCCATCCCTCTGAGGCTAATATCATTCCATATGCCTGGTTAAAATGAGACCAGAGTGAAAGTGAAAAAAAGAAGCAGCAGCAGCATATAGGAGAAGAAAAAGATAGATAGGTTTCAAATGCTTTTGACTAGTTCAATATATTCTGGAAAATGTATTCAAACAAACTTTATCATCTGTTCCAAAATCAGACATCTTTCTGACTGTAAAAATATAGTAAAAAAAAAAAAAAAACTCATGTCATATTTATTTTTTCCACAACTTTTTCCACAACAAAAAGATATTTTTTTTACAACAATCTTCAAGCAGCAATACATTTTTACCATGTTTGTCATTAAAAACAAACAAACATATAAAATTAATGAAATACAAAATTATTAAATTAATAAATACAAAATAAAATAATGAAAATATAAAAATCATACACTAGTATTTAAAATAAAATAAAAATACATTAAAATAAATAAAATAATATTAATAATTCACAATATAAGAAAATTTGTAAAGTATTGTATGGAAAAGCTGCGTTAAGAAGATAAAAAAATAAATAAAAAAAAGCATACGGGTTTGGAACAACACGACCGTGAGTAAATCATGAACTATTCCTTTAACTGTACAACATTAAGATGTGACACATCAAAGCTGACGCTGTCTGAATAAAAACCAGCCCTTCATTCCTCCTGGGCCAAATTACAGAGCACCCCATGTGCGCTCAACCCCAACACTCCCTGAGAGACCCCATTTTTCTACATGATAACAAAAGAGGTCTCTGAACAGTGATTTCCTTCCTTCTCCACTTCAAAACACTGCTAATCACACCATTAACTATCGCAATTTAATGCTGTTCCCTGGGCACACCATTCAGCAAGCAGCAGCAACAGGAAGATAAATGAAACATGGCTTTAATGTGTGCTGCTAATAGAGGGAGAAATGCTTTTCTTATGGGAAAGTCCCAGTTGTTTCCGCTGTCCAGCCAACTTGTTTCCTCATTCCCTGCAACTTCTCACAGAGGCTTCACACTGGGCAATGATACATTTCGTTCCAAAACCTAACCGAGTTGCCTCACTGCATGTATAGGCAGCACCCTAACAGACACGAAACCTCACAAGCGACCAATTCGGAAAGCTCAACACAGGCAGCAACTCCGCGCAGCACATAAATAAAGTTCCATATGGGAGGCGAGGCGCAAATCACAACTGATTTCAATAGAGTTTGATGTTGTTAGCATGTTGCTACACTAATGGTGGTGTGATACAATTTTTCTTTTGTTTGACCTAACAAGGCAACAGTTTTGTTGCCTATACCTTCTAAGCCTTTGAGTCTGAAGTGTGCCTATGATGCCTTAAAATGCTGCCTAGGTAGACAGCTCAAGGTTTTGAAATCAAACAGTTGTCAAAACAAGGAAATGCTGAAATGCCAAATGAGAGAGCTGTGTATATTATGTATAGTATATATTATGATCAGACTAGTTAGGTCATTTGTTTCTACATAGTTCATCCAGATCTGATATAAAGGGCTGGTTCCAATCTCAAGCTCAAATCCCGCTCTGTGATACATTAGCGTGGTGAGGACAGATTTAAATACACAAAGCAAAGCAGGTCTCAAGGATCTGTCTGACCACAAGTCTCTGAAGGGACAGATGGACTCTTGCTTCAAAACACTGCTTTCTGCTGTCTGCTTTCAGGTCGGCCCATCAAGTTTGCGCTGCGACAGGGAGGGACTGAGAAATGAGCGGTTTGGGGGCCGATTCAGTGTTTGAGCGTGGGAGATGCAAGCTCCTCGCTGTGGTAGGTGCAGCAGAGCTCCAATAAGGCCTCCTAAACAAACAGAGGTTTAAACCTATGGGAGATTTTCTGACATCTAGGATATTTGCCCAGCGTATCATCCTAAAAAAATCCCTTTTCAGAGTCCACATCCCAGGAAAACAAGAGAGAGGGTGGGTACATGCGCTCACAGACAAATTCAACTCAGCTTTGCCAATGCGGAGGATGTTGGAATACAAAAAGTTTACTTGAATGATGAAAAGAGAGAACGAGCCAGTTTGATCTCACTGAGTCTCTCTGTTGAAGACTCCCTGAAAGAAAAGCAATGACTCAGAGGTGTAGAGCCTATTTCTATCAACTGAAATGTGGATTCATTTTAGACCACATACCTTATGCAAAACATGCCAATGGCAAACAATGCTGCACGTTGACAACAAAAGCATACAATGGAAATTGCAAAATTATTAAATGAATGCAGTTAAAATACTGAAGCAAATGTGTTTTCATATGCTGTCATATGAAAGAATCAGATGCTTAATTTTCACAAACCATAGTACACAAAATAGATCAGTTATTACTTCAGTAAAGGTGCTGACGAATCTGGGAATGTGCCAAAATCAAATAGATTCAAGGATGGCACCAATAATAATGAACTTCTAGACTGTACAGAATTAGTTTAAATTTCATGTTATATAAATACATACACTACAACTATACAATCTATACTAAGTTATCAAAAAAAATCAAATAAAAAAAACACTAGAAATGAAACCAATCGATTTAAAGGAGCCGTATGTAAGATTGTGGCCAAAACTGGTACTGCAATCACTTTTAAATTACTGTAGAGCGGTGTATCCCCTCCCCCTCCCCCCTGACTCGAGGTTGCCAGTTAGGCTGCAGGATCCAGCACGCACGTTTGTAGCTGCAGCTGTGGTAACTAGAGGTGAGCTGGCAACCCGGATGCCGAAGCACTACTGCAACCCGGATGCCGAAGCACTACTGACTTCGTGGTTGGTAGATAGGTGGAGGCGCTTCAGGCCAAAACACAACATGACAACATCAACACCAGTTGAGGGCTGCAACTTCACTTTTTAAAATGACAATATCCTGGCTGGACTACTGTTGTCAGTGATATAAGTATTTGAAATGAACATGATTTCTTAATGTCTAGTGACATATCAGGGCCATTTTTATGATTAATTGAAATACATTTCTTACATACAGCTCCTTTAAAGGGGCTATATGTAGGAATTTTCATGTATTAATTGCCAATGTGTGAACAGCTTGTAATGAAACTTTAAAAAAAATAGAGACCTTCCCCGACTAGGTTGTCTATGAAAGCCTGCAGACTGGACTGATTTCTATGTGAAGGACTTGGGATGTTTTTGACAGGAAAATCAAAAGGTTGTGATGGTTACGCACACTCAAGAGAGCCTCTCTTCAATTCTATGATACATGAAATGAATGCTTATACAATCCTGAAAAACATTCAGGATAATGCAGAATTCTGTACTGTAAATTTGTGTCATGCAACAAAAAGGGATTAATTCAAACTACAGTCTCACATAGTCAGATCTATTTAGTCTATAGTCTCAAATATACTTTATAATCAAAATATCATAGTGTCAATTTAATAACATGATACAGACAAATTAAGGTGTACAACTTTTCCATATAGATATGAATTGTGCAAACATATCCATATTGCTACGATCAGATGCATTTTAACTGCCGTTTTCTCACCGCTGTAATTTTTGTTGTGTTTATTTTGTTATTGAGAGGAAAGCAAAGCACCAAACACATATTTACATATTCATCTAAACGTCGCTCTCAGCAGCGTGGATGGCGTTGGGTATTTTCATTAAAAGTATAATGCTGCAAAGTAGTGATGTAGTACTCGAGTCCGGTCTCGGACTCGAGTCCGGTCTTGAGACCGATTTCTGCTTTCTCGGACTCGACTCGGACTTGTTCCTTCAAAGACTCGGTCTTGACTCGGACTCGGCATAGGCGGTCTCGTCCCCATCACTAGTCCACTAGAATACATACCACTAGAAAATTTTAATTTGCTCTGCATGTCCTAACTATGATTAAAAAAGTCAGGGTGGGCTTAACATGTTGATGACAGAGCAGCACTGTTGAAGCAGTTTAGAAAAATAGGCAGAAGATGTGGTAGGGATTTTTTTAATGATAGTAAAAGCATAGTCCATATTAAGACGTTAAGACTGCTCCTCTAAACAATTCCCAATCTAGCTTAGTCTGTAGGCCTAATTGTTGATTATTAACTGGGGTGATATTAAATCATGAATATGAAAACTGACATGTTTTTATGGTCTTGGTCTCGACTCCTAAAGACTCGGTCTCGACTCGGACTTGCTTCCTCAAAGACTCGGTCTTGACTCGGACTCGACTGAATTTGAAAACCAACGGACTCGGTCTCGACTCGGACTCGACCCTTCAAAGACTCGGTCTTGACTCGGACTCGGCATAGGCGGTCTCGTCCCCATCACTACTGCAAAGGGATTTCCAACTTCTTTTTACTTCTAAGCGAAGAATGAACAAGAACTTCACCATGAGTAGGCTATATCGGGGCCTTGAATCACGTTTAGTCTCTTGTACGTTACGTGTGCGCAAGTGTGATCACGAGCAATAACTTGCTGCCTGCAGTTCACTTACAGGCCACCGGTGTCGCTAATAACAAGAGTTTCTTGAATTCTACATATAGCCCCTTTAAATGCTACAAGTGAATTTAGGCATTATATAATCAAATGTATAATATATATATATCCATCCTATAGGTGGAAATGAGCATGCATAATTAAACTAATCAGCAATTTTGCTACTGATATGCTAGCAAGTGATATGCTAATGATATATAGTGCATCTCTAATTATAAATCAATTTCTTTTTTATCAATTCAGACAGCATGCTCACAATAATAAATAATTAAAACACGATATGAGCATGCTGTCTGAATTGAACACACCACACGTCCATATTGAAGCCCAAAAGACTTTCTTTCATAAGCTCCAATTTAACAGCACTGAGTGACTATCTAATTAAAGAGTGAGAGGAGACAGATGCACTTGGGTGGGATGCAGCAGTCAGATTCTCTGCACATGATTAGATGAAAAACATATGAAAATAAAA
The DNA here is from genome assembly GCF_951802725.1 of Rutilus rutilus. Taxonomy (NCBI): domain Eukaryota; kingdom Metazoa; phylum Chordata; class Actinopteri; order Cypriniformes; family Leuciscidae; genus Rutilus; species Rutilus rutilus. The sequence goes on along the minus strand of NC_140231.1, from coordinate 20,648,321 downwards.
TAGATGAGTACTTCAATTCAAGTCAATACTGTCAGTCTTTCAATCACGAGCCCTTCACTAAATCAAAAGACTTCCGGTGCTACAGACCCAGATGTTAAAATGTGTTCTGGAGACATTCATTGGCAATGCATTCACATCAAGGAAGAATGTTAAACTATAAGCTCCAAGAACTTCAAAGTCCCTTATGTGTATGATATGACAACAATGGTATGCGACGATGATGATGACAACAGTATGTGAAGTCACGTGCAGAATTTCACATTTGCCTGCAATCATGACAGAAAATGCTGTGCCACATCAGACCGAAGCCATTCATTCAGTGACGTCAGCAGCTAGGAGCTCAGCAGTCTTTATAATTAAAGTCGCATTGCGTTTTAGTGCATTTGAAAGAAAGGAAACACAATTACAGCAATCCTCATCTGGCGTGGCTGCCAGAATTGCATTTCAGAGTGCATGCATTCCAGAGTGACAAAATGAGAAAACCATGAAGGCCTCCATCATTGGAACACTATTAAAAAAAAAAAAAGAGACGCCAGCCAACTAAGATACTGAGGAGTTTGAGTGCTCCAACCAGGCCGAGCGGAAATCTAGATATTTCCATGAATGATTAAAGCACGTGTTCATCCACAGTGGAAGGATTTTAAGTGAAATCATTTCCAAAAAAGGTGGCTAGACTGTTATTCTGGTTGAACTCGGACACGTCGTTCAATCACACCAGTAGAAAGCTAGTGATAGAACGATATATTTACAGTAAATAATCTGAGTGAACCAAGTACATTTTATTTTATTCTCTTTCATAAACAAAATCTTATTTAATTCTTTCAATTTCATGTAAATCTATATATCTGTCATAAAAAGATAAATGACAGACTCTTTTTTTTTTTTTTTTTGCAGAGAATTATTTTCTTTTCTTTTAATTTTCCTTTTTGCATACATCTCTTTAGAGATAGATTACGGGTGTATCAATGCACCCAAGAGTCCTGCCAATTCATATGCATCAATTGTGAATCATTTGTTTTGGATTGGCCAAATTTAAAATAATTTTTAATTTTAAATAAGAAAACGAGTGAGTGAGTGAGTGAGTGAGTGAGTGAGTGAGTGAAGTGCAAGTATAAACAATCAAATGCAGAACTGCAGAACTCTGAATTAGCAAAAATGAAATGAAATCAATTCACTTTCCAAGATTATCAGCTTTACATTTAGAAATAGATGTCTTGAGTTTTGGAAGGTTTTTTTGCAAAAAAAACAAAAACACATATCGGCTGACCACTAGTTAAACCCACTACTTTTGATAATTCAAGGAAGATCCAATGATGTCAAACAAGACACTATGACATGAAGTAGTGAAGAGGGCTGCTTCAAAAAACAAGTCAGCCAAACATAGTTCACACCCAAAAATGCTGATAAGTGTGGGTGGATTAGACAATGCTTGCATGGGAACTGAGTGACCACTTCACGGTCCCAAGCGTGCCTGTGAAGGCTTGCTGAAAACCAGGAAGGAAGGACTGGTGTTCACTTATCAGTAAAAGGCACTGCATTTAAAAGTGAATCAGAACAGAAGGCCGTGACAAAGCCCTGGTTTTCAGAGAGCCAAAAGTAACAACAACAACAAAAAAAAGGCTCCACCTAAAATAATTCCCAAATTCATATCAACGTAATTGTCAAATCCACTGTGGGACTACTTGGGTTAGTGAGGAGAATGTTCTTAGAGCAGAGTCTAATCCGCTGCATTCCAGGCATTTTAAAACAGGCTTAAAAAGCTTTCAATGCACCTCGACCAAACACTGCACTACCTTGAAAAGCAGCAGAATTATATGTCAGCGAATATATGCTTTGGTGAGACTTGTGAGTCCCTTACTGGATTATGCATTAAGCTTATTCCAAGGTCACTATCATGATGCCTTTAGGTTATTTAACGATAACGATAACATCAAGGTTGTCCCACAAACAATGGAAGTGTTATACTGAAATCCAGTGGCCATATGATAACACGCACCATTACTAAATGAATTCTAAACTGAGTAAACTGTCAAACATGCATACATAAACTTAACAGGCCTCTCATTAAAACCTTCCAGGGCTGCGGGCACACACAAATAGAGGGTTGAAATCAATGACAACACACCACATACAAACAGGCTTTTGTAAGGAGTGCTGTGGGCCCTCTGAGAGACCCCAGGGATTTCCATGTGTCCCGGGACGATCTGAAAAATATCTGAAACCTCCATACAATGCAGCAAATGTGCATAAACTGGGCCAGAATACATCATTTTGAAAAAAAACCCCACAAAAAAAACGATGGAATATGAGATTAAAGATACAGAATCAAACCGCTTTGAGAGGAGAGGTGGGGAACTGTGGGAGAGAAAGACGCCATGGCAACAAAACACTTAAGCAAAGAAACAACTCAGGATGGATTACATTTTGTATGAAATCTATACGCTTTCCTTTCTCCATGTCATAACATCACGCAACAAAACGACTTACATGTGTTTTGCTATGCTTAAATGGTCCCTCCTGGGCAAGTATCACGTACAGAGACAACTGTAAGCAAACCATTAGTTAAAATGTAGTATATGGTTTAATTAATTAACATATTAATATATTAATTCATTAATATACAATTCATTAACATGCATTAGGCAGTTAATATATCAGGTATGATGAACTAATAATAATGAACATTACTATGTTATGACCTCAAAAACCTTTAACATACCTGATTTGTAAACTAATACATTTTGGCCCTGTTTACACCTGGTTTTAAGATGCGGTTTTGTCGATCGGATCACAAGCAGACGAGGGAGACACATACCCGTTTACACCTGGTGTTTTAATCCATCTCCTTTGTCCAGTTTCAACCACTTCTATCCTGATTTCTTCGAGGGGAGGGTCTATAGGCGGGTAAATGTATGGGCTTTTTCAGATTTTTCGATCTGATGGATGAAATAAGCATGTGCAATTTACATTTGAACTGAGTCAACAGAAAAACACACGAAACAAAACGCTCAAAACGTTTTCGACCCAATTTACAACTGTATTTAGTGTCGTCCACTTGTGAGCTGATTAGTGGTCGACCGATATTGTTTTTTTGATGGCCGATGCCGATATCTTAAAAAGCAGGGTGGCCGATGGCCGTTATAAAGCTGATATTTTTATATATACTTTATATTTATTTTAATCAATATTATATCGGCCTTGGCAATATATCGGTCGACCATTAGAGCTGATCGACCAAAATGAATTTTAATACCAGGTGTAAAACAGGGCCTTTGACATTGCATCACATAACCAGCTCCATACATATGACTTTTCTGACCTCATAAACTTGCTCTTAATCTCACCTGCACAGCATTGCACTTTAGATGCGGAGACACTGAAACACGAGTCACGACACTCGATAAATACAGATCAAAGACTTGAAGCAGATGAAAATGACATGGTTGCCACAGCAAATTTGTTTTTATTTGCTAACACTATGGGTTATTCTATATAAAGGGTTGAGTGTAGGTGGTATGCTATTTTCAAACATGATAAAGCATTAATTAGCACCACTCACTAGACATTGCATTTATTCATTTAGCAGACACTTTTACCCAAAGCGACTTACAATTAAGGAATACAACAAGCGATTAATCTAAAGAGGCTATAAACATAAGACGTGCAATTAATACTGTGGGTGCTTCTCATTTCTTATTTGTACATCCTCGTTTCCTTTCCTCGCGTCTCAGCTCCACCCCCTGTAGGATGCGAGGGAAGGCTGCAAGGAAAGAAGATGAGGACAGAGGAATCCAATGAAAGCTTTATTTATACATTGGAATACTTGATCATGAGGAGGGTTATTGAGAAGCACCCAAAGTTTCAGTTATCGGTCAGGATAGTAAAAGCTAGAATAGGGAGGAATTAATGAATAGTGAGAGCATAGGTGAAAATGGTGAAATATTTATTGTTATTATTTTATTTTTCAACAGGCTGCAGTCAAGTGCTCACGGAAGAGATGGGTTTTCAGCTGTTTCTTAAATTTGGCGGTCCGGAAGTGGTTGGGAAGATCATTCCACCAGCAAGGAACAGTGAAGGAAAACGGTTTTGAGAGTGATTTTGTGACTCTCTGCGATGGAACAACGAGACGCCGCTCACTTACAGGCCGAAGGCTCCTTGAGGGCACGTAGACTCATGAGAGAGTGGACAGTGGAGGTAGGAGGGGTGCAGAGCCCGTGGCCGTCCTGTAGGCAAACACCAATGTCTTGGACTTGATGAGAGCCGCAACCGGGAGCCAGTGCAAAGACATGAGCTCTCTTGGGTTCGTTGAAGACCAGTCGAGCCGCTACATACTTGATCATCTGTAAAGGGTTTGATTGCACATGTTGGAAGTCCAGCCTAGACAAGAAGCTGTGTTGCAAGCTCAGCTAGGAAGGGCCTGATCTTCCTGAGAGTTGCTGTACAGTGAAAACCTGCATGATCATGGTCTTTGAAAGTCAGCTTTCATCATGTTTAAATCCATAGTTGTGCATTCAAGCTTTGATTTTTCTCCCAAAATCAGTGCAGAAAATGCAAATCCTTAAGGAATCATATCACACTCAAAGTCATAACCAGCAGCACAGCAAATATAAAATAATATCTATGACTGCCATCCTCCAGTGACAGCTGCAGAAAGTAATCAAAGCATAGAGTTAAGTTAGAAACTACATAAGGGGTGAAAATGTCAGTGTTAACCACAGGCTCGTAGAAGACACACGGCTTGTCTCCCCACCCACAGTGAGACAGCTGCTTGATGAGGAGGTCACTGGAACTCGGCTGCCCTTTATGCTCCGGCAAAAAGCTGGGCTGGTCATCTCAGAGATTAATACTGGGGAGAACTGCACACAGAGATCACTGACTGTCTGTTTGTTTCTCTCTCATGTTAACAACAGCACCATCACAACACACACACACACACACACACACACACACACACACACACACACACAGATAGCATCCTAAGCTGGCCTCTTCATTATTGCTTGGGCTTAATCCTCTTTTGCAACAGAGGGACAGATGAATGAATCCCAGTTCTCTACAACACTGACATCTCATCGACCCTCTCTTTAAATGTCACAAAATTTTAAATCGATCTGTGTTGGCTATTAAATCTCCCTGTGGTCCTTAATTTCAGAAAAACCTGCCGATTTTTGATCTTCTGCAAAAAGCACATTTTCGTAACTCAGTTTAGGACAAATCGCTGGCAGTGCTCTGTTCTCTGACGGTGCAGCTCACCAACAGCCCAAAACATCACAAGTTATATAAAGAGTCAGCCAGACTGAAGAAGACCATGTTCATTGCCGGTTTACAATATTATAGTTTATACAGGAAACAAAAATGAAACTTATGCTCTAATGTCTTATTCTGGAGGGGACAATAAGAGAAAACTTTTTGTAGAGGGACGCAATATGCGGTTGAGTACCTGCTATGCACAAGTAAAAACAATATTCGAACAATATCACAAACTGATTTTCCTCTGACTGTAGTAGATACCAATGGAAAAACTGAATGAATAAAGAAAATTATTTAAAAAAAATTAGGGCTGTGAAAAGTGAACGTTAAGTTGTTCATTGAATGTTTAAATAATTTTTTTTAACATTTAGCAAATTTAATATTAGAAAATCATTCATTATGCTTTCTAAATACAGGCTGGAATCAAATTGACTGTGAATCTACCTAAACCGGTAAACAAATCTCTTCATAAGTTTGATGTCGGTAAGATTTTCTGCAAAAGTCTGGAAAAATATTTGATCTCCAGTCTTGAGTGTCACATGATGCTTCAGAGATCATTCTCATATGCTGATTTGCTGCTCAAGAAACAGTTCTTATTATCAATGTTGAAAACTTGTTGTGCTGCTTAACATTTTTGTGGAAATTATTAAAAAAAATTCAGCATGTACAGTATTTGAAATCTAAATTGTTTGAAATAAACGTCTTTACTGTTACTTTTGATCAATTTAATGTGCTCAGGCTGAAAAAAAGATATACAATAAAATAAAATAAATCTCACTGACCCCAAATGTTAAAATAATCTGGTCATTAAGCTCTGGGTGAGTGTAAAGGGCAACATTAGAATCACAACCGGTACAGAAGGTGAGCTTACTCTCCACCGTATGCATCTGAACCAACAGGCTCTCAAAAGCACAGATGAAAGGGTCTAAATAAAGAGGTCATTCATTATTCAACCCTGCTCCAAAGCAGTGTGACCCGGAGTAACAAAGTGTGGAAATCTCTACTCCAACTATACCACAAAACATGCATGTTTCTCATAGGTTATTCATGAATAAACAATGAATAAAGAACCTGGCTAAGACTTCTCAACATGTACAATGCATTGATACTGTAATGGTCTTGTGGACGGACACTGTGTTTTACCTCACATATTCCATGTCAAAAGCATTACAAGATCAATAATATCATGCTCCAGATGTATCTTTCTTGCAGATGCACTGCCAGCCTTATCAATTCTGTCTTGATGGCCCATGATTTACTCACCCTGAAGTCATCCTAGGAGTATATGACATTCTTCTTTCAGATGAATACAACTAAAACTTCCGGCAGACGGCCGTACACATCGATTTATGCCAAAAGAGTAACCCTTGAACTTGAAGCACAACATAATGACGAACGCGGTTGCCCAGTCCTGTGTGTTTGAAACGCGAGAGGTGTCAATTGCCATAATTATGCTGTGCTTCAAGTTCAAGGGTTACCCCGGATTTCCACCAACTGCGGAACGGCTGCGGATTGGCTCCGCTGTGTGTCGGCTCCTTCAATACACACCAGGTCCGGATTTGTTGCGGAACGACATTTGACAGCTGAAGTCACGAGGACCCACGAGATCTCGCGAATTCAAGTATGATTGCGCGATATAGGCCTAAGTGTTGAATTGCTGCGGAGCTCTCCGGCATCCGGCAAAAATAGTGGTCAAATGCGTTCAAACAGCAACAAAAGACCACCTACTCTCCGCCTACTGACTTAATGTGCAAACATTATGGGAAGTGCGCTAGCCAGACAGGATTTAAACTTTGTTGGCTGGAGACCCAAGTTTGGTTTGAAGACGAAAAACGTACCACGCACAATGTTCTCTAACCATTCCTGATTTGTAACACACACTCACAGCGTTCGGCGTCGTCTTGTGGTTATCAGAGCAGAAACGAAAGTTGCTGCTCTCCGTGTGTTTTTCCTTCGTCTCCGGTCGTGTTAATATGTTAATTGCGTGAGCTTATTTGTCCATTAGATCAAAAGTTCTAAAAAAAAACATAGGCTACATACATTTACCCGCCTATAGACCCTCCCCTCGAAGAAATCAGGACAGAAGTGGTTAAAAGTGACTGAGGAGACGGATTAAAACACCAGGTGTAAACGGGTATCCGTGTCCCTCGTCTGCTTGTGATCCAATCGACCAAAGCGCATCTTAATACCAGATGTAAACAGGGCCGATAAGAGTGAGCACTCAGGGGGCCGGGTAGCAGTGATTTAAGCTCTAGAGAAATACACAGAGATTGAGAGTGTTGAAAGGATTGTGTTTAATACCACTAATGCTTCAATTTCCACATCACCTTTTAGTGCTTTTATCGATCATATTGAAGAGAGTCAAGAGAAGAGTGAAAAAATTAAAAAATATTTATATAATTTACTCATATATTACTGCAATTACTATTAACCTCTGATGTTAGTGGTTCCTGGTCCAGGACCAATATGAATTTAGGACCGAGGACAGTGCTGATTTTCTGTGGTGGAAACTGCACCAGCACCCTAAACGGATTTGGCTGACACAGTGGGATAAAATAGAAAAAATTATTTCCAGTATCTATAGTTGTTCAGGTCTAGCAAGTGGTGTGATGCAATGATACATTAGTGTGATACAATAACATTATCACAGTCAAAGCAGTGTTCATGCAGAATTTATGGTACTTTTCAAAAAAAAAAAAGAAAGAAAAAAAGGAAATTTACAGTTACAATGTAATTTTTAATCAGACCACGATAACTCTGTATTTCTGTGGAATGCCAGAATTCTCTCTAGTGATGTATGCCAGACTTCTCCAATCATCTCATCCACATAAACCACACCCCTTTTCTACACCTGCCTCCATATAATCAACAATTGATTCATTAAAATAAGTCCCCGTTTCACTCAGCTGTACATCACAATATGGAAGAAAAGATCTGTCGCTACTTCCAGTTTAACACAACTTATTCCTGAAACCTCCTGAGGTTGCAAAGGTTAATGTTTTCACTACAATTAATTAAATATAAATTTAACACATCAAAATTATAAACTGCGGGCAGTTGTGGGCTAATGGTTAGAGTCAGACTGGTAACCAGAAGGTTGCAGGTTTGAGTCTCAATACCAGCAGGAAATGACTGAGGTGCCCTTGAGCAAAGGCACCTAACCCCCAATCGCTCCCCACGCACCACAGAAAGAATGGCTGCCCATAGCTCCGGGTGTGTGTCCACGGTTTGCAGTGTGTGTTTGTGTTCACTGCTCACTACTCCTAATGTGTGTTTTACAGAAGACAAATTCTGAGTGTGGGTTACCATACTTGGTCTTCACATGTAACTTTCACTTTTTATTTTAAATTGTCACCCCGGATTTCCACCAACTGCGGAACGGCTGTGGATCGGCTCCACTGCGTGTCGGCTCCGTGCTCCGCCGTCCTTCAATACACACCAGGTCCGGATTTGTTGTGGAACGGCTGCGGCCATGACTAACAGCTGAAGTCACGAGGACCCACGAGATCTCGCAAATTCACGTATGATTGTGCGATATAAGTGCTGAATTGCTGCGGAGCTCTCCGGCATCCGGCAAAAATAGAAGCTCTGCGTATCTGCTCCGGATCGCCGGAGTCGGAACGCAGCCGTTCCGCAGTCAGTGAAAATACACACATTGACTTTAATGGAAACCTATTGACTCCGCCGCCGTTCCGGAGCGGATCCGCAGCCGTTCCGCAGTTGGTGGAAATTAGGGGTAACACTGCTACATGCTTTTAACAGTTGAATATGTTGGGGAAGGTCAAGACCCCTGATATGGGACACAAACATTTTGTTATTACTGACATTTGATGCATTTGAAACTTTTCAAACTTGTTGGTCTTATGTTGGATAATACTTTAGGAAATTGAATAGTCCTCTACAAAAACATAGAATTTGTACGTCATGTTCAGTAATGGACACCAAAGCGTATCATATTCATAGAAAGTACCATGATATCTATACAAAAAGTCTAGATACTGATATCCCCTGGCTGAAATATCAAGACACGTGGAGAAAATCTGCCTTTAACAAAGAAAAGGGCCTGAGAGAAAATTTAAGTTATTAACCAGCCAATTTGATTCAGGGATAAAAATGGAACACGGTGACAGAGACAGAGAAAGAAAAGCAATTAAGATGACATGAATAAGAAGGAGTGAAGAGGAGTTCGAGAGAGAGGTAGAGAAAGAACGGGAGCGAGGGGGGGAGGGATGGAGCGGGGGATATACAGAGTGGAATGCCAGGGCTAATCCCCAGCTCCTGTGTGGTATTTTAACTGTTATTCTTTCCTCCTCGTTCCCCTGCCGCCATCACTCACTGCAGTGCAGCTGAACCACACCATGTCTGGACAAACCTGAGGACACGAGACGCAGTGGCCGACCCTGCTGGACACAGGGTCTTGGCGTCAGCAGGATGTCTGGCCTGACATTTGTATCCTTACAATAAACAGGCTATTTAAAATGTTTAGAAATCACAAAACACTAAGGAGAAGTCAAGTGACGACCTTTGCTCTTAGACCAATAAAAATGCTAAATCCAAACTAAGTCAGTACATAAAAGTAGACAAGTAAAGCTTTAAAAAAATCCCACCTCACCTCAGTCCAAATATTTACTTTAAAGTAGGCATGAAACGAAGTTGCAGTCATCTTTTCTTTCCTATTGTGACGTACATCCAAGATAATGTAGGGCGGGATTTGATTTTGTTTGTTTGCTATTGCTGAGATGTGATGTGATGTGAGTTGCGACAGGTTGTCCCGCCCTCGCGCCAGTAAACACGTCATCACAAAGAGATGTTGCAAAATTAGGAGGAAACATGAATTAAATTATGTGTGCGGATAAAGAATTTATAATAAATACTGAAATATTCCATTAAAAATGTTTTGATATCATGGTGACTAACATTTAAATACATGCCACAGACAAAAACGGCAATTCTTCCCAAGTCCCGACAAACACGGCGCGGCGTGGGAATACAAGGCAGGAAAACGATTGAATCAGCTGGCTGAGTGAGTGATCGATCGGTCGCGAGGACGCTGTCTCTTGCAGACAAACCGGTCACTATGGATACCGCCCAACAGTGCACGAGTTGTGGTCTGACCTCTGCCTGCATGTGTCCCCTACAGCTGCAAAATGATACAACACAGCTGAAGCCCGTTGCTAAAAGAAGGCAACTGCGGTCGCGACAGGTGGGTTCATAGCACCCGGACAGAGACAGAATAAGTTTAACTGTCAACGAGCATTGTGCCTGTTGGAAAATCTCTCTTAACATTGCCAGGTATGACCATCTTAGACCAGCTAGAAACCAGGTAACGTTAACATTACCGTGCTTAAATGGGATTTTCCAGCAGATAGGCCTTTCCTACAGTCATTAACCAACAAAGTGCAAAACCAAATAAGCGCCAAACAATGGAAATGTCACTTTGGATTACATAAAATACTTCTGATCAAGTTACTAGAAACTGGGAATTGCTAGTGTGATTTGGGTCGCAAACGAATGGCTCAGTCCATTATACAGTTTAATTTTCAGTCAACAAACGAAGCAAATCACAGCGAGCTCTATTTTTCTGCTACGGCCACAATGCACGCTAAAACAAACAAACAAACAAAGAGGCACAACATTTGGCACGGATTACCAGCTGGCAAACAATAACTAGCATTCCACTGCCAACATAAATGTCAGGGGGTTACTTCGAGTAGTCGACTATTCTTTAAAGATTTGAGGCTAGAAAGAAATGTTTATTTATATATAAAAACACAGCGAATGTTTGTTTCTCAGTTTCTACTCGGATGTTTCCATGGCAGCTGAATCTCAGTCCTCGTGCGAGATTCCTGCGTTCACAGAGTCAGCGTAGTTTGAGGGAAAAATAACGGTCTTGGATAATTACGACGGAAAGATTGGGTTCCAGATGAAATATTTTAAAGGCATCCGAAATGTACTTGGCTACAGGGAAGTTTTAGAAACTTTTCGTGGCACAAACGCCGTTGCATAGTGACGTTTTGAAGGACTGTCCGCGAGCCTGGACGGCATCATGTTCACGCGCTCAATACTTTCCACGGACCGCTGGATTCCCCCAAACTTTGCCAAGGGCATGCGCTCTCACGACACAAGCAAATAAGGCATGAACAAACCTACCTGACACAAATGACAGCATGAGCAGGACTCTAAAATTCAGTCCCGGATGAATCGGGTTATTCCTGAGATAATGGGCAGTCATTGTCAGCGCCATATCGCCGCCCGCGCTCTCGCTTCTCCCGTTCTCCCCGAAACTCAGTCTGAAAGCTCCTCAGCAACAACTCCATAGGGAAAAGGCTGAGTCTGGACCGTACCACTCTGCCTCTCCGTTATGGGGGTGTGTGTCTCACCTGAAGCGCAGTCCATGCAAACCAGTATTTGCAAAACAAGATGTTGACTAAAGTGGATGGTCAAATATAGCTGAAAGTATAGTAGTTTTAGTAGATTGTTCATATTCTAAAACAGTAACTGTTTTGTTTACCGAGATTTGTTAACACAAATTCTTGCACATTTATTATATTTGCAGTGTAGCAAAGCATGCATGCATTTTCACGTTTTCACTGTTATAGCGCGACTTTCTGTCTAATCGGAATGAAAAATGCATTCAAACACGTTGATAGACTTGGCAATGCATGAAATGTAATGAAATTTCACCCTCTTTTGTAAATACATTGAATTAATCTTATTGTGAGTGAACAATGTAGCCATGTGTTTCTTTGTTTAACTTTAGCTTGACCTCGTAATTTTTCGAAACTCGATTGATTGTTCGGCGGTGAAACAACATACTTCTCTCTGGTGACCTTGTGGATTAATTTACAGGACTGAATTGTTTACCACAATACTAGTGATGTAGGCTACACAGAGAAAATGGGATCAATTTTGATTTCTTGGTGAATTAAATTTCTCATATATTGCCAAAAGCCTTTACCTGAATTCAGAATGATGTACTAGCCTACTATAGGCTACTCTAACGTTACATGAGTATTCTAGTATGCTATGCTATTCCGAATTCAGCCTGTGTCAAATAGACATATGATACAATGCATATGAAAAAATCAAACTAGTCATAGGCCTTACAATTATCACAATGGCATCTGAAATCGCATAGGCTACTCGACTATAGGAACATTTTGAATAAGTAATTACTTCACAACCGCTAAAAAAGTATGTTCAACACAGTATGAATGTGTGTATGACTGTAAACATTCGCCATGTTGCTCTTATCACGTGACCTACAGCATCAGTTGCGTCGCTTCACCGCCGTTCACAAATGCTCTCCCGAGGCCTCATGGGATAGTAAAGTGTCCATCGTATGCATTTCAGAATCTCACTGGAAGTAGGTCATCCTTTTGCCCAGTACTGTGATTTCGGAAATACATCTTTTGTCACATAACCTACTCTTTTTCACCTACTATATAGTAGGGAAGATTTTGGATGCAGCTATAGAGCCATTTTAAAGTGTATTTTTGTTATAGCGCCACCAACTGGCCGTGCTCCATCAAATTTGTAAAGTGTCTTTTCACTTTTCTGTTATAGCCTACAAATCGAAAGGAATTTGGACTAATTTAATTGTAATTAAAGTAATTTAAAAGAACATTAAAAGACAAATTGGGTTTCTATTTAATACCTAATATTTATATTTAATACTTCGGTTAGGATCGTCATCAGATATTTTCCCACTTGTTGGTTCAGTCCCACAAATAGGCGCTAATTTTCAGTTAGCTTCAGGCTTAATCCCCATACCCCCTGCTAATCCACTCAGACCCCCCGTCCCCCCAGTTTTCATCTCCAATCTGTGTTTTTCTTGCCTCAAAGCCACAAGAAAACCCCTCACCCCATCGCTACCTCTTGGTCTGAGTCTAATTGAGACATATATAAATGAACAAGCTAATCCTTCCAAACAACAAATGAACTGGGTGGCTAATAGCTCCACCCCATTTATGCCAGATCAGCAATTTGTCGACTTTCTGTCTTGTCTCAGTCCAACCAGGGTAAGCTTTTGCTCAACCATTTATTTGGATGGTAGCTGGAAAACAAAGAAAGAAGTGAAGTTATGCCACTCCTTTCCCCCCTACTGTTACTTTGATTTATTGGACAGAGATTATTTTTTTTTCCTCTAGGGCATTGTTGATCACAGCATGCAAGAATATAACTCAAAAAGAGGTTGATCACGGAAAAAAATAATAATAAAAGAGAGTGCCTTTACAGTAGATTTCCCATTTATAGAGTTGTCTAAACGATTTCCCAGGAGTCGCAATGCACCATCAACAAAGTCAGCTCACTCTGTTACTGATATATCCTCCATGAAAACAGTACATCAAAGACAGAGATCCCCAGACTCTCCCACAACCTCTCTGAACGAAGCAGTGAGCCTCGTTCCTTGAGGATCTGTTTTTTTTTTTTTTGCAGCAGGAAAACCAAGAGACTGTTTTTGTCCATCTGCACCCAGAAGGTTTGGTTTACAAAGAATCTGGCCCATCATCATCGTTCCTACAGCTAAACCCTACATCCCTTTTTGTTGTTTGTTGACACAGTTTTTTCTGAAACAATCCATGAACCAGGCAATAAATCCTCTCTCCTACTTGTTAGACGCAGGTGAGTTTAGGTTTTTAATGTGAGGGATGCCTATTGGAAAATAATGTTCTGTTAAGGAAATTTATTAACATCTTTATTGAATGTTTTCTTCATCTGCTGTAATGTGTGCCAGTGTTTCACCTTACTGTTTGGACTAGAATTATTCGAAAAGCAAATTTTCCTTCTAACTCATTCTTTCACCATTTGTTAATTTGGAAAAGGTGGAAAAACATTGAAGGAAAACTGGGCACACAGTCTCACCTGGCAGTGAGAGAGGGACTATTTATGAGGTACTCCAAGTGATTAAAATATTCAAGAAGAACTTACTTACCAGGTGACTGACAACTTTATGATGATGAATAACTTAATTCTGATGTATATCCCACTGTTCTTTCTAATGTGTGACAGGGGATCGATAAAGTACTTTTTTTTTTCTCTCTGTCTGGATGTTTGTCTCTGTATTAATGTGAAAATGTAGGATGAGCAAAGGCAGGTTCTGACTATATAGAGATTATTTTTTTTCTTTGGTCTAGTTAAAGTCTTGTTTTGTAGATTTATCATATGTGATTATATATATATGATTATATGATTATAGCCTTATTTAGAAAAAAAAGTAAAAAAAAATGAATGAATGTATATTCATAACTTATTAAACTACATTATTAACTAAACTACTTTTTTTTAGAGTTATCTGTATGTTTATGTTTTATGACTTACAATTATAAGCTGGCTATAGCAGAGTATCACAAGATTAGGAATCATTTGATCTCATTTAGAGATATTGGTATTTGCAACACTTCTCATGACCTTTGACTTGACCTTTCTATAAATAAAATGTAAGTGAAAAAAAAAAAACATCAGTGTCATGGAAAAAATAGCCTAATTAAGAAATACAAAAGTATCTAATTTACAGACATTTTCGTTAGATAGCAACAAAAGCCTTTAAACTTGTTTCTGGGAAAGCTTCCCTCAAAGAGGTTTAGTGTCTTTAATGATGTGATGCCATGGCAACATTCAAATGGTAATGTATCCTGAACTCAAGTGATAATCTAGTCCTCATCTTGCTCCAGAGGTTGTCCTGGAATCAGAACAAATGGACATACTTTTAAACACTTGAGATGTAATTGCTCAAACCTGTCTTTTCAAACTCTGTAAAGTGCATTGCCATTTATCAAGTATTACGTGCCTGAAAGATTTTTCTAAACACTTTAATGTTTAGTATATTTTACACCCTGAAAAATATATTTTTCACCCTTGTGCTTTCAAAAAGCGGGAAGCACATTGAGGGTGTTGCCTGCTCCGGAATGTTGCATGAGTCCTCAAGGACCCTTAAAAGAGGAGGCTTGGTGCACTCTCCTTTGTGCCAACACGTCCTGACTTAACTCCCTCATTGCAGAACACTCAATAGTTTATTCAAGTAAATACACTACAGTATTTCATAAGCTGCAGTTTTAAACATTTCCTAGACAAGTAACGTAGAACAGCCCCGCTCGGAAAATAAATCATGCGCCTAATTTCATCATATAGCATGGCAGTAACCAGCACTTATGCATAGAAGAGTTGCAGGGTATGAAGGGTGTCTAATGCCGGCTGGGAGGACCGAGGAGCTGTTTATGCATTTGTTTTCATTCATGCTCTCAGTCTCATTTTTGTGTGCAACCTCATCACTCAATGTGAAGTATTCTTTTTATTCTCATTCTTTTATTTTGGATTCAATAAACAAGTCTTTTACTTTTATAAATACAGAGTGCAAGATCAAAAACTACATGTTTGCTGTCTGGACCGACTATGGGTTTTCCTTTGATTATTCCAGCAAACCCCAAATTACTTCAGTCTTCAGTCAACACTGGCATGTTAGTGAAGTCCTGAAGTGGGATCCAGTGTCCAAATCCATGTAGTCATAGATGCATTTCCATTACAATGGTCGCAGAGGGCAGACATCGATAGGATAAACCCAAACCAAGTTATATAAACCGTGGCCGAGTTTACTTTGTCCATTTAGCAAGTTGTTTCCCATGAAGATGTCAGAGTCTTTGGATTGACGACTTGGAAGGAACAGTGTTTTTGACTCTTCTATTGTCTTCATGTCACTTTGACCAATGTTTGGTAAAGAATACACTATAAATACCACATTGTTTTTGATGCTGATTCCATGGCTTTGCCACATTGTCCAGAATAGCTAAACAAACATAATAAATGCTCATTTTCAGTTCATTTGTTTGTTTGTTTAAAAATTATAATTTGCTTTTACAAAAAAATACTTCATAATTGAGGTGGTCACATTTGATCTGTATTTGAAAAACTATTTATGAACTTTCGCTTTTGGCCTTTCAGCATGTTTGTAATCCAATAATCATATCTACAAATCTTGTACATTTCCTCCAATTTTGAATATTCTTTAATGATTTTGCAAATTTAGGTCAGAAGAGAGGTCTTCACAAATCACATAAAAAAATGATAAAGTTCATAAATGAATAGCAGAAGGAATTGACTTAAAATAAAAATTATTTTATTATTTTATTATTTTGTTTCCCAAAGTTCTTCAATATTTTTTATCAATCAATCAATCAAGACTGGAACATATATGAGGTTAACACCACTACAAGCCACAGACAAGTGTTACATCCATAAAGATGAGAAAACCATGTCAACTGTTTATTGTCCTATATTGCCTCCTTCTGGCCGTTACTCTCGGGAAGATACTCCCTTCTCAAAAAACCAGACATACCAAAAAAACAAAAAACAATTCAATTCAAAGAAGAAAAAAAGTAATAAACAATTGTTATATTTGTAATATTACAATAATAGTGTCCAATAATATTAAATAGCCTTTCCTTAAATAGATTTTTTTTGTTTATTGTTGCAGCATTATGAAATTATGTGCCATGAATCAAACAATCAATAAATCTGTTTGGATTAAGATCTGAAAGGACGAAGGAATGACATATGACCTCGGCTCTGGAGAGCTGACTAAAAAAGTGATAAGTGAAAAGAGAAAACTCTCTACTGACATGATGGATGTGCTGGTAATGAGCCCGTCACACTGGAAACAACAGGTGGAGATAAATACGAGTGTTTGGATGCTGGACTGTGAAAAACAGATGATAGATTCATTACTGTTTTTGTTGAGAATGGCAAGAGAAAATGAACGGGACAAACAACTTTACACATTACATTTTAATAGATGGTTAAAAAAGTTGAATGGTGAAAAAGAAAAGAATGTTGATATGTTAATAAGAAACATACAGACAGAAATTCACATCAAAACAAATAATTGCCAGTGTTTATTTTAAGAATTATTAAGAAACCACAAGGATAGAAAATGTCTGTAATTGCAGATCACACATATTATGCATGCAGTAAAAAGAGAGATTTTTTAATCACATTTATTGAACAGCAGTTTTTAAATCTAAAACTAGTTTAAATTTAAATCCATTCAATTAAACTGTAATTGCACTTATCAATTACCAACAAATGTGAAGCACCTGACCTGGAAAGTAAATCTTTATCTATTAAGTCCCATTTCTTACCCTCAGTTTGTATTTAATACTTATACTCATTTATATAAAGTATCTTGGCTGCATCACAGAGTTGTAACACACTACACAGCATTTATCCTGAGCCACTTAAACACAAATAAATAACTTGCAGATGGGAGTATTAATCAAGTACAAATACAATTCTGTGCTTCAATAATGGTAGACGTCTTTGTATCAGAGTGTTCAAGATACTTTAAAGCTGTGCTAAAGGTCTTGATTTGACTAGTCCTCTCGTAGATATGCATCTGGGATGTCCTCATCCTCCATTCCGGGGCTGAGGTTTTGAAGCCTTTCACTGTTCTCAGCTTTAGAGTCTTTGAGTTCTCTCTCAGCCTCCAGCATCAGCTGCCGAAAATGTTCCACCTGGGACTGTGCGACCTGCAGACTGCTCTGTGCTGTCACAGAAGCTTGGTCAGCCCCTGGAAAGGACAAACAAGGGTTAGGCTATTACAACATGTGGCTAAAAGCGCAATCCAACAAATGACCACCAAGTGGCAGTAGGTGCCAAATGTCAATGAGTCTCTACACTAAAGCTGGGTTTACACAGTACGATTTTGGTCACGCTTTGGCCGTCTAAGACACATTTTGCAAATCCTAAAAGATTCCTCTAAACCTAGGAGAAAATCTGAAGTCTCTGATCATTAGTTTGACATGTTCACCAACAGCCGTGTCAGAAGATTTGGCAGTGTGACTTCTCTTACAACGGCCATCAAACGATCATCGTTTTTCAAGACAAGCCATGACCAAAATTACGTCCTGCGTGTAATGCAGCTCACTGTCACCGAACGTGTCATTGATTGATTGATGTAAAACTCCGGACGAGTTTTCTTCTGTGCTTCCGGTTTTGAAATCCGTATTTTTAAAAAGTCAATGTAAAATGCACAAGTGAAGGTAAAAAGGGTATTAAAAGGATATTATAAAATATATAAAAATAGTAAATATTTATTTGTCGTTTGTAATTGTATTTATATTTAAATTTATAATTGTAATATTATTACATAATATTACTTTATTTTTTAGTTTTTAATCAAATAAGTACAGCCTAACACTAAAATGTGGTAACCTGCAATTGGTACCTTAAAGAGCTGTTTTTTACTTGATTTAAATGTATTTTGTTGGTATAAATTAATGTGTGTGTATATATATATATATATAATATAAAAATTAAAATATATATTATAACAACATATTATATAATAGTTTTATTTTTTATTCATTTAAATATTACCCAAACATCCTGATGTTCATAAAGAATTGTTAACAAAAAAAGGTTGTGTAAAGCAGTGTTAACTAAATAGCCTTAAAGGGTCAGTTCACCCAAAAATGAAAAATTCTGTCATTAATTACTCACCCTCATGTCATTCCATACCAGTAAGACATTTGATCATCTTTGGAACACAAATGAAGATCTTTTTGATGAAATCTGAGAGCTTTTTGTCTGCGCGTTTTGCAGAAAGATAGTAAAGACATCATTAAAGTAATCCATGTGACTCCAGTAGTTTAACCTCAATTTTAAAGTGACACGAGTGCTTTGTTTGCGCAAAAAAACTAAATATTTACAAAATATGGTGTGTTCACGCAACAACTTCTGCCCTCGCACATCGTGGTGCTCTCGTGGACGCTCAAATGTCAAAGTGGTAGATGCATAGACTGTCAATGGAGGGACAGAAAGCTCTCAGATTTCATTAAAGGGGTCATATAATGGTACATGCACTTTTACAAGTTGATTGTACTGAAATGTGTGTTGGCAGTGCCTGTACACAACCATCATAAAATGATAAAAATCCATCCAGTGGTCTTTTTTTAAATCTCCTTATATGTTTTCCCCTGTCTCAAATCGAGCCTTTGTGAAAAAAAAAAATAATAATTTACCACTTTATTTACAAAATATTAATCTCCAACAAGCGTCCACGAGAGCACCACGATGTGCGAGGGCAGACGTTGTTGCGTGAACACACCGTGTATATTTTGTAAATATTTAGTTTTTTTTGCGCAAACAAAGCACTCGTGTCACTTTAAAATTGAGGTTAAACTACTGGAGTCACATGGATGTCTATAATGTCTTTAATGATGTCTTTACTATCTTTCTGCAAAACGTGCTTCTGCAAAAAAAGATCTTCATTTGTGTTCCAAAGATGATCAAATGTCTTACAGGTCGGACACCCCTCCCACGATTGTTAATTGACAGCAGCGTTTCAACACAGACCCGCCCTTCGCTCGTGAGCGAGCTGTCATCATAGTCCGCATTGTTGATACGCTGGAGCAGAATGGCGTCTAAGCGATTGTGGTGTTCTGTTCTTGGGTGCAATAAGGAACACAGCAGTCATTTTGATGTTCCTAAATCCGAACCGCTGAAGACGCAGTGGCTGAGTTTGTTTTCAAATATTCCTCACGATCAACGTCAGTGCTTTCATGTTTGCGCGAATCATTTCACACCAGACTGCTTTATAAACGAGGGTCAGTATAAAGCTGGTTTTGCTAAGAAGCTGCTCCTGAAAAAAGGATCGGTACCAACTATTCGTGTCCCTGCTGCACCTCCAGAAGAAGAAGTGACGTGAGTGTAACGTTTTATTAACCTTTATAGTAATCTTTGCAAATCGCTTGAACGCTTCACGATGAAAACGGCTAGGTTTACACTCAGGGTACATTACGGCATGTTTTCTATGTTCAACGTTCTCAATATAATTCACAATGCCAAGTTTATAATGAACAACGCGTTATGGTTATTGTGTTATTACAAACGGTGTAAGCACAGAACAGAGGGGCGGGGTGGGCAAAGCTTATTATCATTTAAAGACACATGCACTTAAATGGCGTGCTGAAAACAGAGCTGTTTTTGACCAGGTAAAATTAGTGTTTTCTTACAATACTAATGAGAATTTTTAATTAAAGTGTATTACAAACTTTTCATTTAGACCCTAAACAATCATAATAACTTGTACAAAAATGGCATTATATGACCCCTTTAAAAATATCTTCATTTGTGTTCCGAAGATGAAGGAAAGTCTTACGGATTTGGAACGACATGAGGGTGAGCAAATCATGACAGAATTTTCATTTTGGGGTGAACTAACCCTTTAAACACTACCTGCATTGAAGGCTGTCTCTGCTGCCAGCTCTGAGAGATTGATGGCAGTCATCCAGCAGGATTCAAATCGTTTGTAATCCTTTCTCCAGTCAATTACCTAATTAAATAAATAAAAACTTTGCAATCAATTTCATTAAAAAAAAAGGTATATTAACAATTTATTTATACCATAATGTCAGAAAAACACAACTACAATTTATTACTGTAAGGATAAATCTAATATGAAAGCTTGTGAACATTAACTCTGTGTTTTTCCAAGTCATTACCTTCTGACGTTGGCGAAGGATGACCTGCCAGATAGCATTCTCCTCCGCAGGAGTAAGTTTGCTGATGGAAGCCACATAGCGTTTGTGTAAAGTCACAAGATTGTTTATAGCCTAAACAAGACAAGTATGTTGGATGTTGTTTTTGCCGAAAAAATGTAATCATGAAAACAAAAGCATCAATCCACTGTCCTAATAGTTGTGATTACCTTAACATAACCTGTGAGGGTGTCGAGCAGCGCTAAAGTAGTTTGTGAGAGGAAAGTATTCGCACTGTCTGTGACCAGAGATGATGCTCTCCGTACCAGATCTTCATGAGACAGACCTTCTGGTTTCTAAACAAGACAAAGAGAACAGAGTGAGAGGTTTTTTAAATACCAATTTAGTAAAAAATAACACTAAAGAAGTTTTAATGGCAGACTGTAATGTCATTATATGGTGAAGACTGAGCTTATAAATATTAATTAGATGTGTTGACATTACTAGGTCATCTTCCTAGCCATTTATACATGCCATCTAATTAATATTCATGAGCCTTCACCTTGCTAGGCCACTATTAATAAATTGATGACCTGTGCAGATGTGCTCGACTAAAGTTGGTTTTTGTAGATGTTTCATTCTGTTTTATTCAGATGCAATATCAAGCCAGCTTTACATTTGCTCTAATATTTTCAACATTAAATAAAATTCAGATTGAATTTCCATATTAAAGGCCCACTGGAACCTTGGAACGCTCAGCTTTGTATGAAGCTAAGGCTGCGGGATATATTGAGTGGCTCCTCCCCCTTTTCACGCTTTAGATTCTAGAGAGCATTTGATTGGACAGAAGATGTGATGAGAAGCTGAAGTCTGTGGTGATGTCTTAAAAATCTGTGATCCATTTTAGCAAAAGTGAGAGATTGTAAGTTTAGTATGCTTGTATCTCCTAAATGCGAATTTTGTCATTGTTTTGGAACACACCAGCTTATTCATAACCTTAAGGCTGGCTAACATATTCATACTAAAAGCTAAAAAATACTCACAATTTGATTTCAGGGGGCCTTTAAAAGATGTCAAACCTGAAATGTCAACAGTTTCAAAAGCTGGCATAAAATTAAGTTGCAATAGTTTTTTCTTCCTTATTGTGACATATATCTGAGTGAAACGATAGTGAATTATCAGAAATTACGACATCTTTTGAACTCCGTACTTGTTTATTAAATATTAGCAGCTACAGTGAATGTTCCAGTCACATTGTGATGGTGCAGACCTGGATGAAGGGAACAGCACACAGAGCACCAGTGACACTCAGCGTCTTCCAGTTCTTCCTGATGAGTGTGGGCAGAAGAGCCAGTCTGCGGCTGCTCTGACAGGAGCTTCTGTTCATCAAGGAAGCTGCACAGCTACACAAAACATAATGGCAAAGTTCAGGTCAGGAACAATGAATTCGAGGACAACACTTTATATACACGACAGTTTGAACACGTCAGGCTAAAATAAAACGGAAAGTAAGCTATTAAATAATAGGTCTTAGAAAGTTAAAATAAGAAATATGGGCAGCAATGTATTACACCAGCCAAAACATATCTGATCGAATTTACACAACATACGTTTATGTAACGGCAACTGCTGTTCCATTATTGATGATTGTACAGAAATCACAAATACACTAAGACTACGTTTCATGAAATTAAACAATCTCGAAGAATAAGACAGCTAAAAACAATATACAACCTCAGTCCGACAGCGAACAATTTCCTTCTGTACGCCGCCATACTTGTTGAGATGAAGGATGACGATCTCCCTCTGTCGGTGCTGCAGAGAATTACACCCTGTGGTTCAAGGCAAGCCTTGTGGATATTTAAGATGACTGTCCGAAACCTTAACGAATGACGCACTTTATACACGTTTAAAGATGACCGAATCCGTAGCGAATGACGCTCTTTATACACACATTTTCTGCTAGCCTCCTTATTAAATGATTTGTCAATTGTTAAACCTAATGTTTTACCATTTCTACATAAACATTAACCAATAACCAATATCTGATAGTGATCTATGCTATGTCTACTTTAGCCCATTTAGTTTCATTTTCTCTATCTCTTTGGCAGTCATAACCGCCACAACCAGTCCAGGTCTGCGTGCATACTTATTTCACCATAGTTAAACAAAATGCCATGACATTTAGATAGGCCTACAGAATATATCCTGTTTTACAGGTAGGCTAGGCCTACGTGTTTTCTAGTTTGATCATTGTAACCTTATCAGCCCTCTCATATGACCTGAATAACACTGACATGACAAAATGTTGTTGATCTTTTTTCTCTTTTCTCTTTAAAATAGCTTCTACATACAGTTTTATGATTTAGGCTTCAGATAATTAGGTAGGCCTAACAGGCCTAATGTATCTAACAAAATAAAGACCAAAGGGAGACAGAATTTCAAGTGATTTTATATCATAATATATAATATCATTCTATTGATCATGAGTGCTGAAGACTCAAGAGTCCTGTAAGACTAACCTCTCATTAAGAAAAGTGTTTGTATTTGTGAGGAATTCAGGCCCTAAAGACTTTTAGTGAACCTTTAGTTGTCTCTCTTATTCTTTATGGAAACACCTATTCCCAAACAATCGTATAAAGAAAAACATATTTGTCAGTCTGAAAAGTCAATGTAAATAATTAATGCGATCACTAACTTTAAAGTGCAGGGAAGTTCCAGTGGGGGTGATACTCAAGAGCTTTCAAGTCACGAAAGACGCACTTCCTTTTCTAAAAACTCACAGAAGGGAAATTATAATGATGCTGTTTGAATGTGGTGCAATCTTTTAAATGTCATCATGATTTATTTTGCAATACTAGATCTTACCTAGCATTTTTGGCAATGTTATTCACATAAAAAAAAAAAAAAAAGTAACATTAATAAACTGTTCAAACCTTTTACAGTGCTTAAGTGCTAATTATGGTATCCTCTTCAAAGCTCTGCATTGTTTATTTTAATTTATTATTATATTCTAATGAATGTACTGTTAATGAAAAAATAGGCCACAAATGTAAGGTTGATACAACAAACAGATTAAAAATAAATGTTTTAATTTGAAGTATAATTTTTTTTAAATCCAGTAGTCACCATCGAACAATTAATCTTTAAATAGGCTAGGTTGCGAAGGATCCACTCAGCCCAGGGAAAGATGGGCGCATTTGTAGGCCTTATACGAAGGAGCCTTCGAAATGGGACAGCCTTTGTTGCACCGCGATGACACTCTGCCTTTGAATGCAAGCTTGTGAAGGATGAGACTTCTGAATTAGGATGCAGCTATAAGTAATGTTTTACTTCTAATGCATAAATGCAAAATACATCACATTTATGCAATAAAATGTATGTTCAGTTGCAACGTGGTTGGACACTGCTAGGAGTCTTGTTTAAATCTTTTGCTTTCCCTTTAATGGTCACATTAAATATTCCTACCGTGGCTTCTTTTGTCCATGTAATTTTGTTAATGTGATATTTGACAAACATGATTTCTTAAGGGTCATTTTAGGACTGCTAACATGTGAATATGTTATTCTCATCATGGGTGTCAAACATTAAATAATATCTCCGGCAAAACAATCTGTCAGTGATTTAAAAATGGCAAATAACAAAAAGACAGAAAGAGAAGCATTTCATTCCACATAAACAGAGGTTTGTTCCTCGCGTTTTTTTTTTTTTTTTTACTTTACAAGTGAATCAGTGAATGAACAGGCTATCTCACAGTTAATTTAGATGTTAATTTTGTCCAAAACAGTACAAAATGACTATAATCTAAATGACAACTGTGATAATCTTCAGCACATAGCCAGAAAGAGTGTAAAAACATAGTCCTTTACAAAAAAATAGCAATTACAAAACATTTTTGCCATATCTACGGGCACACTTTACTATGGGAAAATAATAGACAGATTGTCAAAAAGGTTTACCATGTCTAAATGCTTGCATATTTAATCCGATTTGAGTCTGATTCAACGTACATCGTTACAACAAATTACAAAACATTTTTATCTCATATTATTATCTCAATATCCAGGAACATATCCAATATATTTAAATATGGTACCATATTAAGTGCAAATTTTTTAACCATTGCTACTAAACGTTTAGCTTTATTATAAGTGGTTTAACTTTACCTTTACCGAAAGTGAAGTAGTATTTAAATAAAGAGCTAAAGGCCTGGTCTCTCATGCCATATATAAGAGGACTTAGACATTTAGGGAAAATTATAAACATTAAAAAGCAAAAATACATTACATGTAGTACAGTCACAGGGTCAGTATAAACATAAATAGCTTCTTGGATAACTCCAACTAAAATGGATGATGCCCCAAGACCCAGCTGTATTAGATGCAACAGAACAGTCTTGTTGGCTTTTTTGGCAGACATTTTATCACAGGAGGCTGTTTTAGCCACAGCAGCTATAGAGGCATAAGTAAAGATAATAACAGAACATACTAACACAAAAAACATACATGTGAAAGCTATATCGAGTTTCTTATATATCTGCAGTCTGAAAAGAGTAGTTCTTGAGCAGAACAAATTCATTGCTGTGTTTGTGGAATCAATGGAATAGAAAATAATCAACTCAGACAGGGACTGAATCAAACCCATCATCCAAACAACTCCGAAAGCTATGTGAGTTCTTTCCAAATTTGTGATTTCTGCATGTCTGAGAGGGATGCAGATGGCCACATACCTCTCCAGTGACATCAAAGCCAGATTTAAGTTAGAGACATGATAGAGAGCTGTTGCAGCCATGAGAAGAACAAGACAGACATTTTTCATAATTAAAATCCTACTCATAGCACACATAAACAACACTACACTCATAATGAGATTCAGTGTATCGACCCAAAGCATGTGACCAAAGAGAATATAGCGGGATGTCTCCTGAAAAACAGTCTTTTTCCCCAAAGTGAAAATCATGACTCCATTGACATAGAGGAAAATGACACATGGGGTCACAACCAAAACCGCCTTCATTGGTGCATCTTGATTCAAAACCAACAGAGTCTGAGTGAGGTTAGATTTAGATTCATTAAAATTAGACATTTTCAAAAGAGTATAACCACAGATGCAGTTATAGAACACTGAATAGAGTAACACTGCAATATTGCAACGATCCTTGTAACTGCAAATCTACAGTACATGCTTCCCTCACAAGGGTTGTTAAAGGCACAGAGGTCAGAGCATCACATTTTATGTACCATCAAACAGAATCCCAGAGGCTGAGTTGTGTGTGTGCGTCACAAATATCTTTTGTTTTAATAAACGTAATAATTGTTTTATTATTGTGTTTTATTATTATTATTAGGCCTACTTAAAGTATACTCTACTGTGCAATAGTAATATATTTCTGTTCTAATTTCTTCAAGTTAGACCGAACTTTTATTTTGACGGCTTGTCTTAAACACCTTAGTGTTTCTGTGTGTATATGACGAATGATGATAGTTTTATCCAGAGCTGTTACGGATCTGGTTTTATCAAATGAAATGCTCGTGATTTGACTCTCATAGCAGCTCCGCGATGAAGTTCACATGTGTTCATGTCCTCATAGTGAGACGCTGAAAACACCACGAGCGGCACGCAAACTGTGTCGCTCATTCACAGAGACGCGCAGAACATGCAGTACATCAATGTATACATCGATGTATTCACTCATCCATAAACCTTATTGGATTCCATCAGCATGACAGCAAGTTCCATCATTCCGCTCAGCGTCATCAACCTACGCCTTTGTTATTGCAAGAGGTTAGCGAACCCTAGCGGCGAAAAAAATTACATATTGTAGCTTTAACAAAATGTTCAATGTCATCAGCATACAAATACAAATATGCAAAGAATACAAAGAGCTAAAAAAAAAAAAAAAAGCTACAGAAAAAGATCATGAGGGTATGATATTAATCTATACATCAGTTACATTATACAACTTTTGTCATGTTATGTTTAAATAAGTTTCAAGAGGTAAGAAATATATAAGAAGAAGGTAATAATAATAAGAATAATTGGCTTAAGAACAGGTAAGAATAACAGGCAAGAATAATAACAGAATAACCTTAATAACAGGTAAGAATAGGTAAGAAATATTAGGTAATACAGGGTCCAAAGATATGATGGCAAGTTTTAAAGTTGACACTCACACACAGATATATAACTCATATTTTAAAAACTTTTTTTGTATAAAATGTATATTTATTTTCAACAGTAATGTTAACAGCAATAATAAGACATTTCTGTCGTAAGAACAGCTATTCAGCTGATGGACCCCATGCTGCGTTGTCATGGGAACATCCCAGGTGAAAATAATGAGGAAATTATGTTGGCAACCAAATGGCACTTGCACTTGCGGGCTGTGTCCAAATTCAGGGGGTGCTTCTCAATATCCCTCCTCGTTTCCTCGCTCCTCCGTCCTCCAACCTATTGTCCGGAAACCGATCAAGCCTTCACCGATTGAAGAACATCTCAATTCTCTAATTACACTGCGAGGAGGCGAGGATCGAGGAGTGAGGAGGCTTCCAGAGGAGTCATGAGCGAGGATACAAGGGTGTACCCTATGCGGAAGAGTTTTATTGACTAAACGTGAGGCACGTATATCAATTCCCCCTTACATCGGTCACAATCATTTCTTTACCTTTGCAGTTTATATGAACCACATATCTCACATATTTCAACAGGGTATCTTGCTTTATTATTATTTATTATAAATTTCTTAAATAACCAAACTTCAACAACATAAGGGCAGATCCTTTGAGCGCTGCTGATGACGCAGTGAAGTGACACTTGAGTTATCAAGTATTCCAATGTATAAAAAAAGCTTTCATTCGATTCCTCCGCCCTCCTTTTCTTTCCTTGCAGCCTTCCCTCGCGAGGAAAGGTAACGAGGATGCACAAATAAGAATTGAGAAGCAACCTGTGGCTCAATCCTCCGAAGGCCACATTTGAAGGCCGATTGCGTCAGCGGAGTGACGAAGGCTGTCCCAAGTCGAAGGATGCTTTTAATGCGGCCTACCGTCAGAGTTCCACTCCACTTTGGCCCTGTCCCAAATGGCACACTCCGGACTTGTGGACTTTCTCAGAGTCCACACTTTGGTGACGTCATGTAGTGCAGACCTATAGGGCCCTTGGCGCGAGTCCACGAGGTCGCATTGAGAGGTATTTTTGGGACAGACTCAATCGTCAAGCCGGAAATAATGGTCTGGTTGTTGTTGGACAGGAGAAATCACATTTTTACGCTCCGACGTCTTATCTCCATGTCAACTAAACAGCCTAATTTTACAGTTCAATATTTTGATATTGTGCATGCCACCAATAGATACATCATGCTTATTTAAATGATGTATACAGTTGTACATAATAATACATAATGTTCCATTTGAACTAAAATTACAATTTTAACACATAATGAAAATGTGCATGAGTTTCAGATGAATTTACTGGTTTCAATATTCACACTATGTTTGCATATGAATCAGTAAAGCCCTGACATTCGGTTCTATTTATTTAATGAATCATAATGTGATCGTATTATTCAACGCACTATTATTATGTTTGAGACATCAAACACTGGTCGATGACCATAATGTTTGTATAAACTGTAGGTAACAACTGGTAAAATGTACATCTAGGTCATAAAAACCGTAATATTTTCTTCTCAGCCATGTCAACAATTATCCGTGAGCGAAATCTCCTCCCATCGGTTGTCTGATTGGCCTTTCGCAAGGATTCCTGGGTAGTTTGAGCCTGCGTCTATGCGGGCTTCGCGGAAGACCGCTTCAAAGGTACAAAGGGGGCGCTGCTGAGCACACTTCAGAGCGTTAAAATGCTGAATGGGACGGCCTACGGACTCGTAGACTCGGCGAGCACGCGCAATTTAAGTCCACGAGACCGAAAGTCCACATGAAGTGCGCCATTTGGGACAGGGCCTTTTAGACACGTACTTGCGAACTTCCCTAAGCACTTCCCCTCGGTGGAATCCCTGCCGCCATTTTGAAGTGCGTTCCACTTTGTGAAGTGGACGAGGGAAGTTTATATGGATAGACCCTCGCTCCCTCGGTCAAAATCGAGTTTACTTCATATGTACACTTCAGGCAGCTCCATATACCACAATGCAACACGATTGTGACGTCAACGTTTATTGCGTTTAATTTACCCCACCACAAACAACATATAATATTTTAACATGCAAAACCGTTCTATGAGCTGAACTCTGCAGGACAGCGGCCTTCCAGGACCAAACATTGCCTATCCCTGATCTATAGGACATATTTTTAGTGTTTCTATTATATACTGTTCATATTTTTTTTAACAATATCTAATATCAAAATCTAATATCCATGTGTAAAAAGTTAGTTTTTCATAAAAAGTACAATATTTGCCTCTGAGATTAAGTGGAGTTGAATAACAATCTAAAGTACTTCAAATTTATACTTTAATCCAGAGTAATGTATTTATGTCGTTACATTCCACCACTGGTTATTTGGAAAATAAAACTAACAAAATGTATTGTCACATTAACGAATTGTTGCTACCTGTCCTGGGAGTTCAATGCAATGGGACGGTCTGGTTTTGTTGCCTAGCAACTGGTGATAGCTGTTGTGAGGAGTGGCAGTACCATTTGTACTGGACTTTGTATAAACTATATATATATATATACACTCACCTAAAGGATTATTAGGAACACCATACTAATACTGTGTTTGACCCCCTTTCGCCTTCAGAACTGCCTTAATTCTACGTGGCATTGATTCAACAAGGTGCTGAAAGCATTCTTTAGAAATGTTGGCCCATATTGATATGATAGCATCTTGCAGTTGATGGAGATTTGTGGGATGCACATCCAGGGCACGAAGCTCCCGTTCCACCACATCCCAAAGATGCTCTATTGGGTTGAGATCTGGTGACTGTGGGGGCCATTTTAGTACAGTGAACTCATTGTCATGTTCAAGAAACCAATTTGAAATGATTCAAGCTTTGTGACATGGTGCATTATCCTGCTGGAAGTAGCCATCAGAGGATGGGTACATGGTGGTCATAAAGGGATGGACATGGTCAGAAACAATGCTCAGGTAGGCCGTGGCATTTAAACGATGCCCAATTGGCACTAAGGGGCCTAAAGTGTGCCAAGAAAACATCCCCCACACCATTACACCACCACCACCAGCCTGCACAGTGGTAACAAGGCATGATGGATCCATGTTCTCATTCTGTTTACGCCAAATTCTGACTCTACCATCTGAATGTCTCAACAGAAATCGAGACTCATCAGACCAGGCAACATTTTTCCAGTCTTCAACGGTCCAATTTTGGTGAGCTCGTGCAAATTGTAGCCTCTTTTTCCTATTTGTAGTGGAGATGAGTGGTACCCGGTGGGGTCTTCTGCTGTTGTAGCCCATCCGCCTCAAGGTTGTGCGTGTTGTGGCTTCACAAATGCTTTGCTGCATACCTCGGTTGTAACGAGTGGTTATTTCAGTCAAAGTTGCTCTTCTATCAGCTTGAATCAGTCGGCCCATTCTCCTCTGACCTCTAGCATCAACAAGGCATTTTCGCCCACAGGACTGCCGCATACTGGATGTTTTTCCCTTTTCACTCCATTCTTTGTAAACCCTAGAAATGGTTGTGCGTGAAAATCCCAGTAACTGAGCAGATTGTGAAATACTCAGACCGGCCCGTCTGGCACCAACAACCATGCCACGCTCAAAATTGCTTAAATCACCTTTCTTTCCCATTCCGACATTCAGTTTGGAGTTCAGGAGATTGTCTTTACCAGGACCACACCCCTAAATGCATTGAAGCAACTGCCATGTGATTGGTTGATTAGATAATTGCATTAATGAGAAATTGAACAGGTGTTCCTAATAATCCTTTAGGTGAGTGTATATATATATATATATACAGTGAGGAAAATAAGTATTTGAACACCCTGCTATTTTGCAAGTTCTCCCACTTGGAAATCATGGAGGGGTCTGAAATTGACATCATAGGTGCATGTCCACTGTGAGAGACACAATCTAAAAAAAAAAATCCAGAAATCACAATGTATGATTTTTTAACTATTTATTTGTATGATACAGCTGCAAATAAATATTTGAACACCTGAGAAAATCAATGTTAATATTTGGTACAGTAGCCTTTGTTTGCAATTACAGAGGTCAAACATTTCCTGTAGTTTTTCACCAGGTTTGCACACACTGCAGGAGGGATTTTGGCCCACTCCTCCACACAGATCTTCTCTAGATCAGTCAGGTTTCTGGGCTGTCGCTGAGAAACACAGAGTTTGAGCTCCCTCCAAAGATTCTCTATTGGGTTTAGGTCTGGAGACTGGCTAGGCCACGCCAGAACCTTGATATGCTTCTTACAGAGCCACTCCTTGGTTATCCTGGCTGTGTGCTTCGGGTCATTGTCATGTTGGAAGACCCAGCCTCGACCCATCTTCAATGCTCTAACTGAGGGAAGGAGGTTGTTCCCCAAAATCTCGCAATACATGGCCCCGGTCATCCTCTCCTTAATACAGTGCAGTCGCCCTGTCCCATGTGCAGAAAAACACCCCCAAAGCATGATGCTACCACCCCCATGCTTCACAGTAGGGATGGTGTTCTTGGGATGGTACTCATCATTCTTCTTCCTCCAAACACGTTTAGTGGAATTATGACCAAAAAGTTCTATTTTGGTCTCATCTGACCACATGACTTTCTCCCATGACTCCTCTGGATCATCCAAATGGTCATTGGCAAACTTAAGACGGGCCTTGACATGTGCTGGTTTAAGCAGGGGAACCTTCCGTGCCATGCATGATTTCAAACCATGACGTCTTAGTGTATTACCAACAGTAACCTTGGAAACGGTGGTCCCAGCTCTTTTCAGGTCATTGACCAGCTCCTCCCGTGTAGTTCTGGGCTGATTTCTCACCTTTCTTAGGATCATTGAGACACCACGAGGTGAGATCATGCATGGAGCCCCAGTCCGAGGGAGATTGACAGTCATGTTTAGCTTCTTCCATTTTCTAATGATTGCTCCAACAGTGGACCTTTTTTCACCAAGCTGCTTGGCAATTTCCCCGTAGCCCTTTCCAGCCTTGTGGAGGTGTACAATTTTGTCTCTAGTGTCTTTGGACAGCTCTTTGGTCTTGGCCATGTTAGTAGTTGGATTCTTACTGATTGTATGGGGTGGACAGGTGTCTTTATGCAGCTAACGACCTCAAACAGGTGCATCTAATTTAGGATAATAAATGGAGTGGAGGTGGACATTTTAAAGGCAGACTAACAGGTCTTTGAGGGTCAGAATTCTAGCTGATAGACAGGTGTTCAAATACTTATTTGCAGCTGTATCATACAAATAAATAGTTAAAAAATCATATATTGTGATTTCTGGATTTTAATTTTTTTAGATTATATCTCTCACAGTGGACATGCACCTACGATGACAATTTCAGACCCCTCCATGATTTCCAAGTGGGAGAACTTGCAAAATAGCAGGGTGTTCAAATACTTATTTTCCTCACTGTATATATATATATATATATATATATATATATATATATATACTGTAAAAAATTTGTAAAACTGCCCAATCAAAAATTTCAATTGACCGATAACATCTAAATTTTTCAATTGGCCCAAGTGAAAATCTGTACATTTAATTTTAGAATTTACAGAATTTCACTTGGGCCAATTGAAAAATTTAGATGTTATCGGTCAATTGAAATTTTTGATTGGGCAGTGTTACAAATTTTTTACAGTGTATACACACACACACACACACACACACACACACACACACACACATAGTTATAACAAAATGGGGTTGAAATGTTCTAGAATTTCTAAAAATGTTCACCATGGTCAATTTAAGTGCATAATAAAGTCTAAAGAGTATAATCAAATCACATACTGGTAACATAAGTCAACATTTGAACTTTTATTGTATTTTTTTCTTCAGTTTTTATCATTAGATACATCTGATTACTTAATTAAATTGAAACCCAATACTTACATTTAAAAGTGTAATCTGGCAATTTCGTCTCTGGCGTGCAATTAATTCTGGGGTAGGCAGGCTGCAAAGGATCCTTCTGATCCTGCATTCACGGGAAAAAAAGGGAGCATTTGCAGGCCGCATATTGAAGGAGCCTTCGAAGGACCTTCGAATTGGGACAGTCTTCGTCGCACTGCGGTGACGCAATCGGCTATATCTGCTTTCCCCTTTTAACCAAGGGGGTAATCTTTCAGAAAAAACTGAAGCTTCCACGGGTGCCGCCATTGATTAGCGGACCCCCACCTGCTGTTAGCATTCCATTGACTCCCATTCATTTTGGGGTCACTTTGACAGCGAATAACTTTACATCTGAGGCGTTTAAAGACTCCATTTGTCCATCATTTTTTTCTAAAGAAACATGAAAATGTATAAAAGGCTCCATTACCTTGTATCTTACGTTATGGCCCCGTAGAAGCAGTTTTTGTAAAAATAGGCTAACGATTGCGTCATAACCACGCGACTCTCTGTTGCACAGTAGAGAAATTACCGTATGGACAGGAGGAGAAGCTCGCGCGCAATCGGGGGGACGTGGAGGCAAAATGACAAAATAATTAATCAGAATACTTAGCAAAAGTTTCTCCTGCTCCTAGCTCATGGACACCTCCTACTCACACTCTCCGTCTCTGCAAGTTTCGGAAGGGAATGATTCAGATTTCTCTTGGCACAGCTACTAGAAGACAGACAGGTTGCTCACGTCACATCTACGTCGTCAAGCTCAGTTTGAGTCTGTGCAGTACGCTCAGCCATCAGGAAGTGAGTGCTTCTAATTGACTTCACTTTTCTCCGTTGAATCCAGTGGGGTCGCGTGTCCGTTAAGTCTGTGAGACCGTAGGGTGTCCCATTTGTCATTTTAAGCCTCAGAAGGGTGCTAGCGAGCACCCCCTTTGCGGTCGATATGCGCCATCGATGCACACTTTTGCCGAGTTCGTACTGATGCGGGCTCCGCAGCAGACTTCTTCCCGACAGTCAAAGCGGCATTACGTCACGAATGTGCAGACTCGTAGGAACAGGGCCTTAGCAGCGAGCGAGCGAGTGAGCACCCTTCTGAAACCTAAAATGGCAAATGGGACACCCTACGGTCTCATGGACTTAACGGACACACGCATGCGGCAGCCATTGTAAGTCCACAAGACCGAAAGTGCATAAGTGTGCCATTTGGCAGGGCCGTTGACAGGGCCGTTGTCTTCCGATGTTCCCCTCGCCAAGTGTGTTCCAAACGGCTACATAATGGCACACAAGTGCCCTGCTCACTCCAAAGTCCCTACTTCAAGGGATCTGCCCTTCGAAGGGAGTAGGGCATAGGGATGCTCACTTCCGTTTGGAATTCCGTTTGAGCAATAAGCATGTCCCAGCCGGGTTCGTCACTTATTGGGGTCCCCTGGAAACATTTCCGTTGTGGTCAGTGCTATTGCAGCGCGTTTCTGTGTTTGGTTGTGTTGTGAACTTTTGCAGCCCGTTTCTGGTTTGATCACTGTAACCTTATCAGCCCTCTCATATGACCTGAATAACATTGACATGACAATATGTTGTTTCTCTTTATTCTCTTTTATCCTTAAAATATTGTTTCTACATACAGTTTTATGATTTAGGCTTCAGATAATAATTTTTTTTATCTGATGAAATAAAACACCAAAAGGAGAAAGTGTAATTTAGACACCATTCTGACCGAGTCTAAATAGTGAGTCATGTCCAGATGTCATT
The DNA here is from genome assembly GCF_951802725.1 of Rutilus rutilus. Taxonomy (NCBI): domain Eukaryota; kingdom Metazoa; phylum Chordata; class Actinopteri; order Cypriniformes; family Leuciscidae; genus Rutilus; species Rutilus rutilus. Next base: position 20,613,837 of record NC_140231.1, on the reverse strand, counting down.
TCTAATGATTGAGTGCTGAATAAGACTCAAGAGTCGTGTAAGACTAACCTCTCATTAAGAAAATTGTTTGTATTTGTGATGGATTGAGGCCCTGAAGAAAGACGATTAGTGAATCTCTGATGAAATTTTTCTCTGTTATTCTTTATGGAAATACCTATTCCCAAACAATCGTATAAAGAAAAACATGTTTGTCAGTCTGAAAAGTCAATTTAAATAATTAATGCGATCACTAACTTTAAAGTTCAGGGGAGTTCCAGTGGGGGTGTTTGTCGTGATACTCGAGAGCTTTCAAGTCACGAAAGACGCACTTCCTTTTCTAAAAACTCACAGAAGGGAAATATAATTATGTTGTTTGAATATGGTGCAATGACATCCCATAAATGTCATCATGATTAATTCGCACTACTAGATCTTACCTAAACCTTTTGGCAATGTTATTCACATTAAAAAAAAAAAAATTAAAAAAGGAAAATTAAAAGTCTGTTCAAAACTTTTATAATGCTTAAGAGCTAATTATGGTATACTCTTCAAAGCTCTGCATTGTTTATTTTATTTTATTTATTTAATCCTTCCCTTTTTCCCTGTTAGCCATTCTAAAGAGAAGCATTTAATTCCACATAAACACTTTATTTTGTTCCTCGCATGTTTTTTTTTTCCTCACCCTAGTGAATCAGTGAATGAACAGGCCATTACTCACAGTTCATTACTCACAGATGTTAATTCTGTCCAAAACGTTATAAAATAAATGACAACTGTAATAACCATAGTCTTTTACAAAAAATTGCAATTGCAAAACATTTTTGCCATATCCTTACATTGTGCTTATATAATACAAACATAGTCAAAAAGGTTTAACATGTCTTAGGGGCTGTTAGGGGCTGTCCACCTGGCCACTTCATGCGTTTTCTCAGATCGGATAGCTATCCGATCGTGAAAAGACCAGGTGTAAATGCCCTCCGAAACGCATTCGAGACGGATTTGAATCCGATCGCTCAAACCACTTCAGGAGGTGGTCTGGGCCACATTCCTGACGAAACTGGACAAGTGTAAATGCATCTGGTTGTTGAAACCACATATGCAAATTGTACTCCTCCCAAAAATGCTAAAAAAATAAACGTGCGAGAGCGTGTTATAGGCTATATGTAATGTTATAGCCCGATATGACGACGCTACTGGAACACGCATCACCGCAGATGAGAAGCTGAGCATCTCTTCATTAAGCCAACGTGCAAACTATCGCAAATCAAAGTGAAAGTAAGTCGCAGAGGCTTTACACACAATCATCATCATTAAAAGTAAAGAAACGAAATGATCTTACCAGGGCTGTTGCCGCCCTCTCTTATTGCGGTCTTTGATTTTTGAAATTTTAGCTGATGATCAATAAAATGCAGCTCATATCTGTTGCTTTCGGGTGACGTGCACTCCATTAAATCTGCATATAGCGCGGGAATTGAAGATCGGATTTAAATCCGTTTCGCAAAAACACACTTATGTGACCAGGTGTAAATGGAATCGTTTTGATAAATCAGATAGCTATCCGATCTGAGAAAACGCATGAAGTGGCCAGGTGTGAACAGCCCCTAAATGCTTGCATATTTCGTCTGAACTTACTAGCCTATACACCAAATTACACAACATTTTATCTCAGATTATTATTTCAATGTCCAGGAACATATTCAATATATTTAAATATGGTAAATTAAGTGCTTAAAAAAAATTGTTTGCTACTATTACTACACATTGCTACTAAATGTTTTGCTCTATTATAACTGGTTTAACTTTACCTTTACCGAATGTGAAGTAGTATTTGAATATAGAGCTAAAGGCCTGGTCTCTCATGCCATATATAAGAGGACTTAGACATTTAGGGAAAATTATAAACATTAAAAAGCAAAAATACATTACATGTAGTACAGTCACAGGGTCAGTATAAACATAAATAGCTTCTTGGATAACTCCAACTAAAATGGATGATGCCCCAAGACCCAGCTGTATTAGATGCAACAGAACAGTCTTGTTGGCTTTTTTGGCAGACATTTTATCACAGGAGGCTGTTTTAGCCACAGCAGCTATAGAGGCATAAGTAAAGATAATAACAGAACATACTAACACAAAAAACATACATGTGAAAGCTATATCGAGTTTCTTATATATCTGCAGTCTGAAAAGAGTAGTTCTTGAGCAGAACAAATTCATTGCTGTGTTTGTGGAATCAATGGAATAGAAAATAATCAACTCAGACAGGGACTGAATCAAACCCATCATCCAAACAACTCCGAAAGCTATGTGAGTTCTTTCCAAATTTGTGATTTCTGCATGTCTGAGAGGGATGCAGATGGCCACATACCTCTCCAGTGACATCAAAGCCAGATTTAAGGTAGAAACCTGAAACAAAGCTGTTGCAGCAATGAGAAGAACAAGACAGACATTTTTCGTAATTAAAATCCTACTGACACCACATATATACAACACTACACTCATCAAGAGATTAAGCGTATCGACCCAAAGCATGTGACCAAAGAGAATATAGCGGGATGTCTCCTGAAAAACAGTCTTTTTCCCCAAAGTGAAAATCATGACTCCATTGACATAGAGGAAAATGACACATGGGGTCACAAACAAAACCGCCTTCATTGGTGCATCCTGATCCAACACCAACAGAGTCTGAGTGAGGTTAGATTTAGATTCATTAAAATTAGACATTTTCAAAAGAGTATAACCACAGATGCAGTTATAGAACACTGAATAGAGTAACACTGCAATATTGCAACGATCCTTGTAACTGCAAATCTACAGTACATGCTTCCCTCACAAGGGTTGTTAAAGGCACAGAGGTCAGAGCATCACATTTTAAATACCATCAAACAAAATCCCAGTGGCTGGTTTGGGTGCGTGCGTCACAAGCATGCCACAATAGCACACAATAATATAGAAGAGTGTGCATTTTATAATAATTGCCTGACAATAAATAGCATAGCACAAACAGTTGCGTTGTAATGGGAAAAAGGGCTGGGCGTTTCTACTCATTTAAAAAATATATATATATAAACATTTAAATGGTGGCTGTAATAAAAACATGTTCAAACATACATTAAAATATTTAAGTAGCCTGCAGGTTAAATAGTAACCTGCTGGGGACACACTTAACGACTAGCTGAAACATTCTAAGACTGAATTGAACACACTTACAGAGTTTCCACAACTGCAGCAGATTTTAAACACCGACTGAACACTACTGTCTCAGTGATCAGTCGTAAGTAGCCTATATCAAATTACATTCATAATCGGCCTTACAGTCGTTAAGTGTGTCCCCGGCTTGAGTTAATTTTTCTAGCTGACTAAGTCAGTTTTTGAACACTGAATGGCTTTTCTGAGGTAAACGTAACATTATGTGACATTGTTTACATGCTGTTATATCTACGTTTTTCCGCGGTTGAAACACTGGTAAGTTGTAGGCTACTGTATCTTTCAACATACCTTCTGATATTCATTCATGCTTATTTTACACTGTAACTACAGCAATAAAGCAGAAGAGATGTAAGGTCTTTTCTCCATCACCCTAAACTCTCGGTTGACAAACCTTGCTTACTTGAGGTATGCTGGTTTCAAAAATGTGTGAAGGAGTAAATTCAGCCAACTCAGAGTAGGCTATGTTCACAGTTAACACACAAGCCCCCGGTTTCACAGACTAGTTTTAAGCCTAATCCCAGACTAAAATGCATGTTTAAGTTGTTTTAACTGAAAGCAACTTGCACTGGCATATCTTAAAATATGTCAGAGCCATTGTTTTGTCTCAAGATCCTCATCAGAAATGTTTTTTTTTTCTAATGGATAAGACATGTTTATAAAAGCTACTAATTAGGCAAGAATTAAAGGATTGGGCTTAGTTCAGTTAGGACAGGGGTGCCCAATCCTGTTCCTAGAGTTTGATCTGCAGAGTTCAGATCCAACCCTGATCTAACACACTTGAAGATCTTAAATAGTTGATTCAGTTGTGTTGGTTCAGGGTTGGAACTGAACTTTGCAGGAAGGTCAAGGGATCTTTAGGGCCAGCAGACTTGAAGGATTCACCTGTATCATTACTTTTCTCACAGTGGCCAGGGTTACCCAACCCCTGTTCACTTGTGACTTACATTATGGAGGCCTTTTCCACGAAACACTAAATCACTCTGTTGTGTTTTCACATAGCACTCACATCTTTACACTTGAGTGAACATTTACATTTAGTCATTTAGCAGATGCTTTTGTCCAAAGCGACTCACAAATTAGGACCAAATTAAGCGAGTCATCGTGAAGAGGCAAAAACAACGCAAGAAGTGCTCAAAATACAAAGTTAAGGCATTGCTCAGAGTCAGATAAGGGAGGATTAAGGGAAAAGGACAGAATTATTATTATTTTTATGAGATTAAGTGCTCACGGAAGAGTTTTCAGTTGTCTTTTGAATGTTGTCAGGGATTCTGCATTCCGGATGAGGGTGGGGAGATCATTCCAGCATGGAACCGTGAATGAGAATGTTCTGGAAAGTGATTTCGTGGATCTCTGTGATGGTACCATGAGTCGTCGCTCGTTGACCGATCGTAGGCTTCTGGTAGGGATGAAGACTCGTAGGAGCGAGTGAAAGTAGGAGGGAGCTGAGCCTGTGATAGATCTGTAAGCAAGCGTCAATGCCTTGAACTTGATGCGAGCAGCGAGAGGTAGCCAGTGCAGAGAGATGAACAGAGGAGTGACGTGGGCCCTTTTGGGCTGAGCTGCAGCATTCTGAATCATTTGTAGAGGTTTAGTTGCACATGATGGAAGTCCAGCCAGAAGAGCATTGCAGTGATCAAGCTTAGATATGACCAGGGCCTGGACGAGAAGTTGTGTTGCATGCTCAGTTAGGAAAGGCCTGATATTCCTGATGTTTGAACAGTCAAACACACTCTCCTAAAATGAACAGGTTTGTTTGCACAGACAAGAGGGAACGATGACATTTAATAAACCTTTTAAATTCTTTTTTTTTCTTTTTTTTTTAAATGGGGGAGGTATTAAAGTCAAATATCTTAATTTATTTTCTGCAGTCTCTGACTGCATGCATTATATGGTTAAATATTTTTATGACTGCTAAATTGACTGCTGCCTTGGGCAACCAGCTTTCTATAGTCTCTGCTAGTTTCATACCACTTGCAGCACTCGGTCACAGTTTATTTACTGACTGATTAAGTTTTCATTATCTCACATAGCAGCAAGTGGGTTGACAGATTAATCAGTTTTTTTTCTTGTTCATGGTTAGTAGTGACTTTTTATTTTATTGTATTTTATTTTTTATGAAAATATTGATGAAATGAAAACAATAATGCTTTCAATATACACTTATCAATATATGTGCTCATACTCTGTAGAGAGAAATAAACAATGATTCCTAGCACTAATAACACACATCTGGCAATAAACATATTTAATTATTTGTTTCAGTATGTTTAAACAGAATTTAACTTTAAGATGTTCAATTCTGGATATTCTGGAAGTCGTATGTGTTTACCCAGAAAAACAAGACAGCACAGTTATTTAAGTGTGCATAAACTCCATTAACCATCTCAAGTCATATTTTTAGTTATAGAGAATAATCGTTTTATTATCTCAGTAATGAAAGTAAAAGAGGTTTCAAGTCAGCACATGCTAATTGTTTGCCCCCTACTACTAAATCTCTGTTTTGCCTTTTAGGACCAAATGTGATGTAGTACTTAAATATAGAGCTAAAGGCCTGGGGCCGTATGTATAAAGAATCTTAATGCAAAGAGTAGCTCCTAGTGACAAAATTCTAAGAAAATTCTTAGAAATGTGGCCGTTTACTCTTAAAATTAAAGAAAAACTCCTAGTAAAGAAAAAAGTAATTTAGAAAGCATCTTAACCCTTAAAAGAGGTCTTAAGGTCAAAATTGTTAGGAGCACGGACGAGGACTTTTAAGAGGCTTAAGAGTTTCTTTAGCAGAGGAGAAAATGGCAGAAAGACGAAGAGGGAGAAGAAATGTGTTGCAGACAATGGATGACAGTGAGTTAATAAGACGCTATAGATTAGATCGTGCAGGGATCATGTTTGTGACTGATCTTTTTAGAGACACGCTAATATCTCCGACACAGCGCAGAAATGCCATAGCGCCTGAAATGAAAGTAATCGCTACATTACGATATTTGGCAACTGGGAAAATTCCATGTTTGATACATTCAAACCAACATTCAAACCACCGCTTAAATAGACATGCCAGCAATCAGTGTAACTGGAAAGAGTGGAACAATTTTTATCATTCTAAGCAATCAAATACCTTATAGGAAATCAACAGCATGGTAAATAAAAAAAGGATTTATATACACATATATAATGTGTATGTGTGTGTGTGTGAGAGAACGATCAAATAGGAAAAATTACGCATGTAAGTTCAAAGTGGAGGCTTAGAATAGACCCTATACTTAAAATCACTTTTTTTTTTTCTTCTTGGACAACCAACCAATCACAGTCTTCAAAAGATCGTGTCATACATAGCAACGGGGTCAACCCCGCCTCCTCACTAAGATAAAAGTTTTTGTATTTTCCTTACTCAGAGTTGCTCTCAGATCGGTCCCGAATCGCTCTTAAGCTAAGACTCCTACATAAAAGTTTTTGAGCTAAATTAAGAGTTTTCTGAGAGGATTCTTAGAATCTTTATGAATACGGGCCCTGATCTCTCAGACCATATATGAGAGAACTTAGATATCTTGGTAAAATCATAAACACTAAAAAACAAAAATACATTATGTGTAACAAAGTCATATAATCAATATACAAATAAATTGTACAGATTAAAATGGATGCAGCACAGAGACCCAGCTGTATTAGATGCAACAGAACAGTCCTGGTGGCTTTTTTGGCTGATGCCTTAACAAGAGGCTGTTTTAGCCACAGCAGCTATAGAGGCATAAGTAAAGATAAAAACAAAACACACTAACACAAAAAATACACAAGTGAAGGCTAAATCCAGATTCTTATATATCTGCAGTCTGAAAAGAGTATTTCTTGAGCAGAATAAAGGCATTGCTGTCTTTGTAGTGTCAATGGAAATAATCAACTCAGACAATTAAGCACTGAATCAAACCCATCATCCAAATAACACCAATGGCCATGTTAGTTCTTCTGGTGATTTCTGCATGTCTGAGAGAGATCCAATATTTGGACAAAAGAAATCAATTCCCTTTTCACTCACCTATATTTACAGATGGTTTGAAAGTGGAAAATGGTGTAACAGCGGCAATGGTGACTGGACATCGAAGTTATCGAATCCGTATTCCAAAACAGTGCTCAATTTTCTCTGCTGAAGCACGTGCTTTGCTTTTAGCTTTGGAACAAATTGAAAAAACACAACAAAAGGATTCTATAATTTTTACAGACTCTAAATCTTGCCTTCAAGCAATGGACACTTTAAAACTTGTTCATCCTTTAGTGGACTGCATCTTAACCAAAGTGGATTATCTACAGAATCAGTTCTTCAGTATTATCTTCTGCTGGGTTCCAGGCCATGTTGGACTTTCAGGAAATGAGCGAGCTGATGCAGCTGCTAAAGAAGCTCTTAATCAGGAAGTTAGTGAATGTCAAATTCCTCCCTCAGATATTAGACCTTTTATTAATCAGTATATATTAGATAAGTGGCAAGAGGAGTGGAGCACGTGCAAGAATAATAAGCTATATGAGATTCATCCGGAAATTTCAAACAGACTTTTAATCACTCTTAAAACTAGATCTGATCAAGTGGTATTCACCAGATTTCATATAGGTCATACAAGTTTGACTCATGCTTTTTTGCTTAAACTTTATGCATTTTTTGTAAGATTCCCCTCTCTGTTAAACATATTTTATTGGACTGTCCTGGGTATAATACAAGTAGAATGCTCTTTTATGAAGTTATTTCACTTAAGGACTTATTTAGTAAGATTATACCTGAAAAGGTTTTGGATTTTTTTATCTCTTTAAATGTTAATTAAAATGTTTTTGTATAATATGATTTGGTGTGTTTGTTTGCTTGGTTTTATGGTATTTATATGATATTTGTATTTTTGTAATGGAATTTTTGCCATGAAAATAGCCTTAGATAAAACATTCTATCTATCTATCTATCCATCTATCTATCTGAGAGGGATGAGCCCTGACAGAGAGAGCATTTTTCATAATATTAATCCTACAGCAGATACAGACAACAGTGAACTCATAAAGAGATCAAGGCAAAGCAGTATTGTGAGATAAAAAGGTCACAATTACTTTTCATTTTTTAATTCTGTGACAGAAACATGATGTATGTGAGTTAAGTGTATTAACGAAGACTGTCTATATAGGCCTACCCTTCAGGGCTACACATATTTTGTAGTCAAGGAACGATATACAATAGAAATTCAGAAGATGTATTCTGTAATGTCCGCTATGTGATGCATTATAGAAACACAAGACGAAACGAGATGAATATACAAACTCACGTCAGACTTGAAGCTTCTAAGCTAAACAGACATAGCCAAACAAACCCAGAGCATGGATTCGAAAACAGACCTCAATAATAGAACAAAGATGTCTGCTATGCTGATATACAAGTTCCTGTACATTGGTAAACAACATCAACAAATTACATCTCAGCTGAGCATTATCAGAGAATGTCATAAATTCTTACATTCAACAAGGTTAAATATATATATATATATTTTAATACATTTATCAGTATGCATGTGTGTATAGCCTATATGCAGGGTCTTGATGAAATCACAATACAGTATGTCCACCTCTACAAATAATTTTAATAAAAACAAATCATAGGGCCATTTAAAAAGATGAATTGATCAATTTAACTGATAGACAAATAGATTGCACAGATGCATTGGAAAGGACAGAGCAGTCATGTCAAACAGTAGCCTATGGATAAACTCTATAAGACGCTTGGACAAGAGAAAACTGCAAAATATGAATTCAAAACTGTACTGTTACAGACCACTGAGCAATAATCAACTCTAGAATTTATACAATAAAAGGAAAAGCTGTAAAAAATTACCCAAACACATCATATGAGTTTTTGTTTATGAACAAATTATCTGACATAATGCTACATGCTTTAGCTGTTGCACATATTAGTCTGTTTGTATAGATTTCCAGAAGGATTAGAGGCTTAAAGTCTCAAATTGTATCTATTGTAAATTATTGACAGTGTGATAAAAGCAGTTGTCATAAGATTAAATGGACAAAAAAACATTTTACATCCCATATTTGTGGTTACTACACTGGCAAACATTGTGACAAGTGTGGTTTAATGTGATACATGCTTTTCCATAAGTCAGTTATTTTTGTGTGGTTGATCTCACATCATACACAATCTCATATTTTAAACTTTAAGAGAAATCTATTTTTGTATCTTAATAATGAAAGAATATTATCAACTAAAGCCTTTTAGATAACATTTACATAGTTTTTTCTCCCCCCTATCAGTTAGTATCTATTTTTCCTCCTCCTATCGCTGTATTACATCTATTTTGCTTTTTGAGACCAAATATGAAGTAGTATTTAAATAAAGAGCTAAAGGCCTGGTCTCTCAGGCCATATATAAGAGAACTTAGACATTTGGGGAAAATCATAAACACTACAAAGCAAAAATACATTACATGTAATGATGTCATATAGTTAGTATAAACATAAATGACTTCTTGGATAACTCCAACTAAGATTGATGCAGCACAGAGACCCAACTGTATTAGATGCAACAGAACAGTCTTGTTGGCTTTTTTGGCAGACATTTTATCACAAGAGGCTGTTTTAGCCACAGCAGCTATAGAGGCATAAGTGAATATAATAACAAAAGTCACTACGACAAAAAATACACATGTAAAAGCTATTTCAAGTTTCTTATATATCTGCAGTCTGAAGAGAGTAGTTCTTGAGCAGAACAAATTCATCACTGTGTTTGTTGTATCAATGGAATAGAAGATAATAATCTCAGACAAGCACTGAATCAAACCCATCATCCAAATAACACCAATGGCCATGTTAGTTCTTTTGTAACTGGTGATTTCTGCATGTCTGAGAGGGATGCAGATGGCCACATACCTCTCCAGTGACATCAAAGCCAGATTTAGTACGGCAATCTGATAGAGGGATTGTGCAGCCGCAAGAAGAATGATACAGACATTTTTCAAAATAAAAATCCTGCTTACAGCACACACAAACAACACTACACTCATAAAGAGATTGAGCGTATCGACCCAAAGCATGTGACCAAACAAAATGTAGCGAGATGTCTCCTGAAAAACAGTCTTTTTCCTCAAGGTGAAGATCATGACTCCATTGACATAAAGGAAAATAACACATGTGGTCACACACAGGAATGTTTTCACCGGTGCATCTTGATCTACCAGGAATGGACTCTGAGTGAGGTTAGATGTAGAACCATTAAAAGCAGACATATTCAGAAAAAATAAAACATGAAGATGTTAACCTCAGATGCTGGTATAGCACACTGACTAATACTGCAATCTACAATGTCCTTGGATTGTGTACAAATCTCCAGGCTTGTGTGCTGTTGATGGCACAGAGTGAGAAAGATCAGAGTGTCACACTTTAAATATTGTTAAATTCATTATTATGTTAAGTACGTGTTGAATCCCAGTGGTTGTTTCGTGTATGTGGGGGGTGGGGGGAGGTCTGTGTGTGTTTACTTTGTTTACCTTGTAATTTGGCAAAACCTCCCTGGGAGGTTTGTTGGAAGCAGGGCCGGATTAAGAATTCAGAGGCAATTTACATAATTATTCCTATGATGTAAAATCCATATAGCCTATAAATGTACTGTATAAATGAAAATTAATATTTCAAAAGTGTATTTTACATTACACTATAGTATAGTTCTTCACTTGCAAGAAATAAACCCTTGAGCTTTTATTTTGGAGAAAACACCAGATCACCATGCTGATCATGAAAGCAAAGTACGCACTTTTCTTTAAATCACGCAGCACAAACAGAATGGCTATATAGGCTACTTACTTAAAGTCTTGTGCTGTTTTATAAAGGCACAAAGCCATATCACGGTTTCGATTTTAGTTCGTTGGCAAAATATAACGCTAGAGACCTTTATGTTAGGCTATACATTTTACATCTCATATGTGTTGGGAAAAGAAGAAGAGCGAGTTCGGCAAAAGGCTACTTTCAAGCCCCTCACGCCCTACCACTGTAGATATTTAGTGGCGGGCATCTTTTAGCCAAAAAGACAGGCACTTAGTGCAAATATACGTTCTGTTATCAGAAATGTAAAAAAACAAGGATTTTTTTTTCTTCCGCTCGCTTGGGCCCCATAATGCCCATTGAATAATTCGGCCCTGGGTGCCCCCCTATTGGCTGGTGCCCCAGGGCACTCGCCCAGTCCCGTCTATGGATAATCCGGCCCTGGTTCGAAGCTAGTTATTATAGCTAATAAAGTTTTACAAAATTATATTTTTCTTACACAAACGCATCGCTTCGCTTCAGAATGCCTTTATTAAACCCCTGGAGATGTATGGATTACTTTTATGATGGATGGGTGCATTTGTTTGGGCTACAAAATATCGCCCCCCATTCACTCCCATTATAAAGCTTGGAAGAGCCAGGATATTTTTAAATATATCTCTGATTGTGTTCGTCTGAAAGACGTTAGTCATATACACTTAGGATGTCTTGAGGGTGAGTAAATCATGTGATAATTTTCATTTGTGGGTGAACTTTAAGCTCTGTAAATTACTGCTAATTGAACTTTTAAAGTCTGCATGTAATCAAAATGGACACGATATCCATTGTTAGTGCACATTAATAATCTTTTAGTGAACAATTAATCCATGCAAATGAATCCAATATTTGTTTGTCTTCATAATCTTTAATCAAAATCTGAAATTTGCTTTCCCTCTGGAATGGTGTTCCTTCTCTGATGATGTCAGTTTGACGGCTTTGGGCAAAACAACCTTAAAGTCACCATGAAATCAAAAAAGATGATTCTAGTTTTTTTAATGGAATATTGCAGTATTATAAATTATTTGTCATTTACATTTTCGAAATAATTTCCCCTTCCTTTTGCAATGCATGTCATCTCTTCTCTGATGATGTGTTTTTGGCGTAAGGGCGGGACAACCATGTCACTCATATGAGATCACATCAACAGCAAACCACAATGATACAATGATCCAGTCAATTCCTGATGGACAAAATCAAGTCCCGCCCTACATTTTTTAGTTTGAGACGCCGCTTCACTCAGTCATACACAGTGCGTCTGAAATCACATACTGTCTGAGTAGAATTTGAATTTACTTCACGACTATATAATATGATATGGGTAGTAAAATTAAATTCGTACGAACTAAATCTTCCATGTTGTTACTGTCATGTGACCTACTAGCATCAGTTGCTTCCATTCACTGCCATTCACAAATCCTCTCCTGTGGCCTCATGGGATAGTTAAGTGTCCATCGAATCCGCACTTCAGAATCTCGGAGGAAGTAGGTCATCCGGATACTTTTCACCTACTGTTTTTCAAATCCATAGTGAAGGAACCGTGAGAGCTTTGAAACACAAAGACAACACAGAATAAAGCTAGAATTAAATTGAGGCCTTGTCCACACGGAGACGCGTTTAGCTGTAGGCCTATACGTAATTTTTTTGTATCATATTGGCGTTTCGTCCTGACGGATCCGGCGTTTTGGGAGCCTGAAACCGCAATCTTTTTTAAACCAGATCCCAAAGTGGATAAATCTGAAAACAACACCCTTGCGTTTTCATATGTAGGCCTCCAGCAAATCCGTATATTTTGTGAAACGATGATGTCATCACCCCACGTGTCGACCCTAGTCAGATGTCTGTTGTCTGATTAAGACAATTCATATTTTGTACCAGGCCATTTATGGTTGTTCAATAAAGTTCTTGGTAAAAAAAAAAAAAAAAAGAAGAAGAAGAAGAAGAAGAAAAAGCTACTGCAATTATTATTGTATACAGCGCACAAGGTTTTTACCATAGACAGTATAAGAAGTGGACAGAGCCATCTCATTGGAACTCAATTGAGACAAGTGAAGCCCATTTTTAGCGATTTTTTAGCACTTCCATTCCTGATGCGCAGACTCAAACCGACTCAAACTAAGCTTGATGACGTGAGCAACCTGTCTGACAGATGTAAATCTTCTAGTAGCTGTGCGTGCAAACTGCCAACGTTAATCTTGCAGAGACGGCGAGCTTGAGCAAAGAGTTCTTTGGTGTGAGTAAGCAGGAGTAAGTATTCTGATTAATTATTTTGTATAGTATTTATTTTAAAATGTAACGCCAGGGCTTCTCCCTTGACGTCCCCCCGATTGCCTGCGAGCTTCTCCTCCTGTCTGTACGGTAATTTCTCTACTGTGCGACAGAGTCGAGTGGTTATGACGCAATCGTTAGCCTATTTTTACAAAAACTGTTTCTACGGGGCCATAATGTAACATAGAAGGTAATGGAGCCCTTTATACATTGTCGTGTTTCTTTAGAAATAAATAATGGACAACTGGAGTCTTTAAACGCCTCAGATGTAAAGTTATTCGCTGTCAAAGTGACGCCAAAATGAATGGGAGTCAATGGAATGCTAACGCAAGTGAAGTTCTGCTACAAGATGGCGGCACGCGGCCGGCTTCAACTTCCGGTCGATGGATTACCCGCCTGGTTTTTACGCTCATGCTCCAAGTCTTCTTCTCTGTTTTTATTGTATCTCTGTGGCAGAATTACAGCGCCACATTCTGGTCTGGAATGTATACTACATTGTTTTGAGTCGGTTTCAGTGTTTTCCTGTGTGCACTTATTTATTTGAATTTATTTTAGAACGAGGGAAAAAAAGATCGGATAGGGAAAGTTCTAGCTTCATGTGGCATCAGGGAGCCACTATCAATATGCGTATGCAGGGTATTTGAATTCGCTTTTGAACACATGCTCGCTTTCTACTTTCACTTTCCAATTCGCGATCACGCATACTGTGTATAGGGAGCCGCAGTACTGACTCAAAAAATAAAGTAATGACTCACAAGCTGATGATGACCACTGAGTTTTGCGCAGAAATCGCTTTGAATGTATTTTTTAATGCAAACAAACAAACAAAAACACTCACAGTCTGCTTTCCAGATCATGTGCACGCATACACATGCAACAGTTTACATAATTTTTTTTATGATCAAATGAGAGACATACAGTGCCCTCCACAATTAATGGCACCCCTGGTAAATATGATCAAAACTGGCTGTAAAAAATAAATCTGCATCGTTTATCCTTTTGATCTTTCATTCAAAAAATGTGCAAAATTCTAACCTTTCATTGAAGTAAAAGAATTGAAAGTGGGGGGAAATCACATTATGAAATAAATGTTTTTCTCCAAAACACATTGGCCACAATTATTGGCACCCCTAGAATTTTTTACGAGTAAAATATCTCTGAAGTATATTCCCATTAATATTTACCTTTTTTAGTACACCAGGGTGACTAGGAACATGAAACTGTCCAGCTATGACTTCGTGTTTCACAGGAGTTTAAATATGAGGAAACACAAAGGCCAAATCCCCTTAATCATCCATCACAATGAGTAAAACCACAGAATATAGTTCTGATGCGTAGCAAAAGATTGTTGACCATCACAAAATAGAAAGTGGCTGTAAGACAATAGCTAAAGAATTGAAAATCCCCATTTTGACCATCAGGGCAATAATTAAGAAGTTCCAATCAACTAAAGATGTTACGAATCTGCCAGGAAGAGGACGTGTGTCTATACTGTCCTGAGACCTGAGAGTTTGCCTGGTGTGCATTTTATAATTGTTCTTGCTATTTGGGATAAGTAGGACCTAATAAGTATAATAACTAAAATTTGTTTTTGTACAGGAAGTAGTTTTTGCAGAAAATTATGTCCTCATGTGAGGACAGTGGGTCTATGATTTACCATATGATGTCCTCAAAAAGCAATCAAAAAACAAACTTAAATGGTTGTAATTCAAGAATGCTTTGGAATATAGACATATGGTTGGTCTCGTTTTTAAGAAGACATTTGCCAGATTATTGTAGAAGTGAAATAAATTATGAAAGTGAAACAGAAAAAAACAAAGTTATAAGTTTGAGTTCATGAAAATATAGAATGTAAAAATATAATTATTTATTATTTTATATAAAATATATATATTATAAAATATATTTTACTCTAAAACTGCTAGAAAATTAAAGCCAAACATCTAAACAAGTTGTCTTCCAAATTTTAGGTTGATATCTCAAAAAATGAGCTTTCAGTAAGATTTTATTTGGGCGCAGTAACAAACTTTTTCACTAGATGGACAGCCAGCTTCCTTACTGACCATATAAGGGCGTCTCCATTTTCATATGTTTTGAGTGATCTGAACCATGTCTTTCCATAATTTCATACAATTTATGAAGTATACATCCTATTCAGAAATAGTATGGGTGTTTTGGCAGTATTTGATTTGATTTCAACCTCTAATAAACATAAAAAGAGCACATATGTGCGTTATAGCTCGCTGCCGCAGAATCCATAATATTTTTCTTTATATTCTAAACATTTTCAGACCTTTTTTTCTCATAACATTTAATCGGTGTTATCTTTTGAACTCTTGGCATGAAAACAAACTGAGGTTTCTACCAATCTTTCATGATTTTTCATGTTTATTTCTATTTCAAAATAAAGGCCTAAACACGCCTAATGAATATGAAATATTATTGTTGCAAATTGATAAATTACTGCTTTTCTGTAATTTATTTGAAAAAAACAGCCACCAAATATGAAAACTAGAGATTGTAAGCTTTCAAATGATATATAGTTTGTCAATATTACTTTAGGTTTTTACTAAGATATTATTGTTCTAAATATATATGGGCAATATATACCTGTGGGACGGTGACAGTTAAGGGGATAACGTAATATAGTCCCAATGTCCTCAAACGAGTGCTTCACATTTACTGATGTCCTAGAGTGCTACTATTACTAAAATATGTCAAATTTTAATCCCCATATGATGATAGAGACAGTATTGTACATAAATACATTTGTTTCATTCATATAATTTGAATAGATTTTTTACCTGGGTCATTTTTCTTTCGGGAACTGGTGTCGAAGATTTAGGGTTAGGGTTAGGGTCATTTTCTTCTCACTGACATTGGTGTAATGTTGTGATATCACCACAAGATGGTGTGGGCAGTGTCCCTAAATGTGGCCAACATGTCTAAGATTTACAAATTTGACTATCATTGTGTCAAGAGGCAAAAATGTAATGTCCTGAGGTCGCAGGGACTCAGGAGGTTAATGCACGGCGAGGATGAAAGTTTGAGTGGCCAAAGACTCTTCAAGGATCACAGATGGAGAATTGCAGAGATTAGTTGAGTCTTAGGGTCAGAAAGCCACAAAAAAAACCTACATCCCCACATGTTGTTTGGGAGGGTTTCAAGAAAAATCCTCCTCGCTCCTCCAGAAACAAACTCCAGCAAATTTAATTGTCAGACATGACTGGAACTTCAAACGGCACAGGGTTCTGTGGTCAGCTGAGACTAAAAAAATAGCTTTTTGGCAGCAAACACACTAGATGGGTTTGGTAAACCCAAGGATAAAAAGTACCCCATGTGTACAATTTAATATACTGTTGGATCTTTAATGTTGTGGGCATATTTTTCTGCTGGAGGTCCTGGATTTCTTGTTCAGATACATGGCATCGTGGATTCTATCAAATATCAACAGATAAAAAATCAAAACCTGACGCCTTCTGCTAGAAATCTTATAATGGGCCGTGGTTGGATCTTCCATCAGGACAACGATCCAAAACAAACATCAAAATCAACACAAAAATTTGTTGCGGAGCACAAAATGAAGCTTCTGCCATGACCGTCTCAGTCCCCTGACCTGATGAGTGGGCTGAACTGAAGAGAAGAAGCACCAACATGGATCTGGGAATCTGAAGGATCTGGAGAGATTCTGTATGGAGGAATGATCTCTGATCTCTTGTCAGGTGTTCCCCAAACTCATCAGGCATTATAGAAGAAGACTCAGAGCTGGTATCTTGTCAAAAGGAGATTGCAAAAAGTATTTAATAAAAGGGTGCCAATAATTGTGGCCAGCGTGTTTTGGAGAAAAAACATTTATTTCATAATGTGATTTCCCCCCCACATTCAATTCTTTTACTTAAATGAAAGGTTAGAATTTTGCAAATTTTTTGAATGAAAGATCAAAAGGATAAACGATGCAGATTTATTTTTTACAGCCAGTTTTGATCATATTTACCAGGGGTGCCATTAATTGTGGAGGGCACTGTATGTATGTATCTACATAATCTACATAATCATGTTAGCAACAAAGAAATTAAGCAGTCAGTAATAATTTATTTTTCTCATTGTTTCATTTTCAAGTACATTTTGATGTCACGTTCCATAAAACAGTATATGACTAAATAAAATGAACCATATGGTAACTGTAATTATGTTTGTCATGTGGCTGGAAAGAGTGCAAAACATGGACAAATAAAACAACCCTTGCAAAACACCTTCTCATATCTGTGGTTACTGCCAAAAAATGTTTGTTAAATACATGGTTGCATGTTTTGCCAAAGGTCAGCTATTTTTGTGAGGTTCATCTCCAAAATCTCATTGTATAAAGACACAAGTTCATATTTTGCAATTTAAGAGAAATTTCCTTTTGTATATTAATAATGAAATAACATTATCTATTAAAGCCTTGTAGATAATATTTCAATAGGTTTTTACAATGACTTTTCAGCCTCCTCCTGCTAAATGTATCTCTGTATTACAACTGTTTTTCCTTTTGAGACCAAATGTGAAGTAGTATTTAAATAAATATCTAAAGGCCTGGTCTCTCATGCCATATATTAGAGGACTTAGACATCTTGGAAAAATCATAAACACTACAAAGCAAAAATACATCACATTCATTGAAGTTATATAGTTAGTATAAATATAAATGACTTCTTGGATAACTCCAATTAAAATGGATGCAGCACAGAGACCCAGCTGTATTAGATGCAACAGAACAGTCTTGTTGGCTTTTTTGGCAGACATTTTATCACAGGAGGCTGTTTTAGCCACAGCAGCTATAGAGGCATAAGTGAATATAATAACAAAAGTCACTACGACAAAAAATATGCACGTAAAAGCTATGTCAAGTTTCTTATATATCTGCAGTCTGAAGAGAGTAGTTCTTGAGCAGAACAAATCCATTGCTATGTTTGTATCATTGGAATAAAAGATAATAATCTCAGACACTGATTGAATCCAGCTTAACATCCAAATAACACCAATGGCCATGTTAGTTCTTCCGTAGGTGGTGATTTCTGCATGTCTGAGAGGGATGCAGATGGCCACATACCTCTCCAGTGACATCAAAGCCAGATTTAATGTAGAGACCTGATAGAGAGCTGTTGCAGCAACGAGAAGGATGAGGCAGGCAATTTTCATAACAAAAAGCCTACAAACAGCACACACAAACAACACTACACTCATTAGAAGATTGAGCGTATCCACCCAAAGCATGTGACCAAACAAAATGTAGCGAGATGTCTCCTGAAAAACAGCCTTTTTCCTCAAAGTGAAGATCATGACTCCATTGACATACAGGAAAATAACACATGAGGACACAGACAAAAACGTTTTCAAATCTCGATCCACCAGTGATATAGTCAGAGTGATGTTAGATTTAGAATCGTTCAAATTAGACATATTCAGGAGCATACAAAATACCAAAAATGCTGTTATAAAACACTGAATAATACTGTGATCTATAAAGTCTTTGTACTGTAACTGCAAATCTCCAGGCTTGTGTCACCTATGTTGCTGAAGGTACAGAGAATGATCAGAGACCATCACACTTTAAATATCAGTGTAAAGCATAGGTCATGAACTACGTATGGAATCCCAGTGGTTTGGTTTGTGAAAACAACAACAACAACAACAACAGTAACACTTGGAGTGTATTTCAACATTAAGTGCCTGACTAACAGCATCAAGTTGAGCAAATCCCAGTGGTTTATGTTTCCTTGTGCGTTTGTGTGGAAATATGTCTTTAATTCTTAAAGCTATAAGACAGTCTGTGCATTTACCTCAGACTCTGTACTAACTATTTTTAAAAACACAGTTAGGCAAAAGATTTCTCTGATCTTACAGTTGGGAAAAGTTGATTGTGTGGACAGATGGTCAGTTAATGAAATTAATATATTTAATATCTCCTTCAATTTGTGTATTAACGGTTTAAAGAGTTTTAATGGAGTGTTTAAATCATTATTCGTTATTACACTGCTCTCTGGGATACTTGGTCAATCATGGGATTCAGCGATTTGATATTGTCCATGCAAAGTCGTCTAAGTTTATAGTGGTGAATGGCAGATCAGGGGTGCGTTTCAAAGCAATGTTAGCCAATATGGTCACAAGTTCCATTGTTATTATCACCATAGTTCCATGTTTCCCGAAACCATAATTCCACTGAACATTCGCAAACAGCATCGCAAAGTTGTGTGGTTAACGACAGCTCTCGACCTGTGGTAGAAGCATTAGTTTCTTGTTTGTATTAAATGTGAATAAAGTTTTAATGTATTACATTAAATACTTATCATGAGCAAAATAAGCAAGCTGACATTCAGTATACACTATATCTCTTTCATTTCTAATACATACAGTACAAATGTAATTTACGTCTTTAAGTTTGTCAGTAGATTAAAAGCACCGTTTTTAAAGAGTGTGCATGTGTGTATATGCTCTAGTATGTAAGAACGAGCCATTGAAACTGGCGGAGTGTGTAAAAGTGCAAATAGACCGCCTTGTTTGCAGAGGCTATTTACAGTAACTCCGCCCACTGATGTCTGGCCAGACAAAATTAAGGAAGATGATAAATTGTGGACAGTAGCGATAATGTTGGTGTAAGGCGTGGCCGAAAGTTTTGATGCAAATCGACCCGAGTTCGAATCCGCCTTTTGTCCAAACTCGATGTCCCTTTTCCCATCACATATCAGATTGTAAAGGCATTTATTTTCAATAAAAACAAATAAAATATTCGAAAAATATATGGAAATAAAGTGTCTAACGTGTGTTTAATAATAACGTTTTTATCAGTTAGGGTTAGGTGTAGGTAGGGCTTTATTGTCCCAATAAGGCGGCGTCCATTTAATAATTTGAATAGACAATAATTTACATTCTGTGTTATTATTGCATACAGTTTAATGTACAACAACACTGAGTCGTAAAAAGCATCTGTCACTATTTATAGGCTAAGTATAAATATCTTCCAATACTATTTACACTTATAGCAAAGGAAATAGGCCTAACGCTATTATTATATTGTGTATATCGCTATTTTCACTTAGTGTAAATAGCATATCGCTAAGAAAATGCTGCTGTTTTCACATAGTGTAAATATAATCTATTGCTATTAAAACTTAGTGTAAATATAATCTGTTGCTATTAAAACTTAGTGTAAATAGCAGCAATCGCTATTTGTACTTAAAGGGACTATATGTAGTTTTTCTACTAAAATGAATCCTTTTTTTATTGCCTGTGTGTGAAGGAGTTGTAATCTCACATTAAAATGATCCACTTGGCGGGTTTTGCTATTACCTCTGAAAGCAAGTATTCCTATTTCTATGTGAAGGCTCGGGGTCGGATTTGCCGCGAAATCCAGTGACGTGACTGAGACCTGCATGCGCGCTCCTGAGCCTCTCGCCTCGTCTACTGACTTTGCACTCAACAGCGACGACACTTCAACATATGACATGGAGTCTGCTAACACTAAGAAACGACCTGCTCACAGCACAACACAGACTCCAGCACAAACTCCACATAATGATAAAAAACAAAAAAAGGTTTTATCTCGTCAGGCCAAATGTGAATCGGATCAACTTCGGACGAAAACACGGATCAACATCGGCAGGGCTTTTGAATTATGGAGAAACCTCCGCTTTGTATTGGTTGCAATCTGAAACATCACCGCTAGAGGCCGCTGAAAACTACATATAGCCCCTTTAAACAGCATCTGTCGCTAAGAAAATATTTTCACTTAGTGCAAATAGCCGCTGTACGAAAATTTCAACATGGCGTGAACGCACCTTCATTTACCATCTAGTGAAAATAACTTCAGAGGACTAAAGCACTGTATTAATATTACGTAAAATTGTTGCAGTGCTAGTTTTGTTGCTTGGCCGAATATTTTGTATATACAGTTAAAAGACAATATAGCCTACAGGTAAAATAATATAATTTTGTGCTACTTCTTTACTTTCATATAAAAAATAATCTCCTAATATCCTACTATTATAATTAGTAGTAGTAGTAGAAGTAGAAGCAAAGTGTGGATTCCCACCTGCTGTGTAAAAGGGGGGAAAAAAGTCTCTTATTTATTTATTTGATTATGTGCATTAAAATAGGATATGCACTTACTGTGTTTATCTGAACCCTCAATCACATCCTGTCAGTCTTGAGGGTTACATCAGAATACTTGCAAACAGTCCCTTGCGTTTCCATTATAAAGCACATTAAATATTTAGTATAGGCCTATGTGTTTGTACAAAATAGGTCTCTGGGGGTATGAAATGTGGTGTTGATGTCTACCTGAGGAGGTTACTTTGGGCCACAGGGAGAAGAAAACCTTATGTTTGGCACATGCTGTCCTCTAGATGTGTGCCCTTATTATGGAGTGTGCTATGTAAACATTAAAGTATAAAATAAACACAAAATCTTAAGGGGATATTCTAAGAAGTTGGCATGTAGTGACAGACATGCTGATGAAACTTACTCTCCATTTGTCTAAGAATATAAAAATGTAAAGAGCTAATTACAAAGTTTCCATAAACATAAATATGATCTATCATGGTTAAAAGATAAAAAACTATTATACTAAAATAAATAAACAAAGAACATAGCATATGAATAGCTACATGCATATAGAGTGCATTACTTCTTAAGTATACAGAAGTTTAGGCCTATTTTAATTTCAAGCAAATCGAGCATTGGCTGTAATTGAATAGAACTTCAGTGGAGCTTTTATATATATTTTATGTATCCACACACACCATTGAATATTTCACACAGTTTTTGATTAGTTGTGTAAAAACTGAAAGCCATTTTCAGACAATTAGTAAAATGGTTTATGCTTTCAAAAATATGTATTATTTTACTATTTGTTTAGATTATCATAACGTTCGAAAAGTAAAGGCAATTTGAAAAGTAGCAAAAGCAACAGATGGAGGCATGGTAAAAATTCAATACTGTTTTAATGTGACATAAATATAGCAATAAAAAACAAACAAACCAATACACCGGCTATAGAGGATAAATCGCCTTATGAAATATTTTTTGTGAAGAAGTGATGTTTCAGTTTTTGAAAGATAAGCGTAGGGGAGAGCGGGGCACAAAGTAACGCTTTTTGACTTTCTCAGTTTGTGTAAATCTACTTATGGTTCAGAGTATTTTTTTTTTTTTTTTTACATTAATTTCCCACATGTCTAGTACAATTATGTGGTTTTGTTTTATCAATACAGCATATACTTTTTTCTTGATATACCCCGAAAGAATGGAAGTGAAATGTGACAACATGCCCCATAGGTGGGGTACATTGTAACATGTGTGGGGCACATTGTAACATGACCATATGACAGCTTAAATGTTATCTGATGATCTAATAAAAAATCTATACAAGACAAACTAAAATATTTTCTAAATAAAATACAATTATTAACTTTTTCATATAAAATAATGCCATTTTTAAATAATTAAATATAAACTCATTTTTGAGTTTTGACTACGAACACAGGAAAACGCAGCTATACAACATAGGTCAAAGCAAATAAATAATTAGTAATTTCTGAACATTGACTCTCAGTCTTTATTCACCTTTTTCTCATGTTTTCTCAATAGAATTAATAAAAGTATACAATAGGATATAATAGCATATTTCTAATAGGGGCACATTGTAACGCAGTGTGACAACATGCCCCACCTGCACAACTGGGATTTAAACCCAGCTAGTGTCTTCTGCTAGGTAGCGAAGCATTAAAGAACTATCTCAACTGTTAAATAACATATTGGAGATTAAAATAATATCAGATTTGGTTAATTTTAAATAAACACAAAAAATAATATTCTGCCAGGGGCGGGCAGAGGCAGGCAGGCTAAATACACATTAATTGCGCAGATATTAACATAAATAAATACATAATATTCTGTTAAAATAAACAGAAATAAGACTTATTCATGTTTCTTTATTTATTTTTATCGATTGCACCAATTAACTTAATTAATTAATCACGATTAATCGCCACTAAACAAAACATACTTTTTAACATATTTTATAAGGTAATAATTTCACAATTAACGTCCAAACTAATGTAGAAAAACATAAAGACAGTATATTTTAAATATTTGTCTAACAGGTAGGAAAAAAATAAAGAAATTGAAGTTATCAAACAGTTTGCACTGCATACATTTTAAATTGTACATAGATTATCCTTATTAAAGTAAAAAAAGATCTTTAGTCAAGAGCAGTGAGTGTTTTTCTCTGTTACCGTTGTTCTTTGATTAACTTTACTGACAGAAAGCTTTATTGGCTACTGTCTCTTTAAAACCAGCCGCTGACAGAGACACGGATCTCACACGCGCCTAATTCTCTCACAACTCTTTGCATTCATTTACGACTTTAACTAATTTAAGACTGCTCTTATGAGGATACTCGACAAAACGGACATTTTGACATAATTGCGTGTGTTAATGCCATCTCTCTCATGTTCGTCCATCCTCGGATGCTGCTGTTCTTCTTCGCGCGATTTTTCCCCCCAAACTACTTCAGCGGAAATCCCGCCCTGCAGCCGATTCTAAAGATTTTATTGGTCATGTGAATCACAGTACTGATTGCCTACACCAAACCACCAAACACTGATCTCTAAACCTACCCGTCATAACCTTAACCAATGAAATTAGCAGCAGGGCTGGATTTCCGCTTAACTGGTTTGCGCCCATTGGGATTTAAAAAAAAATAATTTATAGAAAGATTAAAAATACGGGAGAAATACGGGAAAATATTTAAACGGGATGATAGCGGGATAGCAATGTAAAATACGGGAGAATCCCGGGAAAAACGGGAGGGTTGACAGGTATGCAATAGTCTCTCCTCCTCTTTGCTTGCAATGTAACGCAAGCTCATGCACGCCGCAAGATGGCAGTAACTAACCTTGTCAAATGAAAACACAGAACACGAGGAAGTGGGTTGCTAAGCAAATCAAATCAAGCCTGAAGGCGCCGTAAACAGTGAACAAACGCTTACTGGATTAATATTAATGCTCGCTTTACAATCTTACCAGCTTTGCTGATCAATGAATGATTGGGGTGATTGTGTAAATCGTGGTACGCGTGCTAATTATAACTAGTCTGCTTTGTTTATGGCGTTGTGGAACTGGAAAAGGAGCGTAGATAGTCAGGTTGCTAGTTAGCTAACGTTAGCTGTTCAGCTAGTTTTACCCTAGTTACAAGATGGATAGATATCTGTAGCAAGACTTAACTAAAAACAAAAACTTGTATATAAACATGTTTTGGTGCACCTAAACAACCTGTAACAGTCTAAAGGTGTATTTATAGCCGAGATTATTATAGATGTTTATAAAGCAAAGTTTATCGATACAGTATAAAATAAGCACAAATATGTAAACAGAAATAGTGAATATATGTTGGAGCAAAAAAGAACAATTAAACAGAAAATATATTCTAATATTATAGTGGAATATGCTAATGCAGTGTATGAAATTGGTTATATGACCATTTGAACAGATGCATGTGATAACCAACATACTGCATAATGTAATTTCAGGACTCTTATGGCAGAATTGCATATAATTGGGCAGATCATTGGGGCCACGGGTTTCCCACAGAACAGCCTCTTCTGCAAATGGGGTGTACACACAGGTGTCTTATTTGTTTTATTTTTTACTATTTTATACTGTGTTAAAAACTGAAGTTTACACTAGCTGTACCAAAAAACACTGATCTTATAGACAATTATTGTGTTTTCCTTACATTTTTTAAAGGTGTAAAGATTGTTTTAATGCTTATTTGATGTGCCAAACTTTAGCCTATATAATATATAAAGTTAAACTAATAATAATATAAACTACAAAAACGTTTTCACTTTGTGCCATTCAGGAGGAGCATGGAGGCTTCTTGCTGGTCTGAAGGAAGGTCAAACTCAAGTGGACATGCCTCAAACAGGGGACATGGCATACTGGAGCCATCCCATTGATTTGCACTACACTACTAAGGGCCTACAAGGTATTTGTATTAGAGGTCGACCTATAGTAGATTTTACCAATACCAATAACTAGGTTGGACTGCACTGGCCGATAACCGATTAATCAACTGATAGTTTTTCAAATGGATTTACTGAATGAAAACTAAAATAGTGCTAAACTTTATTAACCAGAAAAACAAAACCGGCGCCACCGGTGGGCAAGTGATGTAGCCGGTGTTGCTTCTGAACGCCAGTAACACTGACTATCGTAGCAAGCCTAATGTATATGAATGTATACTCTCACACTTTGGGCCCTATCTTGCACCCAGCGCAATTGACTTTGTACACCGACGCATGTATCATTCCTATTTTGCGCCCGCGCACAGCGGACTTTTCCCTCCACAGATGCACGTCGGTAAACTAGGAAATGCATTTGCGCTCCCCGGGGCGGTTCAGCGCAAAGAGGAGGCGTGTTCCGGCGCAAACGTTCCCTGGTGCTATTTTGCAGGTTTAGAAAACAATTCCGCCACAGATCAGGAAAAACCTAGTCTAAAGTCAGTGGCGCGTTGCGCATGTTATTCATATGCTATTTTAAGGGCGCATGCTTGGCCATAATCAATGTAGCGTGTGCACAACGCGCATGCACTTTGCTTCTCTCATCTACACACAGACGCAGCAGTTCTCATTTTTAGAAAACCATACGTTATTACAAGGAAAAATATTAACACACGAGGGAAATCATTGTTGTGTCCATGAAGATGTGAATAGATGTGAATAAGTCTAGCTTACACATTTACCCACATTTTTATACGCCTGTTTAACCGAAGCTAATTTTGCTGGGTTTCTCCCATCCACATACAATGTCACTTCTCTGTCTTTTACGGCCCTGACGAGAACGTCGGTCTCCTCGGCTGTGAACCGCTCCTGGCGCGCGCCTGGCAAATCCGCCGTTATAATAGCAAACCGCCATGGAACAAGCGTGCCTGCTGTTAAAGGGAATGTGAGATGTCGCTCTGATTGGTTTATTTCACGTTACGCCCAAACCACACCTATGAATAATGAAGCTACTTCAGACCAACCCATTTTAGATTTGCGTCGGGTGTCATTTATCCCGCCGGTATAATAGCAACAGCGCCCAAGACCCGCCCACAAAGTTACTTCCGTTTCGCGCTTGATACTTGCGTTTCAGACCGTTAAAATAGGGCCCTTTATTTGCTTCTATTTTAGAACACTTGGTGATTATCTAATCAAAATGACAAAATATGGAGGTCGAAGCGTAGCGGCTAGGACAACTCACAGATATCGCACACCGGATACATCTCGCTCAATTCACGCTGCGGTCCAAAACAGTTTAATTACCAAACATGCAAAAATTCACTTCAAGAATAAACAAAGTGGCATAGATGAGTTTGAAGTTCGGCGTTTCTGATTTGTTTATGTTTCTGTCGGCTGCATGAACATATCAATTTGCTTTTTCACGTCACTAGCATTAAAAATGCAAATTCGCTGGCTAACGAATGCATAAAAGTGACCAGCTGGACATAAACTAAGGCAAATAGATGGTAACTATAATGACATCAAACATTTGGGTCGTCGTTTTTGTCACATTGTTTTAACTGCTTGATGTACTACTAATGTTAGCGTCCTCTGAAATCTCAACTGTAAACATACTGCTGTTCTCCACTAATGCAGCATCTAGTCCACAAATGAATTACTTTATAATGATATGAAAGCATGTGCTGTAGTTTACTGTGTACACCGTTTCATTGTCAATGTTTTAAATTCGCATCTGAAGTGTCCTGCTCACGTCTGTCTCACGTGTCAAAACAAACAGCACGAGGCGTCAGTTATTCCACCTCTAGAGGCCGCTCTTGTACTGTATTTTTGCCAATAACCGATTGTTCCAGCAATCGGCTATCGATGCCGATTAATCGACCTTTAATTTGTATTATGTTTTAGTGCCACTTAAACATGATTTAATATATAGGATGTGTTTTCTACTTCTAGGATGGCCAAAGCTTCACCTCCAAGTGTGGCATCAGGACTCTTTTGGGCGATGCCAGCTGTATGGTTATGGTTATATCCACGTACCATCAAGCCCAGGACAGCATCGCCTGCAATGCGCTACATGGCGACCGCTGGGATCCTGGCAGGATCAGCTTGCCGAGATGTTTGTCGGAGGAGGACCACAACTGCGCTCGCCAGATCTCATTTACAGTGGCGCAGACCGATACAGACTCCACACGGTTGGCATGGGCACAGTTGAACTAGAGCTGTGCGTTATTCTACGCCACTTTGACAGATATGGTGTGGAGAGCTGAGAATGGACTGTGGACTGATACACATTTCAGATCAGAGATATGAGGACTGAAAAGAAGGTAAAATATTTTGTTATATTGGACAGGAGTTTTTAACATAATGTAATGTGTGAATGTAAAGGTGAATAGTTAAGTATGTAATACAATGAGTTGAGTGAAATGGCAAGGATGGATTTACGTCTACAGATTGATAATGTGTTTTTGCGCTTTGGATCTTAAACAATACTTTTTTAATTTCATTTTTCTACATTTTTTGTACACTTTGTATGTTTTATAGAATTGTGTTTTGTTTTGATGCAATTAAATTTGGCAGTTTTCAAAGGTGAATCAAATCTGAATCAAACATTTTTAAATCGTTCATCATCAATGCTTGATGGGAAAGACCTTTCAAAGAAATGTGCATAGCCTAGTTCTTGTTTGTTAGTTTTTTATCTTTATGTAACAGGCTTTTTGTAGCAGGCTCTGTGTTTCGTAGATAGTGAGAGACAACTCTGTCACATTTTGCTCATTTCCTGTTTGGAGTTTTTAACTGTTTTAAGTGAGACTAAAAAAGACAAAATAGCAAGTTAGATCACAGCTCATTTTTGTGCATACTGTATGTTTCATGTATAATTGAGGACAACTCAAGGTTTTTAAAAACACAACTTTGTTCTCTGAATGGGCATGGAAACAGTTAAAAAAAGAAAACCGGTTGACACCATCCTGTTTCAGAAATGGAAACATTGGCTGTTAGAAGTATTTTAATGCACTGTTTCATGTCCTGCTTATGCTGAAGTTCATCAGTTCCTCTCTAAAATCTGTTTCTTTATTTAGACAAAAAGAGAGCTGGGGGAGGGTTGGTTTTTTTTACGCTGAGGAATGTGCAGTTGTCATCATTTGGTGGCTCTGCTAATTCGCTGTTAAAATCTGCTTTCTTCGAAGAGTTCTCAAGTTTGAAAGTAGGATACCCTCTATGGGAATTGCGTCTGCATTCTGTAAACACAAGCTGTGGAAGATATTTCAACAGATAAACTGCTGTGCTAGCATACTTTCTGTGTTGTGCGATTTAACGGTTCCCTTAACATACCCAGCTAACCTATTTAAAAGTGCACTCATTTGTTTCTTACTCATTAAAAATGATTTACATACAAACAAATGAAGGATACTTTTGAAAAAAGTATTTAAAATCATGTGTACTCACACATGAGAAAGGCTGTCGGTAGCCTAAAGGCCACGATAACTGCCATCAAAGTTTAGCACAACACCGGAATTTCCACATGAAAGAAGGTAGAGCCCCAGAGCACAGCTACCTTTTACGTAATTGTCATGAACCAATCGCAGTTCAGCGTGAAGTTTTCCAGAACGTTTGCACTGGCAAGCACCTTTGTTTGGCCAAATCGTGTAAAAAAATGACATCATACCCATTTGTTTTTCGATTTTGCAATGGAGAGGATCACCTGACCAGGTAAACTCTACTCACTTTATCCTGGTTGCTTTTTTGTGTGATGTCCAACCCGACTGTTATATCCTGTTCTCACAAATGTGAATAAAAAAAAAAATCATTCTAATTCTATGAAAATATGAAAGTTCACACTACAACTATAACAATAATGACACAGAGGAACAATATCACTGGAATGGATTCACTTTCAGAATATTTTTTTTTCCAGCTGTTGAATGATAAAAACAGTGACCACCTATCAGAATCCCCAACCCGATTTGTAGGAACTTCAGCATTTTGCGCGGCATGCAATTATAAACAAAGTTTTAATGCATTGGTGTGGATGCTAATATGGTTATTATCTTTATAATTATCGTTCTTGGTGTGAACGGGTCTTAAAGTATATAGTATAAAGTGATAATCATTCTAAGTCTATGAGAATAGGGAAGTCCACACCACAGCTGTATCGATAATGACATAGAGGAATGATATCATTGGAATCACTTTCAGATTTTTTTTTCAGCTGATGAATAAAAAAGAAAAATTTACTATGAATCAGAATCCACCCGACTTTTAAAAGCTTGAGCATATAAATTGAAAGACGTCATAACTGCACTGCACACTTAATAAATAGAAAGTTATCGTGCCTTGGTGCAGATGCTTATGGTTATTGTTATAGGTATTTTATAGTTCTCGTTCTTTGTGTGAACAGGCCTAAGAAGGCTTTA
Organism: Rutilus rutilus; assembly: GCF_951802725.1. Lineage (NCBI taxonomy): Eukaryota > Metazoa > Chordata > Actinopteri > Cypriniformes > Leuciscidae > Rutilus > Rutilus rutilus. Next base: position 20,584,113 of record NC_140231.1, on the reverse strand, counting down.
ATGTAGTATGAGTGGGTTGTTAAGGATTCTATCCTGAATTCTTGTTTAATTAAGGAAAGAATTCATAACATCTTGTTTCATTCTAAATGTTTAATTCTTTGTTGGGTGGATGGCAATAGCCAGCTGACTCCAGGCATGTGAATGCCATCATGAGTTGAACTAAACACTTTGCCTCACATATTGTCCACAGTGCGGGGTAAATCTTCAGGGGAAACTACTGTGCTAAAAAGGAAGTGTTGTGTCATTTGGTTAAACTGTGCTGCTTCCTTTTCCTCTTTTGTCATTCCTTGAGTTGAGAGCAAACTGTTCAGAACAAGAGGATGGCACGCGAAAATATCTGATGTTACTTTGAAGCTCAAATACGTGTATTTGTTTTTTTTCTGTTGAGCGGGACACAAGAAACCGTTGAGGTTATCGAGTGGAAACTATGTACTATAAATTAAGCATGGTGGCTTGTGAGGACATCTATTGTGTACGTTCATTGGACCTCTGACTTCGTTGGTGAGTTTTGTTTGTTTTTTCCAGATCCATTGTGTGTTGTGCCAGCATCCACATCTCAGTAATGTTTGGTTTCTGATTCAGGCCGTTGGGTTTGAAGTGAAGAAGACAACACCAGCTTATGCTGTAGCAATGCTAAAGTGACGACACCATTACATCTAGAAGTGCTCGAGACCCTTTAACCATCCTGTAAGCATCCATTGCCACGCCACACTCAAAGACTGAAGATAAATTCCAGCAACGCTGACCATGAGAGCGGAGAGCTTATTTCTAGCATTCCAGTGCCTGTTGGGATTTGTGCACTATAGCAAAGCATTATCAACATGCAATCCTTTAGACCTGGAACTGATAAAGAGAAAGCGCATTGAAGCCATTAGAGGACAGATACTCAGCAAGCTACGACTGCCTAAGGAACCAGAAGTAGATGATGAAAAGGAGTTAGAAAACATCCCAGCAGAACTGATCTCAGTGTATAACAGCACTGTAGAGCTAAACCAGGAGCAGGCGGCAGATCCTGTACACCAGCCTATAGAAGATCCTAATGAGGAGGGATACTATGCTAAAGAGGTTCACAAGTTCACAATGAGGTCGGGTGAGTGGGTCTGTCCTTTCTCTATTGTCTAGCCTGTTGATTATTGAATTATTATTACATTACCTTTCTTAGTGTTAGAGCCTAAGATGCCATGTGCCTGCCGATTTCCTCAGAGAGCTGAGGGTGTGTGCAAATTATCTGACCACAAACAGGAAGGAAGGCTGCTAAGAGAATGCTAATGAAGTGACTCAGATCCTGGATTTAATGTTTCTTGGCAAACTACAGTATCACTCAGATCCAGTCATCCCTTGATCTATTATTGTGTCTTAAATCCATATTTGGTCTATTATGACAATACTGGTTTGGGAATGTTTTAGTGTTGGTTGCAGTCACTCATTTTGAGGTTTCCCATGCTTTTCACAAACATTATATATTTGAAGAGTTCCTTCTGGAATTTTCTTCTAGAATGATCATTTTTATTAAGCTCGTATATTTAAGTTCAGTTATTTCACTTACCTGACCTATTTATTGTCATTTAAGTGAAATTACTTAACTTAAATATACAAGCTTGAGAAAAATGACCATTCTAGAAGAAATTTTCAGATGGCGCTTAGAGGCTTTTGCATCTGAACTCTTCATTTATGTATTTGTGGTCAGTAATATGTTTTTTTTTATTTTTAGATTAAAAAAAAAAGTATCACTCAGCTCCAAAATCCCTTGATCTATTATTCAATATATTGTATTTGTATTAGTTTATTCAGATGATTATGATTAATTTGAGTCATCATTCAAGTATTACCTTTTGATTGCATTTTGTAAACTGATTACTTTTATAAAGTACCAACATATCAGTTGTGCAGGATGGCTATTTTATTGGTACATATGGAGCCCTGTTGTCATTCTCATAAAACACATCTTTTGTTCTCTACTTTTCTTTTAGCACTGTATATAAAACATACATACATACTTATTTCCAGACATGTTTCCAATCAGTTTTGCTGTCTGTCTAATCACCAGAGAAGGATAACACAGAGCGGTTGATACGGTTCAACATCACAGATATAAAGCACAAATTGGGTTCGAACCCAATGATCTCCCAGGTGGAGCTCCGTTTGCGCATCAAGGAGACTAACATGCCTGATTCAGAGCAGAGATTGGAGCTGTACCAGGGCACTATGGAAAAGGCTCGCTACCTGAATTCACGCTTCATTTCCAATCAAATGAAAGGCAAGTGGGTGTCGTTTGATGTGACGTCGACCTTAAAGGACTGGCTGCAGAAAACGGGTAAGAATCAGTGCTCCCTGCCACAAGCTACACTACACATTGCTGTATTTTAGAGCTATAAATCCCATGTTTGGCAGAACTATTTTCTAATAAAATCATAAAATTAACATAGCGTGCCAAGTAGCTCATTTAGCAAAACACATCAAAAGACCCTTGGATCTCCCACTAAAATAGTCTAAACAACTTTTTAATTTACTACATTTAATAACTATAAGAAGTAAGCTTTTGGACACAAACTTGTTACCACGTGATTTGTAATCTGATCATAAAAATAAAAGCTAATTCAAAATATATGTATTCAGTTAGTACATAAATAAGCTGAAATTAACACTGCTACAAACTAAACCGTGCAAACCTGTCACATTCTAAACTTTTCTATTTTTTTCTATTTAAGTCTGATGTTGACAATGTTTATTTTTATATTACTGAAAACACGGACACTGTGTTTTATACATAAAGTGTTTATTACATGAAATAAAATGTATCAATGACAAATTAAACTTTCTCTAAAATGTGATTCATAGATCCGGAGCAAGGATTTCAGTTGAAGGTGGCCTGTAATTGTAAAACTGAGGATTTTCAATTCAAAATAGCAGGTTTGTGAGTTAAAATTCAAATCCTGTATGTCTTGAGGTTGAAAGGACAAGCTAATATTGCTATTTGTGTATGCAGGTTTATCTTTATCATCAAGAGGTGACAAAGCCCCCTTACCAGAGCCAATGCCCCACATTTTGGTAATGTCTCTTCCTGCTGACGGCCACAGCCCAAAATCTCGCAGAAAACGGCAAACTGATGCAGTTTGTACCGAGTGAGCCTTTTATGATTCAGCATGAAAGAAAACTGACATTCCTTTTATATATAATGTTTATGTATTATATCAAAAGCCTCACAGTGTGTCACCTTTATGCTTAATGCAGAAAGTCTGAGGGCTGCTGTGTGAGGAGCCTGTACATTGACTTCCGCAAAGACCTGGGCTGGAAGTGGATACATGAACCTTCTGGTTACAATGCCAACTATTGCACTGGCTCTTGCTCTTACGTCTGGACTTCAGAAAACAAGTACTCACAGGTACCAATCAGGACTAACAGATGTTTCATAACTGGAGCGTTTAGATATGATGTGTCTGATGTGGTCCGATTTTGTTTGCCTACAGGTTCTTGCACTGTATAGGCATCATAATCCTGGTGCATCTGCTCAACCCTGCTGCGTTCCTCAGGTTCTAGAGCCACTGACCATCCTTTACTATGTGGGGCGCCTACATAAGGTCAGAATCGGATTTTGATCACTTTCATCGGTGCTCAACAGAAACTTAATCTAATTAATGCTCAATGTAACTTTTTTCAGGTAGAACAGCTGTCAAATATGATTGTGAAGGCCTGCAAGTGTTGCTGAAAGTGTCGTTTCCGTTTGGTCCTGATCTTGAGGTCCAGTATTTTCTGAGGGGAACTATTTTATTGCTGTTCTTTTCTTTTTTCTTTTCTTTTTCAACTTGTCAACACTGTATCACACTTAGATATTGCAGTATTGCTTGTTTTGTACTGTACATTTATGTTGTGAATAACATTTTACATGCTGTCATTGAAGTGGACATATTCGTTGTTTGATATAAAGATGCTCAAAATGTTTAATATTGTTTAGCTGATGAATCATATTGTGACTGAACATTTTCACCACAGTTCAGGTGTAGGTTTTAAATAGTTTTATTTAACATTAAAACACCTGTCTCTTTTTTTCCCAGAAACATCTGAATAAAATGTTCCAAATGAAAACTGTTGGACATGTGTTTACTGTACAGACTGAATAAAGTGGAAAATTATATTTCTCTCAGCTCTGTTTTCAGAAGATTCTGTACTTCCAGGTCAACAATAAGCATATAACTCGTTGTTCTGATGCCTGGACTCAATTTATGCTTAGTTATGCTGTTGGCATTGAAAAAAACATCTTTGTTTTTAAATATGTGCTTGCAAATAATTTTTTCATTATTTTAAAAGTTGTTTTTGTTTTGTAATTAATCATTTTAAAACACTGCTTTAATATCATTAGCTCCAGAACTAAGCAATGTTGCTAAAATGTATAGTAAAATTAATTTTTTTAGAGCCAGAGCTGTTGGTGTGTAACTTTATTGCTGTATAATTGTGATCACCCTTCAATGTTATTTTAATGTATGTTGAGCTGTTTTTCCCCGTCTCCACATTTGTTACAGGTGTTCAGGAAAGGCAATTTCCTGCCAGCTATTTTGTTGTGGCTTCAGAGCTGGCAAGGCTTTTGTTGTTCGATTTTATAAAGGAAGTGAATTAAAAGTGGTATGTTTGAATGCTGTATAATACGCTGTTTGTACACAGCATTTTATTTAATGATCTTACTGAAAATATAATAGAATTACAGTTAGTTAACAAAAATGAATTATCTTGAAAATAATTAACTGTACAGTAGTGGCCAAAAGTGATGTGTGGAGGGAATTTTTGTTTTAATGACCATGCAAGTTTGATTAAATCATTAAAATATGAGAAAAATGTTTTATATTGTTTTTAAATATGAGAGCAGATATAATATTTTAGATTACATTTTTTTTTTCTGACACAATTATTTGTCAAAAAAGGCAAACTACAGCTAAAGGTTTTATTTACAGTTTATATATATATATATATATATATATATATATATATATATATATATATATATATATATATAGGCCTACTACTGGTCAAAAGTTTTATGTAAAAATGTTTTGAAAAGAAGTCTCTTCTGCTCACCCAGGCTGCTTTTATTTGATAAATATATATATATATATATATATATATATATATTATTGTGAAATATTATGACAATTTAAAATGACTGTTTTCTATTTTAATATTAAAATGTAATTTATTCCTCAGATGAAAGCTGAATTTTCAGCATCATTTCTCCAGTCTTCAGTGTCACATGATCCTTCAGAAATCATTCTAATATGCTGTTTTTATGCTCAAAAAATATTATTGTTTTCAATGTTGAAAAAACAGTTGTGTACAATTTTTTTCCAAAATTCTGTTCAAAAGCACAGCGTTTATTTAAAATAGAATATTTTCCAACATTATAAATGTCTTTACTGTAACTTTTGATCAGTTTAACTCATCCTTGATGAATAAAAGTATTAATTTATTTTATTTCTTTCCCCCAAAAATAAAATAAAAATTCTTACTGACCCCAAACTCATCATAGCATCATGAAATAAAAATGTAAAAAACTGTTTTCAACATTGATAATAATCATGAATGTTTCTTGAGCATCAAATCATCATATTAGAATGATTTCTGAAGGATCATGTGACACTGAAGACTGGAGTAATGATGCTGAAAATTCAGCTTTGATCACAGGAATAAATTACACTTTACTATATATTCACATAGAAAACAGCTGTTTTAAATTGTAATAATATTTCACAATATGACTGTTTTTGTTTGTGTTTTTAATCAAATAAATGCAGCCTTGGTGAGCAGAAGATAGTTCTTTTAAACACATTAAAACCTTTGACCGGTAGTGTATATATATATATATATATATATGTGTATGTATGTATGTATGTATGTATGTACAGTGTATGTATGTGGGGCAAAAGCTCACAAACATGCTCAAAAAACAGAATTAATAAAAAATAAATTAATATAACTATACAACCACAGGAGAGAGGCAATGATTGAGTCGAATTTGAGGATTCTTTAAATTTGTCTCCTATGCTGCCATCTAGTGACACAACTGGGGTGAAGATAAAGTAGTGTTACTTGCACTTTTGACAAATGAATACTGATATATTTAGGAAAAGCCATCTAATGTGATTACATTTTTGTTGATGAAAGGTATTTTGGCAATCTGAGTTTTCAGAATAATTATTCGACTGGCAAGGAATTGTGTTGCAGGCTTTTCCAGTCCTCATGTTAATTCATTTACACAATGTAAATCTTTGGCGCCCTCTACTGGTTACACATCAACTATACTTTCCCTACGATTCAGAACTGTTTTAAAAGTGCTTGTCTAGCCTGCTATCCAGTTACAGGGTTAAGGAAACATTTATCTATTTATTTAAAACTAAAAGTAGTGAATGAAATAAGATATTCTTGCTTTTACTTGACTTCAGTGTTGTAATATTGTGATCATGATCTATTCTAAACAAGACGGTTTCCTGTTTATTGAAACTAAGGTGGGAAGTTGATTACAGTGATTATCACTTTTAATCCGCTAACAAACTCTTTTAGCTGACAGAGATATAATTAATCCTCTGCAATGAAAATTGCTTTCTATTGGCCAACAAGGTTAAGATACCGCCAAATATTGCCCGTTTATAAGTTGGATTGTTTTACGATGGCTTTGTTTTCTGAAAAGCAGAGTCTGAGCCAATAAAAGCTTGATAAGGCTGGTATAATTGTGTATGAATTGCAGGGCACAAAAGTCAATCTTGTATAATACAGTTAATATTTCTCTAACAAATGCTTCAAGTATCCTAAAACAAGCACATGACGTCAGCAGAAATAACCATTGTGCATGAAGAATGTGAATGCAGTCAAGCTGACAACCAATTTTAATTGTTACTTACAATTGAAGATCACAAGTTGACAAATATTTTGGCAAACTAAATATTCATTTAGCTTCATAAAATAGGAATGCATCCAGAGATTTCAGTTTGTGCAGATTGTAAAATCTGTTCTGTGGAAGAAGGATTTGAGGCAAAAATCTGTTTATCTTCTATTTATCTTAGTGAGATAAACGAAATGACCCAAGACACTGAAAAGATACTGAACATCTGATATGGAGAACTCATAAACCATGCAATTTACTTTCAAGAAAACTGTGCCAAGTACATGTCAGAGCTTTCTAAAACGTAATTTCATGTACAGTAGTAGAAGTCAAATTTTACAGTATGCCTCTCATAATGTCAACATATTTTGGAAAAGTCAGATGTAATCATGACATTTTTTTTTAGATGGAATGAACTGATGACGCCTGTTTTCTTCACTCTACCATTCCTGTACAGTCTTGTCCCACACTAGCTGCCCATGCGGCTCTTTGGCTCCTTCAGGCAGCATGGCCAGATACACAGGAGTTTCTGCTCCTTCCTCTGGACTCTTGGTAGCATTTTGTCCAGCCATGTCAGTTCGCACCAATCCTGGACAGCAAGCATTCAGGAGGATACCATCACCTGGCCTCGTCTCGCTGAGAACTCGAGCCTGGATCTTTGATAGCACAGTCGCACCAATCTAAAAAAGAGACAGAAAACAAAAACAATTCCTTTTCTGACTGATTTTTGTCTGGGCCTGCTTATTGCTTAAATACACAACGTAGCAAATCAGGCTCTTGGTATGTTAGGGGCTGCATCCGAAAGTTTAGGCAGCTGAACTGTTGCCTTGCTGGCACTGCCCTATCAGCAAATTACTTTGCAGGCTGCGTTTGCATTTGAAGGGACCACACAAAACTGATTTTGGACAGAATTCTAAGGCAGCATGCCGGCTTAATGATCTGCAACAAAATAAAGGGAGCTTTGGTGATAACTAAGTGAAAAAATAATAATAATAATAATTTCACTTAAATGACAATTAATAGGTCATTTTCATTGGCTTTTAAGTGAAATTACTGAACTTAAATATACGAGCTTGATAAAAATGATAATTTTAGAAGAAAATTTCAGATGGCACTTAGAGGCTTTTGCATCTGAACTTTTCATATATATATATATATATATATATATATATATATATATACAATACTAATTTCTCGCTGGAAAAGGTTGGTCAAAAACATGCATTTATACACAAACTGACCACCAACTGCAACTTTCAGATACTATTTTTATTTTTTAGCTCAACTGTCATGGAATGGAATGGAATGTACAGGATTGTGGGATATCATAGGCAGCAAAGGAAATCAATAAGATGAAGGTCTCTCAGTACAGGATAACATAACACAATCATTGGATTCGGACATGCCTTGTTACCTTTCCACCTTCGTATGCTGCCTAGAGAGGCAGCTTTTTTCCCCCCGATTTCGGATGCAGCCAAGGACAAATAAAGATGTTTGTTACCTTGGTGGTACCATAGGCAGTGTTTGGCCAGCCCTGAGCCGTATGATCCCCTGTCTGTGCAGCATGAACAAATTCTCCCATCAGCAGGCACAACTCCTCCTCTGACAAATCTTTATTTCTGAATCTGAAAACAAAAAAATACTTGATTTGCTGTTTACTTTACCTTATCACTTATTATAAAAATTGATTCACACACTTTGCCTGTAGTTCAGGATTGCACTGGTCAAGGGATTTCTTGCTAACAAAGCTGGACACATTGACCACTCGAGCATTGGGTCGAAGTATCGGCAGAAGAGCATGACACACCCACAGTGTTCCCCAGAAGTTGGTGCGCATGGTCACTTCAGCCTGTTCTCCAAATGGCTCTGTTGCGGAATCTAGATAAAAGAAGAGTGTTTCAAATGGATGTAAATGGATGCAGAATGTGTTTTTGCAAAAAAAAAAAGAAGAAAGTAAAAAAAAAAAAAAAATGCAAGGGTTTAGAGACGCTTTTTTTTTTTTTTTTATGCATGTTTAAATAAAAAATATTTTAAAAAGTGGCACTGTGGAATGCTGTGTGAACGTGCCCCAAATTAATAGAATGGTGTGAAGATTTTAACACAGAATGCTGTATGGACCGATCATAATATAATTAAAATAATATAATCAGTGTTGGGTGTAATGCATTGCTAGTAATTACTTACTTTTCCCTTAAAAGTAAAGTAAGGGATTACTCTTAATTTGTCTGTAATTCAATTAGTTACTTCTGATGCAATTTCAATACTGTATAGCACAGTTCTATATAAAACAATAGTGGATTTAACAGATAGATTTAATGTCTGATGTTTAAATGTATGTTTTTAATGTAACCTTCTCCCTTTAAATACTTTGGTCAGTTCAAGAAAAAAGTATGCAATTTTATTTATGATGAAAGAATTAAAAGAGCAGTTTCAAGCCTATCCTTGTATTGGTCAGTATGGAATTGTGTTGATATGGGATTTAGAAAGTAATTAGTAATAAGTAGCCTAATGCAATACTTTTTTAGAGAGAGTAGCCTACAGTACAGTAATCTAATTACACTGCTGAGGATGTAATTAGTAGTTAGGTAATTATTTTTTAGAGTAACTTACCCAACACTCATAATATAATCTAATATAGGCTACAGAATGTTTTAATTGTTCAATGACACTTTTAAAGCATTTAAGGCTTAAAGATTTACGCAGGTCTGCGTTGAAAAACAGAACATTCAAAACTAACTTTTGAAGGCAATTCCCGCGTTGTTGATAAGAACATCCAGGCCGCCGTACTTCTCCTCCAGAAACTTCTTGAGTTTTAGAGAGCTTCCTTGGTCACAAATATCAAGTTGATGGAAGATTACGTTTTTGCACCCCTCCGCTTGGAGTCCAGCAATAGCCTCTTGTCCCAGTTTCTCATTCCGTGCAGTGAGGAGAATATCTCCTTTGAAACCTGCCTTGCACAGCCCTTTAACAATTGCCAGTCCGATGCCCTTATTTGCCCCTGTAACTACAGCCACTTTTTTGGACATTGTGGGTTTCTATTGTCTGCCGTTAAGCGAAGAAATGAAGTCACGAAAAATAAAGGATTTGCTCTGGTGTTTAATGCTGAAATGCTAGATTCTGAAAAGTTCCTCACTTTGCGAAATGCACGTAGCTCCTCCTCTACAACTGTCAACAAAAGAAAGTGCAAGTCATGCTTACTTTTGCTTTCATTGATAACATTGATTGATAGCTTTTTTTATTGCCCACGAGTAAATTAAATGCATTATGTTATAAAAAAAAAATTATATGTGATATTGAATGTTATAAAATAGTGTAACGTGTTCAAATGCTGTTCTGTTACAAATAAGGATGCATTTAAAGTTAAAGGGATAGTTCACCCAAAAATGAAAATTCTGTCATCATTTACTCACCCTCAAGTTGTTCCAAACCTGTATGAGTTTCTTTGTTCTGCTGAACACAAAGGAAGATATTTGGAAGAATGTTTGTAATCAACAGATCTCGGTCCCCATTGACTTCCATAGTAGGAAAAAAATATACTATGGTAGTCAATGGGGACCGGGATCTGTTTGGTTACAAACATTCTTCCAAATATCTTCCTTTGTGTTCAGCAGAACAAAGAAACTCATACAGGTTTGGAACAACTTGAGGGTGAGTAAACAATGATAGAATTTTCATTTTTGGGTGAACTATCCCTTTAATATTTTACTTTATTCATTTTGTGTAATTTGGATGTTCAAGTTGAATATGGAAAAATGCTCAGCCACCTGGGGAGTTGTGAGGGGAACCACAGAGAGAGGAGATATAGTGCTTCGCTGGTTCAAGTGTGGTTCTTCTTATAAGGCGTGGTGTGTATGGCGTGGGCTGTGGCCGACAACAGCCTCTAATAAACACCTGATAGCACACGTACATCACAGAGACAACTATTAGATGTGCGTGTTTACATCTGGAAGACGTATTTTTTTGGAGTGTTTGCTCATCTGCAATACGTCTATAGGAACATTTCCCACTAAACATTGGACGTCGGATAGACGTGCAGATCATGTCTATATTGGGTCCGTAGGTCCATGACCAATTCTGGACAATCATCTATTCGACGTCCAAACTAGGTCCACTATTTGGACGTCCAACCATGTCCCAACTTGGACATCATATTGACGTTCAACATTGGACCTTTGAACTGGGTCATTTTTTTGGACATCTATTGGACGTCTATGACAGGTGTAGGACATTTACATGATTACTATCTAATTTTTATTTTATTTACAAATATCAACATGATTAATACATATGAATGCAGATTATTTATAATTATTTAAGATCATTTTCCAAAAACTCCATTTGATCGTCAGCATCAGGTGATAACTGGAGATGCGTACAAAGGTGTGATGCTGTAGCTCAAACAGTGGAGTGTTGATGCTTGTAATGCTAAGATCACGGGTTTGATTCCCAGGGAGAACATACATTGATACATTTTCAATATTTCACACTATTACACTTTATACGTTCAATAGCATTGCAGTCACATCATGTAGGAAAGTCAAGCTGTTCCACTGGTGTCAGTGGCTGGTGTTGTAGGAGAGGTCAATCCAGGCAAAAGAATGCACAGACACTCACAGACAATCGAGGAAGTGTCTGACAAAGTCCCACGGAGGTCCTTACACCATTACAGTGAAACAAGTCAGATGTACAGAGGGGAGGGTATGATGTGTTTACTTAAACATGTAGTTAAATGCAAATATTTACTTGTGAATCATTTAAATATAAAAATATTACTGCAGACTTTTTGTGGTGAATGACTTTCAGGTAAAATTTTGTTCAGACTTTCCTATTATTACCCTAATAAAAAATATATTAAAAAAAATATCACTAACAGTTATAAGACAGCCTGTGAGTTTTACTTGCTCTTTTGTTTTCAGATGGTGGTAAGCCCATTCATACAGAAAGCCCAATCACTTTATTCAGGAAGTCTCACTCACTTTCAACCCCTTTTGACAGTGCATATGTGTTTCACCATGCACCTTTTACAAAATTCCCAATACTAACTTGGTCCCCGTAAATCATGCATCCCTTCCTAGCTTGAATACATTAATAATGGACATGTTTGAGTGTGGTAATGTGTGCTTATCCTACAGCTGGGTCTCCTGACCACAATATGGCCTTTGACAGAACAAGCATTACAAAAAGAGGATGCCCCTTCATCTCCTATTGTCATTCATAAGGTACCTTGGCACATTTTGATCACATATTCAAAGAAGAAGCCATAGACTGTCCTATTTTTTCCTCTCAGATTTGTTCATATTCTGTATTGAATTGTTCCCATTCGATTTGAATCACATTCGATTTACATCACCATCAATTCCATTCACTATCAATTAACATTCAATTGACATTTGATTCAATTTAGTTCACATTTGATTAAATTCAAATTAAATTCACATTTTCAGTTGACTCGAATCACATTCGATTCACATTTAATTCACATTCAATTCGATTCACATTCAATTCACATTTGATTAAATTAAATTCGATTCAATTAAATTTATCTTCGATTTACATTTGATTCACATTTCATTTCATACACATTCAATTATCATTCGATTCTATATACATTCAATTCACATTTGATTCAATTAAATTCGATTCAATTAAATTTATCTTCGATTTACATTTGATTCACATTTCATTTCATACACATTCAATTATCATTCGATTCTATATACATTCAATTAACATTCGATTTGGTTCATATTCGATTCACATTCAATTAACATTCAATTTCATTCACATTTGATTAACATTCGATTCGTTTAACATTTACTTTCAATTCACATGATTCCATTAACATTATCATCTGATTCGATTTACACTCAATTCACATTCAATTCGATTCAGATTCAATTCACATTCGATTAGATGTGAATTAAATGTGAATCAAATGTAAATTGAATGTGGATTGAATGTTTATTGAATTGAATGTAAATCAAATCAAATGTGAATCAAATCAAATGTGAATTGAATGTGAATCAAATCAAATGTCGACCGAAGGGATAGTTCACCCAAAAATGAAAATTCTGTCATATTTTGAAAAATGTCTGTAACCAAACAGTTGATGGACCCCAGTTGATGGAAGTCAATGGGGTCCATCAACTGTTTGGTTACAGACATTTTTCAAAATATCTTCTTTTGTGTTCAGCAGAAAAAAGAAATTCTTACAGGTTTGAAACAACTTGGCGGGGAGTAAATGATGACAGAATTTTCATTTTTGGGTGAACTATCCCTTTAATTGTTGTGAATTAAATCAGCTGTGAATTAAATGTAAATCGGTTCATATTCGATTCACATTGAATTCACATTCGATTTGATTCACATTGAATTCACATTCGATTTGATTCACATTCGATTTGGTTCACATTCGATTTGATTCACATTTAATTCAGATTCGATTCAATTCACATTTAATTAGCATTTGATTCAATTTACATTCAATTGATATTTCATTCAATTCTTATTCGATTTGATTCACATTCAATTCACATTCGACTTGATTCACATTCAATTCACATTTGATTCAGTTCACATTCAATTCACATTTGATTTGATTCACATTCAATTCAATTCACATTCGATTCACATTCAATTCAATTCACATTCGATTTGATTAACATTCGATTCATTTCACATTCACTTTCAATTCAATTCACATTCGATTCACAATCAATTCACATTTGATTCACATTCACTAAAATTCACATTCAATTCAATTCAATTCACATTCGATTCACATTCGACTTGATTCACATTCAATTTGATAATCATTCACTTCAAATTCAATACATATTCAGTTCAATTCACATTTAATCCCCATAGTATTTACATTTGATTTGATTCACATTCGATTCACATTCAATTTGATTCACAGGAGCCTAGTACAAGGCTCAGTACTAGGACTGTTGCTGTTCACTCTGTACATGCTACCCTTGTGAGATATCATTAGGAAGCATGGAATTAGTTTTCACTGTTATGCTGATGATGCTCAGCTCTATATTTCTTTGTGCCCCGACGAAATGCACCAATTCACAAAATTAACGAAATGCATAGCTGATATAAAAATTTGGATTGACTTGTAATTTACTACTACTTAATTCTGAGAAAAACGGAGTTTCTAATTATTCTGAAAAAAAACTCTGCACGTATTAACCCAGAATACTGTCTAACAATTGATGGCTGCTCTGTCAAGTCTTCGTCGTTGGTTAGGAACCTGGGTGTGCTCTTTGATACCAATCTTTCATTTGAAAGCCACGTTTCAAGCATCTGTAAAACCGCATTCTTCCATCTTAAAAATATATCTAAATTACGACATATACTGTCAATGAAAAATGCGGAACAGTTAGTTCATGCGTTCTATTGTAATACTCTACTGGGTAGTTGCCCTGCACGCACAAAGTCCAGTTGGTCCAAAACGCAGCAGCTCGAGTTCTTACTAGAATCAGGAAGTATGACCATATTAGCCCTGTTCTGTCAACACTGCATTTGGCTCCCTATTAAACATTGTATACATTTTAAAATATTGCTGACTACTTACAAAGCACTAAATGGTTTTGCCCCCCAGTACTTGAGCAAGCTCTTAACGCATTATAGTCCTTCACGTCTATTGCGATCTTAAAATTCTGGCCAGTTGATAATACCAAGAATATCAAAATCGACTGCTGGCGGTAGGTCCTTCTATTTAGCACCTCAACTTTGGAACAGTCTTCCTAACATTGTCCGGGAAGCAGACACACTCTGTCAGTTTGGCCTGGCGTTCATATAGAACATTACATTTCTATTATTCAAATCAGTTCAGTTATTAGGATGCATAGATTAGGTCAGCCGGAACCGGGGACACTTCCTATAACACCTGATGTACTCGTTACTTACATCATAAGAAGAATGGCATCGCATCTACCCTAATGTTAGTCTTTCTGTTTATTCCGAGGTTTACTGAAGTCAGCCAGATCCGGGCCGTATCCAGATCAGATGGTGGACCTGCGCCCGGACCCATCCATGATGACGCATCCCTGAAGTGCTAGCCTCATCAACCCTGTGAAGGCCTCATCGACACGACAGCCATCGGCACTGATCCTCAACAAAGTCGTCTCCATACCGGCGTGATGACTCCGACTTCCAACCAGATGGAACTTGATAATATTCTGAATGTTCTGATCCAATCTGATTTCTGACCTGTAATGTTGCCTGAATCATAATCATACACTGTTCGCTCGTTGGCCAGAGGAGAACTGGCCCCTGACTCAAATTGGGTTCTCCCAAGGTTTTTTTCTCCATTCTGTCACCTTGATGGAGTTTTGGTTCCTTGCCACTGTTTGCCTTGGCTTTTGGCTTGCTTAGTTGAGGACATTTAATATTCAACAATATTATTGATCTGCCTTACTTAAGGTGGACAATGACGCAATTTTCTTCTAGAAACAAACTTTGTTGTATTATTTTCATGTTATCACTGTGAAGCTGCTTTGATACAATCTGTATTGTAAAAAGCGCTATATAAATAAAGGTGACTTGACTTGACATTTAATTAAATTCAAAATCAATTCAATTTCGATTCACATTTGATTCAATTCAATTCACATTTTATTCACATTCAATTCAATTCAATTCAATTCAATTCAATTCAATTCAATTCACATACGATTCACAGTCAATTATATTCACAACGCTAGTGCAACCAAATTGGTATCCATTTCGTAATCGTATCACAAACTAGCTGTCAAAAAGGCAGCTTTGCAAGAAAGAGTCTAAATGATTTTTAAATTTGACTTTTAATTCAAAACTTCATAAAACTACGTACTGTAGCTATATATGTTATTGCAAACAAGACCTTTTGTTGGCCATAGTCTGAAGTGATTAACAGTGGGACTTTCCATGATTTCAATAATTAGTTTGCATTGCAATGCTAAAATCTAAGAAACATATATAGACTGATTTTAGTGGGTTGTTGGTTGTTTGACTGTTGGTTGAGACTGGCTTAGACCCTGGCACGTTTTCATAAATTTTTCACTAAAAATTTGTACGTTTTTTTTTTTTTTTTATGATATTTTGCAGCATGCTTTGTTCAAATTTATATTTTATTTTGAAGTAAAACAGATGGTTATTATATTATAGCCTACCAGTTGGGTTCACTAGTTCTGAAATGTTTAATTTAGTTTACAGCAGATTATATCTGTAACAGTTGGGTTCACAAGTTATAATTACATTTTTGTTCATTTGCTGCCATCTGCTGTTTAAATGAAGCAAATTATTTTGCATGTGGAATCTCAGGGCAGCAGGTGCTGTAAAAGCATTTAATTCGTAATTAACTTAATTAAAGTACTGTGGTAAAGCAT
This sequence comes from Rutilus rutilus, assembly GCF_951802725.1. Lineage (NCBI taxonomy): Eukaryota > Metazoa > Chordata > Actinopteri > Cypriniformes > Leuciscidae > Rutilus > Rutilus rutilus. The sequence continues at coordinate 20,567,871 of NC_140231.1, read as the reverse complement.
TGAAAAGGACATCCATTGCATTTTGTTCTATTTCTATTGTCTGTCTTTGTTGCTTATCTGCATGTTATGTGATTTAAATGCAGGGGTCGGACATTAAACAAATAAATAAACAAACCAGATCTTTCCACATTTAATATGGATTTTCTGATCCCATCACCTTTAAGTCTATCAAGAAATGCCATAAAACTAGGCTGTAACAAGTAATAAGTAACAGTATAATGCAATGAAAAACAGTTAATCAATCAGTAATCAACAGTTGTTATTTTAACCCTGTAAAGCCTGACACATGAAATACTAGTCAGATTTTTTTTTAATGGAACAGTTTATTGAATCTTTAGGAAAAAACATACAAAAATAATGAAAAAGTTATTTTCATGTGTCATGTGCATGTGTTTTATATGTATATGTATATATGTAAATAGTATCATATTTTATATTTCAGGATTTTATGGCCCATATAGTTTACGAGAATATTAAGCTTAAAAAAAGTTTTATTCAAAGGCCCAAACTGTGTACCACAACCTGATGGTGCACATTTTTAGAATTATACTGAAAAGCCTTGTATTCTTAAAAAAGTATAAATAATCGATCAGGCAACAGAAGGCATGTATTGTGTAGGCTACAACAGATTTTGATAATGTTGATAATTTAGAGGCCTTAGAAATTAGAAATCAAATATATTTCAGTAGGCTATGGTTACATTTGAAAAATAATTATTGTGAAATTTGTGCACGAGATAGACCTATAATGTGTGTTGCTCCATTTTTAATATGTTGTTGAAATATCAATCCTTTCCCATGAACTTCCACATTTCTCAGTAAAAAGAGTAACAGAACATTTAAGTAGCCTTATTGCTTGTTTGCTTGAATGGTGACAATCAGTGTGTTCATTACACTTTTTTTTTGGTCACATACACTAATTAATAGTGTTGTAGTAGCCTACTCGAGATCGGTCTTGGTCTCGAGACCACTTTTTAAAGGTCTTGGTCTCGTCTCGGTCTCAGATGATTAGGACTCGGGATTTTATTTCAAGACCGGTCAAGACCACAACTGAGGCATATCACGAAACTAGATGTACCGCATGGCGGTACAAAATATGACCGCCGCTCAGGCCTGCACTGGCTTTCCACAAAAATAAATGACGTGGAGCAATTTGGCTGTATTGCGTGTTTATGTATATACCTAAAAAAAAGTAGTAGTAGCATGTCTGTCTGTGTGTGTGTGTATGTGTGTGTGTTTGTGTATGTGTGTGTCTGTGCGTGTATGTATGCGTGCGTACATGTGTGTGCGCGTGTGTGTTTGTGTGTGTGTGTCTGTGCATGTGGATTTGTATGTGTGTGTATGGGTGTGTGTCTGTGCGTGTGGATGTCAGTGTGTGTGTGCATGCTTGCGTTTGTTTGTATTCCTGCATGTGTGTGTGTGTGTGACAGTATCATCCTAAACCAGCAACCCTTCGCTCAACACCACCTTCTACAGGCCGATGAGTGTACAGTCACTAAATGTGCACATAAATGAATTTATTTTATACCCCCCCATGGATGAAATTCTACGAAACTTAGCATACGCCCAGAGGATGTCAAGTTAATCATACACATGAAATATGGTGCAGTTCTGAACATCTCAACTGAAGATAGGGGCGATTAAAGCAGAATAATATTGCATTTTCATTTTTTATGGGAGGGGCGCAAATCACAAATGAGTGATTATGGGCTAGGTTGATGTGGGCCCTTAAGAGCAACATACCATAAAAATGTCTTCATCCTCGGTTCCACGGTTCAGGTAGTTATTTAGTAAAAACTGCATTTTTGGGGTTTGGGGGGGCCCAGCGCGGGGCGGGAGTGGCCCCCGGGGACCAAACGAAATTTTTCCGTAAAAGTCTAGTGGGGCTACATGCCCACCAAATTTCATGTTCCCCGGTGTTTCGGTGTCCCTGGTATCGTTGACGAAAAATTCAGTAGATGACGAAAAAAAAAAAAAAAAAAAACTGTGACAATCCCTATATGACCGCTTTCGCTAGCTACGCTAGCGGCGGTCATAATTATTTGTTAACATCATTACTGTGATTAGATGTTAAACTTCCGACCAAGAGCTTGACTCATGTCTAATTTGGAAAGTTTTTCGTTTTTACTGATTGTTTTACTGTGGCAATCCCCGCCCACCCTGCACACACTCCACGCGTAAATGCGGGAGACAGGAGAGCAAGCTGAGCTGTGCCGTCACCGTGGCTGTCGTCGGGGAGATGTCAGCCAAATCCAGGGCTGCCAACTCTCAAGCATTCACCGTGAGGTGAGACTCAGGTAATTTACACTTTCAGTTTTCACACGCTTTCACGCCACACATCTTTTTTCTCACGCAGAGAAAAATCGCGAGGCAAAGAGGACACGGACACCGACAGACAAGACAGAGCAGGTTACTTATGATATAAGTTATATATATATAGGCCTATATCAGATTCTGTCTATTCTATTACGAAATTCAAACAATACAATAAAGTTTGCACAAAAATTGTTTTGGCGCTTGTAAATGTGACAGTGCCTCAGTTCAAGCGGCACGTGTAACGTTACCGATCATTTCTACTAGCTAATATTGTAAATAAACACGAATAAACAACGTTGAAAGATACAGTAGGCCTATAACTTACCGAAATGTATATTCCTCATACATAATATCGATCAATCAGTGTTTTTCAACCGTGGAAAGAGGTAAAACAGCTGGAGAACAATTGTCACATAACGGCTGAGTCCCAATTCGCCTACTTATACTACGACCTAAAAGTATGTACTTTTTTTGTGAGGAAAAAGTACATACTTTTGAGTGTGTAGCAAAAGAGTATGCACGGTCTGGGACATACTTCGATGACGTCATGCAACGTGAACGAGAACGTGGTTGCCTAATAACGCACACCGCGACTGTTAACAAAACATTTTACATTTCATTCATTCTTATATGTCCAATATAATTTTATTTACTGTTCCCATCTTTTTTTCCACAATACATTTACAAGTGAAGCACCGCGTCGTCGTAGATCAACCAAACGCAGGTCGTTTGTGAGGCGGCTGGTTCTGACGTTCATGTGCAATGTGTGTAACGAAAGCTACTTATTTTCTGAGGTAAAATATTTAAAGTTTATAGTATAACTATTGTTTAACGTATTTTATACTTAATTTTAAACTTATGTATAATACTCAAACATACCCCGATGAAAATGAACCATGCTTTTACTATAGTAAAAGTGTAGTAACCATGTTTCTTTGGTTGGACTGATAAAGTTAACATTTGTACAGCCACAGTATTACTACAAATAAGTCAGTGTGGTTAAACTATGGTTAGTGTAGTAAAAGGTGTTTATTTTCATAAGGGTTTATAGTAAGGTATAAATCTAAGACAGAAACATCAAAAGAAATACATAAAAAAACACTTGCATGACACTGTACTAGAGCCTTTTTATTTATTGTTTTGTAGCCTGATAACCGCAATGAGGCGCTCAGTATCTTCATCGGACCCTACAAGATAAACACGGTACTTTTTTGGCACAACATAAACCCATTAATATTACGAGACAATAAAATATAACTTTAATTAGGGTTAAACATTTGAATTCTTATGCTCTACGCCTCATTTGCGCCGCAGGAATTTTTTACATTGAAATCACTCGCGCCTGACGCGCTATTCGTGTCTGGTGTGAACGCACCATTACACTTAAAAACTGAGGGCGCATCCGGCTGCCATGTTTACATCACCACAAAGCTCCTCCCTCCCGCACGCAATGGGTTGTGGGCAATATTAGCCGTTAGAGTGTGCATTGATCTACACTTCGAATTCTAACCGGAAATAGTAGACCATCCGGGTATCTTTGGAATGCTCATTTCAACATACTACGATTTGGGACGTACTAATTCTAGTTTCGCATACTATTTAGGACGGATAGTATGCGAATTGGGACTCAGCATGGGTTTTCCCATTTTTTACAGTCTATGGTTTTCCCAGGCTAGTAGAAGTCAGGCCACTCAACCGAAGGTAGCGTTGACGTTAATCCTGTCAAATGGTCCATCCATTGAATGAGCGATGCCAGCGATGAATGAGGTCAGCCAATCTGGGATGTCCGTTAAAATTAACTTTTGCAAATAACAATCACGGTCCTGGACAGTGAGTGACCTTGCACATTAAGATAAAATTGGATTTCCTCCAGTCATTGTTAAAAAACAAGCTAACAAAACTTGCACACTAACGTTATTGAAGCGGCCAGAGGGATTGTTCTGCCTCCACCTAAGCTCCGCCCACAAAAAAAAGTCACCATGTTTACCAACTGAAAAGGGGTCTATATAACATGTTTAGTTGGCTAGAAAAAAATTGCTGATTATTTTGCTAAATATGTGTAGCTATATTACATATTTATTATATTTTACTTATATCATTAAGTAAAGTTGTTATTATAATAAAAAACGCATTATATTTAATTTGAGTTATTTTTAACCTTAAATAATACTAGCAGCTGATAGGGCTCTCATATGTTTACAGCATTATGTGAGATTTTTTTGCCTATCTTGTGTACCTAATATTTATCCAAAGGAGTCAATATTGAATCAAATCACAATAATTTAATTGAATTTAAATCGTGAAATTTGTGTCAAGCAATAAAAATTGTAGCTTACCAGAAATTGTACCATATAAACATTGTACCGTTGTCAACATTGTGACAACATTGTACCATTGTCATGTTGTTGTAACAGAATAAAATTCTGTTTAATTACTAAAATGTTTTGACAATCACAATACACTTATTGTGATGCAAGATATATATTTTTTTACATCCCCCCCAATCCAAACTGGGCGATATTAACCAAAAACATAAGTCAAACCACATGTGAGATATTTACAAACTGTAATCAAAATAAAATACAAATACAGGGTTTCCTTCCCCATTGCACAATAAAGCTGCACAATATGTACCAACATGTAAATTATATATATAAAATAATTTGCCTAGGCAAGACTTAATGCATGGATATGTATGATACATATTCCACCACCTGTTATTCACATTAATATAAGACATAGGCCTAATGTCATGCAGTGTGGGGACTTGCACTGGTCTTGGTCTTGACTCGGTCTCGGCCTGTCTTGATCTTGAGTATCTCGACCCTTCAAAGTCTTGGTCTTGTCTCGGTCTCGGCCTGTCTTGGTCTTGGTCATGACTTGGTCTCGGTTTAGGTGGTCTTGACTACAACACTACTAATTAACTGACTACTGCATTTCAGAGGGCAACACATCGTCTTACATGTGACTTAAACATGATGCAGATGCTCAGAAATGTTGGGAATGTCAGCTGTTTATTGACATGATGAAATATTTGAAAACATGCACATTTCTCATCTAGAAAATAACAAAGATCCTATTTCGCAGCCAAAGGCAATAACTTATTCCTAGAGCTAAAAAGTCTAAACATATTGTCTCTTAGAGCCTGAACACTCAGCCCATAAATGACTGGATTCAGAATAGGAGGAAATATCAAGAAATAAAGTGACATAACTGTTTGTGTTTCAAAGGGAATATAACTTGTGTCAAAGCGACTTTGTACAATGTCACAAAAACAGCCCACACTGTAGTTCAAAATTGCAAATAAGTGTGGCATGCAGGTCTTCAGTGCTTTTATTTTAGACTTTTTAGTGGCAGTAAAGCATATTTTCAGAATATGTCCATATGAGTAGAGGGTCATTGCAAGCTGAGGAAAAGTGTATACAACAACAAAAAACAATCCAATAGCACTCACAACATTTGTGTCATCACAGGACAGTTTGACAAGAGAATAGTTGGAACAATACACTCGCCCAATTATGTTTCTACAGATTGTCAAGCGCAGAGTCAGAATAAAAAACAAAGCGAATGCCACTAAAGGATAACCCCATGAGAAAGCAATTAGTTTATACACCCTTGTGATTGTCATAATACTGTGATACTGTAGCGGATAGCATATGGCCACATAGCGATCATAGCACATCACTGAAAGAATGGTGAATTCTATGATAGCATATGTGTGCAGGAAATAGATTTGAGCCTGACAACATGCCAAAGATACCTCATGAGAAGGAGACATTAAAGTACCCATCAAGGCCGGAAGCAAAGCCGTGCCACCATAGATGCCATTTACAGCCAAGTTACATAGAAAGACATACATAGGTTTGTGAAGCGCTTTGTCAGTAATTATGATAAAAATCACAGTGGTGTTAGCAAGGAGTACAAACATGTACAACATAAAAAAGACCATGAAGTAAAGGTATTTAAGATCCTCCATTCTGTAAAGGACCTCCAGTATGACTGAAGACATAATCGATGAGTTTTTCATCTTCTTTAAATTGTTCAGCAAACTGTAGTAAAAAATAAAATAAAAGGTACAGTAGTGTTGTATAGGCTAAAGGAAACAAGTTATAAGCAGTTGGACATGCTCTCCTTGTATATGGCTACTGTAAATATCAGAGACAGAAAAAAAGATTAATAATTAATTTAAAAACAAATATCACAAATGTTTTTCATGAGCCATGGCACAAATATAAAGAATTGACTCTCCTCCTCTACTTTTCTGTTTATATTTAGGCTACTGTACGTGTAACTGGGAATTGCCCAGTGTATTCAGATCACATGGTCTTTTCATTATGATTATGTAAATAGCCTAATCTCTTATGGATGTTTGAATTAATACTAAGCGTACAAGTCAATGGTAAAAATATTATGTGTTTATACAGATTAGAGTTTGTTGGTATAACTGCTAAACATGGCATAAAAATTAAAATATAGCCTACTTGATTATCTCATCAAGGAAAGCACCATAGACAAAACAACAGTATAAATATATTAGAATAATTAATACAAATTACATAATTAAAACCTTGTATAAAATGGTGATTAGCAAGTTGTTTCCGTCCAGGTTGCCCTTACTACAAATAGGCTATAAAGACTTGTTACATGCGACCTGTAGGCCTATCAATGAAACTACAAGGAGCTGGCAGGAGTGCTGACGGACATATTCAATCTGTCCTTGGCCCATGCTGTGGTACCGGCCTGCTTCAAATCCACCTCCATCGTTCCGATACCCAAAAACTCCAACCCATCAAGCCTCAACGACTACCGCCCGGTAGCCCTCACCCCAATCATCACAAAGTGCTTCGAGCGGCTGGTCCTAGCACACCTCAAATCCTGTCTCCCCCCCACCCTGGACCCCCACCAATTTGCATTCCGTCAGAACAGGAGCACAGAGGATGCAGTCTCCATAGCGCTGCACACTGTCCTCTCACACCTGGACAATAAAAACACCTACGCCAGAATGCTGTTTATAGACTTCAGTTCAGCGTTCAACACAATCATCCCCTCACAACTCATCAGGAAACTCACAGACCTAGGCATCAGTTCCCTCATGTGCAACTGGTTACTGGACTTCCTGACCTGCCGACCCCAACATGTCCGGCTGGATAACCACTGTTCATCCATCATCACAATGAACACCGGTGTACCACAAGGCTGTGTGATGAGTCCCTTCCTCTACTCCCTCCTCACCCATGACTGCAGACCTGTCGATGGTTCCAACACCATCATTAAGTTTGCAGATGACACCACGGTGATCGGCCTCATTAAAGACAGCAATGAGGCCGCCTACAGGGAGGAGGTGGATCGTCTGGCTGAGTGGTGCGACACCAACAACCTGCTGCTCAACACCGAGAAGACCAAAGAGCTCATCGTGGACTTCAGGAGGAATGCTGACCCACATCCACCCATCCACATCAAGGGGACGGCTGTGGAGCGTGTGAACAGCTTCAAGTTCCTGGGAGTCCACATCTCAGAGGATCTCACCTGGACGACCAGCTGCTCCAAGCTGGTCAAGAAGGCTCACCAGCGCCTCTTCTTCTTGAGGACTCTGAGGAAGAACAACCTGTCCTCAGACATCCTGGTGAACTTCCACCGCTGCACCATCGAGAGCATCCTGACCAACTGTATAACAGTCTGGTACGGGAGCTGCTCTGCCTCGGACCGGAAGGCGTTGCAGAGGGTGGTGAAAGCCGCCCAGCGCATCGCTGGAGCACCACTTCCTTCCATAGAGGACATCTACAGGAAGCGGTGTCTGAGAAGGGCCGGGAAAATCATCAAAGACCCCAGTCACCCAGCACACAGACTCTTCACCCTCCTGCCCTCTGGGAGGCGCTACAGGAGCCTCCGGACTAAGACCACCAGGTACCGGAACAGCTTCTATCCTACAGCTGTCAGACTCCGGAATTCTGCCTCCTGACATCTCACCCACATTAAAACTCATAGACTGAACATACACGCACTCTCACAACCACTGACAACAACCCATAACTGAACATACACACAATGGACAAATAACCCCAGTATCCTCATACACACTCATACACAGTGGCTGGACCACCACTTACAGCCACATGCACTTTAATATTACTACTGTATAAATTATTCATATATATCTTACTGTAAATACTGTATAGACAACCATGCTGTACAATACAATACAATAATTATAGTTCTACAGCTGTTATTAATACTTGCATATTGTATATTTATAGTCTGTTATAGTCTTTTATTTATATCCATACGTTACGTATAACCTGTTCATAGCCTGTACATAGCTTGTACACTTACTACAGTTATAGCCTGTATATACTTATAGTTATAGCACTCATAACATTCCTTCATACCGTGTACATTGTAACATATCTAAAATATATCTATTTTTTGTAATATATCTATATTCTTGCTAAAGCACTTCTGGATGGATGCAAACTGCATTTCGTTGCTTGTACTTGTGACGTGCAATGACAATAAAGTTGAATTCTATTCTATTCTATTCTATTCTGTTTTATGTTCTCAGTGTTTTTTTGCTATAGACCTTATGCACCAGAGAAAAGCATGCAGACATTTTTAGAATTTTGTGTTTGATATCACATATTAAACTGTATATTTCTATAGCATTGCTGTCGAAGAGTAATTAGCTGGGGAAGTGGATTTACTTACTGTAGAGTTGACGAAAGTTAATATGACATGAGCATTAGCCTAATGTTTGAAGTCAGAACAAATGTCAGTAGCCAGGAAGATTTAAAATTGAGCGGTTTATTCATAAATCTGTAAGATCTTACCTTCATGCTGTAGAAATACAAACCGGAAGACAGAACACAATGAGCGCAGAGCTGAAAAGGGGCGGGGCTACACAAGGTCTATAGCGATTGAGCAAACAGCCTTGAGCTGTTGAGCAATGTAACATTATTTGTGACACATCACTTGCTGCCTGAATTTTGTCGTGTTGTACGTAGTTGTGGAATGGTATAAATCTGAGTTTTTGACTAGTTTGAACAAGTACATTGCTGGTCTCTTCTTCAGCATGTCCCGCCCATTGTGAATTCTTATTGGCTCAATATCGAGCTCCACATAACTGTAGATTAAAGCTCCATGTCAAAACTAGCCTGTTATATATATATATATATAGGAGAAAAAAATTATTCTGTGGCTTAGTAAATATTACAGTAATATTTAACTTTATTAACTTAATCAAATCTCTGAATATCGTTTACTTGATTGTTTGAGTTAAACATACCGAAATAATTGACTAAAAATCCAACAGTTAATTTTATCTAAAATTTATTCAGCAAATTATTACCAATTATTTATTTATAATACACTTAATATATTTGTGAAATTTCTATCAAAATATTTGAGAATGGAGAATTAAACTAATCTGTTTCAAGAAACAAAAATATTAATTAATTCAAATCAATATTATTAATATATTTAACACACTCTTAAGAAATTGAGTAAGTTTACTCAATTAAAACAATGCACCCCTCTGATGTGACGACAACTCAACGGTTGAGTGAGAGCGGACTGTTTGAATTCTCTCCAGTCCAGGGGTGCGTTTTCCGTACAACGACGCAACTCGATGCTTCAATACTATAGTACGATGCATCGTTGAAGAAACCAACTAGCTAGTCACGACTGTTTCCCGAAACCATATTGTGGCAAAGTGGTCGTTCAATCACGTTGGTTAATGACGTCACGCACGTGGTGGAGTAATAACTTCTTTTAATGAAACTGTTTGAGATCGAATTAATGCTAGATGTTTTGATATAAATTACAGACATGGCATCTGAAGACTATTTCTCATTTTTCTCAGTTATTTCGCTTTATTTACATATTCAATCATAGGCTCGTTCTTACTTTGTAGGTTACAGCACGTTCGCACATGCGCAGTCTTCAAAAACGGTGCTTTAAATCTCTTGACAAACTCAAAGACGTAAATGACCTTTGTATGTATTCTAAATAAAAGAAACAGGTTGTACTGAATGTCATCTTGCTTATTTTGTTCAAGATAAGGATTTATTAAGTCCACATGTCATGCAATCTAGAAACTATGCTTCTAACCACAGCTCGAGAGCTGTCGTTCCAACCACACAACTTTGCGATGCTGTTTGCGAATGTTCGTTGGAACGATGGTTTTGGGAAAGACCGACTCGTTGAACTATGCTGATAACGCTAGTTACGTATGTAGCTGTGGTTCTGTGAATTCCGGATGACCGCCAGAGGCAGTGCAAAGCACTAGTGGATAATCGCTGCGCCAGCTAGATAGGTCGAGAAGAATATAACAACAAAGTCACGTCATGACGCAGAACGAGACGCGAGGATATAAACCACAGCAACTCGGTGCCCAGCCTCAGAATGCTTTCTCGCGCAGTCCGAGTGACGAGGGACTCTGGCGGACTCTGGCGGAATTCACAGAACCACAGTTACATACGTAACTAGCGTTCTGTTTCATTCCTACTGACCGCCAGAGGCAGTGCAAAGCACTAGTGGATGATGCATATCAACACAGTCATGAGGAATGCCACCCACCTGCAAACATCAGGGTTGCTCCAGAAGGACTGCAGAGCTCACATCATGGGAAGCAGCCACGTTAACCTTGTAGAACCGCGCGAAGGTACATGGAGAAGACCAGGTAGCAGCTTCGCAGACATCCGCCAAGGAAACTCCCCGTAAAGTGGCCCAAGACGAAGACACGGCCCTAGTGGAGTGACAAGTAACACCCACTGGTAAGGGTTGATGAGATTTATTATACGCCAACTTTATCGTCTCGACAATCCAGCGTGATAGTCTCTGTTTGGACAAAGGTGCACCCTTGCGTACCTCATCATAACAGACAAATAACTGATCTGTCTGTCTGAAAGAAGCGGTAGACTTAACATAGCACTTTAAAGCTCGTACAGGACACAGAAGATGAGACCTCCCCCCATATGTATCTGAGTGATTGAAAGGCGACTGAAAAGCAGCCAGATGAATAGACTGATTCACAAATTGTGGTAACAAAACTGGCTGGATTAGGCCGAAGAATGACCCCAGAATCCTCTGGTAACCAGCGTAAACACAATTCACTCACTGACAAGGCATGAAGTTCACCAACACGTTTAGTGGAAGCAACGGCCAACAAAAAAGACACTTTTAAGGACAACCACTTAATATCTGCAACAGCTAATGGCTCAAATGGTGGTGTACAAAGGGACTCTAGAACAAGCGGTAAGTCCCATACAGGAAAAGGAGTAGAACGAACGGGCTTTAAACGCCTCGCTCCCTTCAGAAAACTACAAACAAGGTTATGAAACCCAAGGGAAGCACCAGCAACCGGGTCATGATAAGCAGATATGGCAGCAACATAAACTTTTAAAGTGGAGGCCGCCCTGTTGTCATCAAATAGATGCTGCAAGAAACTCAAAACTGTCGGCACAGTACAGTGAACTGGGTCAATTCCTTGATCCCCGCACCAAGAAGAAAATATCCTCCAACGAGCAGCATAAAGCTGTCGTGTCGAAGGAGCCCTAGCGTTGCCGATAGTGTTCACTACTGCTGGTTCACAATCCATTAACTGTGATCTAGACCCAAGGGCCAAACCCAGAGCTGAAGACGAGTTGGATCTGGGTGCCAAACACGGCCGTGCATCTGAGAAAGAAGGTCCGGTCTGGTGGGAAGCTGCCATGGTTCGCCTTGTAACAGACTCAGAAGGAGAGGAAACCATAGCCTGGATGGTCATCGAGGTGCCACTAAAAGCACCCTGTGCTTGTATAGGAATATACGATGTAATGTTTCCCACAGAAGTGGAAATGGAGGGAACGCATACAACAGGCAAAACAACAAAGTCACGTCATGACGCAGACCGAGACGCGAGGATATAAACCACAGCAACTCGGTGCCCAGCCTCAGAATGCTTTCTCGCGCAGTCCGAGTGACGAGGGACTCTGGCGGACTCTGGCGGAATTCACAGAACCACAGTTACATACGTAACTAGCGCTCTGTTTCATTCCTACTGACCGCCAGAGGCAGTGCAAAGCACTAGTGGATGACGCATATCAACACAGTCATGAGGAATGCCACCCACCTGCAAACATCAGGGTTGCTCCAGAAGGACTGCAGAGCTCACATCATGGGAAGCAGCCACGTTAACCTTGTAGAACCGCGCGAAGCTACATGGAGAAGACCAGGTAGCAGCTTCGCAGACATCCGCCAAGGAAACTCCCCGTAAAGTGGCCCAAGACGAAGACACGGCCCTAGTGGAGTGACAAGTAACACCCACTGGTAAGGGTTGATGAGATTTATTATACGCCAACTTTATCGTCTCGACAATCCAGCGTGATAGTCTCTGTTTGGAGAAAGGTGTTTGGACAAAGGTGCACCCTTGCGTAGGTACATACATCATAACAGACAAATAACTGATCTGTCTGTCTGAAAGAAGCGGTAGACTTAACATAGCACTTTAAAGCTCGTACAGGACACAGAAGATGAGACCTCCCCCCATATGTATCTGAGTGATTGAAAGGCGACTGAAAAGCAGCCAGATGAATCGACTGATTCACAAATTGTGGTAACAAAACTGGCTGGATTAGGCCGAAGAATGACCCCAGAATCCTCTGGTAACCAGCGTAAAGACAATTCACTCACTGACAAGGCATGAAGTTCACCAACACGTTTAGTGGAAGCAACGGCCAACAAAAAAGACACTTTTAAAGACAACCACTTAATATCTGCAACAGCTAATGGCTCAAATGGTGGTGTACAAAGGGACTCTAGAACAAGCGGTAAGTCCCATACAGGAAAAGGAGTAGAACGAACGGGCTTTAAACGCCTCGCTCCCTTCAGAAAACTATAAACAAGGTTATGAAACCCAAGGGAAGCACCAGCAACCGGGTCATGATAAGCAGATATGGCAGCAACATAAACTTTTAAAGTGGAGGCCGCCCTGTTGTCATCAAATAGATGCTGCAAGAAACTCAAAACTGTCGGCACAGTACAGTGAACTGGGTCAATTCCTTGATCCCCGCACCAAGAAGAAAATATCCTCCAACGAGCAGCATAAAGCTGTCGTGTCGAAGGAGCCCTAGCGTTGCCGATAGTGTTCACTACTGCTGGTTCACAATCCATTGACTGTGATCTAGACCCAAGGGCCAAACCCAGAGCTGAAGACGAGTTGGATCTGGGTGCCAAACACGGCCGTGCATCTGAGAAAGAAGGTCTGGTCTGGTGGGAAGCTGCCATGGTTCGCCTTGTAACAGACTCAGAAGGAGAGGAAACCATAGCCTGGATGGTCATCGAGGTGCCACTAAAAGCACCCTGTGCTTGTATAGGAATATACGATGTAATGTTTCCCACAGAAGTGGAAATGGAGGGAACGCATACAACAGGCAACTCGGCCACTCGTGGGCTAATGCATCCTGTCCCAATGGGCTGCACGTCTCGGCTCTCGCGAACCACCAGCGGCAATGAGTGGTCATTTCCGATGCAAACAGGTCGACCTCTGCCTTGCCAAACCGTTGCCAAATCAACTGTACTACATCCGGGTGAAGTCTCCATTCCCCCGGGAGCAGCAGATCCCTGGACAGAGCATCCGCCACTTGATTGTCCAATCCCGGGAGATGAACTGCCCTTAATGAGGCCAGCCGGCCCTGAGACCATGTTAGGATCTTGCAAGTTAGCAGTAAAGACGCAAGAGACCTGGTGCCACCCTGATGATTCAAATGAAAGACCGTCGACGTGTTGTCGGACCGGACAAGCACATGATGACCCATCAGGTTTGGTAAGAAGTGCAGTAGAGCTAAGTACACTGCCTTCAACTCCAGGACGTTGATATGTTCTAAATCTGAACACATTACTATCAGCAGCTTGTCTGAAGAACACATTGGTTTGAATGGGTTGGACAGGTGATTTGTCAAGACCCAAACGAGCCACCGCCATCTGCAGAACAGATAACACATCGTCTGGAGCAGATGGGCCTGCGCCCGATGAATGTACAGACCCACCGCTTGAACCACCTGTAGCATATAGGTTAGAAAAAACATCGTTTGGGAGGGTGGGTTGTATGGCAGGTTCCACCGATTCTCCATCAAGAAAATGAGAATTAGTCGCGCTCATGGAGAGAGCGTCAAAATCTATAGCATGTGGGGGTTGGAAATCACTCTCATCCACTGGTGTGTTCTCAGTATGTGGGGCCGACACTGGGGGTTGTAGAGACTGAAGAAGATGTTTCATCTCCATCATTTCTGAAGAGAGAGAAGCTACAGTCTTCGATAACAAGTGTTCTGAAGTGTCTTTCTGTAGTACAGATTTCTTCTTAATGATGTTTTATTAACAAAGTTCGGGAGGAACACGTTCTAATGATCAAACAATCAAGTCATTCCAACCAGCTGTCAGCAATCAGTAATCAACAGGTCCACTCAATCAGCATGATTAAAGGCCTATAAATACTCACAGTCGACTCACCCATTATCCTTGACAGTTTTCAGCATTTGGTTCTCCGTTTGCTACGATGTCTCAAATGCAACTCTCACCATCCGATGACGAGCTCAACCATGCTCCGGTTCCTTCGCCGCCATCAGCTGGCCCCAGGACCACTTCGTCTCCGCCTGATACCGCCTCCGTGCCCCAGGCTTCATCTCGCGGGCGCCGGTCTGCGCAAGCAACACCCCGCACGCCAAGACGCCGAGGCCTGCCTTCACCTCCACCGGCGAGGACTCCAGCTTTCTCCCCGGCATCCTCCTATCATTCGGCCATACCAACGATTCCGCCCATTGGAAAGTGGACAGTTTTGAGTCTAAGACAAGCGCTGATGAATTCCGATATTCAGCCCTCACGTAGGATGAACAAAGCACAATTATACAATTTGTACGTTACCTTGCAATCATCCAATCTCTCTCCTAAGTCCACCCCAGCTTCCAAGGCGGCCAGCAGGCTAGGCAAAACTCGGGAGGCCCCGAATTCGCCTCGCCCGACACCGCCACCTTCTTCTCGTACAAGATCCGGTTTTCTGCGTGCATCAGCCCGCAGTGCCAGGCCTTCAGCGAGCCTGGGCCGCGCCCCAGATTCCACCGCTGCAAGACCTCACTCGCCTCCCACTTCAGCTCAGCACTTCAGCGCGGCACTTCCGGCCGTAGCGCCATACACAGCTGGGCCCGCCGACCCACCCTCAGTCTCCCAGTTTTTTCCTCCTGCCGTTTCCAGCTCATTTCCTCTGCAGTGGCCTCCGGCTCCTGTAGCAGACGCTAGCGTGAGGCTGCCTCCGCTAGCGGCGCAGGCCCAGTCATTCCATCATCTTCCTGTGACTTCCACTAACCCCTCCCCTTTTCAGTGGCCTGCAGCACAAGCAAGCGCGAGGCTGCCTCCGCTTGTAACACAGGCTCACGCATCTCATTCTTATCCTCCTTTTCCCCCTCATGTTTCTCTTAATTTCCCTCCTCAAGCCCCTCAGGCCGACTTAAGCGTGAGGTTGCCTCCGCCGTCAGTCGCAGCCCCAGCTTCTCTCCCTTACAGCTCTCTCTTAAATGCAAAATCACATTTTTCTCTCTTCACAGCTACACCATTGCCCGTCCCATCAAACGCCGTCGCTCTGGAGCCTCCCCCAGTGGCCCACAACATCCGAGCACAGATCCTGGCAGGTGCGGACATAGACCTTTCAAATTTACTTTCTCTGCTTCCCGTGTCCGATTCTAACCGCCAGTTAGACTGCGGGGATTTTTCAGTCACGTTAAAAAATCAAAACACACATACATCACGTTTACTTTCTTTTTCTGAATTTTCTATCGCTTTCAGCCACTTCACAGAAGTCATTTGTTCAGCCTTCCCTCATAGGCGGCGCGAACTGAACGACTATTTAGCGCTCATAGCTGAGCTTGCATTGTCTTATGGGGGAGGGCACTTTTACACATATCACAAGCTCTTCTCAGCAAAATGCGCTGTTAGAGTTTCACAGTGGAACCAGTGCCCTTACTGGGGAGCACTCGACACCGACCTTCACAGCAGAGTATTCCTTGGCTGCAGGAACATTTCTTGCGCGGTCTGCAGGTCAGTAACACATTCCACAATATCGTGCCCACAAGTTAACCCCTCCATTCCCCCCGGCCCGGAAACTGCACCAGTTAAATCCACCAGCTACGTTCCAAGACCGGCAACCATCAACTCAAATCCCCACGATGCCAATTTCAGCTCCAGAGCATCTACGGACAGCAAACAGCCTTGCAACAATTTTAACATTGGAAAATGCACCAGGCAGCGTTGTCGGTACTTGCACATATGCAGTTTCTGCGGCGGTGCTCATGCCCGTCCTGTATGCCCTGTGTTTAAAGATGTCAATAAAAAATCAAAAAATTATTTATCAACTCCCGTGGATATTTCTCGCCTTTCTATCGAACTAGCTCACCACCCGGACTCCGACTTCACTGAATATCTGTTGTCCGGCCTCCAACACGGTTTTAAACCTGGAGTGGTATGCCCGCTCTCCCAAAACATCATCTGCCATAATCTCCAATCGGCTCTCGCCGAGCCCGACGTAGTAGACAACCTGATTAAAAAAGAAGTCGATTCAGGCTTTATGATTGGTCCTTTTGACGATCCTCCATTCAAAGTTTTTCGCATTAGCCCCATTGGAGTGGCTACGAGAAAGTTTTCAGGTAAGAAACGTCTCATAGTCGATCTGTCAGCTCCGCATAATTCCCTGTTCCCAAGCATTAACAGCCTGATCCCACTTGACGAATTTTCTCTCAAATACCACGACGTGGATCACGCAGTCGACCTGATAAAAATCGTGGGTCGGGGCGCTTGGCTCGCAAAAATTGACATCACCTCGGCTTTCAAAGTGATGCCCATCCACCCGGATTCATGGCACTTATTCGGAGTGCGCTGGCATGGGAAATTTTATTTCGCTGTACGCTTAACTTTCGGATGCAAAAGCAGCCCCAAAATTTTCGACATGCTATCCGAAGCTGTTTGCTGGATCTTGTCAAACAATTACGCAATTCCTCACCTCATTCACCTGCTAGACGATTTTCTAATCATTTCGCCTCCCGGCGCCATTCCAGCCGCCCATATTCTCACAGTTCAAAGAGTTTTCTCCGAGCTCGGAATCCCCATCGCCCAAGAGAAAACCATGGGTCCCGCCACATCCATCGAGTTCCTTGGCATTAACTTAGATTCAGTTAAATACCAGGCATCCCTGCCCAAGGAAAAAATCGATAGAATAATCCTCATCTCATCTACCCTTGTAAACCAGTCAAAGTGCTCCAAACGCGAACTCCTATCCCTGCTCGGCCACTTAAACTTCGCCATGCGCATCATTCCACAAGGCCGCCCTTTCATTTCTCATCTCCTCTCTCTCGCGTCTTCAGTTCACGCGCTAGAGGATCTTATTTCCCTAACCGCAGCGTGCCGCGACGAACTCAGGCTATGGATAACATTCCTTAATCAGTGGAACGGCCTATCTTTTTTTTATAAGAACCTAATATCATCCCCCATCGACATCCAGCTATTCACAGATGCAGCCCTCTCAGTCGGCTTCGGGGGGTTTTGCCAAGGACGCTGGTTCGCGTCTACATGGCCCCCTCAAATCCAGGACACGCTTCAGTCCTCCGCATTCTTCGAGCTTTACCCTCTCGTAGTAGCAGCCTTCCTGTGGGGAAAAGAATGGACTGCTAGCAGTATCATAGTGCATTGTGACAACGAAGCTACAGTTCAGTGCATTAATAAAGGCCGTTCCCATTCACCCGCGTTGATGCCACTTTTAAGACGTCTAATCTGGATTTCAGCGTGCGATCAATTTATCTTAATCGCTAAACATATCCCCGGGTCAAAAAACCAAATTGCTGACTCTCTGTCACGCTTTATGTTTCAGAAATTCAGGACGCTGGCTCCAGAGGCGGACAAATTCCCAACTCCAGTACCTCATTATTCGGAATTAATATTTCCGTAACCCACCCGTTTAAATCGCTCCTCGACACAACGCTCGACACCATTCTCCAAGCAGTTTCTCCCAGGACTCTCCAATCCTACATGACCGCATGGAGATGTTTTAAAGCCTTCCACCTTTCCTACAACACACCATTCCCTGATTTTTCTCTCCTTTCAATTACCTCCTTCATCTCTTACCTTAACAGCATTAAGGGCCTCCAAGTCGGGTCCATCAAAGGCTACCTGAGCGGCATCCAATTTTTTCACAAATTGATACACGGCACCCCCTCCACGGAAATAAATAATTCTCAAACCTCCCTCCTAATTAAAGGCATCCAACGATCCCAGCCCACCCGTCCGGACTCAAGACATCCCATCACGTTAGACATTCTTACTAAATGTATTCATACCCTCCGCACAGGCTATCAATCCCTTAACACCTCTCGCACACTCGACGCCATGTTTATTCTAGCCTTTTTTGGTTTTCTCAGATGCTCGGAACTGGCTATCACTTCCAGATTTGACCCAAAAGTCCACCCAAGCATCTCAGACCTATCAGTACTTGACAGTGAAACAATCTCTTTTCTGATTAAACAAAGCAAAACAGACCAAACCAAAAAAGGTCATTTTATATACATTTTCAACCTTTCATCACCAATTCAACCATACCAAACTATACTGGCATACCTCCAACTGAGAAACTCTCATGCTAAATCCCATCTCGAACCCCTATTCGTAGACGACTCCAACAAACCCGTGACGCGCTTTTGGTTCCAAAAGCACCTCAAATCTGTTCTCCAACATTCAGGCATCCCAGCAGAGAATTTCTCCAGCCATTCCTTCCGCATCGGGGCAGCAACCTCAGCAGCCCAAAAAGGCCTCTCCCAGCAGCAGATCCAAGCTCTCGGAAGATGGTCCTCAGATGCTTATCAAAGCTACATCAGGACCAACCGATTCCATATCAAAAAAGCCCACCAAACCCTTGTCGGATAAAAAAAAAAAAAAAAAAAAAAAAAAAAAAAAAAAAAAAAAATTATATAGATATTCTTCTCTGTCTTCTCTTTCCCCGTCCAGCGAGTATTGATCTCCCAGCGGACGCAATGAGAGCCTTCTCGGTGGAGCATCTATGTCTTCTTTTTCTACGTCCAGCGAGTATTGATCTCCCAGCGGACACAACAAGAGTTTCCAGGCTAAGCATCTTCGTCTCCTCCTTCTCTGTCCAGCGAGTATTGATCTCCCAGCGGATACTCAGAGAGTTCCCGAGGTCAAGCATCTTCGTGTCCTCCTTCTCCGTCCAGCGAGTATTGAGCTCCCAGCGGACACAACGAGAGGTTTCCCGGTCGAGCATCCATGTCTTCTCTTTTTCCATCCAGCGAGTATTGATCTCCCAGCGGATGTTACAAAAAAAAAAAAAAAAAAAAAAAAAAAAAAAAAATCCTTCCGGTCATTCACGTTTTCTCTTTTCCTGACTGACGAGGTTTACCTGTTCCGATGCCGTAACTATTGCCGAACATCCATAATTACCCGTCCGGACGTGGCGAGAGCTCCTTGCCAAACATCCAGGCTTCTCCTTGAAATGCCAGCCCGCCAATCTCTGCGCTCTTTTCGGGGGGGTTCTTTAAGCTGGCGGCTGTCCTTTGCTCACTTAGCTTTTTGGGGAGTACTCTGGGTTCGGGCCCAATTTCCGAGCTCGGAGCCCTCCCCCCGGACAGCACGCCAAATACGCATAACTATTTATTCTCTGATCATTCGTAAGTGTGAACTCGTGAAATGATGTTTTATTAACAAAGTTCGGGAGGAACACGTTCTAATGATCAAACAATCAAGTCATTCCAACCAGCTGTCAGCAATCAGTAATCAACAGGTCCACTCAATCAGCATGATTAAAGGCCTATAAATACTCACAGTCGACTCACCCATTATCCTTGACAGTTTTCAGCATCCCTCCACCACCCCATCTCCTCACACTTACCTGGTTATCTTCCTAACCAAGAGATACGGGGGGAGTACTCTGGGTTCGGGCCCAATTTCCGAGCTCGGAGCCCTCCCCCCGGACAGCACGCCAAATACGCATAACTATTTATTCTCTGATCATTCGTAAGTGTGAACTCGTGAACTAGGCGGAGCGTCAGCAGCTGCTGATGCGCGACGCTTTTGAGCGCGTCGCGGCTGTTGTGCGAGGGTAACAGGCGAGTTAATGTCTAACTCAGCAAGGCGAAGCTGTCTCTCTGACATCGGTAGCATACTACAATGCAAACACGGATCAGTCAGGGCCTCCTTCAGATGTTGAGCACCTAAACATGATGTGCATCGATCGTGTCCGTCGTCGGGAAGAAGCGTATTCGGACACAATTTGAAACAGAGATGAGAGAGCTATGATCCATGACTTCGTCAATAACACGTCCTCGGTTAGCACCGTAGGCACTTAAAACTGTAATAGCACCCACTGAGCAGTTCGAAAAAATCTTCGGATAGAACCGAAAATTCGATAACATGAAACGCTCTCACAAGTAACGTTAAAGTCAAGTCTGCCTTCGGATAGAACCGCGAGGCATTCAATGACTAGCACTACGGCGAGTATGCAATGAGTCTAAGATATGATAATATAAATATATATATTTATATAAAACAGATATAACGTTATAGGTTTGCGGTGAACACAACCTAAGCGCGGTCGAAACCAGCCACCGGATAGTGCCGTGAAGCACAGAGTATCGCCGACACAACAACAAATAATCGTATGCACTCACGTAATGAAGAAAAATAATCCAAGATATCCGTCCTGATGATAGTGTAGAGCGTGCTGTCACAGCTTGGGAGGGCGAATCCTCGCAACTCAGGTAAGCTGCACGGGACAGCGTGAAAACAAACAACCTATCAAAAGCGAGAAAGCAAAAGAGGCTGGGCACCGAGTCGCTGTGGTTTATATCCTCGCGTCTCGGTCTGCGTCATGACGTGACTTTGTTGTTATATTCTTCTCGATCTATCAAGCTGGCGCAGTGATTATCCACTAGTGCTTTGCACTGCCTCTGGCGGTCAGTAGGAATGAAACAGAACGACGGAATTGCT
This sequence comes from Rutilus rutilus, assembly GCF_951802725.1. NCBI lineage: Eukaryota > Metazoa > Chordata > Actinopteri > Cypriniformes > Leuciscidae > Rutilus > Rutilus rutilus. Next base: position 20,546,551 of record NC_140231.1, on the reverse strand, counting down.
GTAGCCTGCTCATCGACAATAAAGGCCAATGTCATGTATACGCATGGTTGTATAGAATACTATTTTACAAAGGTTTAGAGGAAATAAAAAAAGTTAATATTACTCATAAATAAAAAAAGTTAATATTACTCATAAATAAAAAAAGTTAATATTACTCATAAATAAAAAAGTTAATATTACTCATTAATATATTGGTTTTTAATTGTTCAGTTATTTCTAACGTTACTCAATTTTATGTGTTTATGCAGTTACTCAGATTTACTTAATTGTTTTACTTGCATTTACTCAATTCATACAGTATATTTCATTCACTGTAACGGGTTTCTATAATTTCAACAGTATTTTACTGTAATATGTACAGTAGATACTGTAAGATATGTATACAGTATTACTGTAAACAGCAAAGGATTATGGGAAAATATATGGTCACTACTGTAATTCTTCCCTACTGTAAATTAATTTACAGTAGTGAACTTGCCCGCGAAAAACTGACCAATGGCAAGAGAGATTTCTTTTCAAGTGTTTTTTTTTTTGATGGGTTGAAGTGGCAGTTAATGCACAGGACAAAAGATCATGTAACTCACCAAAAAGGTTAGTATATTATTTCTATTTTATGTAAAACAAACATTTTCAAATGTTTTTACTTATGTTAACAGCAAACTAACATGATTTATCGTTTTGTTTTCGTCTGAATGGTTTTAGTGCCTTTTTTCCCTGACTGTCCGTCAGAATGCCTTACTGCTACTGCCTTTACCACCTAACTGGTTCACCTAATTAGCCGAAATATTCTTTAGTTAAAACGATAAAAAATAATGTTTGTGTGTTCCTCTGCCTCTTTAACCCAAGTTAGCTCATCAGGCGGGCGGAGTTGTCGACTGTAACTTAACGTCAACCGCAGCGAACTAACGTGAAATACTGAGGTAAAGTGAGATAGACGAAACCCTTGTTTAAAGCTGGGGTAGGTAAGAATGGTCTAAAAAACTTATTTTTCAAATTTGTTTAAACTTTATGTATATATCAATACATAATTAAAATGTAAGTATTCTGAAAAAGAAAGTATAAAAATCGAGTGTATGTAGACCTCTAACGACTGTTTTAAAGACAGCTCATTATTTCCATTCAGTCCACCCTCTCCCTTCTGGGGTCCTTCCAAAGCCACGCCCCCAAAACACATGAACGCGTTACGCGCGACTCCGACAGCTGAGCTGGAAGACGCATTATTTACCTGAGACGAGCGGAGAGGAAGGAGCGCAGTGCATGTAGGCTAGCATCATGTCAGAATCACATGTAATAAAAAAAATCTAACTTTATCATTATGAATATAAACAAATAAGATGTATTTTAGTAGCCTACTCACTATCAAGCTATCATATCGATATTGGTCAAGTTTAAAATATATATTTTTTGATTCGCTAACGAGCTAGTTATAACTATAAGGCAAAGCTAAAAACAGGTTGCATTGATACACGTTTTTCCATTTCCATTAGTTGCACTGTGATGAAGATGAATTTCGTGTAAGATTCATAACATATAACGTTAGGCCTACTAGCTGTTAAACATGTATTTTGTTATGTAAAGTTCCCCCCACAGCGGAGCCTGCCGTGAACGCGCAGGCTAGTAAACATGCAGGGTCACCGATGACGACGGATAAGGTCGCTAGATATAAGGTTAGCAGGTTTCAATTGTTGCTTTGCACAGTGCGTGACATTTTATCTGTATGTTATGCGGCTAGAGTTTTAACACTGAGTCAATGGGCTCCGACGGGCTTGTTTATCGTCATCGGTCTTTTTCCGTTTACCTGTCTTTGTTGTATGAGCAGGTTCCACTCGAGAAATTGGCAGTTTTGGTTGTTTGTCCGCCATTAGCACAGCTGCTCGGCACACCGGCAATCTTGATTTTGAATGACGGTACGCGCTGTGCAAGAGAGGGGCGATCAGCGCGTACGCGAACTTGATTGACACTGCTAAGACACTCCTCCTGGCTCTGAAGGCATCTGATTGGTTCTTTACATTCGCACCGAATGGCAGTGATTGGTCAGAGTTTTTACTGTCCTGCAGTTGCTACAGAGGTCTGATTGTTTTCATTCCTTTTTCTGAACACATAATGTATTGACTACTCTCAGGATGGAAGGACCATTTCACCCAGTATAAAAAAAAGTGTTTCTGAACAGGATTACCTACTATAGCTTTAAGGTGGACAATGACGCAATTTTCTTCTAGAAACAAACTTTGTTGTATTATTTTCATGTTATCACTGTGAAGCTGCTTTGATACAATCTGTATTGTAAAAAGCGCTATATAAATAAAGGTGACTTGACTTGACATTTAATTAAATTCAAAATCAATTCAATTTCGATTCACATTTGATTCAATTCAATTCACATTTTATTCACATTCAATTCACAATCAGTTCAATTCACATACGATTCACAGTCAGTTATATTCACATCGCTAGTGCAACCAAATTGGTATCCATTTCGTAATCGTATCACAAACTAGCTGTCAAAAAGCTTTGCAAGAAAGAGTCTAAATTATTTTTAAATCTGATTTTTTGTTCAAAACTTCACAAAACTATGTACTGTAGCTATATATGTTATTGCAAACAAGACCTTTTGTTGGCCATAGTCTGAAGTGACTAACAGTGGGACTTTCCATGATTTCAATAATCAGTTTGCATTGCAATGCTAAAATCTAAGAAACATATAAAGACTGATTTTAGTGGGTTGTTGTTGGTTGACTGTTGGTTGAGATTGGCTTATAGACCCTGGCATGTTTTCATTTATTTTTCAATTTTTTTTAGTAAGTTTTTTTTAAATGATATTTTGCAGCATGATTTGTTCAAATTTATATTTTATTTTGAAGTAAAACAGATGGTTATTATATTATAACCTACCAGTTGGGTCCACTAGTTCTGAAATGTTTAATTTAGTTTGCAGCAGATTATATCTGTAACAGTTGGGTTCACAAGTTATAATTCGATTTTGTTCATTTGCTGCCATCTGCTGTTTAAATGAAGCAAATTATTTTGCATGTGGAATCTCAGGGCAGCAGGTGCTGTAAAAGCATTTATTTCGTAATTAACTTAAAGTACTGTGGTAAAGCATTGAAAAGGACGTCCATTGCATTTTGTTCTATTTCTATTGTCTGTCTTTGTTGCTTATCTGCATGTTATGTGATTTAAATGCAGGGGGACATTAAACAAATAAATAAACAAACCAGATCTTTCCACATTTAATATGGATTTTTTGATTCCATCACCTTTAAGTCTATCAAGAAATGCCATAAAACTAGGCTGTAACAAGTAATAAGTAACAGTATAATGCAATGAAAAACAGTTAATCAATCAGTAATCAACAGTTGTTATTTTAACCCTGTAAAGCCTGACACATGAAATACTAGTCAGATTTATTTTTAATGGAACAGTTTATTGAATCTTTAGGAAAAAACATACAAAAATAATGAAAAAGTTTGTGCATGTGTTTTTTGTTGAGTATCATATTGGATGTTTCAGGATTTTATGGCTCATATAGTATATACAAGAATATTAAGCTTGAAAAAACACCTAAGTTTTATTCAAAGGCCCAAACTGTGTACCACAACCTGAAGGTGCACATTTTTAGAATTATACTGAAAAGCCTTGTATTCTTAAAAAGTATAAATAATCGATCAGGCAACAGAAGGCATGTATTGTGTACAACAGATTTTGATAATGTTGATAATTTAGAGGCCTTCGAAATTAGAAATCAAATATATTTCAGTAGGCTATGGTTACATTTGAAAAATAATTATTTAGAAATTTGTGCACGAGATAGACCTATAATGTGTGTTGCTCCATTTTTAATATGTTGTTGAAATATCAATCCTTTCCCATGAACTTCCACATTTCTCAGTAAAAAGAGTAACAGAACATTTAAGTATTGCTTGTTTGCTTGAATGGTGACAATCAGTGTGTTCATTATACTTTTTTGCCACATACACTAATTAACTGACTACTGCATTTCAGAGGGCAACACATCGTCTTACATGTGACTTAAACATGATTCAGATAATGCTCAGAAATGTTGGGAATATCAGCTGTTTATTGACATGATGAAATATTTTAAAACATGCACATTTCTCATCTAGAAAATAACAAAGATCCTATTTCGCAGCCAAAGGCAATAACTTATTTCTAGAGCTGAAAAGTCTAAACATATTGTCTCTTAGAGCCTGAACACTCAGCCCATAAATGACTGGATTCAGAATAGGAGGAAATATCAAGAAATAAAGTGACATAACTGTTTGTGTTTCAAAGGGAAGATAACTTGTGTCAAAGCGACTTTGTACAATTTCACAAAAACAGCCCACACTATAGTTCAATATTGCAAATAAGTGTGGCATGCAGGTCTTCAGAGCTTTTATTTTAGACTTTTTAGTGGCAGTAAAGCATATTTTCAGAATATGTCCATATGAGTAGAGGGTCATTGCAAGCTGAGGAAAAGTGTATACAACAACAGAAAACAATCCAATAGCACTCACAACATTTGTGTCATCACAGGACAGTTTGACAAGAGAATAGTTGGAACAGTACACTCGCCCAATTATGTTTCTACAGATTGTCAAGCGCAGAGTCAGAATAAAAAACAAAGCGAAGGCCACTAAAGGATAACCCCATGAGAAAGCAATTAGTTTATACACCCTTGTGATTGTCATAATACTGTGATACTGTAAAGGATAGCATATGGCCACATAGCGATCATAGCACATCACTGAAAGAATGGTGAATTCTATGATAGCATATGTGTGCAGGAAATAGGTTTGAGCCTGACAACATGCCAAAGATACCTCATGAGAAGGAGACATTAAAGTACCCATCAAGGCCGGAAGCAAAGCCGTGCCACCATAGATGCCATTTACAGCCAAGTTACATAGAAAGACATACATAGGTTTGTGAAGCGCTTTGTCAGTAATTATGATAAAAATCACAGTGGTGTTAGCAAAGAGTACAAACATGTACAACATAAAAAAGACCATGAAATAAAGGTATTTAAGATCCTCCATTCTGTAAAGGACCTCCAGTATGACTGAAGACATAATCGATGAGTTTTTCATCTTCTTTAAATTGTTCAGCAAACTGTAGTAAAAAATAAAATAAAAGGTACAGTAGTGTTGTATAGGCTAAAGGAAACAAGTTATAAGCAGTTGGACATGCTCTCCTTGTATATGGCTACTGTAAATATCAGAGACAGAAAAAAAGATTCATAATTCATATAATCCATAATTCAAACAAATATCACAAATGTTTTTCAGGTCAGCTGGATAATAGGTGAATGATGAGCCATGGCACAAATATAAAGAATTGACTCTCCTCCTCTCCTTTTCTGTTTATATTTAGGCTACTGTACGTGTAACCGGAAAATTGCCCAGTGTATTCAGATCACATGGTCTTTTCATTATGATTATGTAAATAGCCTAATCTCTTATGGATGTTTGAATTAATACTAAGCGTACAAGTCAATGGTAAAAATATTATGTGTTAATACAGATTAGAGTTTGTTGGTATAACTGCCAAACCATGGCATACATTTTTTTATATCGCCTACTTGATTATCTCATCAAGGAAAGCGCCATAGACAAAACAACAGTACAAATATATTAGAATAATTAATACAAATTACATAATTAAAACCTTGTATAAAATGGTGATTAGCAAGTTGTTTCCGTCCAGGTTGCCCTTACTACAAATAGGCTATAAAGACTTGTTACATGCGACCTGTAGGCCTATCAATGAAACTACAAGGGCAGGCTCTGTTTTATGTTCTCAGTGTTTTTTTGCTATAGACCTTATGCACTAGAGAAAAGCACGCAGACATTTTTTTAATTTTGTGTTTGATATCACATACTGAACTTTATATTTCTATAGCATTGCTGTTGAAGAGCAATTAGCTGGGGAAGTGGATTTACTGTAGAGTTGACGAAAGTTAATATGACATGAGCATTAGCCTAATGTTTGAAGTCAGAACAAATGTCAGTAGCCCGGGAAGATTTAAAAACGAGCGGTCCATTCATAAATCTGTAAGATCTTACCTTCATGCTGTAGAAATACAAACCGGAAGACAGAACACAATGAGCGCAGAGCTGAAAAGGGGCGGGGCTACACAAGGTCTATAGCGATTGAGCAAACAGCCTTGAGCTGTTGAGCAATGTAACATTATTTGTGACACATCACTTGCTGCCTGAATTTTGTCGTGTTGTACGTAGTTGTGGAATGGTATAAATCTGAGTTTTTGACTAGTTTTAACAAGTACATTGCTGGTCTCTTCTTCAGCATGTCCCGCCCATTGTGAATTCTTATTGGCTCAATATCGAGCTCCACATAACTGTAGATTAAAGCTGGGTTCCCTCCATGTCGAAACTATACTGTAAATTAAGCTCCATATGCTTTTGAAATGTTCTCACTGTATTGTAGATTTTCTCTCTCTCTCTCTCTCTCTATATATATATATTGGAGAAAAAAATAATTCTGTGGCTTAGTAAATATTACAGTATTAATTTTATTCATTTGATAAAATCTCTGAATATCGTTTACTTGATTGTTTGAGTTAAACATACTGAAATAATTGACAAAAAATCCAACAGTTAATTTTATCTAAAATGTATTCAGCCAATTATAACCAATTATTTATTTATAATACACTAAATATATTTGTGAAATTTCTATCAAAATATTTGAGAATGGAGAATTAAACTAATCTGTTTCAAGAAACAAAAATATTAATTAATTCAAATCAATATTATTAATATATTTAACACACTCTTAAGAAATTGAGTAAGTTTACTCAATTAAAACAATGCACCCCTCTGATGTGACGACAACTCAGGTTGAGTGAGAGCGGACTGTTTGAATTCTCTCCAGTCCAGAACAGTACAATCTTCTCAGCGTCGATGAATTGGTGCATTTCCTCTGTGAAATTCAGGTTTGTGTATATTTTATTTTATCTATAAAATCATTACTGTGCTTTAAATCGTTTTATTTAATGCAAAACAACATACAGGGGTGTAATGTTATGTGACACCTAAACGAGTAGCGCCTGTCTTTTCGCGTGATTGAAACGCCTTGCATAAAACACACGACTTTATTCCTAATGATAATGAATATAATTAATTTGGATGATAAAATGTCCTCAGAACTGTGCACTGTTTGTTTATTGGCAGGTTATGGAGTCAGTCACTCGCAGTATCTTTCGGCTGTGAGTGAAACGCAGGACGGCGGTCAGAAGTTCGAAGTTCACCCGCAGAGCGAGTCCGTCTCCGGCACGAGAACCAGCGCTGATCCAGTGGAAATTGGATAACAGACTGGTTGATTACACTTGAATTAGGCTACCTGAATGTTTAAATGTTTCATTTTTACTAATAAAATGTTTGTTAAATGCGTTTAAATGTAGGCAATATTGTATATGAGGTGTACTTAAATAACTAGGCAAGGCACGCGTTTTACCACTTTATAAGTGAGATCTGGGCGTAACACAAAAGGCTCAACATGAGGGTATTACAGACTCAACTTTGTTATGACATGCGCAGAAGACACAATAGCTAACAACGGCAAGTCTTCAGGGTCAACCTTAATGCACATATTAATAGTATTAAATACACCACATTACCTCCCCTTTAAAATTAAAGGTAATCTCCACATAGTGCATAAACATCAACTTAAAACTACACTTCTTACACAGAATAGAGTGATTTCACTCCGGTTAATTAAATGACCAGCATATTAAACAAAGCATGTTAAACCTTACAATAAACTCAACCCTCTTTAATAACTGAACAAGTCCCAGTATCATACTATATTTAATCTCTGTAATGACGACCGCTTAGTCATGCGCTCCAAGTGCCTCAAAGTCACTGTCTCTGGATCAGGCAGCCCAGGCTGGTCCAACGTAAAAGGTGGTGGGGCAGGTGCTGCAGAGACTGGCACAGCAAGGTCACTCTCCTGCTCAGCTGACTGAGTTGCTCCTTGAGGCTCTGGGTCTGAAACGCCCTGAGGGTATCGAGGTCGCAACTGGTCTCCGTGACGCCTGTACACTTGGTCAGTTAACTTTCCCTGCACCCGGTACGACACCGGACCTGTCTGTTGTGTAACTACTCCTGGGAGTAGTATTGCGTAGATACACAGGATCATCCACATCAAACTGTCTCTCGGCAGCCCGACTGTCATGTTCCTCCTTCTGCTGATACTGCCTCCTCCTCACCCTCATGGCGATGTTTGGCTTTAGGAAGTCCAACCGCAAACGCACATGTCTCTTCAGGTTGCGGGTGACTCTCCAGTCGCACTATTGGGAGTTGTGCGATATCGCAGTAGGAAATGCGAGACTTTGTCCTCAACACTCAAATCCTCTCCATCCAGCTTCTTCATGCCTGCTTTGAATGTGGCAACATACCTCTCAGAGAGGCCATTGGTAGCTGGATGCCTCGGTGCACCAGTTGTGTGAAGGATACCGTTCCTTTTCATGAACAGCTGAAACTCATCTGACGTGAAGGTCGTGGCGTTGTCTGTGACAATTTGCTCTGGTAATCCATATGACGCAAAAAGCCTCCGAAGCCTTGAAATGGTTGCGGAGGACGTTATTTGTGCCATCTTGAAAACCTCCAGCCACTTAGATTATGCGTCTACAACTATTATAAACATGTGACCCATGAACGGACCTGCAAAGTCAATGTGGAGCCTTTTCCAAACCTCTCCCGGAAACTCCCAGGGGTGCAGAGGAACTAGGCGTGGCATACGCTGCTCCAACTGGCACCTGTCACACTGCTTACAGGTCTTTTCAACGTCTTTGCCTACATGTGGCCACCAGACATATTGCCTTGCAATGGTCTTCATCTTTACAATGCCAGGGTGTCCGCTGTGGATCTCATTAAGCACTGCTGTTCTCAGCTTTGTAGGCACCACTACTCTTGTCCCCCATAGAACACAACCTTGCTCAACAGATAGTTCCTCTCTTTTTTTGTAGTACACTTTCAGTTCTTCTGACACTTCTTTTGGCCACCCTTCCATGATGTATCTGTGCAGCCTAGATAGCTCTGCATCCTTGCGTGTTGCCTTGGAAATCTGTTTTGCACTCAGTGGTGCATCTTCCAGGTGTTCACAGATTAGTGCATGTAGGTATGCTGTCATTGTCTCTGTTCCTGCGTCCGTAGTTTCCGGCAGTGGGACACGAGACAGACCATCTGCGTTGCCGTGTTCTTCTGACTGGCGGTAGATTATGTGATAATCATAGGCAGACAGTGTAATAGCCCACCTCTCTACATGCGCTGCTGCCATTGTTGGAAGTCCTTTATGTTCTCCAAACAGCATGAGCAGAGGTTTATGGTCGGTGATCAAGTTGAACTTCCGCCCCCACAGATATTGGTGGAATTTCTTCACTCCATACACCAGGCTCAACGCCTCCTTTTCAATTTGTGAATAGTTCTTCTCCGCCGGTGAGAGCGTACGAGAAGCATAGGCTATTGGATGTTCTTGTCCATCAGGTGTTGTGTGCTGAATAACGGCTCCAATTCCGTACGCTGAAGCGTCACATGTGAGAGAAAGCGGCAGGCTCGGATCATAGTGAACTAACACCTTGTCACTGGCTAACATTTCTTTGCACCTATCAAAAGCGCTCTGTTCCACTTTACTCCACCCCCATTTTGTTTGGTCCTTCAGCAGTCTGTAAAGTGGGGCCAAAACAGTACTTTGCTGCGGCAAAAAACGACCATAATAGTTCACTAACCCCAGGAAAGCTCTGAGCTCTTTGACGTTTGTGGGTGTTGGAGCATCATGCACAGCTCTGACCTTGTCTTTAGAAGGGTAGACTCCTTTTCCATCCAACATGTGACCTAGGTACTCGATTTGTGTTTTCCCGAAGTCACACTTTGCCTTTTTTACTCTCAGGCCATTTTCTTGCAGCCGCTGTAGAACTCTGTCCAGGTTCATCAGATGCTCAGTTTCGTCCCTGCCCATCACCAGCAGGTCATCCAAATAGACCACGACGTTGAGGTCCTTCATCACGTTCTCCATGATCCATTGGAAAATACTGACAGCAGAATTAATGCCAAAGAAAAGCCGATTGTACACAAACAGTCCTTTATGCGTGTTCACAGTTGTATACTTTTTTGACTCGTCATCTAGAAGGACTTGTTGGTAAGCGGCTGCCAGGTCAATTTTGGAGAATATCTTCCCCCCACATAATGCTGCCAGAACCTCTTCAATGCGTGGTAGTGGGTATGTTTCAGTGTTTGTAGCCATGTTCACAGTTACCTTATAGTCCACAGTCCCGCTTGGTTACAGGGAACACTGGAGCAGCCCACTCGCTGTGCTTCACAGGGCTGATGACACCATCTTTTTCCAGGCGTTCCAGTTCTTTTTCTACCCTTTCTTTCATTGCGAAGGGCAGGACACAGGCTTTGTGGAACCTTGGAACTGCGTCAGGCTTCACAGAAATTGCTGCTTTAATGCCCTTTAATATCCCATCCTCGTCGCCAGTTATGAGGTGTACTTAAATAACTAGGCAAGGCACGCGTTTTACCACTTTATAAGTGAGATCTGGGCGTAAGACAAAAGGCTCAACATGAGGGTATTACAGACTCAACTTTGTTATGACATGCGCAGAAGACACAATAGCTAACAATGGCAAGTCTTCAGGGTCAACCTTAATGCACATATTAATAGTATTAAATACACCACAGTATACATGTTAAAACAGTGTAACATATGCTGTATTGCTGTACTCATCAACAATAAAGGCCAATGTCATGTATACCGGTGGTTGTATATATGTCATGATTCCTGTCTTGTGTTCCCCTTGTCTTGTGTGGACTTTTGGTATTTCCTGTCCTGTGCCATGTTTTGTAGTCCTTTGTAGTTTTTCTTGTTTATTAGTCTCCCCAGGTGTTTCTGATTAGCCACGCCCTCTTGTTATCTTGTTTAGCTTGTTAGTCTCTGTATTTAAACCCTGTGTCTTGTTTCAGTGTTTGTGGGTACTTGATTTTGAATGTTGTTCTGTTCCTGACTCTATGTCTGCATCTGTGAAGTTCTGAGTGTATTTAATAAAGTGCTGCATGTGGATTTGGATCCTGCTTCCTCTTTTGATTCTACCTCATCGTTACAGAAGAACCCACCCCAGATGAATCCAGCAGCACAAATTATGCTTCTCCGTCAAGGAGATCAAACCATTGAGAAGTACGTGGTTGACTTTTTGGAGCTTGCTCAACGGACTTGCATGGAAGAGTAATGCTTGATGAAATTTTTTCGGGGAGGACTATCTGAACCGCTTAGCTACCTTATGCCATTGCATGACCCTAGCTGGACTCTTAAACAGTATATTGACTTGGCCCTGCAACTGAGCGGCTCAACTTTTTCTGTGAGTTTGGCGTCTGCCGAATCTGAAGGGGGTCGCACACCGGACGCGCAGCTCAGCGTCGCGCAGCGCCACGTCTTTTAAATTCGAGCACATTATTCTCTATCAGTGTACACACACCGGCGGCGCCTTTCGGCGTCTGTCCGCGGCGCCCAGCAACGGCTCAGGACCGTGTTCAAAATCCTGCCGCGCCACAGAGCGCCATCTACATAGTTTTACATTAAATGTACATTTATTTGTCTCAAATCATTGTTAATGTATATACTGACTTCACCCTGTGCTGCAATATACATTTAGTTTTACATTCATTCACAGAAATCAGCTGCTTGAATGAAAACTGCTGACGTTATCGGATTTTCAGGTGATATTCTCAATTCATTCAGTTAACGGACGCTCTGAGGTAAAGTGAATTCAGACTGCAGACTTAGCAACGATTGTATTTAATTGTACAGTACAATCATAACATAGTACAGGCATTATCTTAATTTCATAATGTCCTTAAACATAACAATATTGCTGGCCATAAACTGAGAAAGTGCGCGTCCGGTGTGCGATACCGGACGTTGATAGGTCCATGGAGGCCGCGCCACCCGGAACTGTCTGGTCCACCCTGGCCACCCGAACTGTCTGGTCCACTCTGGCAACCCGTCCTACCGCAGTCTCCAGGCCCTCTTCCGCTCCACGGGCCCGGCCCTCCATCCCGCCCACGGGCCCGCCTCCGCTCCACCACCCTCCTGGACTGTTTCCTGAGGAGCTTCTGGAATCCGCTCCTTAAGTGGGGGGCTATGTCATGATTCCTGTCTTGTGTTCCCCTTGTCTTGTGTGGACTTTTGTTATTTCCTGTCCTGTGCCATGTTTTGTAGTCCTTTGTAGTTTTTCTTATTTATTTATTATTGTTTCTGATTAGCCACGCCCCCTTGTTATTTTGTTTAGCTTGTTAGTCTCTGTATTTAAACCCTGTGTCTTGTTTCAGTGTTTGTGGGTTCTTGATTTTGAATGTTGTTCAAACATGCTGCATGTGGATTTGGATCCTGCTTCCTCCTTTGATTCTACCTCATCGTTACAATAGAATACTATTTTACAAAGGTTTAGAGGAAATAAAAAAAGTTAATATTACTCATAAATATATTGGTTTTTAATTGTTAAATTATTTCTACTCAATTTTATGTACCAGATGCAGTTACTCAGATTTACTTAATTGTTTTACTTGCATTTACTCAATTCATACAGTATATTTCATTGATTTCACAGCTTTAAAATTTACTCTTTTTTTTTGTGTAAATTTTTTTCAACTTTTTAGAGTGAACTCATACTCAAGGAGGAAAACACACCTACATTTTATTTAGAGTCCCAAACTGATCAAAAATATGCAACTTGGTGCAGTTGCTGATATTTATATGACAAAAAGTAAGATGAAATTCTGTAATGTAGGCTAAATCAATGAGATCTTTATAACAGTATATCAGACTACTTGCATATAAATGTCATTTGTCACTTTATATTTCCAAATAATATCTTAGTAAGATGATATTGCTTAATTTTATGAACAAAGCACAGTATTTTTTATTTTTGGGGGCAAAACATAATATGCTATACAATGGTGATTGAGGAATTGTACAAATAAATATTCCTCAAAAGCCTGATGTATCACATTTGATACATTTTAACAAAATTGTTCAAAAAAAAATTATGTAAAGATAATCGGATACACCTAGAGTATCGTGTATTATTTGGGAAACACCACATTCATATTTGTATGTCCACTTTGTCATGGTGCATGCATAACATTCTGGTAACCTTGCAGGCCCATTTTAAAGTTAACATGAAATTAAAATTCTCCTTTTTTTTCTAAATGCATGCAATAGATCTTATTATGGACTAATGTAAAAAATAATGTTGTTTTGATTGCATCAGTGTTTGCATGCATTATTTGCATAGTATTACAATACCGACCCTCTTTAGGGAGGTCATTATGGCCTTACAGTGTGATATTTGTCTCTTGCACTGTCCATTGGGCTCAGTTTGTTGACCTTGTACTTCAGACTCATCAGTGGTTTCTTTAAATTGCCTCCCTGGGAATTTGTGTGTTTTGAGAAATATTGACCCCTAATTAACATGTTTATCTAGTTTCAAATTTGTCTTCAGTTTCTCAAAGGCATTAAACATGACCACAGATGTTTGTGAGCAACTGTTGCTGGCCATTTTAAGAATTCTTTAATCAGCCATTAAGTCATTTTCTACTGTATTACACACATTCAACATTTCTGTAATAACAACTATTGGAATCCTCTCAGCCTTGTTTCATAATTTCAGCTGTATGTCTTTAATAATATTTCACAATGTTTTTTTTTTTTATAATATTTTTCAGCTATTCCAAGAATATTCATTGAAGATTATGCATCTAGGCCTGAACCAACAATTATATATTTTTAATATTATTATTCACGTTTCAAAGTCCTGCTTATCAAATTATTAACCAAATTCCAAACATTAGTGTTAAGATTACTTAAATGATTGACTTTAAACCAGAACTTGACAGGGCAAAAGGAACTCCCCAAAGAGCTTGATGTTATTATGGTAGACTTTTTTTTTAAGCTCTTTGTTGATTGTGAGAATTAATGGCTTCTTCAGTTCACAAAGGTTTATTGAAAAGCCTACAGTGTGAGAAAATATCACAGCAATGATTTTTTATACTGTAATTATACCTAATGAGCCGTAACATATGCCACTACCATATGCTCTGCCTGACTGTGTGTGCCACTCTGCCAGAAGAGCATCAGTTTTCATTCAGCTGGATTCATGACCTCACTTCTTACCACCAGGGCCTGTGACTTCAAATGTGTGATGAAATTGTTGAGTTCTGATAGGTTCAGTACTTTTGCCTATGTACAGTGATTTCCAGTTTTGCTGAGTCCACAATATAGTTGACACTAAAGTATAAGGACAATCATATATATATAAAAAAAAGACTGGATGATGACACCACTGTTTTCTGAAGAGCTGCTTTATATAGCTCATTTAACTTAATTTCATAATTCACTTATTTTACTGTCATTGGACTGACTTAAGCTGAATAATGACACTATTGTCTTCTGTAGAGCTGCTTTATTTGAATTTGTCTCATATTTGATGAAGTTTGCATGATTGTTATTTTCCTGTTTATCGCTGCTTTGAAACAATCTGTATTTTAAAGCATTACATAAATAAAGGTTACTTGAGTAGATTTTTTTTACTATTGACATTGTAATAAGATAATAGAATTATGAAATGAATGTGGATAACAGCTCAGAAAATTTGGAATTCTTAGAATTTATTGAGAACTGTTGCTTTTTTATATTTTAGTTTCATTACAGACTTTGTACCTGTAAAGCAGCAGAAGTGTCCATTTACTCTCCATTTCATATACTGTTATCCAGGTAAATTAGGAAAATCCCAACTGAAAATCAAGTTTTTTTAAATGAAAACCTGCATATGTTTTTATAGAACTGTTAATGCCAGATTCTGCAGTGTTGGTCTCTGAGAGGAAATTAGAGAAGAAAATTCGCTTTCTGAGAGGAAATGTGAAGGAAAAGTGAAGGAAAATACCATATGTCTCCCTTAAATACAAAATTAGCAAAATATTAGCAACATTTTCTAAAACTTATAATGAGGATGGTCAGAGATTGTGGCCTGACTGTCATCATGGCTCTCACATCTGGGACTAGTCAGAGAAATTATGGCCCAAGGGGGACAATTATCAAACTCATGATAGTTAATGACCTCTGGATCTCTTTATTCTCCTCTCAGGCCAGTTTAATACTTGGTAAACAGTGTCTAATGCTGTGAGACAAACAACTTGTTATGTTTGTGAAAGTATCCCTGACCTTAAACCAGTATGGTTGAAAAAGATGGTGGTTTGTCTATGTTTGTCTGATGATTGAGTTGTGCAGATTGAGACAAGCAGACAGAGCCAACTGATTATACAAGGTACATTACTTTTCTTAAAATATCTGGTTCTTTTGTAGGGGAACTCAACGTTGCGTCAGTTGCTGACGCTATTGGGGCGCGCCCTTGTGGAACCCTATGTCTGAGGCACGTGTGTAGTCACGCCAATCATTTGCCAACGCAGTGCGATGACTGTGCACCTGAGAATATAAAAAGGACATCCTGAAGGCTCACGTTATACAACATCTATAGGCTTGTGGGCAAAGAGTATGCAGCGGCCGGTCAGTATGGTGGGGCTCTGCACACTAAA
This sequence comes from Rutilus rutilus, assembly GCF_951802725.1. Taxonomy (NCBI): domain Eukaryota; kingdom Metazoa; phylum Chordata; class Actinopteri; order Cypriniformes; family Leuciscidae; genus Rutilus; species Rutilus rutilus. The sequence continues at coordinate 20,530,943 of NC_140231.1, read as the reverse complement.
GCAGTCTGCATGCATACCAGTCAGACCTGCTCAAAGACCTAGACCAGGGTGAGGGTTTATCCCCCGAGGTGATCTCCGAACTGCAAATGACCACAGATTTGCTCTTCGTGCAACCAAGCAGGCAGCACTTTCCATTGGCCCACTCCGAATTTTGAATACTATGCATCTCAAATGTCTGGCCAATAAAGGAAAAAAAAAAAGAGTTTAAGATTCATGTTAAACGGACTTGAAACGGTTACTATTTGGCTTAACTCTTTGTTTTTCATGTTGAAAGAGCATGTTTCAATGAAGTAAAAACAGGATTCACACTTCCCATCATGATTTGCACAGGGCTGGATAGGGAGAGTAAATATTGAAATAAAGTGTTAGATGAGTAAATGGGGAGATTCACGAGAGAGATAGAGTAAAAGAGTATTTGATGTGCTGGACAGTACTTTGGCCCAAACCCAGAGTACTCCCCCGTATCCCTGGCTGTGATAGGAACAAGCAAAAAGTGAGGAGTCGGGCTGGTGGAGGGATGCTGAAAACTGTTGAGGAACATAGGTGAGTCGGCTACGTATAGGCCTCATTTGAACGTGTTCCTAACGATCTTTGTTAGTAAAACATTTAAAAAACGCACGATGCAAAAACACAAGGTCTGGAGATGCTTTTTTAAACTTGTTTTAACTTGAGAACTGCATCATGCATGAGATGCTGCAAAAGACGTAAGACACGAGTACAACTGTTAAACACGTTCGTCTATCGTGTGTTTATATTGAAAAACAATGTAAAAGTAGTGCAGTGGAATAGAAAAATGTGTTATGTGTGAATGGCCCCTTAATCTTCTATTATGTTGGTATTTAAAATAGTTTCTGTTATAAAGGTGTTTTTGGGGTAAAGAATGTGTACATGTGTAAAGAAAAGCTTTTGAGGAAATGCATTTATATATGCTATAGTTCATATTTAAGGGGGTTGATTATTTAAGTAGTAAAATGGATTTTATATTCAATGGACAGCAGGATTATAAATGTAACACATACAGTATATTAACAAAGAACTGGAGGAACTGGATTTAAATGAGATCTCATTTCACTTTAGGTTTTAGGAGCAAAAACGTGTTAAAAAAAGTAAAGACCAGTAGGTGATTTTTCCATGAATATATATACAAATTTGGACTTAGAACTTGCTTTAGAATGATAAAGAGACAAAAGTGAAATTGCCTCTTAAACAGCTGAAATAATACACTACACTCTTAAAATAAAACCTTTCCATTGCACAAAAGGTTCTTTATAGTGAAAAAAGGTTCTTTAGATTTTTTAAATGTTCTTCACACTAAAACAAAAATGGTTCTTTTGAGAACTGTTCACTAAAAGGTTGTTTTTTTTCCGAAGCACAAAACTTATTTATAGGCACATCAGTGATCCTTAACGCCTCAATTTCATGATTCTCAACATACAAGGTAAGAACTCAACAGCAATGAGCAATTGATTGATGTTAGGACTAATTCTGTTCAAAGAGACACCTCTGACGGAGACACCTCTGGACTCTGGATGGGGACAGAGACACCTCTGGACGGGGACGGAGACACCTGTAACGGATACAGCTCTGGACAGGGACAGAGAAATCTTTGAACGTGGACGGAGAGGACTCTGGATGTGGATGGAGACACCTCTGGATGGGGACAGAGACACCTCTGATGGAGACACCTCTGGACAGGGACGGAGACACCTCTGACGCAGACGCCTCTGGACAGGGACGGCGAAACCTCTGGACGTGGACAGAGACACCTCTGGACTCTGGACGTGGACGGAGACACCTCTGGCTGGGGACACCTCTGGACTCTGGATGGGGATGGGGACACTTTCTGGATGGGGATAGAGACATCTCTGGACGGGGACGGAGACACCTCTGGCTGGGGACACCTCTGGACTCTGGATGGGGATGGGGACACTTTCTGGATGGGGATAGAGACATCTCTGGACGGGGACGGAGACACCTCTGGATGGGACAGAGACACCTCTGGACTGGGACGGGGATGGAGACACCTATGAACTCTGGACAGGGACATCTCTGACAGGGACAGAGACACCTCTGTTCAAAAGCTTGAAAAGCATTTTTTGTTTTTATTTGTCACATTTTTCCATTTGAAACAATCATTTTATATTATATTTTTTTTTGTGTGTGTGTGTGTGTGTGTAAATGGATAAATGTAGATGTGTGGTAGCATGAACAGAAAAAAATGGATAATAGGACTTATTTTGCAACCTACACCCCATGGAACCAAAAGACTAAATCATATCGACATATTTCTATTGTAATAATAATAATAATAATAATAATACATTTTATTTGGAAAAGCGCCTTTCAAGGTACCCAAGGACACTGTACAGTTTGATAGGCAGAGACAAGGGAAATATAAAGACAAAAACATAAAGAACATACAGGGTTTAAAATGTTATCATGCATACACAAGACATAGGAATACACTGCGCACAAGGTGTAAAATCAGATCAATCAAGTCAAATTATGGGACTGCAGGAAAGCTAGGCTAAAAAGATGGGTTTTTAATTTAGTTTTAAAAGTGGATAAACCTGTGCATTGGCGCAACTCAAGTGGCAGAGCATTCCACAATTTGGGGCCTACCACGCTGAACGCCCTGTCGCCCATGGTGCGGAGGCGAGATGTGGGGACGTATAAGAGGCATGTATCAGTAGAACGAAGGGTGCGTGAGGTCGTGTATGGGGTGAGGAGATCAGATAGGTAAGATGGGGCTAGATTATGTAGGGATTTATAGACAAGTAGAAGGTTTTTATAGTGTATGCGATAGTGGACAGGAAGCCAGTGTAATTGCTGAAGGATAGGGGTAATGTGATCCCAGGGCCGTGTGCGGGTGAGTAGTCTTGCAGCCGAATTTTGAACATGCTGCAACCTATTGAGGGTTTTTTCCGGGATGCCGTAGAGTAAGGCATTGCAGTAGTCTAGCCTTGACGTTATAAATGCATGTATTAGTGTTTCTGCTGCAGATGAATTGAGGGAGGGGCGGAGTTTGGAGATGCTTTTGAGATGGAAGAAAGATGCTCTGGTGATATTTTTAATGTGTGACTCAAAAGAGAGGGTCGGATCAAATATTACTCCTAGATTTCGAATTTCAGAATTTGTTGTAGTGAAATAGTCAGGAATAGATACCTGCAGATTTTCAAGTTTCTTAAGAATGTTGGGTGTGGAGATAAGAATAGCCTCTGTCTTGTCTTGATTGAGTTTGAGAAAATTTTGAGTCATCCAGTTGTTTATGGCGTTTAAGCAATGAACCAGATTGGATAATGATAGTATATTGGCAGGTTTGGTGTGAATGTAAATCTGTGTGTCGTCAGCATAGCAATGAAAATTGAGACCATAGTGTTGTATTATCTGGCCAAGGGGAAGGATGTAGATTGTGAAGAGCAGGGGGCCGAGAACGGAACCCTGGGGGACACCATGTGACAGGGTTGAATTTGGAGATCTGTAATTCCCAATCGAAACAAACTGTTGTCTGTCAGTAAGGTATGATTTGAACCAAGACAGTGGAACACCAGTGATACCGAGTAACGCCTCCAATCGAGAAAGTAGGAGATTGTGGCAGATAGTGTCAAAGGCAGCTGTGAGGTCAAGGAGAATAAGAATACTGACATGGCCAGAGTCAGCAGCCAATATTGTAGGACCTGGTTTTCCTGCCAAGACAAAAGCTGAGATCAAAACCCTGCAATTAAACAAAACACAGGACACTGTTATGACTGACTCAGGGACATTACAATAGATAGGAGACCATGCCACGAGCAAACGGTGCAAAACAAAAAAAAGTTTGTGTATCTAACACAAATTTAAACAACAGAACCAACAATGGGGTGTGAATGTAAGTATCAGTATTGTAGGCAGGTGCATGGATGTGTTGTGTGTGTGCGTGCAAGTGTTGAGTGTAAAAATAAAAGACAAACTTAGATAAACTTAAATGTGCATCTGTGTGAAGTCCTGGTGTCCCGAGCGAGGCGTGGACCCAGACAGGTCAACAGAGCAGCGTTCGAGCCTTTAGCCACCAGACCAGAAAGAGAACACTGCAGCAGAGGAGCTTGAACCAGTATCCCAGGTACCAGCAATTAGGCTTGAAAGAGAGGAGGAGGGGCAGGAGAGCGACCAGAAACAGGCCAAGGGCCGTAACACCGCCTTGCCCAAACTTATCTCCGTGTTTATCTATGCATTCCCCCTCTCCCTACTCCCTTCCTTTCCCTCTTATTAAAATCACTGAAAGTTCACTAAAGAATGCCTATTGTAACGTGCTGGAGAAAGCAGGCGAAGACGAGGATCTATCTGCAGGGTTTTAATGAAATAACACATAGAACAAATAATAAAGAACTCCAGGGATAAAGAAACAAAACCACGAGAATGACCGAACTAGAAGCAACCACACATGTACATCTTCGTACATGTACGGCTTTCATCTTCATGATGAGTCTGTCACATAGCCGTTGTGTGAGGAGGTGTGTGGTTGTTTTTCCCCGGTCAGTACTGTATTTAGATTTACAGTAGGCTAATATCTTCCCAGAATGCATTGAAAATCTTCAGTAACATACTGTAAACAGCTTATACAGTAAGAAAATGTTAAGAATACAGTAAAAATGCTGTGAAAACAACAGAAATAATTGACAGTGCATGTTTTCTGGTGCTCTATATTCTGATATTGTTTGTGAACATTTGGCTCAGTATTGTTATTGTCTTGGAGAGAGCCCTTCATGAACCAATGTACCTTTTCTTTCTGTGTAATCTGCGCATAAATGACCTTTATGGAACAGCAGGATTTCAAGTCCTTCTATTGTGTGTGCCCTCCAAGATTTTGTGATCTACAGTTCAGCTATGTGTGATTATTGTTCAATAGCAGCAATGGCATATGACAGACATGTGGCAACTCAAAGATATACAAATTTTCATGTGTCCTATTACTGTCATGATTATGTTCAGTTAGTTTAATTTTTATGGACTTTTTAGTTTAGTTGCACAGTTTCCTGTCTTTTTTGTTTGTCTCCTTGGTTACTTCCCTGTATTTAAGTCCCCCTGTTTCATTTGAGTTTGTCCAGTCTCATCTATGGGAAATTAGAAATACATTTATGTGTATATGGTAGCGATCTACCTGCCTTCATCCTTGTTTGCCTTTTGGAATATCTATTAAAGACTTGATTTGTTATTCATGTTCGTCATCGTGTCGGACTTGACAATTACTTCTATTCTGTTGGCAGTGTTGGGGAAGCTACTCTGAAACTGTAGTTTGACAAGCTACAAGCTACTCATAAGTTAAAGTAGTTAAACTACAGTCAAGCTACCCTTTTGGAAAAGTAGTTAGCTACACTACAAGTTACTATCAAAAGGTAGCTAGCTACATTGAAACTACTTTTGATTTTTTTGAACAACGTATATTATCTGAATAAGTGTCTGAGGAATGTTTTAAGTAAAATATTTAGTGTTTAAAACAATGCAATACAATTATGATTTCAAAGAGTAGCCTATTGTTTTATTACACACAACACTCAAATATCTCAGACTGTTTGTCAAAAGTGCAAAATTGCAACAAATACAACATTGCAAGAACAAAATATACATCCAACGTAAATTGCATGTAGAACATTTTCTCAAAAATACCGACAAATAAGGCCATGGGTAATTAACGTTAGTTGTTTCTCCATCCTCCAAATCTGCCGCCACATCTTGCTCTATCATGGATAATATGGGTGTGTCAACCCACTTCTGTACCTCAGTGAACCGTTAGCCGCAAGATGCGCAACACGTGGCGGTAATGGCAAAAAATTTGTTTGTAATCTAACAAGAAGAAGAATATCCTTGCATCGCGCTGATTCGCGCAGGCTCGACAAAACGCAATGTAGCTTTTGCTCGCGCTACACCGCTACTTGCTGCAAAAAGTAGTTAGCTACTGGAAAAGCTACACTGTTTAAAAAGCAACTGAGCTACTGCCAAGCTACTGAAAAATGTAGTTAAGTTAGTAGCGTCGCTACTTGTAGTTAACTACTCCCCAACACTGTCTGTTGGATTGCACCATTTACTATGTTCTTTTCTGTTTACTTGTCAAACATGTTGTCTTTATGTAAATATCATATTGATAAATTATACTGTGACTACTGGTCAATGGTAAAACTCTCATGTGAATCAACTGCCTCCAATGACATTTATGGACTTGTTTTTATTTAAAGGTGATCTAAGTAACTTTTTTACCTTAACTGAACAGCTTCAGAGTCATTGGAATGGTTATATTACTTAGTTGGGGTTGAATGGTGGTCGTTTCGCACCCCCCTGGTGCCCGTGAGCGGAAAATCCGCACTTGCAACTTTGGGCCGGCGGGCCACCGTGTCAGGAAGTATCGCGTGATATCAGGTCTCGCGATGTAAACAATTGCTTTACGGCCAAAAGAAATCTGCTAAAATGCCGTCATTATTGCGCTCCCTCACGCTGTTCGAACCCTAAAGAAGAAGACGTTTTAAAGAATGTCCCATCTCCTTTGATGTCGTTGATCTACTAGCCTCTGGTGTCTGAGAATCGCCAACGAGTTTTTACAACAGTGTTGTCAAATATCTATTCCGAAGCTGTGGGGGGAGCTCTAGAGAGAAACCTGCGAGCAAAAAGCGAGAATACAGCGAAGAAATCCCGGAACTACTGAGCCCCGCTTTAATTTCATGTAGGTGTCACGATCTGTGTGTTTTGTTTCATTTTCATGGACTTTTAGTTTGTATTCTCAGTTACCTGTTTCCTGTATTTTATTTGTTCCTAGTTCCCTTTCAGTCAGTCACGTTCAATGTTATGTCAGAACGACTGATGAATTGGGATCTCACCTGAGAGCGAGTGTAATCTTCAAGTGTAAATGGGGGAGAGTAGGAGTTGTCTGAGCCTGACGAAGAGCTGGCAGCTATGCTTTTCCGGGCCGCCGAGAGAGCTGCACGAGAGTAGTTCTGACCCAGGGCTGATGCAGGAGCTGCGCACAGCGACGGACCTCACCCTGTGTGTGACAAAAGTCACTACGTGCTCCCTTGGTCAGACGATGTCCACCTTGGTGGTCCAGGAACGCCATCTCTGGCTGAACCTGGCGGATATGAGGGAGACCGACAAGTATCAGCCCATGTCCACACTAATACGTTTTCGTTTGAAAATGTATATTTTTCTCTCCGGTTTGGCCTTCCGTCCACACTGAGACAGCGTTTTAAGTCAACGAAAATGTAGCTTTTGGAAAACGCTCTCCAAAGCGGATAAATTTGAAAATGCCATCTTCGCGTCGTATTGTGGACTGTGAAAACGGAGGCTTTTGAATACGATGACGCATTTTTAGTCATGTGATGCAGTCATATGACCAATTCAGTGAACGACATTGTACAGCAGTTGTTTTGGATGCTCTCCGTTTTGACAGCCTTGTTAAAAATTTATGTCAGTTTGTACATACTGCAGATTGCGTTTCTTCAAAGGAGACGGAATGTTTACTCGCAGTTGTTGTTTAGCGGCGGATGCTCGAATATTTGCAAATTCAAAAATCAATGCTTACTTGAGAGATGGAAAGATTCCTTCTTGTCCAAAAGTAATTGTGGAGGGAGAAGATCCTGTTCCTGTATTTCTTCTCGGAGACCCAGCATACCCCCTGCTGCCCTATGTTATGAAAGAGTATGCGAGTGGAGGTTCTACTCCTCAGGAACAGTACTTTGGGTTTTCACTGTGCAAGTGCAGAATCGTGATTGAATGCTCATTTGGACGTTTAAAAGCACGATTTGGAGCATTATGGAGGGCATAAATCTGGATGATCTTCCATTCGTCATCAATGCCTGTTTTGTTTTGCATAACTTTTGTGAAGCTAACAGAGAAATCATTCCAGACCAAAATGTTGCTGCAGGTGTCAGAGACTTCCAGCCACCAACACGGCACAATAATATCAGAACAGAATGCAATGAAACTGAGGGAAGGCGAGTAAGAAATGTGCTCACCAAGTTTCTTGACCCTTGAATGATGCTCTTAAATTGTTTGAAGCATTTCAGATTATTCCATATACATTTTGCCACTTACTGTTATTTCTCTGAATGAAAGAGTTAAGCAAAATTCAGTTTGATAGACATTAAGCTTGTCTGATTAAATTATACATTCAGATTGTGAACGTGATATAATGTCTAAAGTGCTTAGGCTCCTGTAAAGTGTTAACGCAAACAGCATTGAAACGGTCATTATATTAATGCTTAAGCCTCTCTTGTCTGTATGATGACAGCGTTGTGTTCAACCTGTCACGTCTGTTTTGAGTCTCTGTAGACATCCCATCTGAGTCCTCACTTGCTGTAGCAGGAGAAGGAGCAGAACTACAGAGCGAAGGAGAAGGGCTATCGTGACTAACTGACGGTGGATAACTTTCATCGCTGGTGGTGCTGCTTCTGTTGTTTATGTCGCTTGTTTCAATGCCACAATTAATGGTGGTGACGGCTGGAGAACCACCCCAGATCTGCTCGCAGAGTTCAAAGTACAGGAGTACCACTCTTCCATGCCCGCTTCTCCTTCCGGAGTCTACTGCATGCCTGTACTTAAGCCTGATAGCCTTTAATTTTGTAGTTATTGTGAGTTTTGTGACCTCGTCCTTACTGTGGGGGTAAGTGACGTCATCCGCAGGATATTGCTCTTTGAAGCGGTCCAGTATTTCACCGTATTTGTTTTGGCACGTCTCCCAGTCTACATTCTCGCTTGCTTTTGCCACTTTATACTCCTGTGTTACTCGCAGCAACAACTCCACCTCACTGTCAGCCCACTTAAAAAACTCAGTGCCTTTCCTCGACATTGCCACAAAGTTTCAAAGAGCCGGAAAGTAATTAAAAGCCTTGGGGGAAAAACATGGGGGAAACAGAATCCGACGGCAAACAATCCAGCTGTCAGAATCCGTTCCCCCACCCCCATGATGATATATGTGGATGCATTGGCTTAAAGGATGCCAAATCTATTCTGTGTGTGGCTAAAGCTTAACCAGCATCAGTTTAAAAATGAATCTTTTGGCAATTTTGACTTTTATCATGACAGGACATTATGTAGACAGGAAGTGAAGTGGGAGAGAGAGAGATGGGAACAAAATCAGGAAAAGTCCACAAACCGGGACTCAAACTGAGGTCACACAAAGCACAACTGTACTATATGTCAACAACTGCCCACTAGGCTATCAGCACCAATCAGCTGACAACTGTTTTGTAAATATTAGAATCTCATTGTGTAAGAAATATGGGTGAAACATAATCCGACAGCAAACAATCCAGCTGTCAGAATCCGTTCCCCCAAACCATTTTATGAGAGATGTTGATGTAGTGGCTTAAAGGATGCCGAATCTATTTTGTGTGTGGATGAAGCTTAACCAGCATCAGTTAAAAAATTTTTTTTTGCATATTTGCCTTTTATCATGACAGGACATTATGCAGACAGGAAGCGAAGTGGGGGAGGGAGAGAGAGAGAGGGGGACAAAAGCAGGAAAAAAGTCCACTAGCCGGGACTTGAACTCGTGTCACACAACGGATAACTTTCCTTAACCAGTGGAATGGCTTAACTTTTTTCTACGATAACTACATCTCTCTCCCCCTCGATATTAAACTGTTCACCGACGCAGCCCCCTCGATTGGCTTCGGGGGATTTTACCAAGGACGCTGGTTTGCGTCTCCCTGGCCCCCCCAGCTCCTAGACACACCTCAGTCCTTAGCCTCCTCTGCCCTTTTCGAGCTCTAGCCGATCATCATCGCAGCTTCCCTATGGGGGAAAGAGTGGTCAACTAAAAGCATTCTGTTCCATTGCGACAACGAAACAACTGTGTACTGCATTAACAAAGGCCGTTCTCGCTCACCTGCGATCTCTGCTTGCGTTCAGTTTATAATAACTGCCAAACACGCCCCAGTCCCTCATTATTCTCAGCTGATCTTCCCATAAATCATCCGCTAAAATCCCTTCTGGACACTTCTATCAATCCCATCCTCCAAGCAGTTTCACCTAGAACCCTGCAAACATATTACACAGCATGGAAATCTTTCAAAACATTTAACCTCTCTCACAACCTTCCGTATCCCGATTTCTCTCTTTTATCCATTACGTCCTTCATATCTCACCTTAACAGAGTAAAAGGTCTCCAAGCCGGATCCATAAAAAGCTATCTAAGCGGCATTACATTTTTCCATAAATTAGCCTACGGTAAGCCTGCCCCCGCTATAAATAACTCTCAAACTTCCCTTCTCATTAAAGGAATTCAAATAACTCATCCCACCCGCCCAGATACCAGACAACCTATTACAATCGACATACTCACCAAATGTATTTCAACTCTCCGTCTCGGATACCATTCCACCAACACCGCCCACACACTAGAGGCAATGTTCATCCTAGCTTTCTTCGGTTTTCTTCGCTGCTCCGAATTAACAATCACACGAATATCCACCCTACAATTTCAGATTTACAGATCGTAGATAACGAAACCATATCTTTCTTCATTAAACAAAGTAAAACTGATCGAGCTAAAAAAGGTTGTTTACATTTTCAATCTTCCAACTCCCATTGTGTACTCTTTTTCTACACACTCAAAAGTACTTTTTCTTCACAAAAAGAGTACATAATTATAGGGCATAGTATAAGTAGGCGAATTGAGACGCAGCTTAGCGAAAAACACTCTTGTCGCACCTGGCGCTGCATTGCGCCAGCTGTATGATAGGGCCCATTGTGTTGAGCCTGCATGGAACAACCTTCCTGCCTGAAAATTTTATCCTAATCATATCCCTACCCATAAACCTTACCCTACCCATAAGTCATGCCTAAAATCAGAGTGAAATGATAGGTGAATAACACTGATGTAGAAGCACCTAATCCAAGCCTAAACTTGACATAAACTGTAAACTTGTCCCTCAAATCTGATTGGTTGATTGGAATGTTGTTCCAGGATCAACAAAGTTGTTGATCCCAGAAAACATTGCACTTGGAAATCAGGTTCCAAGTGGGCACGCGGCATATCAGCAAATGGACAACTGAAGTATATTTTCAACTTTGTGCTAGGATCCATAGCTACACACAACAATGCAAACTGGTGCAAAGAATGTACACAAAAACCCTAATACCTGTAGCTGAAAATAACTTAAATACTTTGAATATGTATTTTGTTCATCTATTTAGTACCACATTACCATAAAGATGCGTCATGCTACATTATGTTACAACAAATTATATATATATAAAAATAAAAAAATTGTGCGAAAAGGTGAAGGCTTATTTGTGCTTTCACTTATAACAAATCAAATGTGTTTTATGCAGTTTTCCCCCCCGTGAGCTAACAATTAAACCCAAGAGATTTCAGTACATCTCTTACAGAATTCCCAAATGATAAAATACTAATAAAAAACAACCAATCCTCCCAACATTCTGTTTATTAGTGAGAGACTCACTGTCTTTCCTTCAGCCAACAGTGGATGCAGAAGACTAATGAGATGTAAACTGTTTTAAAAGTTTATCTTAACTTCATAAATTGTATTGCATTTCCATTTTGATTCATGTGATTTAAGCCGGGATCATGCAGACCATGATTGATAACATGTCTTATCCTGTGATACTGACCCTCATGGAGCCCAAAGAATCAAAATCATATAGACATGTGTATTTTATTTGCTTTCTTGCCTTATATGTGCTTATATTGTTAATTAATATTCGTCTTGTTATGGTTATTATCATGGAGAAAGTACTTCATGAACCGATGTACATATTCTTGTCTCATCTGTGTGTAAATGGGGTTTATGGAGCCTCAGGATTCTACCCTAAATTTCTGTCTGATTTAATATTGGATTCATATGTGATCTCCTCTCACATGTGTGCCCTGCAGATCTTTGTTATTTACAGCTCTTTACTGTGTGAGTTTACAATATTAACAGTGATGTCTTATGACAGATATGTAGCCATATGCAAACCTTTAGACTATCATTCCAAGTTAACTAAATTCACCTGTGTGAAATTAATTCTGTTTTCATGGATTGTACCCACTATTTCTGTGTTCACTGGCACTCTGTTAGCAAATTTGAAGCCATTTTGTGCTTATCATGTAGATAAATTATATTGTGACAACTGGTCAGTTGTAAAACTTTCTTGTGCATCATCTTTTGTAAATAATGTCTATGGATATATTGTTTCTGTCATATTTGTTAGCTTTGTAGTTATCATAATAGTGTCCTATGTTAAACTGATCTCTGCATGTAAAGCATCTTTAGAAAACAGAAGGAAATTCTGGCAAACGTGTCTGCCACACATTTTATTACTGATAAATTTCACTTTTGCTGTGTTATTTGATATAATGTATAGCAGATATGGTTCAAATGACATTCCAGAGAGTCTGCGTCATTTTTTGGCTTTAGAATTAATTATAGTGCCACCTGTTTTTAACCCACTAATCTATGGGTTAAATATTAGAGCAGTGCGCCAAAGAGTTTTTACTTCATGTGTTGTATCAAGAGTAAATGTTTCACGTGCACCAAGAATATGTAAAACATAATTATATAATTCTGTACTTTTCTGAATGCTTAAACAGTTGTCATGACACTTTGTTTTTTTTATAAATGAATTGTGACCAAATGAATTTTGTATAAGCATATTACTAATGAAGTGTGAAATATGTATATGATATATTTATATGTCTTTTGATTCAAGACCAAAAATATGACTAAAAAGAGATTTTCTTAACAAGTAGGCCTACCCTGGATCATAATGGTCTCTTAAGAGTTTTCTGTAGATGTCTTTTTATCTTAACATCATTATTGTATTTGTGCAAGGTTTCCTCTATTAATTTGGCATTCTATAAACAGGTAAATCAAATAGATATTGCTATTACTTTTCACAAGTCAGTCCTGTCTCTGGCAATACATTGCAAAGAAAATTTTATTTATTTATCTTTATTTCATTCAGCTGAACCACATTGCACTATTCAAACAATTTAAGGCAAAATGCACGACCAATTTTGCTATAATAATTTTTTTTGGACTGAAACAAGATGTTGAATGAGAAAAAAAAAAAAAAGACTGAACAGACCGACACCCAATTTTCTGGTTAAAGGTCAAGTTCACCCAAGAGAGATGTGTGATGAGAGCGAGATGAAACCCAAAACCAACGTGACATATCCCTCCCCTCAAAGGGCGGCTCCAGATGCCCTAATGTCACACCCACCTCAAAACCAAAACAACAAAAAGTCCAGGAGGGTGGAGGAGCAGAGGCGGTCCAGGGGAAGGGATGGAGAGCCAGGCCCATGACGTAGAAATGGCCCTGGATCAAGGCATGGCAGTGGACCTTCTTAGATTTTGCTGTATTTGACCGAGCAGTGGTTTGGGTGGCTCGCCAATGTATTAGATTTCTCCAGTACATAAAATAAGTAAGCATGTCGCATGATGCATGCATAAGCATGATGAAATCATGTCGCCCTTTAACAATCTTAACCCAAAGTTCTGTCTGTGTGACTGAACTTTATACATGAAGACAAAAGGGCTACAAACAAAGGACAACTGTTAGGACCTCCCACAGGAGATTGATCTACGCTGCAATCTACCCTAAGCAATGTTGTTTCACACCCATCATTTTCTATGGGCCATATGTCTGTAAGGGCCATTTGGTTCACACCTTTACAGACACTGTTTTCAGTTGATTGCATCTTGAGGCACAGTAACAATGTAAATGCATCTGACTTAAGTTAACCGAAAATACACATAATCTTTCAACCTGGACTGTGGAGCAGTGGCGAGCCTGGGCCGTGTAGCAGTGGGCGAGAACATGGACCTTGGAACAATGGCGTGCCTGGTCTGTGGAGCAGTGGCGGGTCTGGAGTGTGGGCTGTGAAGCACTGGACGAGGCCATGGTGGATCAGGTGGCCATGGCGGAGCTAGAGACCACCAAGGCAGAGTAGATGGAGCAGTAGACCACCATGGTGGAGCAGGTGGTGGTGATGACCACCTCCTTAGTGGAGCTAGAGAGCACCAAGGTGGAGTTGGTGGATTGGAAGGTCCTAGCAGAGAAAAAAACATGACCTCCGTGGCATGGAGCACAGTGAGTTCATGGATGGCCTCCGTGGCCATAACAGAGCTTAGAGTACAGAGATGGCATCCTTGGCCATCAAAGGTCAGGCAGAAAGTTCAGGAAGTAAATACATGATGTAGGGGTGTGCGATATATATTATCTGTGATATTATCGTGATTGTTGTTTTAACGATGTGCGATCTGACACTATTGTGTATGTCCCTCACTTTACAAAAACACATCTAGAGAGTGCACCCATCTACATCATGTAAGTCTAGTAGGTTAGACTAGTGAGCTTGCACTAGTGCATGCTTTCACTGCGTGATTTAGTTTATTATAATGCATTTATAATGCCCTCAATATTCAAGATAATGGGAAAAAATACATCTGTTTGTCTTTTATATTTATATAATTTAATATAGTTAAACAATGTCTCACAAAGAGTGCCGTTTCTTTCTCCAAATATCAGCACGATTACAAATGTAATATTGATTTTATACAGCAGCTCAATAAACAAGAAGTTCATATTAAGTGACTTACACTTTAGACACAGTATTGGCTGTTTTTGCTCCATTTCGCCAACGAAAATAGTTTGAAAAAAAAGACAGAGGAATGTTTTACGCCTCTGAGCAACACATGATGGTGTTTCGTTACTGAATGAACGAATCGTTTGAACATATGATTCAATGGGCCCTATCATACACCCGATGCAATGCAGCACCGGGTGCGATCGACGCAAGTGTTTTTTGCTAGTTTCAGCCTGACACAGTAATCATTTTCACGTCCTGCGACACGTTGTTTAAATAGCAAAATAATTTTCTGTCTGATTGTGCAACACGTTCTCACTCCCAATTTCGTCACATATGGACACTTTTTAACACGCAGGGTATAGAATACATTTTTGATGTGCAGGATACGTCATTGCTTTCAAAGAGAAACATTTGGATATAACTCTGCACTGCCATATTGGTATTACCACACATTATATTGAATTAATAGGAAATCATCTGATTTGAATGAGATGACATTACCAAGCGAGTCTCCCTGTACATTCTTTCATCTCAAAAGTCCTAAACATTTAAATGATTATTTTATTAAAGTTGGGAATTTTCCCTGTTTATAAAAAGTGTGAGCAAGTTATGTTCATCTTCATTAGTGAACAGATCAATGAACAGACAACAAGACACCTCAACATACTGTATAGGCCTACTGCAATCTGAATTCTGCAATTCGCTCATTCTGAAATCTGAATACAGATTTACTTGTTTTTTGGGGGTTTTTTTTAACCACCTTCATTAACCATAACTCTCTAACCTGCCTGTGTTCACACGGTACAGGATGAGGGAGAGAGGCTGACGACTCAGCATAGGAATAAATTACAATTGAAGTTGGGCATTTATCCTGATTGGTCTGAATAACTCGCTGCTGCACGGTGCTGCCTGCTCTGCCTTGTCATTGTCAGAGCTAGACCTCCATCACGTTTGTTTAGTTGAAGAATAGTTTTATTCACTTTAGGAATCTTACCAGCCCAGATAAATGAGGAGATGATTTTATCTAGACATTTCAAAAAAGATTTAGGTAGAAAAAGAGGGAGAGACTGGAAGAGAAATAAAATACGCGGCAAAACATTCATTTTAATGCTCTCCACTCTCCCTACAAGAGAAAGGGGTAGGCTGTCCCATCATTTTAAGTCAAGTTTAATTTGATCAACCAAATTCGTGAAGTTATTTTTAGGGAGAGAACTGAAAGAGTGTGAAATGTTTACCCCTAAATATTGAAACCCTGCTGGAGAAAAATGAAAAGGTAGGGTGCTTTTAGAAATATTATGTCAGCATTCAATAAAATAATAGGTCTATAGCTTCTACATAAAGTTGGGTCTTTATTAATTTTTTTTTTATAAAAGGGAGATAGATGCTTGATTTAATGAGGCTGGGAGAAAACCCTGCTCAAATGACTCCTTATACATATCAAACAATAACGGGGCTAACTGCAGTGTAAAAAATAATTCTGTGGCTTAGTAAATATTACAGAAATTTTTAACTTTATTAACTTAATAAAATCTCTGAATATCGTTTATTTGATTGTTTGAGTTAAACATACCAAAATAATTGAGTAAAAATCCAACAGTTAATTTTATCTAAAATTTACAGATATATTTAAGTTTTTTTCAATAAAATGATTTAGTATTTGACTAACCAATTATTTCTTTATAATATACTTAATATATTTGTGAAATTTCTATCAAAATATTCGAGAATGTTGAATTAAACTGATCTGTTTCAAGAAACAAAAAAATTACTTAATTCAAATCAATATTATTAATATATTTAACACACTCTTAAAATTGAGTAAGTTTACTCAATTAAAACAACGCACCCCTCCCCCGCCCTCTGACCTGAGGACAGCTCGACGGTTGGTTGAGTGAGCGCGGGCTGTTTGAACTCTCCAGTCTCCAGACAACAGCTCTCTTCTCAGCGTCGCAGATTTGGTGCATTTCCTCTGTGAAATTCAGGTTGGTGTATGTTTTATTTTATCTATAAAATCTTTACTGTGCATATTTAATGCAAAACAACATACAGAGGCGTAATTTGACACCTAAACGAGAGTCGCGCCTGTCTTTTTGCGTGATTGAAACGCTTTGCATAAACACACGACTTCATTCCTAATGATGATGAATATAATTATTATCATTTTGATGATAAAATGTCCTCAGAACTGTCACTGTTTGTTTATTGGCAGGTTGTGTCAGTCGCTCGCAGTATCTTTCGGCTGTGACTGAGTGAAACGCAGGACGGCGGTATGAAGTTCGAAGTTCACCCGCAGAGGCGAGTCCGTCTCCGGCGCGAGGACCAGCGCAGATTCGGTGGATATTGGATAACAGACTGGTTGATTACACTTGAATTAGGCTACCTGAATGTTTAAATATTTCATTTTTACTTGTTAAATAAGTTTAAATGCAGGCAAATACATGTTAAAAACAGTCTAAAATGTGCTGTATTGCTGTACTCATTGAAAATAAAGGCCAATGTCATGTATACTGCTGGTTGTCTGGAGTACTATTTTACAAAGGTTTAGAGAAAATAAAAAAATTAATATTACTCATTAATAAAAACAGTTAATATTACTCATAAATATTGTTTTTTAAATGTTTAAATGTTAAATTATTTCTACTCAATTTTATTTGTTAATGTACCAGATGCAGTTACTCAGATTTACTTAATTTTTCTACTTGCATTTACTCAATTCATACAGTATATTTCATTGATTTCACAGCTTTAAAATTTACTCAATTTTTTTGAGTGTAAAAATGTTTCACCAATAAAATTGAGTAAATAATAGTTAAACTTTTTACAGTGTGCGCTGAAAATTACTGCGCTGGAAGCCATCAGGCCCCGGAGCCTTGTTACACTGCATGAGACCAATGCAAGTGGTGATTTCATCTAACCTGAGGTACATCTAATGTCTCCTCTGATAATGTATTAATAGTGGGTATATTTAAATGATGTAGGAAAGACTCCATTAAGGAAGCATTAGAAGGAGGTTGAGAAAGTATAAAGACTGGAATTAAAGGAGGAAAAGACAGAGTTAATTTTTTGAGGGTCAGTAACGAGCTTATAAGAATGGTTATCATAAATCTTCGTGATATAGCGGGATGCAGACTGATGTTTAAGCTGGGAAGCAAGAAGATGGCCTGCTCTGTCCCCATGTTCATAATAAGTGGCTCTACTTCTTTTAAGCAAATATTCTGCTTTATTTGTTGAAAGCAAATCAAAATTAGTTTGTAACTTCAAACATTTCAACTTAAGATCTGGTTTGGGATCGCTGGAATACTGGCTATCCACCTCTAAAATTGAACGGATAAGCTCTTGTTGCCGAGATTTTCTAGTCTTGGCTAAGTGAGCACTAAAAGAAATGATTCTACCACAAATAAACGCTTTAAATGTCTCCCATAAAAGAGAAGCAGACACGGTTTCTGTTTTGTTAGTCTCAATGAAAAAGTCAATATTTTTGGATAGAAATTCACAGAAGTCAGTTCTGGCGAGAAGCCCTACATCGAATTTCCACTGAGGTCGGCTCTTAAAAGCGGGCAAAAAGGAGATATCTTACATATGCGTGGCATGATCAGAAATAACAATGGCAGAGTAATCTGAAGAAACAACCAAAAAAAGTAGGGCTTTATCAAGGAAGAAATAATCAATCCGGAAGTAAACATGGTGCACACTAGAGAAAAAAGAAAATACCTTATCAGAGGGATGAAAAAAGCGCCAGGGATCTACACATGGATATAAAACCTTGTTTGATTTGTCAGTGAAATTAGAGACTTGGACATAGCAGAAAGGGAAGATGATTTAGTAACAGATTTCTCAAGATTATTATCGACACCACAGTTAAAGGGATAGTTCGGCCAAAAATGATATTTAACCCATGATTTACTCACCCTCAAGCCGTTCGAGATGCATATGTCAATCTTTTTTCAGACGAACACATTTTCAGTTATTTTAGAAAATGTCTTAGATCTTTCAGTGGTTATAGTGTGAAGCTATGGGGTCCACGGAGATGGATGCTGGCGTATGACGTAGGACGTAGCGTAGGAAGCGTCGTGACGTAGAACGAACGTAGAGTTTTGTTTTGCTCTGCTCTCTGGCTGTGCTGTCATGTTTGTTCTACGTCACGACGCTTCCTACGCTACGTCCTACGTCAAACGCCAGCATCCATCTCCGTGAACGCGCGACGACCGCTACCGGAAGCCAGTTATTTACATTTATAAAGTTTTAAACATGTATATTTTTACGACAAAACCACACGGATTACCCTCAGAAGGCCTTCGTTTATCCCCCTGGAGCCGGATGGATCACTTTTGTGAAGGATGCATGCACATTTTGGGACTTGAAGGAGGTGGACCCCATAGCTTCACACTATAACCACTGAAAGATCTAAGACATTTTCTAAAATAACTGAAAATGTGTTCGTCTGAAAAAAGATTGACATATGCATCTCGAACGGCTTGAGGGTGAGTAAATCATGGGTTAAATATCATTTTTGGCCAAACTATCCCTTTAAGGTCCCCTCCAAAAATAAGGTAATGAGTGTCAAGATTTTGGATTTTTGAGAAAAGCATAGACATTAAAGTAGAGTTGTCCCAATTTGTGGCATATACGTTTACTAACACTTCTGGAGATTGAAAAAGAATACCACTGACAATTACAAAGCGTCCTTCAGGATCTGAAAGTAGGCTACTTGCTCTGCTAGAAACATGACTCTTTTATGTATCAGAATTTCAGTACCTCTGGATTTGCTATTAAAACTAGAGTGAAATACTTGACCAACCCATTGTTTACGCAGTCTGATGTGATCACCTGTACACAAATGTGTCTCCTGGAGAAACATTATATCAGAGGACAGTGTTTTTAGATGAGAAAAAACTCTGGAATGTTTAATTTGGCCACCCAACCCACGTACATTCCATGTAATGATTCTAATATTGTGTTCAACCCCTCCCCCCTTAGAATTAACAGAGGGATTATTCATAGAACTGGCAAGTAGAACATAATGATCTAAGTTGGAGGAAAAAAAAAATGCTTTTTTAAGCTCAATCAGGTTAACGTGTGAGAAACAAAGTTAAAAACCAAGTAAGACAAAATAATCATCCATCAAACAGAACCCCCGAATAATACCCAGAACATAGAGAACAAAAACACAAATATGTTCAAAAATTGCAAAAGAAAATCCCTTCTGATACTCGTCCACTTAGACATGGCGAGTGGCCAGAAAAACGTTATCACAACCGATTATGTAGTGGAGTTGACTCCAACAAACATAAAGAACACTTTAACACTAATAAGACAATTCACTCCTGATAAAGAATAGACTGGGTGCAGTTCAGCAAATGTGCAAACCGAGTACACATAGCGAAGCTAGTGGCTGTAAATCTGACAAGGAAGAGGTGAGTCTAGTGAATATTTAGACTATCTATGACTGTCAAGCACTCAGCTTCCCCCCCCCCCCCCCTCTTCCCCTCCCCCCAACACAAAATAAAATCAAAGATAAAAAAAATAAAATAAAATTGCATATATATATATACACATACATACTCACATATGCATGCACCCACACATATTGCTGCGTAATGGCATTCGATAAGTACTGTAGCGTATGGACCAAATCACGATGACTTGCTCATTCTAAGATTCAGAAAGCTTTTAAACTATTGACTCATTCCATGTAAATCACAGCTTAGCGCCAATGAGTCTGAATCGAATTGCTCCCTTTGACACGATTGTGGCTTGGTGGAAATTGAACAGAAACACCTCCAAACTCCGTTGTGAGCTTCAAACAGATCGTAATCAGTTCAATTCCTCTTTCTCGGTAAGCAAGAAGTCCAGGAGGCAGGAAGGAGTCGGCCCCCTGGAGTCGCCTGCCCTGCCTCCACCATGGCTCCTCCCTCCGACCTGGCCGCCTGCACAACCTGCTCCACCCTGCTCCCTCCTGTCTTCTGTCTGCCCTTCACCTGCTCTTCGTCCTCCTCCTGAGCCCCCTCCCTCCGCAGTTGGTCTATCTACGGTGTGAGGACGCGCCTACTGGGAGGGGGAGTACTGTCACGTGTCAGTGCTTGTTTGGACTTTAAGTTTGTGTTTTGATTGGTTCCTGTTTTCCTTTGTTATTTTCTCGCCACTCCTTCATTCTATGGTTACTGTCATTTAGTTCAGCTGTATCACCTGTGTTCGCTGAAAAAGTTTGATGACTTTGCCCCAAAATAAGGTTTAAAACGCCTTTTTCCCCACAGGTTATACTTTTACTACGCATGCGCAAGGGAGATCATCATCATCTGTATCACCTGTGTTCCGTTAATCAGTGTCATCTGTGTTTGTATTTAAGTTCCATCTGTTCAGTCCAATCTCTGTTATATTTAGTGTGTTGTTACCTGTTCTGTGTTTAATTACATTAAACCTTCGTTCTTGGTATTATATCCTCGTCTCTGTCTGCCTTCCTGCAACCACCTGTGACAGTTTGTTGACCTTGTACTTCAGACTCATCAGTGGTTTCTTTAAATTGCCTCCCTGGGAATTTGGGTGTTTTGAGAAATAATGACCCCTAATTAACATGTGTATCTAGTTTCAAATTCGTCTTCGGTTTCTCAAAGGCATTAAACATGACCACAGATGTTTTAGCAACTGTTCCTGGCCATTTTAAGTCTTTAAGTCAAGTCTTTAATCAGCCATTAAGTAATTTTCTACTGTATTATACGCATTCAACATTTCTGTAATAACTATTTGAATCCTCTTCAGCCTTGTTTCCTAATTTCAGCTGTATGTCTTTAGTAATATTTCATAATGTTTTTTTTATATTTTTCAGCTATTCCAAGAATATTCATTGAAGATTACATGCATCTAGGCCTGAGCCAACAATTATCCTATTATTAAAGGAGAACTCCGGTCAATTTTAACATTGAGCTCATTTTTTTGTACATTTGGAGTGCTGTCAATACAGAGAACAACGACAAAAATCGGTGTTGCCTACACCGAGTTGTTCTATTTTTAAAATTTGCACCCTGTTGACTTCAATGGGGCAAGTACTAAACCTGCTTTTAGCCTGTTAGCCTGTTAACATCCTTGATGTTATTTAAGCCAGCGCAAATACCTGTGTTTACATCCTGTTTTCGATTGAAGTCCAAAGTAATCGATTACCGAGTTCACGCGCGTGATCATAGGTAACTAAACCTATGCGCGTGAACTCGGCAATTGACTACTTTACTGCAAATTTAAAAAATAGAATAACTCGGTGTAGGCAACACCGATTTTTGTCGTTGTTCTCTGTATTGACAGCACTCCAAATGTACAAAAAAATGAGCTCAATGTTAAAATTGACTGGAGTTCTCCTTTAATATTAATCACGTTTCAAAGTCCTGCTTATCAAATTATCCAAATTCCAAACATTTGTGTTACTGTAACCTTGTCAATTTTGCCCCAATAAAGACCTGAAATGACCTTTAATGCAAACACTTAAAACTAGAGTAAAGTGCAATATCTAGTTCGCCACTAGGTGGCAGTGCACAATGAAATGTTCTTCTTCTGCTGTTTTCTGCCATTCGCCTTGCCTTGAAAAAGCCTGGAAAAACGGGAGCCAGAGCAGAAGTAAATATTAAGATTAAAATTGATTTAGAAAACGAAATATATCCTCGAGGTTGAACTACATTGAAAATTAGACAACACCTGTTGTAAAACAAAGTTATCTCGGTGAGTGAAAACTATCATTTTGTGTTGATTAGCTTGAAGCTAAAATGGTGAAATGACAAAAAAGTTTACATTTCAACATTACAGTGGATTACAGTGGATTAAAAACAAAACAAAAACAGTCTGGCTATCTACAATAGCAGTGGATGTTGCCCCACAGACTGTTTTTTTTAGGCTTCTTCTGGTCCCGGATCCCTGGTGTTCTTTCCACCGAAGCTGGATTCCTCTCTGTTCGCCCTGGTGCCTGGTTCCCTGGTCCACTGCCTCAACTACAGCGCTGCAACGGTTCCATTGGGTGGTTTGATATGGACGCCAAAGTCCTTTTAGGCAAGTCGTGCCACTCGGCCGCCATCTTGGCAACGCCTCCGGGCAGCTATTTCGGACTAACAAGACCAGGCTCCTATCTAAATGAATGGGCAGAGAGTCAGAACTGCACTTTCACTGGTCGCCGGGACATAAAAACTGCATGTAGGTTATAGAAACAGCAGTAAAATATGATAAAAATCGCTTAAAAATCGCTGAAAAAGTTTGATGACTTTGCCCCAAAATAAGGTTTAAAACGCCTTTTTCCCCACAGGTTATACTTTTACTACGCATGCGCAAGGGTTCATGACACCAACTTCATTTACGTCTCTATCCAGAATGCCGGTGTTGTGCAATATTCAATGTCAATATTGTTCTCCATTATATAAATATAAGCAGGTTTGCACTTTATCAGTAATAAAAATGTATTGTATAGATCAGTTGTTTTAACTATTCATTAAAATGAATCGGTTCAAAGGAGTCATTAGTTCGCGAATTGGACGTGTCATACGGTTGTGTGATTATCCCAGCAGTTAGGACATGGACATCCCACAAGGTTAGTGTCAACACAGAAAACATTACATCACTGGATAGGTTTTTTCGTTTATTTAGAGAGTAATTTTATGTCAGCTGAATGTGTGGAACGCATTTCAGAGAAGATAAGGCAACGTATTTTAGCACAATTCACACCCAGCAGTAATTCAGGAAAAAAATAAATCTCCAAATGCTCCACATGAAACTTTGGTCTTCCGACCTTTTACCATCATGTCGTTTTATTTTGATTAATATGCGTGCGGGAGAGAGAGCAAGACAGCGCTTAATTTGGAGACGGTGAAGTCTTGTTTACACTTTCGGCTGGCTCCGAAGAGAGAGAGTGCGCGCACGCGACCGGGGCTCTCTCTCTCTCTGCTTGTTCTTTCAGTTAAATATGTGCCATGTCACAAGCGCAGCAGTTCATCTACATTACTCACCGATCAAATAAGACATATTTCGTGTCTTTTACTTAGAATGTAAGGTAACATATTTGTGGTCGATATAAAATGCTTTAACTACCTTGGTAGTCCGGTGCCTTCGCGTTGTTATCACTCTCTTCCATGTGGATTCCATCTGATCTTGCACACACCACAACAACTCTCTGTCGCCAAATCATCTCTGCTGTCGCAAAACCTCAACTGTGCGCTGGCGTCAGTGGAACCAGACGATAGGCTTAAATGTTTCCCGGCTTGACTGTTAAAAGCAGATGATTGGCTTTCCAGCGGGAGGGGCGGGACAATGTGCATACAACCGCCTTCTTTGCCGTTATGGGTCTCCTTATATAGTTGTATTGAGGATTGAGGAAGTGGCATGTCTCTTATATAAATAGTCTCTGTGGACGCTAAGTATTGAAGGGGTGGTTGGACAGTTAAAATATTTGAGTGCACTCAAGGGTAACTAATTTTTCTTTGAAAGATTTTCCTTTTTGTTTTTGTTTCATGAGATCTCAAAAGTTGTAGCCGATTTGTTAACATCAATGGTACTAATGCTGTGTGAACTGAACTACATATTGAATTTTGAATAAGAAAAATAATTTGAACAAGAACTACATTCAAACTTTAATCTATTGTCCTGTGCTTCCTTTGGAGTGGAGTCTTTTGACCATATGATTAGTACATAACCAACCTCCTCATCGAATCTAGATTTAGATAACTCCTACAATAGATCTTAGCCTGCCTATAAGCAGAACTACCACCGTAGGGTTACATTATACGGTGACGCATTGCTGCCACATACATATTATTTTTTCCTCCCAATTATGTCGTAATAACGAGATCTTATGTCGTAATAACGAGATCTTATGTCGTAATAACGAGATCTTATGTCGTTTTAACGAGATCTTTTCTCGTAATAACGAGATCTTATGTCGTTTTAACGAGATCTTATGTCGTTAAAACGACATCTTTTTCTCGTAATAACGAGATCTTATGTCGTAATAACGAGATCTTATGTCGTTTTAACGACATCTTTTCTCGTAATAACGAGATCTTATGTCGTTAAAACGACATCTTTTTCTCGTAATAACGAGATCTTATGTCGTTAAAACGACATCTTTTTCTCGTAATAACGAGATGTTATGTCGTTAAAACGACATCTTTTTTTGCCCTTATAAGGACATGTGTAGTCATGTACAAAATATGCCTTTATCCAGACAGCCTATCGCGCCTTTATCACACGTTCAAAAAGCTTAAGCAAATATAGCAGCCCCCAATCATGCAAAATTAATCAATGAGGCCCTTTTTGGAAAATATTTTAAATATACGTTTTTTTTATATATAGCCTATATATAATATATTATATATAAGATTTATTTTTGTTAATAGGCTATATCTTCATTCATTACCTAGAGATATAATTAACCAAAAAGTAGTCAAAACACAAAACAGAAAATTTTACAACATTGTGTTCTTATTTTGTTTAATTAACGAAATGTCGTCTTTATAACAGAAGATACAATACAATAAATACAAAAATCTTCAAGATACAGCCTACAATCTTCACATGTATAACGGATGTCACCTTATAAACAGTCCTTTGTGTGGTGGAATAAGCAATGCTATATAGAAATATATGGTTAGTATCTTAATTAAAATTTTCTTTTATTCTTTTATTAGTTCATTAATTATGCTAGCTCAACTAATTAAATGTGAAGAGCTGGATACTAATTACTAATGAAATAATGTCAAATATTAACTGTAGGCTATTGATTAGAGTTGCCATAGACTAAAGGATTTTTCTAGACTAGTAGGCCTAGTCATTCATTTAAGCAATTAGGACTAATCGCACGTTTATATTCAAAGCTGGGTGCATGTAGGGTATAGCCTATATTCCGCGCTCAAGCGCAAGCATTAAACTTGCCGCAAAGCGCCGGCAAAAGTAGGCTAATGATATAATAAATGTAGGCCTATCTGAAAAAAAATAACGAAGCATTTTAATTGTTTATTAATGAACTAGTCTTTTCAGTGTAGGCTGCCTGCACTGTATCTCCATACATCTCCGCTGTAATGTAGCCTAGATGCGCCTTTACAGACAGGATTACATTATCAGATGGTACCGTATTTGCTTTCGATTGGATTTGTTTTTCGTTGGTGGACATTTAAAAAAAAAAAAAAAACGTTATAGTTATATTTCTCATGTCTGTGAGGCTTGTCTATACACTGTTTTTCAGTTCATTTTTGAGGCGCGCTCCAATTCAGAGATCATGAAAGCGCGCCCTGTTTGTTTTATTTTATTTTACAAAAGCACACCGTTTTCTTGTTGTTGTGAGTTTACACAAATAAAAGTAGTTGCGACTGATGTATTATTATTTTCTGTATGACCAGAAATGATGGAGTATTTTAAGTTGTTTCCACTGTTGATAGGAAAATGCGAGTAATGGCACCGGCGCCTCCATCCATGTCATAGTGCGCGCTCCATACTCTGCACAAACACTCGGATATGCGCTTCATAATAGCAAACATTTATCTAGGTTAACGTTAGAGCGAGCGGCCATGCCAGACGGATAATCCTCTTCATGTTTAACTAATCAAATTCTGTTGCATTTTATTGCGGCAGTTTGAAAAGGGCGGCTGAAACACTTAGCCTCAGATAAACGCCCAACGCTGGTGTTTTTCTTTAAACAAATTCGTTTAGGCTTTAAAATAAATATTGTTTATGGGCTAATTAATGCCACAATAATTTGTTTATTTTATTGGCTACTTGTATTTTTCATTTTTGTTTTGCATTGAATACCATTGAATATTTGCATTGAATGCATTGAATATTTGCTGTGCACCGCAATGCCATCCTCCCATAGAAAGACACGTTAAGAGCCACCTATTTTCTTTATAATAAAGGGTTTCTATGGAAGGAAAACGCTTAACGTATAATTAAATGCATTGCGTTCATATTCTTTATCACTGAAGCTTTTTCTTTATTATAAGGGTGTATTATTCCATTAAAAAAATGACTGTTTATAAGGTGACAATCCGTTATCTTGAAGATTTTTGTATTGTATTGTATCTTCTGTTATAAAGACGAAGATTGACATTTCGTTAATTAAACAAAATAAGAACACAATGTTGTAAAAAATAAACAACTTAGGCTATGTTCTGTTAGATGTGTTTTGACTACTTTTTGTTTAATTATATCTCTAGGTAATGAAGATATAGCATATTAACAAAAATAAATCTTATTAGGCCTATATAATATATCATATTAAAAAAAACTTATATATAAAATATAAAACATCCTAGCCTATATAAAATATATTTTCAAAAAAGGGCCTCATTGATTAATTTTGCATGATTGGGGGCTTCTATATTTGCTTAAGCTTTTTGAACGTGTGATAAAGGCGCAATAGGCTGTCAATTTTATGTGGATAAAGGCATATTTTGTACATGACTACACATGTCCTTATAAGGGCAAAAAAAGATGTTGTTTTAACGACATAACATCTCGTTATTACGAGAAAAAGATGTCGTTTTAACGACATAAGATCTCGTTATTACGAGAAAAAGATGTCGTTTTAACGACATAAGATCACGTTATTACGAGAAAAGATGTCGTTAAAACGACATAAGATCTCGTTATTACGACATAAGATCTCGTTAATACGACATAAGATCTCGTTATTACGACATAATTGGGAGGAAAAAATAATATGTATGTGGCAGCAATGCGTCACCGTAACATTATGATTACTTAAATGATTGACTTTAAACCAGAACTTGACAGGACAAAAGGAACTCCCCAACTACATCAAAGAGCTTGATGTTATTATGGTAGACTTTCTTTTAAGATCTTAGTTGATTGTGAGAATTAATGGCTTCTGTTCACAAAGGTTTATTGAAAAGCCTACAGTGTGAGAAAATATCACAGCAATGATTTTTTTTATACTGTAATTATACCTAATGAGCCGTAACATATGCCGCTACCATATGCTCTGCCTGACTGTGTGTGCCACTCTGCCAGAAGAGCATCAGTTTTCATTCAGCTGGATTCATGACCTCACTTCTTACCACCAGGGCCTGTGACTTCAAATGTGTGATGAAATTGTTGAGTTCTGATAGGTTCAGTACTTTTGCCTATGTACAGTGATTTCCAGTTTTGCTGAGTCCACAATATAGTTGACACTAAAGTATAAGGACATATATATATAAAAAAAAAAAGACTGGATGATGACACCACTGTTTTCTGAAGAGCTGCTTTATATAGCTCATTCAACTTCATTTCATAATTCACTTATTTTACAATGTCTGTCATTGGACTGATTGAAACTGACTTAAAGTCTGCGTGAACCGGAAGTTGCAAACGACTTTTCTCCAGTGTTGTGACGTATTTCCCAGTGAAAAGGAATATTGAACAGAGGGCAGGGTTTTACTCTAGCGCTTATCCTCTCCATCTCTCACTCATAGCAGTCTAACGTTTTGAGGGGAGTGTTTAAACGTTTCCCAACCCAAGCTATCAAACCTACATCATCAGCCATTCCAGACCGGAAGTAACTTTTCAGACTTTGATTAAAGATTACGACGGCAAACAATTTTTTCCTGTGTATTAACTTGCACGGATTAATTTTTCACCACAAGACTAGTAATATGCGCTAACAAAGTAAATAGGGTCAATTTTGATTTCAGTTGGACTTTTAAGATGAATAATGACACTATTGTCTTCTGTAGAGCTGCTTTATTTCAATTTGTCTCATTTTGATGAAGTTTGTATGATTGTTATTTTCCTGTTTATCACTGGGGAGCTGCTTTGAAACAATCTGTATTTAAAAGCATTACATAAATAAAGGTTACTTGAGTAGATTTTTTTGTCTATTGACATTGTAATGACATTGTAAAGATAATAGAACTATGAAATGAATGTGGATAACAGCTCAGAAAATTTGGTCTTAGAATTTATTGAGAACTGTTGCTTTTTTATATTTTAGTTTCATTACAGACTTTGTACCTGTAAAGCAGCAGAAGTGTCCATTTACTCTTCATTTCATATACTGTTATCCAGGTAAATTAGGAAAATCCTAATTGTAAAATCAAATTTTTTTTTATGAAAACCTGCATAATGGATAATACCAGAGTCTGCAGTGTTGGTCTCTGAGAGGAAATTAGAGAAGAAAATTCACTTTCTGAGAGGAAATGTGAAGTAAAAGTGAAGGAAAATACCATATGTGTCCCTTAAATACAAAATTAGCAAAATATTAGCAACATTTTCTAAAACTTATAATGAGGATGGTCAGAGATTGTGGCCTGACTGTCATCACTAGGACTGTGGTTTGTCCATGGCTCTCACATCTGGGACTAGTCAGAGAAATTATGGCCCAAGGGGGACAATTATCAAACTCATGATAGTTAATGACCTCTGGATCTCTTTATTCTCCTCTCAGGCCAGTTTAATACTTGGTAAACAGTGTCTAATGCTGTGAGACAAACAACTTGTTATGTTTGTGAAAGTATCCCTGACCTTAAACCAGTATGGCTGAAAAAGATGGTGGTTTGTCTATGTTTGTCTGATGATTGAGTTGTGCAGATTGAGACAAGCAGACAGAGCAAACTGATTATACAAGGTACATTACTTTTCTTAAAATATCTGGTTCTTTTTTTAAGGGAACTCAATGTTGCGTCAGTTGGGGCGCGCCATTGTGGAACCCTATGTCTGAGGAACGTGTGTAGTCACGCCAATCATTTGCCAACGCAGTGCGATGACTGTGCACCTGAGCATATAAAAAGGGCATCTGCAAAGATGTCCTCAGGAAGCTTTGTGAAAGAAAAGAAAAATCCTGCATTTCAAAATATCAATGGACATGATTATGTGTGTTATCTGTCTGGGAGCGGTGCATACACGTTCAGTCCTCGAGGTGGTTGGATGCGTGCACTGTGACAAGTGCTCATTTAGAAAGCTCCATTCCCGACTGGCTTTCTTCACAATCACAATCACAATCGCCTCTGGTTCTGATAAAATATATCAAAAAGATCTCCTGCTCCACTCATCAAAGCCCTGCATATGATGAGTTATTAGAACTTATAAATCGTGCCAATGCCCGACTAAGTCTGAGCTGGTCCTTCCCGAAACGTGGTCGCTTAGATGAGCGGTATCATACTCTGCTTGCATGGTTCTTTCAACTTTGAGTTATTCGACAGTGGAGAGGCTGTGTGAGCAGTATTATAGGAGGATACCTCAGGTAGAAGGGAATTTAGCAAGCTATCTCTCCCCGGGGACATCCTCATCGCTGAAGGCTCACGTTATACAACATCTATAGGCTTGTGGGCAAAGAGTATGCAGCGGCCGGTCAGTCTGGTGGGGCTCTGCACACTAAAGCAGTCTGCATGCCTACCAGTCAGACCTGCTCAAAGACCTAGACCAGGGTGAGGGTTTATCCCCCGAGGTGGTCTCCGAACTGCAAATGACCACAGATTTGCTCTTCGTGCAACCAAGCAGGCAGCACTTTCCATTGGCCCACTCCGAATTTTGAATACTATGCATCTCAAATGTCTGGCCAATAAAGGAAAAAAAAGAGTTAAAGATTCATGTTAAACGGATTTGAAACGGTTACTATTTGGCTTAACTTTTTGTTTTCATGTTGAAAGAGCATGTTTCAATTAAGTAACTCGATAGAAAACAGGATTTCCACTTCCCATCATGATGTGCACAGGGCTGGATAGGGAGAGTAAATATTGAAATAAAGTGTTAGATGAGTAAATGGGGAGAGTAGTTTGGGCCAATCACACAGAACATGTTTTTTGCAATTCAAGAGTAATAATAATCAGATAGAGTAAAAGAGTATTTGATGTGCTGGACAGTACTCCCCCGTATCCCTGGCTATGATAGGAACAAGCAAAAAGTGAGGAGTCGGGCTGGTGGAGGGATGCTGAAAACTGTTGAGGAACATAGGTGAGTCGGCTATGTATAGGCCTTATTTGAACGTGTTCCTTACTAACTTTTTTTTAATAAAACATAATTTAAAAATGCAGGATGCAGGTCATTAGAGTGAACAAAAACACAAGGTCTGGAGATGATTTTTTAAAAAGTGGAACTTGTTTTAACTTGAGAACTGCATCATGCATAAGATGCTGCAAAAGACGTAAGACACGAGTACAACTGTTAAACACGTTCGTCTATCGTGTGTTTAAATTGAAAAACAATGTAAAAGTAGTGCAGTGGAATAGAAAAATGCGTTATGTGTGAATGGCCCCTTAATCTTCTATTATGTTGGTATTTAAAAGAGTTTCTGTTATAAAGGTGTTTTTGGGGTAAAGAATGTGTACATGTGTAAAGAAAAGCTTTTGAGGAAATGCATTTTAGGCTATAGTTCATATTTAAGGGGGTTGATTATTTAAGTAGTAAAATGGATTTTATATTCAATGGACAACAGGATTATACAGTATTTTAACAAAGAACTGGAGGAACTGGATTTAAATGAGATCTCATTTCACTTTCGGTTTAGGAGCAAAACCGTGTTAAAAAAGTAAAGACCAGTAGGTGATTTTTCCGTGGATATATATACAAATTTGGACTTAGAACTTGCTTTAGAATGATAAAGAGACAAAAGTGAAATTGCCTCTTAAACAGCTGAAATAATACACTACACTCTTAAAAATAAACCTTTCCATTGCACAAAAGGTTCTTTATAGTGGAAAAAGGTTCTTTAGATTTTTTAAATGTTCTTCACACTAAAACAAAAATGGTTATTTTAAGAACTGCTCACTAAAAGGTTGTTTTTTTCCGAAGCACAAAACTTGTAGGCACATCAGTGATCCTTAACGCCTCAATTTCATGCAAGGTAACAACTCAACAGCAATGAGCAATTGATTGGTGTTAGGACTAATTGTGTTCAAAGAGAATGCATGCTATTTTTAGTGTCATATTTTCAAGCTAGAACATTGCTGTCAGTGTTGATCAACTTGTGGTCACATCAAATCACCATGATTTTTGTATAGGGACAAATTTTTGGATTAACATAAATGGACAACAGGACTTATGTTACAGTCTACACTCTGGTGGAACCTAAAGGCTCCAAATCATATCGGCATGTATATTTCACATGCTTTTTGGTTCTTTATGCTTTGATACTGTTTGTGAACATTTGGCTCAGTGTGGTCATTATTTTGGAGAGAGCCCTTCATGAACCAATGCATATTTTTTCTGTGCAATCTATGTGTAAATTATTTATATGGAGCAACAGGATTTATCCTAAATTCCTGCATGATTTAACTGGATTCATATGTGATTCCTTTTTTATGTTCACACTCCAAGCTTTTGTGATCTACAGTTCTACCAGAAATTCTCGGGTGATAGAATGATGTAAACAAAGCATAAATTTATTGACAGCCCAGCAAGCAATTATTTATAAAGTTCTTTGGCGTAGGCCCCTTCCGTAGTGCATAATCCGAGGGTAGCGGATCTGCATTTCCTGCCTGAAGACGAAGGGAGGTATGGACAGGACCATCCTGGTAATGGTGGGGAGGATGGAGGTAATTGTTTGCGTCAGCGTCTGCGAACTCAAACGTGTAAGTACCGATCTTTTATACAGCAAGTATTAGGACATGATTGGATAGATGTGAAGGTAATAAGTGACATAGTAATTGAGTCTTCCTGGCAGAACTTATGCTAAAGCTTAATTTCAGCTATATGTGTGAGTGTACTACATTACTGAAACAGTGATGGCATATGACAGACATGTGGCCATATGCTGTCCTTAGACTATCACTCAAAGATGAACAAAAATACATGTGGCATGTTGCTCCTATTCTGTTGGACTGTACCACTTTCTATGTTCATTGGAGTTGTGTTGTTAAACAGGTTGGCAGTGTGTAAACATCATTGACAAATTATACTTTGCCTTACTGATGGTTATTGTGCCACCTCTATCAAATCCTTTAATCTATGGCTTAAAACTCAAAGAGGTTCGTAAAAGAAGCTTAAACATATGTCTAAATATCATTAAATAAAGAATTAATTATACTTAGTTCTGGTTGCCCTATAAGTGAAAAAATAAATATACTAAAATGTATTTGAAAAACATGTATTTTATGCTAAGTATACTACAAATACATTTACATTTTTATGTACTTAACATAAATACCTTGCAATTGTACTGTTAGTATACTAAATTGGTATGCTTAAAGTCTGCTAAATTGGAACAACTAATTTTGTACTTAATGCACTTTAGATATCAAGAAATAGTGGTCCAACTAAAGATATACTTAAGTATATTTGATTGTGCTAAAGTGGAACTATTGCAAGTATACTTTAGGTACATTGTAAATATCTTGCAATAAAAGACTAAAGATATTATACAGTGATCATACTGTCCTTACTAACAGTGATATTAAAACACATTTTAGGGTTAATATTAAGAAATTTGCATTGTGCAAATAAGAAGTACTCTAAATAAAGTTTATTATAATATTTTTATCAGTAAATCTCAAGGATGAAATAAATTTATTTTAAATACATTTTGGTATAGGTTTTTTTTTTTTTTTTTTTTTACTAGGGAAGTTTCACCATGTATTTCAAATATGATAATTATGAAATTATTTTAAGGATGCTGCTATGTAATTTTTTTAGATGAAACTTTCTTTTTGTGCAAACCAAAGAAAATGTGAGGTATGAACTGAAACATCTAGTTTGTTTCTGCTAACAGGTGCTGTAAGGGCAGAATTTACAAACGCAACTTTTACCTACCGCACAAATAATTTTTTTTGTTGTTGTTAAATATTTAAGTACAACTTCAGTCATTTATTTTTGTTGAATCTGTTGACCTGTTATGATTAAATGTACAATACAATGAACTATATTTCAGTTGAGTATCACTCACATTAAAGGGATACTTCACCTCTGGGAAGATGAATGTGTATTTAAAATAGGTCATTTAAGTAGAAGAAATGTGAAGAAATTTTTGAATTTGGAGCTTTCTAGACTGAGAAAAGCCAGAAAATGTATTTTTGGCTTATGTGGATGAAAGACAACAACTCCCAGAATGCACTTGCTTCGCTGTCTTAGGAGGCCACGCCTACCGGCAAGAGTGTGCAGTTTAAAACAACAAAGCTAGCCTACGTGATGAGTTTGCGAGGGATTTAGAGATAGCCCAAAATGTCCGGGATTCGGCTTTTGCGTTCTACAGTCGCCATTCATTCATCATGTTTACTGTGGCGAGCAGGACGAGGCTGACGGCCGCGGGAGAACAGCGCGAGGCCGGTGGCATGATTACTGAGACGCGCCGGGTCTCCCATCTCTCACGGAGGAGCGGGAATTTTTCTTAGCAATGGTAAAACGCACATCAACCGATCACTTGTTTAGCGTTCATGTAAACACTACATTCAAATTCACCAATCGGAATGAATTCAGTTAGATTGAAACAAAAGGTGTGCATGTAAACAAGGAATAGCGACCGCAGAAATCAAAAGCTGAATCCCGGACATTTTGAACGATCTCGCCCGCCGGACAAGTCCGGGAAAAGGAGGATGGTTACTTACTCAGCTTTCTCCTACTATTCAGCTTTCTCCACAGAACAAGAGCCTGCTAGCTTAGCTTCCAAAGAAAGACGACTGACACTGTGTACATTCTGTGAGTGAGATCCCACCCTGTATGGGCGGGCTGAAAACATGCGGAACAACGCCATCTACTGGCTGTAGTCTTTAGCCTCTGGCCAGAAAATCCTCCGATGACGCAAAATGACGATTTTTGCGTCATCGGAGGATTTTTTCCAGACAAAAAATACATAAATCTCTTGTCTCAGGGGGATATGAGGATGGAAAGCATGGTAATTCTAAAATACTACAGGTTTTCTACAAATACAAAGCTTAATGCTAAATCCTGAAGTAACCCTTTAACTGTATTACTTGTTGAGCATAAAAATAGTACAGATAAAAGTTTACAGGAAATGTTTCTTGAGTTGCAAAAAAATTATAATTCATAATCGCATGTAGTAAGTTTTATAATTATGACCTACCTTTTCAATAGTTTAACCACACTTTGAATATCAGGTATTGTTTAATTCAATTCAAATTTATTTCTATAGTACTTTTCACAGTTTTGCATGGTTGCAAAGCAGCTTTACATACATTTAGAAAGTAGTTACAAAAGTAAAAATTTGTAATTATGACAAACAAAGAAAACACCATATATAGTCAGTCTGAAATGGTTAAAGAAATTCACATACTTGATCAGAAGTTTTATTACTTTAGTTTATTCCTAATACACTCCAATGTATCTATTGTAATACACTTTTCCCTTTAATGATACTTTAATGGCACGTTGCACTTTGAAATGTGGACTGCAGCCCTTTGACAGATTATGAATTATTAAAATGATCCTGACCAGTCTGGATAAATCCGCAGCATAATGCAAGACTGTCATTTCATTGCGTTTTTCATCAGGAGCGGTTGTGCAGTTCATTGAGAGTAGAAGCGGGCAGAGGCAATCTGCAGAGAAATGTTACTGATGGTTTTATTTCATATGCACACACTGGCATAAGCAGCTCTGCATGTTCACATTCTTCCACCAAAGAACATAACTGTCTGTCTTTATTGCGTGCACAAGAATAAAACTTATGTTATGCCGGTTTATGCAATTGCTTTCTGCAGTGTTAATGACGGATCATGTCAGGTTGAGGGAAGCAAAACATGTGTCTGTTGGCTTTATTTTTTCAACAGCTTCAAGTTTAACGCACTTTCGTGTTCTATACAGGCAGTTTCGCATTTATTTTCACGCACCACTCACTGCGCCTATATTGAGACTTTTCTCTGCGATTCGCAGTCTTTAAATCCATTTAATTTGTGCTGCCTTTGATGGAAAAATCTGTTTGCTTATAGCAGTAGGCTACTTGTAACAGTAAAGGACGGGGACAGAGACACCTTTGACGGAGACACCTTTGGACGGGGACGGAGACACCTCTGGACAGGGACAGAGACACCTCTGGACGGGGATGAGACGGAGACACCACTGGACGGGGATGGGGACAGAGACACCTCTGAACTCTGGACGGGGACGGAGACATCTCTGGACAGGGACGGAGACACTTGTGACAGAGACACCTCTGGACTCCGGATGGGGACGGAAATACCTGTGATGGAGACACCTCTGGACAGGGACAGAGACACTTCTGGACGAGGACGGAGACACCTCTGGATGGGAACTGAGACATCTCTGGACGAGAACGGAGACACCTCTGGACGGGAACTGAGACATCTCTGGACGAGGACAGAGACACCTCTGGACACCTCTGGAGGTGTCTTGCCTCAGAACACAACACACACTCCTCCACAGGTCACCTTTAGGCGAAACCTACGCTCACTCTCACCCTCTCGCCTATCCTCTTTGGTCTCATCCACACTTCCTTCTCCTGATCAGCTTTCAACACTAGATGCTAACAGTGCAACTGATACTCTTTTCTCCACTTTAACATCCTGCTTGGACAACTTCTGCCCCCTTTCCTCCAGGCCAGCCTGCGCCACACCCTCTGCCCCCTGGTTATCTGATGTTCTCCGCAAACATCGTTCTAAACTCAGGGGTGCAAAGAGGAAGTGAGAGGAGACACCTCTGGACAGGGATAGAGACACCTGTGATGAAGACACCTCTGGACTCTGGTCGAGGATGGAGACACCTGTGATGGAGACACCTCTGGACTCCGGATGGGGAAGGAGACATCTCTTGATTCTGAAGCGGACAGAGACACCTCTGACGGAGACATCTCTGGGCGGGGATGGGAAGGAGACACCTCTGATGGAGACATCTCTGGACCGGGACGGATACACCTCCGGACTCTGGATGGGGACAGAGACACGTCTGGACTCCGGATGGGAACGGTGACACCTCTTGATTCTGGATGGGGATGTGGATGGGGATGTGGATGTGGATGGGGATGGGGATGGGGATGGGGATGGAAACACCTCTGGAATCTGGACAGGGACACCTCTGGACGGGGACGGAGACACCTCTGACGGAGACATCTCTGGACGGGGACGGAGACTGGAGTCATGAATGGAGAATGAACATAGACCAAAATCTGGTTAAATTAATTTATTCCTTCAATCAATCATTACACAATGGACAACAAAATACAACTATCATTATGAAATATGATCATTTTCAAACTGAAAAATTCCTTGGAAGGAAAAAAAAAAAAAGGAAAAAAACCCAACCTTGAAAAAAACAAGGCCAAAAGTACAATTAGGCCTTTTTCTCAAAAATACACATATTACCACACTTAATATCAATATATTCAACTATTAACGTTTCAAACTTCACTTTTCATATAATATTAACACATTAACTTCTCATTTATATATAAAAACAGGATTTCAAATGACGCGCTAGGCCTCATCTGCTCAATCTACACGTGCGTCACACTCATCCGTTTGCTCAAACTCAGTTATTCGACAAAACCTATAAATTCACATTTCACAAATCATCAAAAATAACTTCTCCCTTTATAATATCACTTATTTAACACATTTATGAAGAAATCTTCTATATTTTTCCTTTTTTTTCAGAAGGTTGACTCTTACATACACTTAGCTAAATATAACACACCTATCTGGCATTTGAACACATTTTATCGGATATTTATACATAAGAACCTTAGTAATAACAATAAAACGAAAGCTTCACTTACCAAGAGTACTCTAATATCAATTAGAAAACGTTCGCGGCAGCTCTTTCAGCTTTAGGCCCGTACTTCAATGCACGAACAAAAAGCTAGTTTCACTTTTACTCAAAATCAATCATCACAGTATCAAGGTCTGTTTCTATTTCTCAAAATCTTTATGTTCTATATCTCTAAATCTCTCTAAACAAACTACTAGCTCGCTCAGTCTAATTCTTTCTCTTCTCAGATCGCGCTCACTGCTTCTTTTTCGGTGCTTCTCTCGGAAAATTATCATTGCATCATCTCTCGACTCCGATGACTCCACCCACTAAGGCGGCCAACTCTGATTCGTTTATTAGGACCAATCATCGTCTCATTAAATCAAATCACTCTTCTCTAATTTATGTATTCTTATTTTCTCTTTTCTTTACAGATATTTAATAAAATAACTGTTCATTCACATAAGTGTCAGTCTCTTTCTTTTCTATTTCAAAAATAAAAACATCTTTAGTAACCTGGGTTACACCCTCCCCTCTTGAATACATGCACGTCCCGCTGCATCTACACGTTTTTGGGATTGAATCGAAACCACAGGTACATCATCAACAGAAGAAGCATTTACTTCCTCTAAGGCAGTACTGAATGCCACACTTAGACTTTGCAACAGAGATTGAATCACTACGGTAAGTGGATTCCCTAACTGGGGATATTCAAGCCTTTTTGCAGGTCTTCGCTCTCTTTGCGAACGTCTGGGAATAACTCCCTCTTCAGACTCTGTGTCATTCTCTCGTTCACTTTGATCAGTTTCAGTATCTTTAGCTTCACTCAGAACTGGATTCTCTTCATTTCTGTTTTCACCTTCACAACCAATTTCTGTTTCAGCTTCCTGAGAAGGAAACTCAGAGCGGGGATCAATTTCTGGTTCTCCTCTCACTGGAATCTCTAAATCAACACGAACAGATTCCATCCCAACAGGAGGACCTTCCGCTTCTCCAGATTCAGGTAAGTTCTCTCTCACAGGTTCATCCACAGGTAAGTCAACAGGGACATTCCAAGGATTTCGATAAGGTAAGTGCTCGGGGCTCACCAAAACTCGGGTTTCAAAATCCAATGTATCCCTAAATGCGGGATTAATGAATCGATCAGTGTCAGACTCATATTCACACTCAGATTCTGGCTCTTGTGAATCATTATCATCTGCACAGGCTCTAGTTCTGGGCCTGTGAACCCTTTGCTTAGGCTGTTTCTCATGTTTACTCGGCTGCAAAAATCCACAAGGTAACAACAAGTCACGATGTAATGTCCTGAGGGGACCACTCTGCCCAACTGGTCGGACAGTGTACACCGGTAAATCGCCCGCTCTCCTAACCACTTCTTGAACTCCTTGCTCCCACTTGTCTGCGAGCTTGTGCTTTCCTCGCAACCTAACATTGCGCACAAGAACTCTGTCACCCTCTTCCAAAGTTGAATCAACCACACGTTTATCAAACCTTCCCTTGTTGCGCTTTGCTATTGTAATAGCAATTTTTTATCTCACTGGGAAAAACAGCATCACAGGGTTAAGGAACACTCAAAAGGCAAAATTGTAATATTGAAGAAAAGGCTTTATTCTTTGAGGAATCTTTTCGCAACCGCAGCCACCCAGATGTGAAACAGAAAGCCTACTGACATAATAAAACTGAGACATTTTATACAGGTTTCTGACATTCTTGACTCCTCCTTTCCCTAGTCTCTGTAAATTTCCTTAAAGACATCTAGTATGGACTGGTTCTACCCCCCCCCCCCCCCCCGGGCAGGTTATGCTGTTCTTTGTCCCTGAGAAGCCAAAAGGCCTTTATTTACAATCTTTATCCCTGAGAAGCCAAAAGGCCTTCATTTACAATCTAGATGACCTCCTGCTGTTCTTTATCCCCTAAGGGGATGGCATGGGACCCCTTGTTTATTGTTAAACGACCCCTGTATTCTCCTGGCTGGATCCTTTCTTGTGCTCAGGTGTAAGTTTTTATCACCCTGTCTTCCTGTCCCTTCTTCAGCTGTTAGAAAACCCTCACAGAAATATATATGGTCAGATGCTTTTACACACACTCAATTGAAATCAACAAGTTTAAATGAATGGACACAAGAACAATGAATTTTTCATTAACATCTCCCCCCTGTTTATCATTCTCTGATAACCAATAAAATAATAAAAATTCATTTCTATTTTCTAAAATCAATCAAACCCATTTTACTATTGAATCCTTAAGAATAGAATTAATTCAAGTCTTAATTCAAGAACAGTTATACCCTTCATGTATATCAATACTAAGCCCTAATTTGATTCAATCAAATAAAATCGCAAAACTTTTCTTCAACCATTAATTGGTCAACATTTTCTCCAGATATGTTGATCATCTCGTTGCCTCATGGACGTTCCATCTTCACCAATATGACACTTTGTGTGCTGTTGAAATGGTCTTTTTCCAACGTTGGCAGGAGAGGTATGTTCTAGCGCATATCCTTGAGTCATTTACTGTCTACTGTCACCTGCGAATGGAGGCCTTAAGTGATTTTGTTAGTGACCGCGTGTCTTGTCGTCTCTTTGGTGTGACCTGTGAAATTTTCAACCTGAAACATATCACCGGATAATTTCTTGCTCATTGAATAGCACTCAGGGTCCTTGTTCCCCTGAAAAACATTCAACCCATGTTGTTCATGTTAACAAAACAATACAGAATCAGTTCTGTTTGGTTCAATCCATCCTGACATCCTGCAAAATGAAAATTTTAAGTTAGGCATTACACAGGGTTAGGCACTGTTTCTTCACTTTGCTCATGCCATGCGCAAAAGTCTGCATCTTCTGTAAAGAAAAACAAATGTTGAGGTTATTGTCACATAGTTTTCTTTTGTCTGCTGTGCTGCCACATCTGCTCCGGCGTTTCCTGTCAAAACAATTCTTGTTATTAGCACACTTAAAATACAAACAATGCACACAATTAAACCCAATGTCCTCCCAACATTTATCTTCCCACCTGTGCGATGGCTTTCAGCAAATGTGAACCCCTTAGTAAACCAGATCTAGCTGGTTAATACAAATAAAGTTCTTCAAATAAACCCCTCCTGGACTTTACTGTCCTCATATACCGATGAGGTCAAAGCTAGATAATCTCTCAGCCTGCTGTGAAGACAATGGGTTTAGCCCTCCCCCCTGGATTTACTGTTTTCCCACCTGTGAGGCCGAAATGTCTTTGTTTGTGGCCTGAATACAAATTATCCATACTAAAAAGTTCAAAGACTCATCTGACCACTTGTTTTACTGTGCGTTCTCTTGCTCCCGCCATGAGCATATTCATCCTCCTCTTGATGCACAACACCCATCTCGTGCATAAATCTAACATAATAAAATTCTCTTACTTTTATCAGACGCTTTTATCCAAAGCGACTTACATTTCAAGGTACACATTTACATTCTTATCAATTCTTGCTTTCCCTCGGAAATTGAACCCATGACTTTGGCGTTACAAGCGCTAACGCTCTACTGTTTGAGCTATAGAAAACTGCAATATTTGTTCATATTTATTTGGTAACATTTGTTTGGATAAAGTTTGCTAACCCAAACGTTGTCCTTAAGCCAAATTTCTTTTAGACATCTTTCTCTGCCTCTGAAATAAAAATATTACTTAAAACCACAATTTCATCTTCTTATCAAATTGTTTTAAGGCAATGGCCCCTAAACCCTATTGTTTGGTCTCTTAATCAGCTGTCATCTACGAACATTCTCCAGGTCATCAATTGGTCAGGTCAGGTCGTGTACACTTTGTCAACGTCACTACACTTCGTCAACGTCAGTCGAATAACAATCTTCCCCTTTTTACAAAACATAACTGTTAAGGGCTCTCTGGATAATCTGATATTTACTTAGCCTACTGTACGTGTTTGTTGCTGTCAAATTTATAACTTTTTCTCAACACATGACTGACGGCTATCTACGACTTCACAATTCTAATTTATTAATACTTAAACCTGTCCAGAAAGTAATTCAAATCTACTGCACATCATGAATGACCAAAATAATAATTAACAGACAGAGCTCGATGATCAATCAACTTAAAGCTCATCCTGTTCTGTGTTGCCTTCTCATCAGATTGACTCACAATCCTCAGCTTACTTTTCAAATTTGTCATTCGCCTTAACCCATCTATAATGCTAAAACACTCTTTCCAGAGGTTAATGACAAATTTATACACACTATTCAGACAGAATAGTTGTCCTAAACTAACACATACTGTACAAAACATGAATTCACACTCACACTCTTCCCTGACTATGAACCGCTCATATTTCTTATTAATATCTTTTATCTAAAAGGATTCAAATTTTAAATGACATTTTAACCTTACATTTTCCTGTATCTTTTATCTAATGTTTTTATGGCCTCTTAACCAGTTTCAAAGCATGTCTGTTCATTATCCATCTGATTTTAGAAAAGTCAGCTGGATTGTTTTGGTTCATTATCTTATTTTGCTCCAGCTTTCTTTGGCTGACTGATAACAGAAGAACAGACAGAGTACCATCCTCTTCCTCCACTCAAGCAGTCTCTTTCTCTCTCATTATAAGCAAATAATCTTTTCAACAGCCTCCTAGGACTGTAACTAAAATAATCATAGTCAATCCTTAATAGTTCACAAATGTCAAAATACAAATGTTTGACTCAAATTAGAACCGTTACAATAATCTAAAATACATTATGCTATGATCTTTTTTC
This sequence comes from Rutilus rutilus, assembly GCF_951802725.1. NCBI lineage: Eukaryota > Metazoa > Chordata > Actinopteri > Cypriniformes > Leuciscidae > Rutilus > Rutilus rutilus. The sequence goes on along the minus strand of NC_140231.1, from coordinate 20,489,030 downwards.
TAAGGTTATTTTTAGTTTAAATACTCAATTCACCTAACCTTCGTTTTTTCAGAAATTTCTCGACTCATCACAAGCTGTTCTCATCTTTAGCCACCACCATGTCTAATGACCTTCAGGAGTTAAAAACTAGTTCAATATCAAACATTTTTCTTTGCCCATAAGGCAACCAACATCATGTTCCTTATGTCACATCTTTGATCTTCTGTTAAAACAGAACGGTCAAATGTTTAAGGTGACAAGCTATTCGAAGTCCCCGTAATCAAGATGGTTGTTGGTTGTGCTCTGTGATTCTATTTACATATTACTGAGATTGGATGTAATTGTCTCTATATGATAATTAAGCTCTTTTAAGTGAAGGAACATTTTGATATATATATATTGGAGTGGAAGTTGTAGGGAACAGACCCCTCTTTGATGCTCTTGGCCCCAAGTAGCATCACAACCACTCCCTTCTTGTAGGTAACACCTCCCGAACCTGGTGGGCAGGTGCCCCAGTGGCGGCAATAATCCCTGCCTTAGGTTGTTCCCATCTATGGCCATCAGAGAATCTTACCCGTCTTTGGGATCTACGCCTCCTGCACACTGAGTTATGGCTCTACTTCACTTGAGCAAAATTATCATAGTTTGTGGTAATGAAATTTTTTTTTTTTTTTTTTTTTTTTTTTTTTTTTTAATCGAGGTAATCAAGAACCATCATATCCACTTGGAACATTTAATATTGACATTCAGTGTACTGTTACTTCTGTAGCCGGAGCCATCGGCCCTGTTTTATGGTGGAGGCTAAAATCAGACAAAGAAGCGGTCAAAAATGTCACTTCTATCATTTAAGGTCTGCATTATTATTTTAAAGACTTCTTTAAAATCATTCAGTTTTACTTTTAAAACATTTACAAATTGTCCTCTAAATTTGTCAAATCTGATTTGTTTTAGCTTTTCCACATCTATGAATCTTTTCAACTGAAACACTGTGCTTTACACAGCCTCAGACAACGGCTTTCAGCTGATATTGAATGAGAGAGAGACTCTTGAGGCATCAGGACTGGTACACTGCATTCTCATAAACCTTTAACTTCAGACTTTATCTGCCATCTTTTCTTTAACTGTAGCCCATCTTAAGGCATCTTTTCCATAAATTACATGTATTGTAATTTAGACATTACAAATATCCACTCCGAATGAGTCTCTGTTGCACTGAAACTGTGGCAGTTTCAGTTACAGCACATGCCAGATTTAGATAAGCAAACCTGTTTTGGCCAAATCACATTCTTATCTTTTAAAATCAACATTAACAAGCCTTTGTTTAATCAAATGCCTTTTACACATTTTACATTTAGCAACTGTTAATCCTGTAACACTGCTTCTGTTTATTTTATCTTAAAGAAATAATAATTATTCTAGTTCTTAATAACGTTTCAAATTTCATTTCAATTTTATTTTCAATTACCATAATTTAATACCCGACTTCAATGTTTTCTCTAGGAGTTTATCAATCTGCTTCTATGGTTCATACTAACTTTTGAGGCTGCGCTCTCTGCTTGTCATACATTTTATGATTATCACTATAAATCATTCGTTAGATTTGTCTCTCTATATCATCTAAAACCTTATCAAAGCGTTTCATTCAAAACACAATCATCCTTTTAGTGATCGGTACTTTTAAAATATTTTGCAACTCATTTAGCTCATCTGTAATTTTACGTCAACCGGTACCTTTTATAGTTCTTTTCCTTTCAAAAGGAATTCCTTACACTTAATATCTTTCTTAACAACTTTCAAAAGTTCCATCTATCAACTTTCTTTTCTCCTTCATTTACTTTTACAGTCATACAGTGGGCATTTACAGTCACTGAATGACCCAGCTGACTGCAATAAAACACTCTCTGTTATTCTGCCTTTTATCTTTCTAACATCTCCACCCTACTTTACGCCCCTGAAGCAGAGCGTTCCTATTCAGGAAATGCAAACAGAGCCACTGATAAGTTCTCTGCATTTTCCCCCACTGTCCCAGCTGCAAATTCAATTACAACAGCCGAATCACAATCTTCATCATATTAACACTGATCTACTTTCTAACTCATATTAACACAGACTTTTCTTTAAATTTGTGTTATTTTGGCACTTTCTTTGTTTGGAGCCAATTAAGTTATTGTTTATCTTTCCAATCACAATCAAACTTTTACAAAACATCATCTGCAAATCTCTTCAGAGCATGAGCAGAACTGCTTATAGCATTTGCTCTCTATTATCTCACTATTTATCAGGACTGTTCAGTTACTCTTCATACAGTATTAAAACTTTAACGTGTCATTAATTTCATCAACACTGGTTTTAAAAGCTTATTCTTCTATCAAATGGTTAGTTTGCAGATTCAACATAAATCACAAGATTGTATTATAATTATTCAGTCCTACTTATCTCTACTGTTTCACAGAAAACACAAGATTCTCTAAATCTTCTCAGTCTCTAAATTACACAGACAGCTATCTTAGCCGCTTGCACCTTCAACTCTTGTTACAAAAATATGGCAATCTATTCTTCAATACCCTTGTTTTCATAACATTAATACAATAAAGCATTCACATCGTCATTATTGGCAGAACATTAATTTTCATAAGCGACACGGAAAATCTAAATATTCTAAACGGGTTTCACAAAGTTTCTGATTAACTTTAGTCACACGTTTCTGGGGAAATTATCTCCAACCCATAATTTCCTTTATAAAACAATATATTTCCTTAAATGGCTTAATATCAACAAAATATCCAATCTCTGGACATTTTCTAATTTGATATTATCATCAACAACACATACAAAACAAGTATACATTTAACATTCAGAAGCTGGTTTGAACAAGCAAGCGCTGTTGCTGTACTCCCAGCATAGCTGGACCCTTTAGGTTCAAAAGACAATCGTTTTACTTAATGAAACATTCCTTATCCTTATATCATGCCAATCCCTGTTAATCATACTCAACGCCCCATTTCCATCTAAAACTCACCTTTCGTACCATTTCAACTTAATTTGACTTAATCAGGCGTTCATAAATAGTTCCATGAACTCTATCGTTCCCTACATGTCAGTTCCTTCTGCATCTGCTCTTTTATCTTTTATCTGCTTCTTTCCCATCCAACAATTCACTGTCCGTTCACAGGTTTACACTCATGAACAAACTTCAACAACCCTTTCTGACTAGTAACGGATAAGTTAGCATTTCAGAAAACCCTGTAGGCTACTTTTGTACAATCTCATATGCTCATCATTCACAACACTGCTCAAATCATCAGTCATAGCTTTGCTCAAAGTTTCATCAGCCACACATAAAGATCCTTTACACACGTTTAACACACACACAACAACCATTCTGTTTTCCCTCGTTCTTTTCTATTGATTCTTTTACAACATTGAGTCTTATCTTACTCAAGGTTCCCGCCTCGGGGAAATACATTTACATTTACCACCATAATTATTTCTCTTTTAACAGAAAATTGGTGTATAAAAATGATCTACTTTACTGTTAGATGACCCCATTTTGGCTGAGTTCCTCTTTTCTGGATTTCACAATTCGACACGTGTCTTACAGAATCTGTCAAACGTCTTCGACAGACCCGATCTTTTACTCCGAGATCGGACGGACCTCTGCTTGTTTACGTTCCACTCAAAGTTTTCTCACGTGCGCTTATTCGCTCGCTCAATTCTTTTTACTTGATTAATTCAACCTGGTCTTGTAATTACGTTCCACTCAAAGTTCCCCCACGTGCGCTTATTCGCTTGACTCAATTCAATGTGGTAAAACTTCGAGTAGAGCACAATCACCCAGAAACTTCTTTTTTACTTGATTAATTCAACCTGGTCTTGTAATTACGCTCCACTCAAAGTTCCCCCACGTGCGCTTATTCGCTTGACTCAATTCAATGTGGTAAAACTTCGAGTAGAGCACAATCACCCAGAAACTTATTTTTTACTTGATTAATTCAACCTGGTCTTGTAATTACGCTCCACTCAAAGTTCCCCCACGTGCGCTTATTCGCTTGACTCAATTCAATGTGGTAAAACTTCGAGTAGAGCACAATCACCCAGAAACTTCTTAATCCTGTTTTAAACTTTCTCTAAGGTTTACATAAATTTCGAGTAGAACGTAATCATCTCAGCAGCTGTGATTTCTCTGAATCACCAGTGGATCCCCTGTCCACTAACGAGCTAAGTGAGGCAGAAACTGGTCTGCTCTGTCAGATCAATTTCTCCCCATAAAATTTGTGATTAACTGACTCACCTCTCGTCTCGTACCAAAAAGCAAAACTCAGCCAACATGGTTCACGTTCACTCACAATTATCAAATTACACTCAACTTCAATAAAACAATTTTGCCGTTTCTTACCCAGAGATGCTTTTCTGTTTTTCCCGCAATCGTCGCGGATTTTTTTTTTTTAATCCTGGTGGGAGTTTTTCTTTCACTGGTCCTGAGTGTGGGGTATTTGCCTCTCTCTCTCGTAATCTGTTGAGTTTCTATCTCAAACCGTCGAGGTATAAGACGGCTGCCTAGTGCTGCCGAGGTTGTGCACTTTCCCGTCAAATCCGTTCTCAGGACCAGGAGAAGAAGCGTCCGCACAGGATCCCTCTTCTTGACACCAGCTGTAATAGCAATTTTTTATCTCACTGGGAAAAACAGCATCACAGGGTTAAGGAACACTCAAAAGGCAAAATTGTAATATTGAAGAAAAGGCTTTATTCTTTGAGGAATCTTTTCGCAACCGCAGCCACCCAGATGTGAAACAGAAAGCCTACTGACATAATAAAACTGAGACATTTTATACAGGTTTCTGACATTCTTGACTCCTCCTTTCCCTAGTCTCTGTAAATTTCCTTAAAGACATCTAGTATGGACTGGTTCTACCCCCCCCCCCCCCCCCCTGGGCAGGTTATGCTGTTCTTTGTCCCTGAGAAGCCAAAAGGCCTTTATTTACAATCTTTATCCCTGAGAAGCCAAAAGGCCTTCATTTACAATCTAGATGACCTCCTGCTGTTCTTTATCCCCTAAGGGGATGGCATGGGACCCCTTGTTTATTGTTAAACGACCCCTGTATTCTCCTGGCTGGATCCTTTCTTGTGCTCAGGTGTAAGTTTTTATCACCCTGTCTTCCTGTCCCTTCTTCAGCTGTTAGAAAACCCTCACAGAAATATATATGGTCAGATGCTTTTACACACACTCAATTGAAATCAACAAGTTTAAATGAATGGACACAAGAACAATGAATTTTTCATTAACACTATCTTAGCAGAATTCTTCTTAGCTATTTCATAGCTCTCTCGCAACCGTTCTTTCAAATCTTTAACGTACTGAGAGTGAGATTTAGCTGGAGATTCTGCTGGCAATGGGAACGGTGACACCTCTTGATTCTGGATGGGGATGTGGATGGGGATGTGGATGGGGATGGGGATGGGGATGGGGATGGAAACACCTTTGGAATCTGGACAGGGACACCTCTGGACGGGGACGAAGACACCTCTGACGGAGACATCTCTGGACGGGGACGGAGACTGGAGTCATGAATGGAGAATGAACATAGACCAAAATCTGGTTAAATTAATTTATTCCTTCAATCAATCATTACACAATGGACAACAAAATACAACTATCAATATGAAATATGATCATTTTCAAACTCAAATGCAGGATACTGGAAAAAAGCAACCAAAGGAAACTTATGGGTAGAAATATCTATATATAAAAAAAAAAAAATAATAATAATAATAATAAAAAAAAATTAAATACTTCTTACTTCACATATAGCCCATTCCTTCCTGACAATGCCACAGGTTCTCATCAGCATTGCATTGAATGTTTTCCCTTGCAATGCACCAAAGGAAATACCTCCGTTCTGTATTGTATGGGCTGATAGTTGGTATGTGGCAAAGGACACCAACATTAGAGATGGCAGCACACATGGTGATATTGGCACCCCTCTGACCTGGCACTGGAACAGTGGCCCTCTGCCCAATGATGTTCCTCCCGCTTTTCCTCACTTACAGAGGTTGAAGCCAGCTTCATCCACTTACAGTAAATTAATTTGTGATGTGCCCCTTCAGGCTCAAGCTCCATTTATTCTCTAAGAAAAAAAGCAAATTCATTAAGCAAATTATTCCAGTCGCATGTAACTGTATAGTAAAACAAGGTATTACAATAACAAATCTGTACCTGCACATACTGGAATCTTACCTCCTTTACGATGTCAGAGTTTCTTTGGAATGGAACTCTGTAAAGCTGCTTCATTCTGACATGATTTCGTTAAAGGACTCTATCAATAGTTGACAAACTCTCACGGTTTAAATTTCTTAATGCTCCCTGATCTGCAATTACTGCTGCCTGGATTTCACTCAGTCTGATATCATTGTTTGCCACAACCATATCTACAATGGCAGACTCCTCTTCAACACTAAAGATCTTTCCTCTGCCACCAGTGTGTGGTAATGTGTGGATTCTATAAAGTAAAAGCAAAAAGCATGTTAAAATTGACATTATGACAGTCACATAAATAGGATTGATGAAACATCTGCATTACTGTAGACAGTTTGTTCTGCTAACAGGGCAACAGTAAAGCTGAAATACACAGTGGTAGACAGTAACACTGTGACTTACCTGTTCTCATTCCGAAAAAGCCTGATAATAGATGCCACAGTTCTCCGATTCAGAATGAGACCCTTTGTCCAGCCTCTCTAAAGGACAAGCCATGATTGATGACATGGTCAATAATTGTTGCTCAAATTTCATTTGAAACTTCACCACGCATGCAAACTCCTCTTCCTCGGGCCCCTCTGCCATGGCCTCTTGCTCTCCTTCCATGCCTTTGGCGTCTTTGATCCATGCTTGCAAATAGCAACACAGAGATGGCATCTTTTATGGATGGATGAGGACTGATTGCTGATTGAAGAGTTGTGCAAATGAGTTTCACACAGGTGCATTAGAGATGTGAATAGATTTTTCCTTTTGTTCAACACAGTGAATCCAATAGAGTTTGTGGTCTTATAATGAGATCTGTGGTAACTGTTTTGACATAGGGTGTGAAAAATGTGTGATACAAATTAGAGAGAAGACTTCTGCTGTGCTAAGAATGTGATGATGAAGATCAAATGGATCCTAGTTTCATTTAGCAGTCTTGCTCATGAGAGGAGATTTTCCAGTGTGGAAAATGTGAAGCCTGAGATCAGATTTTGTTGTTCATCTTAAATGATGGATGTTCTGTCCATGATAAAGCAATGAAGCGCAGTTGACATGTCAAGTCAAGTGAAGTCAAGTCACCTTCATTTATTTAGAGCTTTTAACAATGTATTGTTTCAAAGCAGTTTTACAGTGATAATAGGAAATTAAAGTAACAGAGATTATTTTGGCTTTACAGAAGCTCTAGAATAAAGTTATTGTCCAGCTAAAGTTAGTTTTGATTGATTCACTTCCATTGCAAAGATCAATAGTTATTATCTTAGGGGCGCTACACAACAGTGTTTTAACCGAAAACCGAAACCTTTTAATGTGTTCTGGCTGTTTCATTAGCACGACAACAGCGCCTGGTGGCTCGAGAATGCAAACTTTGAAATAGGTTCCAAGGTGCAAGTTTTGAACAATTTTGAAAACGTTATCATCTCTGTGCAAACCTCAAAAACATGAATCTGTGAAAACGGTGACAGCTTGCACATGCATATTACGTGCTCAGGCTATAGGTATGCACATTTAAATATATATGTGCGCAGGTGCGTAGTCTTTCTTTACCAACTGACCTCACCAAATTACCTGTTTGGCCCTCACAGTACAGTATCTCTAGTTGCTTCTGTGTATCCATGTGAACTGGAATCATTTTGATAACGTTTTATCTGTACAGAGGTAAAGGGAAGGGAAGGAGGCCTTCACAAGGAAGAGACTAGTTGACACTTCAGGGCTGCGTTGTCGTCGTGTTCAGGCGCAGGTCCTTCAGCAGATCTGGATACGGCCTGGATCTGGCGGACTGCGGTAAACCTCGGGATAAACAGAGAGACTAATATTAGCGTAGACGCCATTCTTCTTATGATGTAACGAGTACATCAGGTGTTATCTACCACCAGCAGTCGATTTTGATATTCTAGGTATTATCCACTGGCCAGAATTTTGAGATCGCAATAGACGTGAAGGACTATATTGCGTTAAGAGCTTGCTCAAGTACTGCAGAGCTAAACCATTTAGTGCTTTGTAAGTAATCAGCAATATTTAAAATGTATACGATGTTTAATAGGGAGCCAATGCAGTGTTGACAGAACGGGACTAATAGTCATACTTCCTGGTTCTGCTAAGAACTCTAGCTGCTGCATTTTGGACCAGCTGTAGTTTGTTTATTATGCATGCAGGGCAACCACCCATTAGAGCATTACAATAATCTAGCCTTGATGTCATGAGCGCATGAACTAACTGTTCACCATTTGTCATTGAGAGCATATGTCATAATTTTGATATATTTTTAAGATGGAAGAATGCGGTTTTACAGATTCTAGAAACGTGATTTTGAAATGAAAGATTGGTATCAAAGAGCACACCCAGGTTCCTAACCGACGACGAAGACTAGACAGTTAAATGTTAGACAGTATTCTAGGTTATTATTGCAGAGGTTTTTGGTCCAATAATTAGAATCTCTGTTTTTTCAGAATTAAGTAGTAGGAAATTACTAGTCATCCAGTTTTTTATATCAGCTATGCATTCTGTTAATTTTGTAAATTGGTAAGTTTCGTCAGGGCACTAAGAAATATACAGCTGAGTATCATCAGCATAACAGTGAAAACTATCCTCTTAGTTGCCAAACATCTCTGGTTGATGTGGTCCAGTGTGAAGGTCAGCTACTGTATCTAGTGTTTTTCTGCTATGACTGGGTGACGTTGGTATTTCCTTCGTTGATGAATGAAACTAAATGATTCAAACTAAATCCTATACTAATTCAACATGTGGTTTGAATAAAATAAGAAAAATAAGGATTGCAAAGTTTTCAAGGACCATACTTATAATTAATCCCAAGACACTTTATAACATCTTCAAAAAATGTCCCAACTGAAAAAAAAATGTTATAAGACATTCAGCTCTTCACACGCAGATACACAGCTCAAGATTTGTTGATCTGACTGTTTGCTTTTTTTTTCTAAGCTCCATCTTTGATTGTCTGATTGAGTAGACTGTAAATGAATGTAGCCATTTTACCATATATTTTTTATTCTTATGTAATTTTTATTTATTTATTGCAGAATATCATTGTTTTGTGTGATTTGAAGCAATATCCATTACTTGATGGATAACATGTCTTATCCTGTGATACTGACTCTTATGGTGCCCAAATTATCTAAGTCATATAGGCATATCTATTTCACTTGTTTTCTTTTCCTTTATCTGCTTATCTTGTCAATTAATATTCGTCTTGTTATAGTCATTATCAAGACAAAAGCACTTCATGAACCAATGTACATATTCTTGTCTCATTTGTGTGTAAATGGGGTTTATGGAGCCTCAGGATTCTACCCTAAAATTCTGTCTGATTTAATATTGGATTCATATGTGATCTCCTCTCACATGTGTGCTCTGCAGTGCTTTGTTATTTACAGCTCTTTACTGTGTGAGTTTACAATATTAACAGTGATGTCTTATGATAGATATGTAGCCATATGCAAACCTTTAGACTATCATTCCAAGTTAACTAAATTCACCTGTATGAAATTAATTCTGTTTTCATGGATTGTTCCCAACTTCTCTGTGATTCCAGCAATGCTGTTATCAAATCTGAGACCATTTTGTAATTATTACATTGATAAATTATATTGTGACAATTGGTCAATTGTAAAACTTTCTTGTACATCATCTTTTGTGAATAATGTCTATGGATATATTGTTGCAATTATATTTCTTAGCAGTGCAGTTTTCATCATAGTGTCCTATATTAAACTGATCTCTGCATGTAAAGCATCTTTAGAAAACAGAAGGAAATTCTGGCAAACGTGTCTGCCACACATATTATCGCTGATAAATTTCACTTTTGCTTTGGTTTTTGACGTTATGTATAGCAGGTATGGCTCAAATGACATTCCCGAGAGTCTGCGTAATTTTTTGGCTTTAGAATTAGTTATAGTTCCACCTGTTTTTAATCCCCTAATCTATGGGTTAAATATTAGAGCAGTGCGCAGAGTTTTTGTCTCATGTATTTCAGCAAGAGTGAATGTTTTAGAAGCTAAAAAAGGCTTAAATCCGTGACAATTACTTGATGTACTTGCAAACAGACATGCAAAATAGTATATTTTTAAAAGTAAATGAATTACAACAAAAAGTAAGAAAAATAAGGATGTGCTGTCAACATTATTTTTATGTACATCATTGAATATTTTCATAAAACATTCAAAAGAAAATGAGGCCTTTTTTTTCTTTTTTTTAAATTTTTTTTTTTATGCTTTCACTGCTCCCATATCCACTTATAACATTTATTGTATAACATTTTACATCCTTTGTTGATTTATTTGCTGATGTTTGTCTAAATTACCAAAAATATATTAGAAAAGTCCTGAGAATTTCCTGAGATGTGTATAATGTGTTTACATTTTACGGTAAAACCGATAGTCCACTTTAGACATTCTACTAACGATAAGTAACTTTGCAGCTACATGTCAACTTACTGTCATCAGAGTATTAATAGACTGTCTGCTTAATATCTGCTAACACTTTATTTTGTTGGTCCCCCAACAGACATTCTACTGACTATAAGTAACTAGGCAACTACAAGTCAACTTGTTCTACTAACCCGAACCCTAACACCTAACCATAACCTTACAGTCTACTAATACTCTAATGATAGTTGAAAAGTTACTTATAGTTAGTAGAATGTCTAAAGTGGACTATCAAAATAAAGTGGAACCCATTTTACTTATATTTTACTTTAAATATTTTACTTTTTAATAATTTTTCTTCAAATTATACTGCTATTTTACATGTACACCAATAATGTGATTATTGCCAATAATCAGACTTAATAGAATCTTAATAGAATCTCACGTAAAACCTTCATTCTGAACCTCCATTATTCTGATGATAAAATAAATGATTAAACCATTGGTTTAGTTGTGTATTTTTATTTTACATTTTTGTTTTAAAAAATATGCCGCCTTCAAGCCCTACAGTGTACATGAACCTCTTCACCGGTTCCCTGGTATTTGGCCTTCCTATGAAGGTAATATGATGCCATAAAGAATCACATGCGCAGGGTAAGATTTGTGAAAGTGTACATAAGATTGCAAGCCTAAATAAAATTTGCATGTGCAAGAGAAGATTTGTAAAGGTGTAAATCACCTTTCAAGTGCAAGAAAAAAATATTTGCAGCATTTTACTGTTACTCGTAAGTGTAATGGATGTATTGTGAAACTGCAGCTTCATGCTTACGCAAAATAAATATCATCTGTATTCTTCTGACTTCCATTTTTCCACGCTTACACAGCAATTTGCAACCGAAAACAACAGAGCCAGGAACTGCGAAACAGATTGATCGCTTAAAATCAACATTTGTGTAAAAAAATAAACTGTTACAAATGTCTAAATGAATTGTTGTGAACATGCAAAAATGTTCACGTAATAACCCGATTTGTTGCGTCTTTCTTTTAGTTGCGCTTACAATTTTGGTACGATTCTCTCACTCATTGGACCCTATTATACACCCGGCTCAATGCAGCGCAAAGCAAGTGTTTTTTGCTAGTTTCAGCCCGACGTGGCTATCATTTTCACGTCCTGCGCCACATTGTTTAAATAGCAAATGCATTTGCGCCCATTTGTGCGCCCTGGGCTTGCTGTTCTGAAAAAGAGGTCTCTTCAAGCGCATTGTTGCTGTGTTGCTATTTTGAGGCAACTGAAATAGACTGCACCATTGACCAACAAAAACCTGGTCTAAAGTCAATAACGCAATATTGTTTTTGTTATTTAAAGTGAGCGTTAGTAATGTGCGCCTATTGGCGGGTCCACAGCGTGCTTACACTCTGCTTATAGCACACACATGGGCGCGCAGCAGCACACAAACATGCCAAATAAAAATAAAAGGTTTCTAATGTAAAACATTAATATTGTATACATAAAGGTATGGCTTGTCCCGTAGATGGTCTGCTTAACCTTGCACATGAGCAGATCAGTCTTTCCGTTTGCAAAATGCACCATGTAAATAGCGAATCCGCCATGGTGCGAGCGCAACTGGCTTTTAAAGGGAATGGGAAATTACACTCTGATTGGTTTATTGCACGTTATGCCCAAAACACACCTATTACTCATTAAGAGAATAGAGACAACACTTTTAAACCAGGCGGTGGGCGCGCCGACCATTTTTCCTGTCGTTAAACTATAGCAAAAGTGGATTCTTGCCGTGTACTTTAGACCATGTGCTTAGATCCTTAAAATAGGGCCCATTGAGTTTTGCTAGTGGGAGGAGGAGGAGGAGGAGGGCGGGTCCACCTTCTTCATGTAGCCAATCAATTGATCTTCTCGCTGACTCTCAATTTACTCTTATCTGATTGGTTCAATAAACACGCCAGTCGCCAGAACACATCTTTATCTTCTTTTGGCTCAGCATCGTTCTTGTTGCCGAAATGGTACTTTTAATGCACACATAGCCTACATGTGATTTTTCTTACGTACGTGGAACCTAATTACCTGGGGCGTATCCAATCGACACTCAAGCGTCTACTGTCAACACTTAATAAATAAATGTACCTAGGTTATCTCCAGTTCTATTTTTTATTTTTACACTAAGTAATTTTCTATGTATTAAAACCAAGTATAAATTTCATCAAGTTAGTATTTTTACATTTATTCCAAAATATTAGCCAAAGGCACTAACAATTTAAACAATATATATTATTTGTGAACTAATGTTCAGTTTTTCTTTTTAATAAAAAAAAAAGACCCTCCTCCCATTTTTCATTAACGCCATAATTATCTTAATTCAGGCTGATCTGTGAACACGAACGGAAACAAGAGGCGGGATTTATTGCATGAACCAATCATGTCTGATCATAACCAATCATAGCCCGATGGAGCCACTGCCTCCTCTCACGTGACTGTCCCCCATTCATTCTCAATTACCCCCCACTAAACCCACTGCATGCCTTGGGGTTTAAGTCAATGGGACCAGAGGAGGCACAAGAGACGTGGCGTCCCGCTGTAACTTCACCTGTGGGTGTCGCTGTTGTAGAGTGTTACTGTAAGGGTTCGTCCATAACATTTTCAGGAGACATTCATGGAGTCAACAATGTGTCATTTTATTGACGGCAACACTTAAGTACAGACCACACATTGTGCAGAAGAGAGAGAAAAACAAAACAAAAAAACACTGACTAATTCTGGTCTAGTTCTGGGTCTCAGATGTTTCTCAGGGATCCCTCACCAGAACTAACCCAGCCACATGAAATTAAGTCCTTTTAACAAACCAGACCAAACCATTTTTATAATTACAGGGGTCCCACAAAAATTCTCATTCCATTACATCAAACTTAAAGGGGGAAATACTGTATATACACAAATCTCAAATAAACATAAAAATCACATTTACCATAAAGCAATAATGAGAATAGACTTAAACACACACACATACACACACACACATACACAAAAAAATCCTTTAAACACATTCAAATTAACACACGACCCCAACACAAATTGTCCCAAAAACTACATTTCCCATAATTCCCAACCGAATATATAAAGGACACCAGGAAAGGCCGCGGCCTTTTAATTCCAAGCCTTTGTTCCATGCTGCAGTCATGGATCCCGGCGGATCCACGGGTAAGATGTACACATTCAAATAAACTTAAAGGGGTGGTATAATGCCCTTTTCATAAGATGTAAAATAAGTCTCTAAAGTTTTAGCTCAAAATACACCACAGTTATTTTTATATAGCATGTTAAAATTGTCACTTTTTAAGGGTGAGCAAAAATGCACCGTTTTTGTGTCTGTCCCTTTAAATGCAAATACACATTGGCATGCGATAATTGCACCAGCTGCCGTGCATCGCGGCGCGAGTATATAACGAGCAGCAGGTGCGTTCGCATCCTTGTTTTTCCGCTGAGGAGCCGGACCTGTGACTCAGCCGTACAGCAACTGTGGCGAGGGGACTCACTTCTCCGTTCCCTCTTCGGGAAACGAGGGTTACAATACGTAACCGAGACGTTCCCCTTCGTCAGCTCACTATGACGTGAGTCAGAAGTGATTCTGACGAATGGGGATATCTACCAGCCCTTCCAGCGCTCCACTGCCTCCTGGTCTGACCGCAGTGTTGGGCAGAAAGTAGGAGCTCTAAGCAGAGAAGGTCGGTCACTGCTGTTCCGAAAGACCCACTCAGTGTGACTTATTGGATAACGCTGGGAAAGCGTGCCCTTGGGGAAGGGAACGCTGCAGAAGCCACATCCTACCCCGGAGGGAGGCACTGTGACGGTTTCATATATGGACTAGCCAAGCTGGGTAGTACAACACATGGCAGTCTTTGGTGTGGTTCCAGCCTAGTTATGGGGGGGAAAGAACACCAGCAGAGACGGCAGAGCCCGGGAAAGATACGGGCTTGTCTGCAAAGGAGCTGATCGTGGAGGAAAACATATATCACCACATGGGGTGTCCTACATATGGACACCCAGCCTAACACAGGTTGCACAATGCATACGAGTGTAGGCCTGGCATCAGACACTGGCAACGTCTGACTGCCGCAAGGGTGACGGAGGAACTCGCAGGGTTAGCTATTTCTGGGGAACACTACTGGAGCAATAGACACACGTATCCGGCCCATGGGGGCGGGAGTGGCGTTGCAAGCTGACACTAAGAACGGGTCCCTCGTGCTACTGGCCACTGGGGGCGAGAATACGGGAAGATACCGGCTCTACACGGAGGCTATAGAATCTAACGAACGTGTTAGGTGTCGCCCAGTCCGTAGCTCTACATATATCCTACATATATCTGTCAGCGAGGCGCATTGAGCCAGGGCCCAGGAGGAAGCAACACTTCTAGTTGAGTGTGCTTGCAACCCGAACGGGCAAGGCACGCCTTGGGCTTCGTAAGCCAAGGCAATGGCATCCACTATCCAGTGGGCCATCCTCTGCTTGGAGAAAGCCTTTCCCTTCTGCTGGCCTCCGTAACAGATGAAGAGCTGATCTGAGGTCCTGAAGCTTTGCGTTCTGTCCACGTATAACCGCAAAGAGCGGACGGGACAGAGAAAATCTAGGGCTGGGTCTGCCTCCTCCGAAGGCAGAGCTTGCAGGTTCACTACCTGATCCCTGAAGGGGGTGGTAGGAACCTTGGGAAAATATCCAAGCCGGGGTCTCAGGATAACGTGAGAGTTCTACTCACAATTCGTTGACCGAAAATGCTTGCAGGTCCCCTACCCTCTTGATGGAAGCCAGGGCAGTCAGGAGCACTGTCTTTAGTGACCAGATCTTTAACTCAGCTGACTGCAGTGGTTCAAAGGGAGGTCTCTGCAGTGCTCTGAGCACCAGAGACAGGTCCCAAGAGGGTATAGAGGCGGATTCAGTCTCCTCGCTCCCCTCAGGAACCTGACGATCAGGCCATGCTTTTCCAACGACTTACCTTCAGCTGCATCGTGACGTGCGGCAATAGCGGCAACATACACTTTGAGGGTGGAGGGAGACAGCCTTCGCTCCAACCCATCTTGCAGGAAAGAAAGCATGACTCTGATCGGACATCTTCGGGGGTCTTCCCCGTGGGAAAAACACCATTCAACGAAAAGGTTCTACTTCAAAGCATAGAGGCGCCTCGTTGAGGGGTCTCTTGCAGAAGTGATGGTGTCTACCACCGCTTGAGGTAGATCACCTAGAACCTCTGCGTCCCATCCAGGGACCAGACATGGAGTTTCCAGAGGTCTGGACGCGGGTGCCATAGAGTGCCCCGTCTCTGAGAAAGCAGGTCCTTCCTCAGAGAAATGGGCCAAGGAGGTGCTGTCGCGAGGAGCATGAGTTCTGGAAACCAGGTACGGTTGGGCCAATACGGCGCAACTAACAAGACCTACTCCTCATCCTCCCTGACTTTGCACAAAGTCGGTGCGAGAAGGCTCACTGGTGGAAACGCTATGCGCCAGTGCATCCGTGCTTAGGGTCCCCTCGGTCAGGGAATAAAACAACAGCGAATGGGTCAAGTCCGGAGAGGCAAACAAATCTATCTGAGCGGCTCCGAAGAAGTCCCATATCAGCAGGACCACCTGGGGATAGAGACGCCACTCTCCCGGAAGCGTAGGCTGTTGTGAGAGCTTGTCGGCTGTACGATTGGGCACGGCAGGGATGTGAATGGCATGAAGCGACCTCAGATGCTTCTGACTCCATAGGAGGAGATGGCTGGCGAGTTGCGACATGCGACTGGAGCGCAGACCACCTTGACGGTTGATGTACGCAACGGTCGCAGTACTGTCCGTACGGACCAGTACGTGCATGCCGTGTAGCAGCCCTTTGGGGAGGCCCAGCACAAGGCCACAAGGTGAGCAACTCGAGGCAATTGATGTGCCAATGCAGTTGAGGCCCCGGCCACAGACCTGAAACTGCATGCCGGTTGTACGTGGCCACCATCTGGTGGGCCATGTGGGCAATGGTAGACTATCCCCAAATTTATTTTTATTTTTTAATTGGCAAATCTTATTATATTCCAATTATCTAATTGTTCTTATGAAATTATATGTTCACTCAAGACACTCAAGTCAAGTCAAGATCCATTATCTAAAAGCTAATTTATGTTTAAATATCGCAACACCAATCACATAACAACGTCAGATTGAGCATTTGTTCGATTAGATGAAGTAACATTTCTGAAAAGAAAAGCAGATGTGGGAGACAGACCTGTGCAAGGAAAATCTTCAAAGTGTGTGGTGAGAAAATACGACACTGAATACATTAAATTTGGTTTTATGAGGGCAGGTACTGAGACTAAAGGGGGTCGGACACGTACGAGAAGCGGAGCGCCACGTCGCGTCTAGGACAACTCGAGGTATCGCACACCGGACGCGCACTTTCTCAGTTTATGGCCAGCAATATTGTTATGTTTAAGGACATTACAAAATTAAGATATTGTCTGTACTACGTTATGATTGCAATTAAATTTACAATTACAATTAAATACAATCGTTGCTGAGTCTGTAGCCTGACCACTTTACCTCAGGATGTATGTCACAGGCCGGGGCGAGCGCCAGCGGGCCGCCCACCCCTAGCTTGCGTACCGCCCCTGAGGAGCTGACCGTGGACACGAAGGAGGCAGACACAGAATTAAAAATAAGTATGTTCTTTATTAAATATTAAAAACAATCTTAAGAGTCTCTTCGGCATTCTCTTCTTCGGGGCTCAGACAGAGAGAAATATGAACATAATTCACAGCTTCCGCGTTCTCTTCTTCGGCGTTCTCTTCTTCGGCGTTCTCTTCTTCGGGGCTCAGACAGAGAGAGATAGGAACATAACATGAACGTAACTCAGCAGTTTCAGACAGAGAGAGGAATGAACATAATTCACAGCTTCCGCGTTCTCTTCTTTGGCGTTTTCTTTGGGGCTCAGGCAGAGAGAGATATGAACATAACATGAACGTAACTCAGCAGTTTCAGACAGAGAGAGGAATGAACATAATTCACAGCTTCCGCGTTCTCTTCTTCAGCGTTCTCTTCTTCGGGGCTCAGACAGAGAGAGATATGAACACAACATGAACGTAACTCAGCAGCTTCAGCATTCTCCTTCAACAGGACTCAGGCGGGGAGAGGAATGAACAGCTGTGACTGCAAGTGAACAGCAGAAACACAATTCCCACACTCGTATATTCACCAACACACTGCAAGGTTTCACTCGTGCTCATTTCCACAATTAAACTGCAATTCAACAGACTCACGGTGTACCCAAGGCTTACACCCGCAATCCAGCCGAAGTCATCTCTCTCTCTCTCTTCCCTGCGGCCTCCCTCCGCCACTTCCGCCGCTTCCGCTTCCGCCTCCGCCACCGCCTCCGTCTCTCTCTCTCTCTCTCTCTCTCTCTCTCTCTCTCTCTCTCCCGGCCCCATATCTCACCGGAAGTGCTCCCCGTACACAACTTCCGCCAATAAGGTTCCGCTTTTAGTCACCCCGTGACATGTACATTAACTGAATTAATTGAGAATCTCACCTGAAAATGCGATAATTTTCATCCATGCAGCTGATTTCTGTAAATGAATATAAAACTAAATTTATCTTGCAGCACAGGGTGAACTCAGTATATACATTAACGACGCTTTAAGACAAATATAATGTAGTAAATTTAATATAAAACTATGTAAATGGCGCTCTGTGGTGCGACAGGATTTTGAATAGAGTCCTGAACGTAGTCTGCGCTGCAGACAGTGTGTGTACTAAAATAATGTGTTCGAATTTTAAAGACATGGCGCTGTGCTTCTCGTCCAGTGTGCGACCCCCTTAAGCCAAAGGCGCAGTGCGTTAGGAGAAATGTTGTCAAATGAGGCGCTAAAACCATCAAAGCTGCAGAGACATTTGAACTTAACACCTGGGCTGTGTTGGGAAGCCAAAAGAATATTGTTTTAAACAATCATGTTAATATTGCTAATTGTATAAATGATAAATTACACTTACAGTATGTGAATTGGGGTGAATGAACTTTGTTGAACATTTCTGCTAATGAATAGAGAGAATCCTCTCTTGTGTGTCTGACCTGTTGTTGAAGATATGTTAGCCTGTTAGTGTTACAGGGACGGTTACTGAGTAAACCTGCCAAGTCTTTTTCATACAAGGACAGTTTTCATCTATAGCTGACTTGACCTAGTCTGCTACAGTGGCATAACAGATTAACAGCAGAGCCTATCATTGTACTTTTTGAATTTTCTGTTATTCTGTGTTCATACTATCATATGTGGAAAGGTGGTCCTCGGAATGTTTTTAAACACTCATTGGTGGAACATGAGTTGCAAAAGGTTGAAAATCCTGTTCTAAGGGAACACCTGCCCGTAGAAACAAAGGGTCCGACCACAGGCTGAAGGTTTGGAGGCAGTGCGGGGTGACGTGCACCCGGTATGTGCCCCAGAAGCCTCTGAAAAAGTTTCAGTGGGACCTACCCCTTCGTACTAAATATATGCTTCCTCTCATGCTGATAGGGTAGAAATGGTAATTGTTTGATGTTGATTGGATTGATTATTTGAACGTGCTCCTCCCAAACTTTTTTATGAAACATCATGTGTAGATTCCGCCATCGCGTCTGTTATAGAAGATATCGACTGCACATTCATTTTAAAAGAGGAATAGAGAACCGCGATCAAGGCATTTGTCGATCGGAAAGATGATTGAAGAACATACGTCACTTACTCCGTTGCTCTGATTGGTTGTAGGTCTATCCAATTGAGTGCAGAGGCATTTTCTTTCCTGGGCTGCGTTCAGCCCCGACAAAACGTTGCACAACGTTTTTTAAACAGAAACGGTGATGCGTTGAACACACTGTTCTGATGACGCAAGAGTTGCAACTATGGCAGCTGAGAAGGCCATTCTTTGTGTTCTTTGTGAAGAATTTTCGGAGCCTGATGAAGTCGGTATAAATATGTGTTTAATACTACAAAATATGCCCGATGTTACAGTTACTGCACTTGCCGCCCAGAACAAAAGAGAACATCCCAATCGAGTGAAGGGATTTGTGGAAACTGAAATGGAAGCACACATCTTACCTAATTCAGACTAAAACACATCTATTTAGCTTCACATACTGACTTTATTTGTAGTTCATACTGTTTTAATACCCTGTATTTTCTTTATCATTTTTAGGAAAAGCACTTAATTACCATTGTTTATTTCTATACCAAATGTCATACACTTGCAATGAAGCTAAAAATATAAACAACTACATCATTATGTTGATATCCTATATTTTTACAATAAAACTTATGACAAACATTCTAATATCCTCAGTTGTTGCGTATACCGAGCTGCATCGAACACATTTGTTTATTACTTTCCTTGAACCCACTGTGTGAGTTCACTTTAATACCACGTGCTTTATATACATGTTGCTGCTGATTGGACTGCAGTTCTGACACACCCACCAAACAAGAGAAAACGTATCTCAAATTATTGTATTCTCGTATTGCACACCGGTGCACGCCGTTTCCTGGAAACATGACGTTCAACCCGGAAATCGTAGCAAAACGTTGCGCACCGTTTTGAACTTGTACGTGCCCCAGGTTCGGTTGAAACACGCCCCTTAATCACAGCCCAATGGAGCAGTATCAGACTTATATTCTGACTAGAATGTGAGTATGACGAGGTCAGGCTAGTAAAGTTGCTTTGAACAATCTGTATTGTAAAAAGCGCTATATAAATAAATGTGACTTGACTTGACAGTTGATGTAAAATTGTAGACAAACTATTTTTAAAAACACTCCAGTCATTTCTACAGTTTACTTGTACATTTGTTGTGATTTTCATCTAGGTTGAACTATATAGTTAAAAGAAAAAAGGCCTCCAGAGCTTATTGAAATTCCCCCAAGTTTTATTTGGTAGAGCCTCAGAGAACTTAAACTGCGCAAGTTATTTATAAGCAGGTGAGTCCATAGTACTTCCACTTAATAAATGTGAGCGTGCAAGATCACAACTCAAGGCAAGTCAGTGATAATTGTTGACTGGTGTTTACTCTTATTGTGTGTTAAAAGCATGTATGCCGTATCTTTACATTTATATTTTCAAATTAAACAGATACAGTTGTTGTTTTTAATTGCAACATTTTGAGGGTATTTTACATACGGACAAATGTAATCTTAAAAAACTTAAATATATGATGAATAATATGACAAATTTTGCAACCTACACTCTGATGGAACCACAGGACGCTAAATCATACAGGTATATTTATTTCACATGCTTTTTTTCCCTCTATGTTATGATACTGTTTGTGAACATTTGGCTCATTGTGGTCATTGTCTTGGAGAGAGCCCTTCATGAACCAATGTACATATTTCTGTGCAATCTCTGTGTAAATGACCTTTTTGGAACAGCAGCATTTTATCCTAAAATATTGCATGATTTAATAATGAATTCATATATTATTCCATCTTACATGTGTGCGTTCCAGGCCTTTGTTGTTTATACTTATGTTATGTGTGAATATTGTACATTAGCAGTGATGGCATATGACAGACATGTGGCCATATGTCGACCTTTAGACTATCACTCAAAGATGAACAAATATTCTTGCAACATATTACTTGGCTTATGTTGGATCATACCATCTCTTACTATGTTCATTGCAGTTTTCTTGTCAAATAGGTTGGTAATATGTAAAAATCATATTGACAAACTGTATTGTGACAACTGGTCAATTGTAAAACTCTCATGTGGATCAACCTTTATCAATAACCTTTATGGATTTATTTTTATTTCATTGTATTTTGGCCTTGTGATTGTAATTATGGTGTCCTATATTAAACTTATCATTGCATGTAAAGCATCATTGGAATGCAGAAGGAAGTTTTGGCAAACATGTGTGCCTCATGTACTTTCACTGATAAATCTTACTGTTGCAATACTTTTCGATACCATCTATAACAGATATGGATCTAGTGATTTCCCTGCAAACCTGCGTAATTTTTTGGCTATAGAAATGATTATTGTGCCACCTCTTTTCAATCCTATAATCTATGGCTTAAAACTGACAGAAGTTCGCAAAAGAATCCTAAAATTATGCATGAATTGTACTAAAAAATGACAGTATGAAGTATGTTGGGTCAAGAAAAAATAAAAGTAAAATGAGTGATGCTTTTATCTTTTCATTATGCTGCAAATCCTATTAATATTTTAGTAAGTGCTAATGTACACTGAGTGTTGACATTCACAAAATACATCTTGACAAGGGGCCCTATCATGCACCCGGGCGCAATGCAGCGCACACCAGCACACCAGCAGATCTGTTCCCTCTCTGGAGAAGCGTTCAGTCTTTCCGCTTGCAAATTCCGCCATGGTGCGACCGCAACTGGCTTTTAAAGGGAATGAGAGATGGGACTCTGATTGGTTTATTGCACGTTATGCCCAAAATACACCCAATACTCATTAAGAGAATAGAGACCAACCATTTTTCCCGTCATTAAACATGCCCTAACTGCACTTGCACCATGCGCTTTATACCATGCGCTTAGATCGTTAAAATAGGGCCCAATGTATTCATCAGGACTTTTAGTATCCTGAAGGGGTTTACTTTGTAATGACTGTCTGGCTGTATATTTTTCCCTAACGTATTACACAACTACTTATCAAATACACACACACAAAAATTCATGGATTTGAAATAGGAGGAGGAGAGTAAAGATGGAACACTCCTAAAGCTTAGTTCAATATCAATTCACTGATAATTTGTTGTTTTGTTGTTAGTGAAAATCAATATTGACCTTGTATTTGAAAAAGGATGCTTATATAAGAAGTCAGTTCATTCACATTCGGAGATAGACTATTTTTGACTGTCAAAATGCCGGCGGACACAGCTACAGTGAGTTGTTCAAAATCTTTATTTTTAGTAAACTCTGTGTACACAAACAATGTTCTCAATGCTTGAGGTCATGTGTAGAGCCCCTGGTGATACTTCGAGCAAAGTTTCATGTTGTGTCGAGGCTTCTTAGTGTTTTAAAAATAGCGATTTTTGATGCTATCATAGTAGTGTCCCAAGCACTCCCATTCAAAAGGCAATTTGACCGAAAAACGAAAATACGGTAAAACTTAAAAGTGGCGTTTCTATTCTAATTATGCTTTTAAATGAAAGTTTGCCTAAGGTAGATAAACAAAAAGACCCTAGGTTGCATTTTGGCGACAGTTATCCTTTAACTCCCCCTCACTCCCAAAAGGCTCACATACGGCTTCAAAAGATTAACATGGCAGAGCATGGTTTTTGCCCTACGAGCTGGAGTGGAAATTATATCGGTTTGATCAGAAAGCTTCTTTAATACAGAAATCTGTCCAGAATATTTTGCTTGCCTCGGAAAAGTAATTCGAGGCAAAAGAGCTAAAGCCTGGTCACCTGGTTGCCCAAAGCACAACTGTAGCTACTATATGTCAGCAACTGCCCAGTAGGCTATCAGCACCATTTGACTGGTATCCGTTTTGTAAATATTAGAACCTCATTTTGTAAGAAAAATGGGGGAAACAGAATGTGACGGCAAACAATCCAGCTGTCAAAATCTGATCCCCCACCCCTATGATGTGAGATGTTGATGTAGTGGCTTAAAGAATGCCGAATCTATTCTGTGTGTGGATGAAGCACTAAAGATTCTACGCTCAAAAGACAACAAAAGAAACAGCTCAAGTGTGATTGAGGTAGTGATAATAGCTTCTTGACGGGACGCTGTCACCTATCTTCAGGGAAGTATTGTATTGTATTGTGTTTTCTCGTGTCGGTTTCTCAGTGTCCGTGGAGGCGTGAAGAGAAGCACACAACAAAGAGAGTCTGTTCAGGAACTTTACTTATTAAGACAAAGCTTTACATCAACAGGGATTTTATGCTCTTGCCCAGCGCTGATGGGTTTATATACAACCATCCGCACCAGAGCATATTGAGCATTTTACTGATGCCCCTTTTCTTTTTTTAAGCTGTGAACGGTTAACTTTTTGTTGTCTTCTATTTTCTTCTTTTTGTCCATATAACGACTTGGGGCTCGAACAAGTCACATGTGTCTTTTCTTCTCCACCTGTTTTTGTCTGACCCTGCTGACCCAATGAGTATTTCACTTTCCAATGGTCATGCCTTGACTGCAATTTCTAGTATTGCATTAGCATTGCATCCTTCTCATGGGGATTTAATAATTTTTTACTTTTAAGTCTGAGTTAAATCTCTTTTTTGGCTTATTTTATATGTAAAGAAAAACGTGCCTAATAATTATGCACACATGAGAGGCGTTTTTCATTTCCAGCCTTCATGAACAATTATATATCACTTAAAAATGATTAAATACAAAATTAATTGTAGTTATTAAGATTAATGTGGTTTGGAATTGGTAAAATGTGCCTGGAAAAAAAATATGATCAGAAAATCAACGTACCTAATAATTCTGCACGCACTGTATAACTGTATCTGCTTGACTTGAAAAAGGTCTGAGCTGCACGTCCTCTTTCTGACTGAACTGCCATACTGGAATTTATATGTTGGGTGGGTCTTACGGTAGAAGGAAGAGCAACAAAAGAGGAAGGAGGCAGATTGTCTATGGCTAGTTGGAGCTTATCAACTTTATCAATGAGTGTTTGCAACTGGTGCTGTGTAACATAACCCGGCTGTGACTGCACTCTACGTGACTGTAAGGCCGGTGGTTCCTCATCAGAGTCCATGTCTTGATCATCCCAGGATACTCGACGTGTCCTCCCCTTCAGATCAAAGTCTCATCCGAGTGTGGCTTTGAAATTGTGTTCATGAGATGATACTAGCCGTTGTGCCTCATACAGTGATACAGTGTCACGGTTCATAACCTCGTATGCCACTTTCTGGTTGCGCAGCCCTTTGAGAAAAGCATCAGCAGCAATTTGCTCCCTGAGCTCAGTTTCAACTCCAGGATAAGCTAAAATGACCAGCCTGTGAACCTCCTCGGCAAACTCTGAAACAGTTTCTTTAGACTGACGCAGTTCTCCAAGTCTCCTCTGTGCTGTGGTGGGAGGCTCTTTCTTTATCCACTCTTTCTTCTGCACTCCATCTATAAATGACAGCTCTGCGCTCGAAAGGAATGATGAAGGAGTCCCAGTCATCTTAACCATCATAAGTGTCAAGTTTAGCTTTAGGTCCATCTGGAGCTCTACCACGAGGGGTTGTGAGCTGATGGGTGGGCGCTGCAGCAGTTAAAGGTGTGTGCATGTTTGGGCCCAAGTTGAAAGAGCCATTATAATGGCTGGGTCCCTGTGCATGGCTTCTAGGTCTCACATCAGGGCCAGGTGTGGAGGAAGTTGGACTAATTGGGCTCCGTACGTGTCTATCAATGACCGCAAGCTCAGCAGCAAAAAGCTGTTCAGCATCTGAAGGCCCTGTAGCATCTCCATCTGTCATAAGGGTTCTATCATGGGCCGCTGCAAGTGTGGTAGACTCGTCATGTTGGTGGGGACCACGTGTTACCTTACTGGCACGAGGCTGCTGCGTGAGGGCAAACAAACTAGCCTCTGTCGCTTCCAATCTTTGGAGCAGAGGGGAAATGGCTTGTTGGACTTGCTTATTTTGTTGTGACAGCACAGCCTGTAGCCATTGTGTTACTGTAAGGGTTCTTCCATAAAATTTTCAGGAAACATTCATGTAGTTAACAAAGTGTCATTTTATTGACGGCAACACTTAAGTACAGACCACACATTGTACAGAAGAAAGAGAAAGGAAAGAAAAAAAACAAGAAAAAAAACACTGACTAATAAATGGGACATCAGCACATTACTGAGTTCTGGGTCTCAGATGTTTCTCAGGGATCCCTCACCAGAACTAACCCAGCCACAGGAAATGAAGCCCTTTTAACAAACCAGACCAAACCATTTTAATAATCACAGGGGTCTCACAAAAATTCTCATTCCATTACATCAAACTTAAAGGGGGAAATACTGTATATACACAAACATCCCATTTACCATAAGCAATAATGAAAATACACTTAAACACACACACACACACACACACACACACACACACACACACACAAAAAGACATCCTTTAAACACAATTGAATTAACACACCACCCCAACACAAATTGTCCCAAAAACTACATTTCCCATAATTCCCAACAGAAGGACACCATAAGGCTGCGCCCTTTTAATTCCAAGCCTTTGTTCCATGCTGCAGTCATGGATCCCGGCGGAACCAGGGGTAAGATGATGTACACATTCAAATAAACGTAAATAAAATGTCAAACCCATATCTTGGTTGTGGTTTCATTTATTCACTAGCGTGCACTCTAGAAATAAATAGTTATTGACTTTGTCGCTCTTTGAGGTTTAATGCGTGCTAAAGAGACAACTACAGTAGCTCCTCCAGTTCCAATGTTTGGGTAAATAATATTTAAAGAAACAAAAATAATTACATAGAAATGTATAAATAAACAGACAGAAAAACATTAATCCCTTAGAGCAAACGAAATGTAAATTTCTCATACAAAAAATTAAGTTAAAAGTAAACTAGAACCATTCAAATGAAATGTTCATTCAATGTGGCCTTAGCCATCACAGTTACTTTATAAAAACTAGTGACGTTTACACTTTTTAATGTCACAATTTCATAATATTTGCATTGTTTTATTTTTGTAATATTAATTTGTTTTATATTTTGGAGGCTCTGTCATGTCATGAATGTCATGAAGTCATCGTTAATAATCAAACATTGAGATGAAAAACAGGGACTGTAGCTGCTTGCGTTGTTAAATGCTAAACATTCTATAGTAGCCTAGATCTTGACAATAATTTTTATGTTCAAAAGGCTACCTGTTTCTCATTAGAAGAACAAAAGTATTTAAGCTGACTTTAATTGGAGTGAATTAGTTGTGTTAACTTAAACATTGAGGGCCCTATCTTGCACCCAGCGCAATTGACTTTGTACACGGACGCATGTATCATTCCTATTTTGCACCCGCGCAAAGCGGACTTTTCCCTCCACAGAAGCACGTCGGTTAACTAAGAAATACACTTGCGCTCCCCGGGGCGGTTCAGCGCAAAGAGGAGGCGTGTTCCGGCGCAAACGTTCCCTCATGCTATTTTACAGGTTTAGAAAACAATTGCGCCACTAACCGAAAAAAAAACAGTTTAAAGTCAGTGGCGCATTGCGCATGTTATTCATATGCTATTTTAAGGGCACATGCTTGGCCTTAATCAATGTAGCGTGTGCACAACGCGCGTACACTTTGATTCTCTCATCTACACACAGACGCAGCAGTTATCATTTTTGCAAATCATACATTATTACAAAAGATAGATAGATAGATAGATAGATAGATAGATAGATAGATAGACAGTTTATTATAAAAGCATACATCTAGCTTACACATTTACCCAAATTATCATACGCCTGTTTAACCGAAATTAATTTGGGTGTGTTTCTCCATCCCCAACGTCCCTGACGGGAACGTCGGTCTCCTCGGCTGTGAACCGCTCCTGGCGTGCGCCTGGCAAATCCGCCGTTATAATAGAAATCCGCTTTAGAACAAGAGCGCCTGCTCTTAAAGGGAATGTGAGATGTCGCTCTGATTGGTTTATTTCACGTTACGCCCAAACCACACCTATGAATAATGAAGCTACTTCAGACCAACCCATTTTAGATTTGCGCCAGGCGCAATAGTCATTTATCCCGCCGGGAAAATAGCAACAGCGCCAAGACCCGCCCACAAAGTTACTTGCACTTTGCGCTTTGACACTTGCGTTTCAGATTGTTAAAATAGGGCCCTGAGTGTGATAGGTTAATTCAACTTCAGTTCATGTTGCGCAATAGCCTGACGTCGTCATACTCACATTCTAGTCAGAATGTGAGTCTGATACTGCTCCATTGGGCTGTGATTATGGGGCGTGTTTCAACCGAACCAGGAAAGAAAATGCCTCTGCACTCAATTGGATAGACCTACAACCAATCAGAGCAACGGAGTAAGTGACTATGTTTTTCATTCATGTTTCCGATCGACAAATGCCTTGATCGCGGTTCTCTGTTCCTCTTTTAAAATTAATGCGCTGTCGATATCTTCTATAACAGACGCGTTGGCGGAATCTACACATGATGTTTTATAAACAAAGTTCGGGAGCACGTTCAAATAATCAATCCAATCAACTTGTCATCAAACAGTTACCAGGTCTACCCTATCAGCATGAGAGGAAGCATATATTTATTCACTCTGTCAACTCACCTAACATTCCTTGACAGTTTTCAGCATCCCTCCACTCACTCTTGGCTTGTTCTTCCACAGCCAGGAATACGGGGGGAGTACTGTGAGGAGCCCTCTTCTCGGACAGCACGCCAAATATGCATTTATTCTATCTGACTTATTTGTAAGCGTGAACTCGTGAAATCTCAATTCTCCAACGGCAGTCATCTTTGTTGTAAACGAATTCAACCCAAGCGCTCTTTGGTGACGTGGATGATTACGATACTGTTGATCATCTGTCCATCATCGTATAAAGCCCGCCCTGACAATTTGATTGGTCCGAACAGCTTTTGTTCGGGCATAATAGCTCCACAACGGATCAAGTCCAGACCGAACTTCCCGACCAAAAAATTTTGTGGGCGGGGCTAAGTTCGGCTGGCATCCAGGCTAGTTGCGCAAAGTTTTCAGCACAAACTCAGTTTTCTTCAGCAGTTAGATTTGTGCCTAAAACTAAGCTTTATCAAATTTCAAAGATTAAATATGACAGTTCACATGTCATTAACATGAACATGGACACGTTCAACATGGAACCAATGTTAATGCCGTTGAAATTCTGCAGCAGAGCGATGACATCTCAGATCATTATCTAATCTTGTGTATACTCCATTTAGCCAACGTTGCAAAGCCGACTCCGTGTTACAAATATGTTACAACTATCACTTCTGCCACTAAAGATTGCTTTATTAATAATATTCCTGATCAGTTTCATCTCCTCAGCATCCTAGATAGCTTAGAAGAACAGAAAATTTTTACTCTCTTTTCCAGGACTTAAGACTGGAAAAGATTGCTTTATTAATAATATTCCTGATCAGTTTCATCTCCTCAGCATCCTAGATAGCTTAGAAGAACAGAAACTTTTTACTCTCTTTTCCAGGACTTAAGACAAAGTTGCTCCTTTGAGCTAATAGAAGATAAAAGAAAATAGTCCAACGATCACACTCTGGCCCTTAAAGGCGGGCGTACACGGTGTCAGTTCGGACACTCGGGAGGTCGTGAGATATTGCACACGTTACGAATCAGTTAACCTGATAATCGCGTCAAAGCAGCTGGTACACGGCACGACTGTCCTGCACGAATTTTATCCCGAGCCGGCGGCAATCACGTGAGCTTTCGCGCTAAACAGTGAAACAGTCGTAACAGCTTTCAATGTTGCAGGCATTTTATTTATTTGATACAGTGGCTAAATTAACAGGAAATAAAGCTTCTGCGCTTCTACTTCTGAAGTTTCCAAAGAGCATAGCAGTAATGACTTTATGAACTACTTTAGTTTCAAGATTGATAAAATTAGAGAGAAAATTATAATGCAACCGTCAACTACAGTATAGCATCAGGCAGTGCATTGTAGTGTCCCTGAGGAAAAATTCCATTCATTTGTTGCAATAGGAGAGAAAGAATTGTCTAAACTCGTTAAATCATCTAAATCAACAACATGTATGTTAGACCCTATACAAAAAGGTACGAAAGCTGTCACTGGGGCTGTACCCTTTCAAAAGGTACACTTTTGTACCTAAAGGGTGCATATTGGTACCTTAATGGTACATATTAGTACCTAAAAGGGACAAATTAGTACCTAAAAGGAACAAAAGTGTACCTTTTGAAAGGGTACAGCCCCAGTGACAGCTTTCGTACCTTTTTTTCTGAGAGTACTGAAAGAAATGCTTCCAAAGGTCATAGATCCTCTTCTTAATATCATTAATTCATCTTTGTCACTAGGATATGTACCGAAAACTTTTAAGCTGGCTATTATTAAACCTCTTATTAAAAAAATACAACTTGATCCTAGAGAATTAGTCAATTAC
This sequence comes from Rutilus rutilus, assembly GCF_951802725.1. Classification (NCBI taxonomy): domain Eukaryota; kingdom Metazoa; phylum Chordata; class Actinopteri; order Cypriniformes; family Leuciscidae; genus Rutilus; species Rutilus rutilus. The sequence continues at coordinate 20,459,373 of NC_140231.1, read as the reverse complement.
AGGCCGATCTCAAATCTACCCTATTTGTCAAATATACCCTATTTGTCAAAGATACTAGAAAAGGCAGTATCCTCACAACTATGTTCCTTTTTAGAAAGAAATGGAATCTGCGAGGATTTCCAGTCATGATTTAGACCGTACCATAGTACTGAGACTGCTCTCATTAGTTATAAATGATTTGCTCTTATCCAATCTTGGTTGTATCTCTCTATTAGTGTTGCTCGATCTTAGTGCTGCATTTGATACCATTGACCACAACATTCTTTTAAATAGACTCGGAAATTATGTTGGCATTAGTGGAATTGCATGAGCATGGTTTAAATCATACTTATCTGACCATTATCAGTTTGTAGCAGTAAATGAAGAGATGTCTTATCGATCTAAGGTTCAGTATGGAGTACCACAAGTCTCAGTACTAGGACCATTGCTGTTCACTCTGTACATGCTACACTTGGGAGATATCATTAGGTAGCATGGGATTAGTTTTCACTGTTATGCCGATGATACTCAGCTCTTTACCTATTCGCGCCCTGACGAAACTTGCCAATTCAAGTGCTCTTTGATACTGTTGTAAAGTTTTTCTTTCTTCAAAGCAGACCAGGAGACGTTGGGGATCACGTTCAAACAAAGTTATTCTTTATTGAGGACTTCGCGTTGACGTGGCTGCAAGAATCCAACATAATCTAACTATGGGAACTTTACATGGTATCTTATAGGCATTTTAGGAGGAGGGACTTTTGAAAGTGGAGACAAATTCAAACAAAGCATGTAACAGGTTTAGGTAACACCCTAGACTGAGGGTCTGGCCAATCCTAATTCAATCAGCATAAGGCTCCAAGAGCCATTTGGGTCCGAAAGCCATTTGCAGAACAAAAGGCGAGATTCTCAGTGAGTCATTCGTGTGCTAATCCCATCAGTCTGAGTGAAACTGGGGCTTCAAGAGCCATTTAAGACAATAAGGAGAGAACAGGAATTGCAACTTTGCTGAGATCTTAACCTTAAAAGCTAAAATCAGTATTCTTCACTGTGATGTTATGTAAGGAAGCATATCTGAAATAGATTCTTAAATTTGTAACCCTTCAATACCAATCTTTCATTTGAAAGCCACGTTTCTAGCATCTGTAAAACCGCATTCTTCCATCTTAAAAATATATCTAAATTACGACATGAAAAATGCGGAACAGTTAGTTCATAAATTTTAAAATATTGCTGATTACTTACAAAGCACTAAATGGTTTAGCTCCCCAGTACTTGAGCGAGCTCTTAACGCATTATAGTCCTTCACGTCTATTGCGATCTCAAAATTCTGGCCAGTTGATAATACCAACAATTTCAAAATAAACTGCTGGTGGTAGATCCTTTCCCTGTTTAGCACATAAACTCTGGAACAGTCTCCCTAACATTGTCTAGGAAGCAGACACACTCTGTTAGTTTAAATCTAGACTAAAAACACATCTCTTTAACCTGGCAGACACATAGAAAATTATACATTCCGATTATTCAAATCAGTTAAATGATTATTAGGCTGCATACATGTATGTCAGCCGGAACCGGGAACACTTCCTATAGCACCTGATGTACTCGTTACATAATAAGAAGAATGGCATCTACGCTAATGTTAGTCTTTCTGCTTATTCCGGCTTTCCTGTAGCTTAAACAGTAGAGCGTTGGCGCTTGCAATGCTAAGGTCATGGGTTCGATTCCCAGGGAAAGCAAGAACTAAAAAGAATGTAAATGTGTACTTGAAAATGCAATGTAAGTCACTTTGGATAAAAACGTCTGCCAAATGCATAAATGTAAATGTATTCCGAGGTGTACTGTAATCAGCTGGATCCGGGCCATATCCAGATCAGATGGTGGACCTAGACACAACCACAACCCATGATGTAGTCAGCCGGATCTGTGCCATATCCAGATCAGATGGAGTACCTGTGCCTAGACACGACCACAACGCATCCCTGAAGTGTCAGCAGAGGCTGTGTCAACAAGACATCTGCACTGATCCTCAGCAAATCCGTCTCCTTGCCTTTAACCAGATGGAACTGGATAATATTCTGATTGTTCCAATCTGACTTCTGACCTATAATGCTGGCTGAATCATAATTATACCAGAGGAGAACTGGCCCCCCGACTGAGCCTGGTTTCTCCCAAGGTTTTTTTTCTCCATTCTGCCATCTGATGGAGTTTTGGTTCCCTGTTGCCTTTTTTGCCTTTTTCACCTTTGTTGCCATTGGCTTGTGGCTTGCTTAGTTGGGGACAGTACATTTATCATTTAATTTAATATTCAACAATAATATTGATCTGCCTGCATTGATACCATTAAATGAGAACTGAACTGAGCTGGATGATGACATCACAGTTCTCTTACGAGAGGTCTCTCGTACTGCGTAAGATATCTTACGCTAGGGGAAAATCCTTTTTCCGCGAGATATTGAAGCCAAAAATTATCCTTAATTTTGTAATAATGCAAAACGCGTTGCGGCAGCATGCAGACATAGGCGAGACAGCTCGCGCGCCTATTGGCTGCTCTGCGGCAACTGCAGCAGCCTATCGAGCGAGGCCTGGCGTGACACCAGACCCAATCAGGGCACTTCGCGCCCGCTGCGTCACGTCCCGCCGAAATGGGCGTGGTCTAGGCCTATAAATACCGCTCGCAGGCAGCTATTATCTGATTTTTCATCCTTCAAGCGAAGCACACGCATCGCTGGAGCCGGAGAAGAAGCCGCGCCGTCTGAGAGAGAGCACCTTCAGCGGGACGAGTCACTGAAGTCGCTGGCCGCGCCGCCTTCCTGCCTTCCTGCTGCGCTTTCCGGCGCTTATATCCTTTCTATTACATTCTAAAAGAGCTAGCGTCTTTTTAAAGATGCCTTCCTGCGGTTCGTGCAGAGCCACACTCAGCGACGGGGACCGCCACGTGATTTGCGTTTCCTGCCTGGGTGAGGAACATGCAGCTCTCGCGCTCGCTGACGGCGGCTGCCCTCACTGCGAGCTGATGGCAATGGCGACTCTGAGGACTCGCCTAGCCTTCTTCACCGAGACTGCTCCCCCGCCCGCCGCGGCGTCGCGCCGTAAAAAGCGCCGTGCCCAGCGGGCCCCGGAACCCTCCCTCAGCCGCCAAAGCTCGCCGGTTCGCCCGCTTGCTTCCCCGGCTTCGTCACCCTCGCTTCCTGACGGACAGCGGCCGCCGTCTGCCGCCGCTTCCGTTGACATCGTGGATGAGGAAGCCCTGCTGGGAGAGGATGATTCCTGCTCTATCCTGGCGTCAGGCAGTGAGGATTGGGCGGGCTCTGAGGACCCCGCGCCCCCTGCCCGCATGTCTTCAGGCAAGAGAGCGTCCATCGAGACGGAGCTCATGCGAGTACTCGCACAGGCCGCGGCGAGCCTCGGCCTCGAGTGGTCTTCGCCTGAGCAGCCCGCTCACAACCGGCTGGATGGATTTTTCCTGCCTGGGGAGCGCGCTTCGCCTGCGTCCAGACCGGCGCCTTTTCTTCCTGAGTTACACGAAGAAGTCGCCAAGTCCTGGAACGCCCCCTATTCGGCTAGAGTGCGTCCTGCTGTTTCTTTGGCATTCTCCGCTGTTGACGATGCCAAGAACAAAGGATACCTTTCGCTGCCGCCGGTCGAAGAGGCGATAGCGGCCCACTTATGCCCGCCCTCTGCTGGACGGCGTGCTAAGTCGGCCCTACCCTCTAAAGCTTGCCGCACGACGTCAAGCCTGCTCCGCCGCGCTTTCTCCGCCGCCGGGCAAGCTGCGTCAGCGCTGCACACCATGGCAACGCTTCAGATCTTCCAGGCCGATCTCCTCCGTAAGCTGGATGAGGAAGGGCCTGACGCGATCTGCGTGCCGGACTTAAGGAGTGCCACGGACCTCGCTCTCCGTGCTACTAAGTCTGCAGCGCAAGCCATTGGACGGAATATGGCCTCTCTCACCGTGACTGAGAGACATCTTTGGCTGACGCTCTCGGAAATGGCCGAGTCTGAGCGCACCGCGTTCCTCGACGCCCCGCTTTCCGCCACAGGCCTCTTTGGATCCTCCGTCAAGGATTTCGCGGAGAGATTCGCAGAGGTACAGAAAGCGTCACAGGCTATGAAGCACTTCCTCCCGAAGCGCTCCAGCTCTGCAGCAGGCCGTGCGAAACCGTCTGCTCAGAGCTCACAGCCACAGCCACCGTCCACTGCCTCCACTTCACAGCGCCGCCAGGCCCGAAGCGCGAGACCGCGCTCCCGCTCATCCGGTCGCCGCCCCGCTGCACGTGGCCCGCGACCTAGGATTACGGTGAAGCCCGAGGCCCCGAAGTCGTCCTAGCACAGCTAGGAAAACGACGGTGTTTGAGTCCCGCTGCGGCCAGACTCACACCAAAGTTATTCGCTCGTCCAGTTCCAGCAAATGTGACTGTTCCAGTGTTTTCTGCAGCCAACAAGTCGGTTCTGTCACCCGCTTGCCTGCACACAAATGCCGTTTTCACGGCTACCCAGATAAATCCCCAAAAGAGTGTATTTTCTGGTGTCCCGGCTACGGCCGATGGTGTTTCATGTGTAGTAAGAATGCCCACTGCCCAGTGCCCATCCCTACACACAAGCACAGCCTGTCACACAGGGCTCGCGCACATAAAACCGACTCAGATCGGTTGCGCTTCAAACATGGTGAAAGTGCCCACTACCCAGTGCCCACTAACACCGCGTTGTGCATGTCTCACGGTTTCTGTAAAAACGAAACCAACGTGCACTCGCTTCACGCAAGCGAACGATGTTTTCGGTGTGATAAATGTGCCCGCTGTCCCGCGCCCACATCCACACACAGACATGACAGTTCCCACGGGAACCGCCCAGCCCTCCCCCTCGCGGCTGACCACCGCAGAGGAGTCGAGCGCGGGCAATCTGCCCGCTGTTATCAGCGCGCCCCATGCCTCAAATGTCACGAGCGCGATGCTTGTGTTGCAGCACGCCGAAGCCTCTCCATCGCTGAGCGAGCGGAGCGCGCTTCGTATTCAACCCCTAGCTATCCATGCAGACGCATGGGCAAAGCTGCCCGGGGTTTCGAAGTGGGTGCTGAACATTATAAAAAGAGGCTATTCGCTGCAGTTTCGCCGACGCCCTCGCCGCTATGTGGCGCGCGTCGAGACCACGGTAAAAACAGAAGTAGCACATTTACTTCGAGCCGAAGTGACGAAACTATTGAGCAAAGGGGCCATAGAGCCTCTCTCTCAAGTTCAGAGCGAAGGAGGGCTATACAGCAGATACTTCCTGGTACCGAAAAAAGACGGGGGTCTCAGACCCATACTAGATCTAAGGCAACTGAACAAAGTGCTTGTGAAGCGACAGTTCAGGATGCTCACGACCAGACAAATCCTTGTGCAGATTCGCCAAGGAGATTGGTTTGTGTCAATAGATCTGAAAGACGCGTATTTTCAAATACAGATAGCGTCACGTCACAGGCGATATTTGAGATTCGCCTTCGAGGGCCAGGCATATCAGTACACAGTCCTGCCATTCGGTTTGTCCCTGGCACCCCGTACATTTACGAAGTGCATGGACGCGGCGCTCGCACCCCTCAGAATGAGAGGCATACGAGTGCTGAACTATTTGGACGATTGGCTGATTCTAGCGCAATCTCGCGCAGTGCTCATGGAACACACGACCATTTTACTCGATCACCTCGAGGATTTGGGTCTCAGTGTCAATTGGGCGAAGAGCTCTCTGTTACCCAGTCAGAAGATATCTTTCCTGGGCACAGAATTGGACTCGCTGTCCATGATAGCGCGACTATCACCACAGCGCGCGGTAGACATTCAGCGCACAGCGAACGCGTTTCGCTGCGGCGCGTCTGTCCCGCTCAAGAAATTTCAGAAGATGCTAGGTCTCATGGCCTCAGCATCGTCAGTGCTCCAGCTGGGCCTGCTCCGCATGCGCCCGCTGCAGTTTTGGCTGAAAGCGCGAGTCCCACGCAGAGCGTGGGCATCCGGTTCGCTTCGCCTCAGGGTCAATCAGAAGTGCGTCACAGCTCTGAAACCTTGGAGAGCGAACGACTGGTACCAATTAGGTGTAAGCCTGGGGACTTCCTCGAGGGTGAAAGTGGTGTCCACGGACGCGTCCAGCTCGGGATGGGGAGCGCTGCTCGAGGGCAGACCATTCTTCGGCCAGTGGTCGGAACGGGAGAAGCTCCTGCACATAAACTGCCTCGAAATGCTGGCAGTAGACAACGCGCTGACGCGTTTTTGGCCCCAGATAAAAGGACGCCACGTCTTGGTCCGTTCGGACAACATGTCTGTGGTGTCCTACATAAATCGCCAGGGCGGCCTCAGGTCCAAGAACCTGTACAGGCTGGCAGAACGCCTCCTGGTATGGGCTCAGTGCAACCTGCGCTCGCTCAGAGCAGCGCACGTGCCAGGGCTCCTGAACATAGGACCGGACAGACTGTCCAGGAACAATGTTCCGGCAGGCGAGTGGTCCCTACACCCACAGACAGTCCAACTGCTGTGGAAGAAATTCGGCAGAGCGGAAGTAGACCTGTTTGCGTCTCAAGAAAACGCTCACTGTCAGGAATTTTTCTCAAAGAGCAGGAGCGCGCTGGCCCATGTGTGGCCCCGCCGCCCGCTCTATGCTTTTCCCCCCGTCTCTCTCCTGCCTCAGGTGATAGAACGGATCAGGGAAGAAGGATGCTCAGTACTGCTGGTGGCACCGTTCTGGAAAAACCAACCTTGGTTCCCAGTCGTGATGCAGTTAGCAAGTACTGCCCCGTGGCCAGTACCAGTGAGGAGAGACCTCCTCTCACAGGCCCACGGTTCGATCTGGCATCCTCACCCGGAACTGTGGTCCCTTCATGTCTGGGCCATCAACGGGTACATGTTGGACTCCCTGAAGGAGTATTAAACACGATCACGCAGGCTAGAGCTCCGTCTACGAGACAACTCTATTCCTCGAAATGGTCAGTGGACAGACCGTGGTGTGGCGGAGGTGCTTTCCTTCCTACAAGAGCTGTTGGATGGGGGCAGGGCCCCCTCCACGCTCAAAGTTTATGTGGCGGCTATAGCAGCGTTCTCAGAAACAACGCTTGGTCAGTCAATAGGAAGGAACGATTTAGTCATCCGCTTCCTTAGAGGGGCTAAGAGACTGAATCCTCCCAGACCTCCCTCAGTCCCCGTATGGGACCTTTCTACGGTTCTGGAAGCCATGAAAGGTGCGCCATTTGAGCCTTTACAGTCAATCGATTTGAAACACCTGTCTTTCAAGACGGTGTTTTTGCTGGCTCTCGCTTCGGTGAAGCGCATAGGGGATCTGCACGCGCTCTCTGTGAGCGCGGCGTGCATGGAGTTTGGGCCTAATGACTCAAAAGTTATACTCAAACTTAAGCACGGTTATGTTCCGAAATCCCTCAACACACCGTTTAGGGCGCAGGTTATTTCCCTGTCAGCCCTACCGGTCCCTGATGAGGAAAGAGACGCGAGCCTCCTCTGCCCAGTCAGGGCATTACGAGCTTATGTGTCTCGCTCGTCTGGTTTCAGACAGACGGAGCAGCTCTTTGTTTCGTTTAGCGGACGTTCTAAGGGACTAGCCGCGTCGAAACAGAGCCTATCCAGATGGATAGTTGATGCTATAGCGCTGGCATACACCTCCAAGGGCATGCAGTGCCCGTTGGGTGTCAGAGCGCACTCCACGAGAGGCATGGCCTCTTCGTGGGCCTGGTCAAGTGGGACTGCCTTGCAAGATATTTGTATGGCGGCAGGCTGGGCCTCCCCGTCTACATTTATAAGGTTTTATAACCTAGAGGTTCCCGCCCTGCAGGCCAGGCTGCTGTCGGTCTAAGTTTACCAGTATTATCTGACCTGATGCGTCAGCTCAGAATGCTGCGTCTACTGAGCACAGCTCAATGTTCGACAGTAAAAAAGTAGCAGCACGAGATGTGCCTGGGCAAACTGTGTAAGACCCACATTCCCCCATCAGTTCAGGCCGTACCCCGCCCTGTCTGTATGATGAAATTCGCGTCTCAGCGACGCTACCATATGTGGAAGAGTGCGGCTTCGCCCCTCCCTCTTCCTGGACTCCCTGTGAGTTCCCTGAGTGATTGTGCACTATATGTACCCCGGGCTTTCTCCCTTGGGTCTTTGGTGTCAGATCTCAGCATGCACGGCGTTTTGCATTGGGTCCCCTAGCGTAAGATATCTTACGCAGTACGAGAGACCTCTCGTAAGAGAACGTACTCGGTTACTAACGTAACCTCGGTTCTCTCTAGAAGAGGGAACGAGTACTGCGTATCTTGCCGTGCATGCACACGCTCTGGTTGCTTCGATGATGAAAAACCAGATAATAGCTGCCTGCGAGCGGTATTTATAGGCCTAGACCACGCCCATTTCGGCGGGACGTGACGCAGCGGGCGCGAAGTGCCCTGATTGGGTCTGGCGTCACGCCAGGCCTCGCTCGATAGGCTGCTGCAGTTGCCGCAGAGCAGCCAATAGGCGCGCGAGCTGTCTCGCCTATGTCTGCATGCTGCCGCAACGCGTTTTGCATTATTACAAAATTAAGGATAATTTTTGGCTTCAATATCTCGCGGAAAAAGGATTTTCCCCTAGCGTAAGATATCTTACGCAGTACTCGTCCCCTCTTCTAGAGAGAACCGAGGTTACGTTAGTAACCGAGTACGTTTTCTCCAGAGCGGCTATATATATATATATATATATATACTTAAGCTTGACTGTGACGCTATTTTCTTCTGGAAACAAACTTTGTTGCATTATTTTCCTGTTATCTCTGTAAAGTTGCTTTGAACAATCTGTATTGTAAAAAGCGCTATATAAATAAATGTGACTTGACTTGACAGTTGATGTAAAACTTTAGACAAACTATTTTTAAAAACACTCCAATCATTTCTACAGTTTACTTGTACATTTGTTGTGATTTACATCTTGGTTGAACTATATAGTTAAAAGAAAAAAGGCCTCCAGAGCTTATTGAAATTCCCCCAAGTTTTATTTGGTAGAGCCTCAGAGAACTTAAACTGCGCAAGTTATTTATAAGCAGGTGAGTCCATAGTACTTCCACTTAATAAATGTGAGCGTGCAAGATCACAACTCAAGGCAAGTCAGTGATAATTGTTGACTGGTGTTTACTCTTATTGTGTGTTAAAAGCATGTATGCCGTATCTTTACATTTATATTTTCAAATTAAACAGATACAGTTGTTGTTTTTAATTGCAACATTTTGAGGGCATTTGTAATGTGCATACATGTGCATACGGACACATGTAAGCTTAAAAAACTTAAATATATGATGAATAATATGACAAATTTTGCAACCTACACTCTGATGGAACCACAGGATGCTAAATCATACAGGTATATTTATTTCACATGCTTGTTTTCCCTCTATGTTATGATACTGTTTGTGAACATTTGGCTCATTGTGGTCATTGTCTTGGAGAGAGCCCTTCATGAACCAATGTACATTTTTCTGTGCAATCTCTGTGTAAATGACCTTTTTGGAACAGCAGCATTTTATCCTAAAATATTGCATGATTTAATAATGAATTCATATATTATTCCATCTTACATGTGTGCGTTCCAGGCCTTTGTTGTTTATACTTATGTTATGTGTGAATATTGTACATTAGCAGTGATGGCATATGACAGACATGTGGCCATATGTCGACCTTTAGACTATCACTCAAAGATGAACAAATATTCTTGCAGCATATTACTTGGCTTATGTTGGATCATACCATCTCTTACTATGTTCATTGCAGTTTTCTTGTCAAATAGGTTGGTACTATGTAAAAATCATATTGACAAACTGTATTGTGACAACTGGTCAATTGTAAAACTCTCATGTGGATCAACCTTTATCAATAACCTTTATGGATTTATTTTTATTTCATTGTATTTTGGCCTTGTGATTGTAATTATGGTGTCCTATATTAAACTTATCATTGCATGTAAAGCATCATTGGAATGCAGAAGGAAGTTTTGGCAAACATGTGTGCCTCATGTACTTTCACTGATAAATCTTACTGTTGCAATACTTTTCGATAACATCTATAACAGATATGGATCTAGTGATTTCCCTGCAAACCTGCGTAATTTTTTGGCTATAGAAATGATTATTGTGCCACCTCTTTTCAATCCTGTAATCTATGGCTTAAAACTGACAGAAGTTCGCAAAAGAATCCTAAAATTATGCATGAATTGTACTAAAAAATGACAGTATGAAGTATGTTGGGTCAAGAAAAAATAAAAGTAAAATGAGTGATGCTTTTATCTTTTCATTATGCTGCAAATCCTATTAATATTTTAGTAAGTGCTAATGTACACTGAGTGTTGACATTCACAAAATACATCTTGACAAGGGGCCCTATCATGCACCCGGGCGCAATGCAGCGCCTGGCACAACACAAGTGTTTTTTACTAGTTTCAGCCTGACGTGGTTATCATTTATCACACTCTGCTTATTACACACACAGGGACACGCATCAGCACACAAACAAGCCAAATATTAAAAATAAAAGGATTACGATGTAAAGATTATTATTGTGTAGATAAAGATATGGTGGGCTTTAACCCCGCACACCAGCAGATCTGTTCCCTCTCTGGAGAAGCGTTCAGTCTTTCCGCTTGCAAATTCCGCCATGGTGCGACCGCAACTGGCTTTTAAAGGGAATGGGAGATGGGACTCTGATTGGTTTATTGCACGTTATGCCCAAAATACACCCAATACTCATTAAGAGGATAGAGACCAACCATTTTTCCCGTCATTAAACATGCCCTAACTGCACTTGCACCATGCGCTTTATACCATGCGCTTAGATCGTTAAAATAGGGCCCAATGTATTCATCAGGACTTTTAGTATCCTGTAGGGGTTTACTTTGTAATGACTGTCTGACTGTATATTTTTCCCCAACGTATTACACAACTACTTATCAAATACACACACACAAAAATTCATGGATATGAAATATTTGAGTTTAAATAATAATAATAATAATAATAAAAATTAAATCTTACTTGTATATTATATTGCCGGCATTTTGACAGTCAAAAATAGTCTCCGAATGCAACGTAACAGGGAGGAGAGTAAAGATGGAATGCTCCTAAAGCTTAGTTCAATATAAATTCACTGATAATTTGTTGATTTGTTGTTAGTGAAAATCAATATTGACCTTGTATTTGAAAAAGGATGCTCATATAAGAAGTCAGTTCATTCACATTTGGAGATAGACTATTTTTGACTGTCAAAATGCCGGCGGACACAGCTACAGTGAGTTGTTCAAAATCTTTATTTTTAGTAAACTCTGTGTACACAAACAATGTTCTCAATGCTTGAGGTCATGTGTAGAGCCCCTGGTGATACTTCGAGCAAAGTTTCATGTTGTGTCGAGCCTTCTTAGTGTTTTAAAAATAGCGATTTTTGATGCTATCATAGTAGTGTCCCAAGCACTCCCATTCAAAAGGCAATAGGCTCTATGCACGATCGCTTCCGCGTTTTGTCTCAGCCCGCCCAGTTACATCCGGTGCTGCGTCAGAAGCAGTTTTTGCATTAGGTGGAGATAATGGCAAATTACACTCGCTGTTTACAAAAACTTCCAGCGGTTAACGTGAATGAAGTTAACAATATTGTAAGGCAGTTAAACTGTCACACATGAGTAAAAAAGAGAAGTTCTTTAAATTATAAATTACGAGCTACATCAACAACTTTGAGGGTGAGTATTCTCTCATATCGCGCGAAATCCGACTAGCGAATCAGTTTCTAAAATCGTTGTCTCCGTTTCTGAGAAAATGAATTTTATTGAAGTGAATTGTCCTATAGAACGTGCTATGCGGAAGTAAAGACGCCGGCTGAGATCCTACCGGAAATACGTCAGCAGCGTTCGTGCATAGAGCCTATTTGACCGAAAAACGAAAAATACGGTAAAACTTAAAAGTGGCGTTTCTATTCTAATTATGCTTTTAAATGAAAGTTTGCCTAAGGTAGATAAACAAAAAGACCCTAGGTTGCATTTTGGCGACAGTTATCCTTTAACTCCCCCTCACTCCCAAAAGGCTCACATACGGCTTCAAAAGATTAACATGGCAGAGCATGGTTTTTTCCCTACGAGCTGGAGTGGAAATTATATAGTTTTGATCAGAAAGCTTCTTTAATACAGAAATCTGTCCAGAATATTTTGCTTGCCACGGAAAAGTAATTCGAGGCAAAAGAGCTAAAGCCTGGTCACCTGGTTGCCCAAAGCACAACTGTAGCTACTATTATGTCAGCAACTGCCCAGTAGGCTATCAGCACCATTTGACTGGTATCCGTTTTGTAAATATTAGAACCTCATTTTGTAAGAAAAATGGGGGGAACAGAATGTGACGGCAAACAATCCAGCTGTCAAAATCTGTTCCCCCAGCCCTATGATGTGAGATGTTGATGTAGTGGCTTAAAGAATGCCGAATCTATTCTGTGTGTGGATGAAGCTTAACCAAAATCAGTTTAAAAATATCTTTTTTGCCATTTTTGCCTTTTATTATGACAGGAAATTATGAACACAGTAAGTGAAGTGGGAGAGAGAGAGAGAGAGAGAGAGAGAGAGAGAGAGAGAGAGAGAGAGAGAGAGAGAGAGAGAGAGAGAGAGAGAGATGGGGACAAAATCAAGAAAGTTCCATGAGGTTGGACTGGAACTCAGGGCACACAAAGCACAACTGTACCATATGTCTGTCACGGTTCATAGATCCTTGTGTTGATCATACTTGAGTCACACAGACTTCAACATTCAGCATGCAAAACACAACAATGGTAACAATTATATTTTATTTAAAGTAAATTATCAAGTACTCTCTACAGTTCTTTTTTAGTTACTAGAACTATTGTGTAAGTGAACTATAACTAAGCATTTGTCAGTACCACATACTATTCCTATTTCACTTTACTTGTTTTTTTAAGGCAATCGGTTTGCATGCTTTGAAAGTAAGTCCAACTAATTCGATTTTTGGCACTAATTGGCTGGCATCTGTTTTGTAAATATTAGAACCTCATTTTGTAAGAAACATAGGGGGAACAGAATCTGGCGGCAAACAATTCAGCTGTCAGAATCTGTTCCCCCACCCATATGATGAGAGATGTTGATGTATTGGCTTTAAATATGCTGATTCTATTCTGTGAGTGTATGGAGCTTAACCATGAGTTTGTAAAATATTAGAACATCATTGTGTAAGAAACATAGGGGGAACAGAATACAACGGCCAACAATCCAGCTGTCAGAATCCGTTCCCCCAACCCCATGATGAGAGATGTTGATGTAGTGGCTTAAAGGATGCCTAATCTATTCTGTGTGTGGATGAAGCTTAACTAGCATCAGTTTAAAGATTTTTTTTTTTTCATGACAGGACATTATGTAGACAGGAAGCGAAATGGGAGAGAGAGAGATGGGGACAAAATCAGGAAACGTCCACTAGCCGGTACTCAAACTCGGGTCACCCAAAGCTATAAAGCATAATGCTGTGCTATATGTCAGCAACTGCCCACTATAGGCTACCAATAAATCTTTTACATTGTAATCCTTTTATTTTTATTTGGCATGTTTGTGTGCTGCTGCTGTACCCTGTGTGTGTAATAAGCAGAGAGTAAGCACGTTGTGGACCCGCCTATAGGAGAAGGCGTACATTACTAACACGCTCTTTAAATAACAAAAAAATATTGCGCCATTGACTTTAGACCAGGTTTTTGTTTGTCAATGGCATAGTCTATTTCAGTTGCTTCAAAATAGCAGCGTGCCAACAATGCGCCTGAACACACCTCTTTTTTAGACCAGCACGGCCATGGGCGCACAAATGGGTGCTAATGCATTTACTATTTAAACAACGCGGTGCAGGACGTGAAAATGATAACTGCGTCAGGCGGAAACTAGCAAAAAACACTTGCTCCATTTGCTTGCAAACACTTGCTTGGCGCTCCATTGCGCCTGGTGTATGATAGGGCCATTCTGTTGACTATAAGTAATGTTGCACCTACTAACTCTCATTAGAGTGTTAGTAGAGTATTAGTAGATTGGTAGGGTAAGGGTTGGAATAAGTTGACAAGTAGATGCAAAGTTACTTATAGTCAGTAGAATGTCTGTTGGAGGACCATCACAATAAAGAGTTAGCAGATATTAACCAAACAGTCTACTAATACTCTAATGAGAGTTAGTTGACATGTTTTGCAAAGTTACGTATAGTCAACAGCATGTTCAAAAGGGACCATCAAAATAAAGTTACCGTGTGTGTGTGTGTGTGTGGTGATAAAAATATTTTATGTAATAGGTATTTTCAACATTAAATGTACAGAGAAATGCAGACTACGTATGCTCAGGTCAAAAACCATATATGCTTACTCAAAAAGTGCTTGACACAGTAGAACTAACAGTCTTAGATCATTACAAACCAATTACAAGAACAAATCACAGTGAAGAGGACTTGAGTGACATTGATTTTTACTTAATTGTATGATTTAAATGTACATGTGTCTTTCTATTCAGGAGACTCACTTGGTTGTTGTGTTGTCTCCCGGGAATAAAACTTCACTTCTACAAAGAGCAACTTGGGAGTCGAGTCGGGTATAAGCTGCGCAGCTGAGAAATAGATTCTACGCTCAAAAGACAACAACAGAACATCTATGTGTGATTGAGGCAGTAGCCTAATAGAAGTACTAAAGATTCTACGCTCAAAAGACAACAAAAGAAACAGCTCAAGTGTGATTGAGGTAGTGATAATAGCTTCTTGACGGGACGCTGTCACCTGTCTTCAGGGAAGTATTGTATTGTTGTGTTTTCTCGTGTCGGTTTCTCAGTGTCCGTGGAGGCGTGAAGAGAAGCACACAACAAAGAGAGTCTGTTCAGGAACTTTACTTATTAAGACACAACTTTACATCAACAGGGATTTTATGCTCTTGCCCAGCGCTGATGGGTTTATATACAACCATCCGCACCGGAGCCTGCGAGCATACTGACGCTAAACGTAAACAATCAGTGAACTAATCCCTACGTAATGACGTACCTACATCTGATTGGCTAATAAGAACACATTATGTATACATGTGAAATAACTGTAGCAAACAATGTATTTACTGAACTAACACTATAACCCCCCCCCCCCCCCCCCCCCAACTTTTTGTTGTCTTCTATTTTCTTCTTTTTGTCCATATAACGACTTGGGGCTCGAACAAGTCACCTCTTTTCGTCTTCGTCCCCTCTTTTCCACAGGGATTAGGGTCACAGTTAGAGTTCATTACAAGATAGAGTTGTCAGAGGATGAGGGGCTTGGTGCTTCTGCCCCTGTCACTCTTGAAGGACCAGCACCACATCCTCTTCTACCACTATTTGAAGAATTCATCTTCCAGAATATGTTTTAATAAGTTTTGGGAGTTTATTTTTAGTCCATCTCTGCAAAACGGACTTCAGGGTAGGAGATGGACTAAAAATAAACTCCCAAAACTTACTGTCAGATTCTGGAAGATGAATTCTTCAAATAGTGGTAGAAGCGGATGTGGTGCTGGTCCTTCAAGAGTCACTCTCAATCTGTCTGTCTATAAATTATGTTTTATAAACAAAGTTCGGGAGGAGCACGTTCAAATAATCAATCAATCAACCAATCTATCAATCATCTCATCAAACAATTACCATGTCTACCCTATCAGCATGAGAGGAAGCATATATATATTCACTCTGTCAACTCACCTAACTTCCTTGACAGTTTCAGCATTTGGCCTCGCCCTAAGTTACCTTCCTATCGTTTCCGAAATGAGCTCTCCCGTCCAATGAAGAATCTTTCGTCCTTCAGGAATCTTTGCCGCAATCCTCTGGTGTTATCTCGCGGGCGTCAGGCCAAACAAACGGGTCCTCGCCACCACGGGCGAAACATCCGCGATCTCCTTCCGCGAATTTCTCTAAACCGGACCATTCAATAATTCCTGCATAGAGAAATGGACAATAAGGCCCGCCGAGCATCACGCTCGCGTCTCGGGCAATGCCGCCCTCTTCACACGAAGAAACGGGCCTTCCTCCAAGACCAGGCCGCCGCAGCAGGCCCTCAGTAAGCCGCGCCGCAGATTCAGTCCCGGGCGGCCAGCTCACACTCTAGACCCGCTGGCTCGACTCCGTGAGTACTCAGCTCAAAACCTTCTCATTTTGTCCCTGGTTAAATTTCGCATCGCTTCAGTCGAGTATCAAGCACAGTTATGCCATCTGGATATTAATTTTGATCGGGGGAATACACGTTTTAAACGGTTTCTGTTCAAATTATTTGACGTCATTAACGCGCTGCTTCCTTGTGGCTTAAACTCTCACGTAGGAACATAGCTCCAACATTAGATTGCACGCACACAGAATAATTAAGATCCTATCGTTAACGCTGTCTTTCAATTTATCTACAAAATCGCTTAGAAACTTCGTTATAGCACAGCTGTATTTTTAAAGAAATAAAAAAAAAAAAAATTAAAAAAAAAAATCTGATTCAGAACCATAGACTGTAAAAAAAGATGGACGACGCCCCTTCGCTCTCTTCCATTGATGAGAACTGAAGCCGCCAGAGTCCCGATATGGCGCTGACATATTGGAACTTGAGTCTGCGCAGTAGCGATCTCGGGACCAGACCTGCGCAGTCGTGAGCAGGAAGTAAAGCCGCGAAATCAACGCTCTGCCCTCACTCTCGCAGAATGCACTCAGGGAGAGTGGATTCTGCACACTTTTTTACAAATTGATTGCAGTACGACAAGAGGCTTGTTAAAATATAGTAAATACAATCTCCTCAGTCTTCCGAAGATCCCGAAAAAATGTCCGTTGGTGCTTCAGTGACTACTTCGCTCAGAGAACATGTCAATCACAGCTGTCAATCATGACGTTACACCACCGCATCACGTAACTAACTAAAAGCCAACTTATTTTTGAAACGGACACTTGAACTTACATCAGCGTGATAAAAAATGACAGCAAATGAAATAAACCACCTTTGGAAAAAAGATATTTGAAGTGTAATTTAATTGTTTAGTTGGTCTCACGTCCCGTTGAATAACACGGGGAGGCGGGACTTATAACCTATACTAGGACCAGTCACCGGGGGGCGATCGAGACGTTTTGGCTTCACTTTTGAGGGCTTGTGCGGCACGCTTGTTCAGAACGAACAAAATCGGCAGGTCATGTGACCCATAGAAATGAAGAGAAATTTTGATAAAATACACACAAGCAGTGTGTTTCCACGGCAAAGTTTGAAGTCCTTAGTGATTTTAAAACACAATTGGATAAATTCAAGGCGCAAAATTATATAAAAGCTCTTTGTCTTTTACCATAAGTGAGTCTATTTTGAACTTGACTAAATAAATGAACCAGCAACAGATAAAGGAACAAACGATCTAAATCAGATTGTACTTTGCTGTTTGATGATCAAATAACAACTACAGTATCAAATCGATGCGTTATCAAATCAGGTTATAAACCATTTAGGCTGCTTATGTATTCATTCAAAATAAATAAAATAAAAATAATTTAGCAATCGATCTCTCAGCCCCACACGGTTTCTGGTGAGCTTTGGATTCCAGTCACCCAGGATAAACCATGGGTCTAGCCACAACCGTTGAATTCTGGGCATTAACTTGAATACAGTTCATTTCCAGGCTGCACTGCACAAGGGGAAATCAAAGGATATTTCTGGTTTCATCCACCTTCTCCGAATTTTTAAACTGTCCTAAACGCGAACTGCTATCTTCGCTCGGCCACTTAATCTTCAGATGTGCATAATCCTGCAAGGCTGCCCTCTAAACTCTAAACCTACAAGCTCACCATATCCACCTTTCCCCACCGTTCCCGTATGATCCCATTTGCTTCTCACATTGCCGCAGCAGTGTCATCTACTCCGCTCCCGCAGGAGCTCCGTTACTCTGTCCAAAATAGTTTGGATATTTAAAAGCAAATTGAAAGCAAGTTTGGTCCACTGCCACAGCAGTGTCATCTACTCCGCTCCCGCAGGAGCTCAGTTCTATGTCCAAAATTGTTTTGGATATTTAATTAAAAGCAAGTTGAAAAGCAAATTTTGGTCCACTGCCGCAGCAGTGCCATCTACTCCGCTCCCGCAGGAGCTCTGTTACTCCGTCCAAACTTGTTCCACTGCCACAGTGTCATGTACTCCACTCCTGCAGGAGCTCAGTTCTATGTCCAAATTGTTTCGGATATTTAAAGCAAGCTGAAAAGCAAGTTTGGTCCACTGCCGCAGCAGTGTCATCTACTCCGCTCCCGCAGGAGCTCTGTTACTCCGTCCAAACTTGCTCCACTGCCGCAGCAGTGTCATCTACTCTGCTCCCGCAGGAGCTCCATTACTCCGTCCAAACTTGCTCCACTGCCGCAGCAGTGTCATCTACTCTGCTCCCGCAGGAGCTCCATTACTCCGTCCAAACTTGCTCCACTGCCGCAGCAGTGTCATCTACTCCGCTCCTGCAGAATCTCAGTTCTATGTCCAAAATTGTTTTGGATATTTAAAAGCAAGTTGAAAGCAAGTTTGGTCCACTGCCGCAGCAGTGTCATCTACTCCGCTCCCGCAGGAGCTCCATTACTCCGTCCAAACTTGCTCCACTGCCGCAGCAGTGTCATCTACTCCACTCCCGCAGAAGCTCAGTTCTATGTCCAAAATTGTTTTGGATATTTAAAAGCAAGTTGAAAGCAAGTTTGGTACACTGCCGCAGCAGTGTCATCTACTCCACTCCCGCAGAAGCTCAGTTCTATGTCCAAAATTGTTTTGGATATTTAAAAGCAAGTTGAAAGCAAGTTTGGTACACTGCCGCAGCAGTGTCATCTACTCCACTCCCGCAGAAGCTCAGTTCTATGTCCAAAATTGTTTTGGATATTTAAAAGCAAGTTGAAAGCAAGTTTGGTACACTGCCGCAGCAGTGTCATCTACTCCGCTCCCCCGCAGGAGCTCCATTACTCCGTCCAAACTTGTCCACTGCCGCAGCAGTGTCATCTACTCTGCTCCCGCAGGAGCTTAGTCCTATGTCCAAATAATTTGGATATTTTAAACCTTTCGAAAAGCAAGTTTGGTCTACTGCTGCAGCAGCAGCATCTCCTCCTCTACTGCAGGAGCTCCGTTCCCCGCAGCAGTGTCTACTCTTCCGTCCTTTTGCTATCAGCTAGTTGGATAGCAAGCCAAGTAAGTTTGATCCACTGCCGCAGCAGTGTCAATTCTAGAGCTAGTTCTCCATCAACTTGCTTTCACTGCAGTGGTTATTCCATTCTCCTCCGCTTCCGCAGAAGTACATCACATATGACCATCCCCAGCCTACCACCTTAGAGGCACACCCATCTGACGCCATGTTAGCTTTGCACTCTGCAAGTTTTGGGGGGGTCACCAACATCATGGCGGCTGTCCGGCATTTATTTGCAGCTTTTGGGGGGAGTACTCTGGGTTCGGGCCGAATACCGAGCCCGGAGCCCTCTCCTCGGACAGCACGCCAAATACGCATTTATTCTATCTGACTTATTTGTAAGTGTGAACTAGTGAAATGATGTTTTATAAACAAAGTTCGGGAGGAGCACGTTCAAATAATCAATCAATCAACCAATCTATCAATCATCTCATCAAACAATTACCATGTCTACCCTATCAGCATGAGAGGAAGCATATATATATTCACTCTGTCAACTCACCTAACTTCCTTGACAGTTTCAGCATCCCTCCACCACCCCGACTCCTCACCCTTGGCTTGTTCTTTCACAGCCAGGAATACGGGGGGAGTACTCTGGGTTCGGGCCGAATACCGAGCCCGGAGCCCTCTCCTCGGACAGCACGCAAAATACGCATTTATTCTATCTGACTTATTTGTAAGTGTGAACTAGTGAAAGCCTATAAAAAAACAGTCTTCATGTATTTTACTACACTTCAGCTTGTGATTCTTATTAAGTGGGGGTCATTTTTTAGGATTCTTTACCTAACCTAAGTCTCTGAGACCCTGACACCTTGCGCTTCTGGAGACTCCAGGTAGGTTGCAGTTCTGGAAAATGGTAGCCCTGGAGACTTAAGGGTTCCTGATGGTTTCACACTTAATTCTTCACCTTAATTCTTAATTATTTTGCAGTTAACATGTGTCTTTTCTTCTCCACCTGTTTTTGTCTGACCCTGCTGACCCAATGAGTATTTCACTTTCCAATGGTCATGCCTTAACTGCAATTTCTAGTATTGCATTAGTATTGCATCCTTCTCATGGGGATTTAATCATTTTTGACTTTTAAGTCCGAATTAAATCTCTTTTTTGGCTTATTTTATCTGTAAAGAAAAACGTGCCTAATAATTATGCACGCACTGTATAACTGTATCTGCTTGACTTGAAAAAGGTCTGAGCTGCACGTCCTCTTTCTGACTGAACTGCCATACTGGAATTTATATGTTGGGTGGGTCTTACGGTAGAAGGAAGAGCAACAGAAGAGGAAGGAGGCAGATTGTCTATGGCTAGTTGGAGCTTATCAACTTTATCAATGAGTGTTTGCAACTGGTGCTGTGTAACATAACCCGGCTGTGACTGCACTCTACGTGACTGCAAGGCCGGTGGTTCCTCATCAGAGTCCATGTCTTGATCATCCCAGGATACTCGACGTGTCCTCCCCTTCAGATCAAAGTCTTGTCCGAGTGTGGCTTTGAAATTGTGTTTATGAGATGATACTAGCCGTTGTGCCTCATCCAGTGATACAGTGTCACGGTTCATAACCTCGTATGCCACTTTTTGGTTGCGCAGCCCTTTGAGAAAAGCATCAGCAGCAATTTGCTCCCTGAGCTCAGTGTCAACTCCAGGATAAGCTAAAATGACCAGCCTGTGAACCTCCTCGGCAAACTCTGAAACAGTTTCTTTAGACTGACACAGTTCTCCTAGTCTCCTCCGTGCTGTGGTGGAAGGCTCTTTCTGGCCAAATCGGAAAGCCAGCTGTTCTTTCAGCAAAAAGTCATCTTCACGTGTGTGTTCGGGTAATGAGCACAGATATCTGACAGCAGCTCCCCGTAGACATTCATGGAGTTTATCCACTCTTTCTTTTGCACTCCATCTATAAATGACAGCTCTGCGCTCGAAAGGAATGATGAAGGAGTCCCAGTCATCTTTACCATCATAAGTGTCAAGTTTAGCTTTAGGTCCATCTGGAGCTCTACCACGAGGGGTTGTGAGCTGATGGGTGGGCGCTGCAGCAGTTAAAGGTGTGTGCATGTTTGGTCCCAAGTTGAAAGAGCCATTATAATGGCTGGGTCCCTGTGCATGGCTTCTAGGTCTCACATCAGGGCCAGGTGTGGAGGAAGTTGGACTAATTGGGCTCCGTACATGTCTATCAATGACCGCAAGCTCAGCAGCAAAAAGCTGTTCAGCATCTGAAGGCCCTGTAGCATCTCCATCTGTCATAAGGGTTCTATCATGGGCAGCTGCAAGTGTGGTAGACTCGTCATGTTGGTGGGGACCACGTGTTACCTTACTGGCACGAGGCTGCTGCGTGAGGGCTTATTTTGTTGTGACAGCACAGCCTGTAGCCATTGTGTTACTGTAAGGGTTCTTCCATAAAATTTTCAGGAGACATTCATGTAGTCAACAAAGTGTCATTTTATTGACGGCAACACTTAAGTACAGACCACACATTGTACAGAAGAAAGAGAAAGGAAAGAAATAAACAAGAAAAAAAAACACTGACTAATAAATGGGACATCAGCACATTACTGAGTTCTGGGTCTCAGATGTTTCTCAGGGATCCCTCACCAGAACTAACCCAGCCACAGGAAATGAAGCCCTTTTAACAAACCAGACCAAACCATTTTAATAATCACAGGGGTCTCACAAAAATTCTCATTCCATTACATCAAACTTAAAGGGGGAAATACTGTATATACACAAACTCAAATAAACAAAAATCCCATTTACCATAAGCAATAATGAAAATACACTTAAACACACACACACACACACACACACACACACACACACACACACACACACACACACACACACAAAAAGACATCCTTTAAACACAATTGAATTAACACACCACCCCAACACAAATTGTCCCAAAAACTACATTTCCCATAATTCCCAACAGAAGGACACCATAAGGCTGCACCCTTTTAATTCCAAGCCTTTGTTCCATGCTGCAGTCATGGATCCCGGCGGAACCAGGGGTAAGATGATGTACACATTCAAATAAACGTAAATAAAATGTCAAACCCATATCTTGGTTGTGGTTTCATTTATTCACTAGCGTGCACTCTAGAAATAAATAGTTATTGACTTTGTCGCTCTTTGAGGTTTAATGCGTGCTAAAGAGACAACTAGCTCCTCCAGTTCCAATGTTTGGGTAAATAATATTTAAAGAAACAAAAATAATTACATAGAAATGTATAAATAAACAGACAGAAAAACATTAATCCCTTAGAGCAAACGAAATGTAAATTTCTCATACAAAAAATTAAGTTAAAAGTAAACTAGAACCATTCAAATGAAATGTTCATTCAATGTGGCCTTAGCCATCACAGTTACTTTATAAAAACTAGTGACGTTTACACTTTTTAATGTCACAATTTCATAATATTTGCATTGTTTTATTTTTGTAATATTGATAATTTTCTCATCCAGTTTTTTTTTTTTTTTTTTTTGGAGGCTCTGTCATGTCATGAATGTCATGAAGTCATCGTTAAAAATCAAACATTGAGATGAAAAACAGGGACTGTAGCTGCTTGCGTTGTTAAATGCTAAACATTCTATAGTAGCCTAGATCTTGACAATAATTTTTATGTTCAAAAGGCTACCTGTTTCTCATTAGAAGAACAAAAGTATTTAAGCTGACTTTAATTGGAGTGAATTAGTTGTGTTAACTTAAACATTGAGTGTGATAGGTTAATTCAACTTCAGTTCATGTTGCGCAATAGCCTGACATCGTCATACTCAGATTCTAGTCAGAATATGAGTCTGATACTGCTCCATTGGGCTGTGATTATGGGATGTGTTTCAACCGAACCAGGAAAGAAAATGCCTCTGCACTCAATTGGATAGACCTACAACCAATCAGAGCAACGGAGTAAGTGACTATGTTTTTCATTCATGTTTCCGATCGACAAATGCCTTGATCGCGGTTCTCTGTTCCTCTTTTAAAATTAATGCACTGTCGATATCTTCTATAACAGACGCGTTGGCGGAATCTACACATGATGTTTTATAAACAAAGTTCGGGAGGAGCACGTTCAAATAATCAATCCAATCAACTTGTCATCAAACAGTTACCAGGTCTACCCTATCAGCATGAGAGGAAGCATATATTTATTCACTCTGTCAACTCACCTAACATTCCTTGACAGTTTTCAGCATCCCTCCACTCACTCTTGGCTTGTTCTTCCACAGCCAGGAATACGGGGGAGTACTGTGAGGAGCCCTCTTCTCGGACAGCACGCCAAATATGCATTTATTCTATCTGACTTATTTGTAAGTGTGAACTCGTGAAATCTCAATTCTCCAGCGGCAGTCATCTTTGTTGTAAACGAATTCAACCCAAGCGCTCTTTGGTGACGTGGATGATTACGATACTGTTGATCATCTGTCCATCATCGTATAAAGCCCGCCCTGACAATTTGATTGGTCCGAACAGCTTTTGTTCGGGCATAATAGCTCCACAACGGATCAAGTCCAGACCGAACTTCCCGACCAAAAAAATGTTGTGGGCAGGGCTAAGTTCGGCTGGCATCCAGGCTAGTTGCGCAAAGATTTCAGCACAAACTCAGTTTTCTTCAGCAGTTAGATTTGTGCCTAAAACTAAGCTTTATCAAATTTCAAAGATTAAATATGACAGTTCACATGTCATTAACATGAACACGAACATGTTCAACATGGAATCAATGTTAATGCCGTTGAAATTCTGCAGCAGAGCGATGACATCTCAGATCATTATCTAATCTCGTGTATACTCCATTTAGCCAATGTTGCAAAGCCGACTCCGTGTTACAAATATGTTAGAACTATCACTTCTGCCACTAAAGATTGCTTTATTAATAATATTCCTGATCAGTTTCATCTCCTCAGCATCCCAGATAGCTTAGAAGAACAGAAACTTTTTACTCTCTTTTCCAGGACTTAAGACAAAGTTGCTCCTTTGAGCTAAAAGAAGATAAAAGAAAATAGTCCAACGATCACACTCTGGCCCTTAAAGGCGGGCGTACACGGTGTCAGTTCGGACACTCGGGAGGTCGTGAGATATTGCACACGTTACGAATCAGTTAACCTGATAATCGCGTCAAAGCAGCTGGTACACGGCACGACTGTCCTGCACGAATTTTATCCCGAGCCGGCGGCAATCACGTGAGCTTTCGCGCTAAACAGTGAAACAGTCGTAACAGCTTTCAATGTTGCAGGCATTATTATTATTTATTTGATACAGTGGCTAAATTAACAAGAAATAAAGCTTCTGCGCTTCTACTTCTGAAGTTTCCAAAGAGCATAGCAGTAATGACTTTATGAACTACTTTAGTTTCAAGATTGATAAAATTAGAGAGAAAATTATAATGCAACCGTCAACTACAGTATCGCATCAGGCAGTGCATTGTAGTGTCCCTGAGGAAAAATTCCATTCATTTGTTGCAATAGGAGAGAAAGAATAGTCTAAACTCGTTAAATCATCAACATGTATGTTAGACCCTATACTGACTAAGCTACTGAAAGAAATGCTTCCAAAGGTCATAGATCCTCTTCTTAATATCATTAATTCATCTTTGTCACTAGGATATGTACCGAAAACTTTTAAGCTGGCTATTATTAAACCTCTAAAAAAAATACAACTTGATCCTAGAGAATTAGTCAATTACAGGCCGATCTCAAATCTACCCTATTTGTCAAATATACCCTATTTGTCAAAGATACTAGAAAAGGCAGTATCCTCACAACTATGTTCCTTTTTAGAAAGAAATGGAATCTGCGAGGATTTCCAGTCATGATTTAGACCGTACCATAGTACTGAGACTGCTCTCATTAGTTACAAATGATTTGCTCTTATCCAATCTTGGTTGTATCTCTCTATTAGTGTTGCTCGATCTTAGTGCTGCATTTGATACCATTGACCACAACATTCTTTTAAATAGACTCGGAAATTATGTTGGCATTAGTGGAATTGCATGAGCATGGTTTAAATCATACTTATCTGACCATTATCAGTTTGTAGCAGTAAATGAAGAGATGTCTTATCGATCTAAAGTTCAGTATGGAGTACCACAAGTCTCAGTACTAGGACCATTGACTTTTGACAGTACTAGGACCATTGACACCAACTTTACATGGTATCTTATAGGCATTTTAGGAGGAGGGACTTTTGAAAGTGGAGACAAATTCAAACAAAGCATGTAACAGGTTTAGGTAACACCCTAGACTGAGGGTCTGGCCAATCCTACACTCTAAAAACTCCTGGGTTATTTCTTCAACCCATTTTCTGGGTTATTTGTGTTGGGTTAAAATTATGGGTTATTTTTTCAGAGAGTAACTATTTTCTGGGTTATAGGGCTAATATTTTGACCCAATTCATGGGTTGTTTGGGTTTCTGGGTTATTTTTCAAAGAGTAACCCATGTTCTGGGTTATAGGGTTGGCTTTCTCTCTCTCTCTCGCCCGCAGTTGTTCTGGAATTTTCTCACAACAGTCGTTTGAAATAACCGTCGCTTTCGCGCTCGATCCGTTTTGGCCTGTGCTTCATCGGTGCAACTTCATCTATATTCAAGGTAAGAGAGTATTTTCAGTGTTGATGTAATGTAAACTTTTCTGTGTCCATGTCCCTGTTGCTAGTTTATCACCATTTGCTAAAAAAAATACGTTGAGACTAGCGTTAGCCGTGGTAATTCTGTGGTTGGCATGTAGCCGCGGCTATCACGACAACATCTAGGACAACTCGAGGTAACGTTATCACACACCGGACGCGATTTTGAACACGGTCCTGAGCCGTTGCTGGGTGTCGCGCATACTATATATCTATGGGTGTCGCGGACAGATGCCGGATGGCGCCGCCGGTGTGTGTACACTCATAGAGAATAATGTGTTCGAATTTTAAAGACGGCTTTAACCGCGGCTACACTGCGCTTCGAGTCCGGTGTGTGAGCCCCTTGAGAGACTGCACGTCCGTTGAGCGATACCTCGAGTTGTCCTAGAGACGCGACGCGCCACTTCTCGTCCGGTGTGCGAACCCCATAGCCGCGGCTACAGAGCGACGAGGCAACACAATAGTTGAGTTATGTTTTCCAGCTGCGCCGTGCTTATCATATTATACAGTGCTCTACTGGCTGAAGTAGTGAGAGTTAAAGAAGCGGGTCAAGTCTTCAAATTGTTGCTAACCTCTATATTGCTATGTTTTCTCCAGGTCATCTTGAATGGACAGTTTTGTCGCTGATAAGATAACTGAGTGGCAGCTGTCTGAGCTGACAGATAATTTTAGAGGTGAGCATTTTACTCTTATTGCCCTTATATCATCTCTCTATACCTACATTTTTTTTTAATAAGACTTAAATGTGTCAGTGCAAGATTTTGTGAAAGTCACAAATTCTTCGCCAGTGGGGTATACACAACGCTAAAAGATTATTGTGCCTTGTCTTTAAGCTGTTATGCATAAGAATGGGCAAGATATTCACCTTTGCATTAATGTCATTACACTTTTTAATGAAAGAAAAGATGTCATTCACACAAAATGGGTAACGTTAATGCTGCAAAAGAACCACATTAGTTAACTAGCAATTTGGGCACGTAAAAAAAAAAAAAAAAAAGCCACTGCATTCCCTTAAAAGTGATTATTTGTTAGCTTGATAATGAAAGAGTGTCTGGTGAGTGGTTCACAATTGTCTCAACTTATTAACAATACTCATGTTGTCTTGTTTTCTGTCTTTCAGATGAAGACATAGATGAGGAGGCATTTCTTCTCTTTGATGAGGACACTATCAAACATCTTGTCCCCAAAGTTGTCCCCAGGCTTAAATTCCTGAGGCTCTTCTGAGAATTGTTGTTTATTTTTCTATTTTTTATTTCTAATATTGTTATTACAGTGTGACCTAAAATAAATAGGAAAATAAACATGTCCAAGTGTGTGTTTTTTCATATAGATTTTAATTTAATGCAATAAAAATGTAAAAGTGCTTGAAGTGTGTAATATAATGTAAAACAAAGTTTTATTTTCTGAAATAAGGCATACTGGGATAGTGAGGTTAAGTTAGGTTATTTTTGACCCAACTCCTGGGTTAAAAAAGGATCAACTCATTTTTGGGTTATTTCTACCCAGATGTTGGGTTTTTTAAACCCAACATTTGGGTCAGGTATTTAACCCAGAATTTGGGTCAAAAAGCATAACCCAATTTTCTGAGTTGAAATAACCCATAAATTAGTTGGTCCCTTTTTAACCCAGGAGTTGGGTCAAAAATAACCCATTATGGGTTATTTTTGACCCAGGAGTTTTTAGAGTGTAATTCAATCAGCATAAGGCTCCAAGAGCCATTTGGGTCCGAAAGCCATTTGCAGAACAAAAGGCGAGATTCTCAGTGAGTCATTCGTGTGCTAATCCCATCAGTCTGAGTGAAACTGGGGCTTCAAGAGCCATTTAAGACAATAAGGAGAGAACAGGAATTGCAACTTTGCTGAGATCTTAACCTTAAAAGCTAAAATCAGTATTCTTCACTGTGATGTTATGTAAGGAAGCATATCTGAAATAGATTCTTAAATTTGTAACCCTTCAATACCAATCTTTCATTTGAAAGCCACGTTTCTAGCATCTGTAAAACCACATTCTTCCATCTTAAAAATATATCTAAATTACGACATGAAAAATGCGGAACAGTTAGTTCATAAATTTTAAAATATTGCTGATTACTTACAAAGCACTAAATGGTTTAGCTCCCCTGTACTTGAGCGAGCTCTTAACGCATTATAGTCCTTCACGTCTATTGCGATCTCAAAATTCTGGCCAGTTGATAATACCAACAATATCAAAATCAACTGCTGGTGGTAGATCCTTTCCCTGTTTAGCACATAAACTCTGGAACAGTCTCCCTAACATTGTCTAAGAAGCAGACAAACTCTGTTAGTTTAAATCTAGACTAAAAACACATCTCTTTAACCTGGCAGACACATAGAAAATTATACATTCCGATTATTCAAATCAGTTAAATGATTATTAGGCTGCATACATGTATGTCAGCCGGAACCGGGAACACTTCCTATTAGTGATGCACCGAAATGAAAATTCTGGGCCGAAACCGAAACCGAAAATTTAGGATGCACTTGGCCGAAAACCGAAACTGAAGCCGAAAATGGCTTCTTTTAAAAACTTATATATATATATATTGCTTGAATTTAATGGATCTGAAATGAAAAATCACAATATAATAATCAAACTTTTATTAACAGTTACATAACAAAACATAAAATATTTTTAACAATAAATATAAATAATAATACCAAATAATATTATTCTTCAA
Source organism: Rutilus rutilus (assembly GCF_951802725.1). NCBI lineage: Eukaryota > Metazoa > Chordata > Actinopteri > Cypriniformes > Leuciscidae > Rutilus > Rutilus rutilus. The sequence continues at coordinate 20,430,940 of NC_140231.1, read as the reverse complement.
GTTTTATGTTCCATCAAATAAAATCGTTTTTTAAAAGTTGTGCAAAAAAAATCCACAATTTGGGAGATTTTTGCAGAACAAATGTTACATATTGCACCTTTGGTGTCCTCTCGTATAGGGCTGTCACTTTTGTGAAAAAAAAAAAAATAAAAAATTCCTGTTCGATTTTTGAGACATAGGCTAAGTGTTCATTGAATCGTTAGTAAATTGCCTATATTTGGCGTTGATCCGTTTTCAATGCCAAATATAGGCAAATCCACGGACAGCTAAACAGGCATTAGGACGAACGTAAAGAGGGCGCTTGAGACGCGCACAAGTTAGGAATGTGGACTGCCATAACATCAATGAAAAACATTACTGAAGGCTACATATTATGCACTATATTATGCAGAAATAGGCTGTGTGTGTGTGTGTGTGTGTGTGTGTGTGTGTCAGTGTCAGAACCTGCAGTTGCTGTGTGACGCGCGTTTGCTGCGAGCATATAGTGACGAGCTGGACGCGCTCCGAGAGAAGGCCGTTAAAATCGATTCCCTATTTTCGTTTTCGAAACTTGTGTTGGTTTGTCCGATCGATTGTGCAATAAGTGACAGCCCTCTGACATGCTTAATCTTTGATAGGCAGACGCGTGATAACAGCTCGACCGTGAGTGAAACCTAAGCGCTTGCGCACGGATGGTAGGGGCGGGTGACATTCATTTTCGGTTTACGTTTTCGGCTGTTTTTTTTATTTCGGCCCGAAACCGATAATGCCATTTCGGCCGAAAATTTTCGGCGGCCGAAATTTCGGTGCACCCCTACTTCCTATAGCACCTGATGTACTCGTTACATAATAAGAAGAATGGGATCTACGCTAATGTTAGTCTTTCTGCTTATTCCGGCTTTCCTGTAGCTTAAACAGTAGAGCGTTGGCGCTTGCAATGCCAAGGTCATGGGTTCGATTCCCAGGAACTAAAAAGAATGTAAATGTGTACTTGAAAATGCATAAGTCACTTTGGATAAAAGCGTCTGCCAAATGCATAAATGTAAATGTATTCCGAGGTGTACTGTAATCAGCTGGATCCGGGCCATATCCAGATCAGATGGTGGACCTAGACACAACCACAACCCATGATGTAGTCAGCCGGATCTGTGCCATATCCAGATCAGATGGAGTACCTGTGCCTAGACACGACCACAACGCATCCCTGAAGTGTCAGCAGAGGCTGTGTCAACAAGACATCGGCACTGATCCTCAACAAATCCGTCTCCTTGCCTTTAACCAGATGGAACTGGATAATATTCTGATTGTTCCAATCTGACTTCTGACCTATAATGCTGGCTGAATCATAATCATACCAGAGGAGAACTGCCCCCCCGACTGAGCCTGGTTTCTCCCAAGGTTTTTTTTCTCCATTCTGCCATCTGATGGAGTTTTGGTTCCTTGCCACTGTTGCCTTTTTTGCCTTTTTCACCTTTGTTGTTGAACCATTGGCTTGTGGCTTGCTTAGTTGGGGACAGTACATTTATCATTTAATTTAATATTCAACAATAATATTGATCTGCCTGCATTGATACCATTAAATGAGAACTGAACTGAGCTGGATGATGACATCACAGTTTTCTCCAGAGCGGCTATATATATATATACTTAAGCTTGACTGTGATGATATTTTCTTCTGGAAACAAACTTTGTTGCATTATTTTCCTGTTATCTCTGTAAAGTTGCTTTGAACAATCTGTATTGTAAAAAGCGCTATATAAATAAATGTGACTTGACTTGACAGTTGATGTAAAACTTTAGACAAACTATTTTTAAAAACACTCCAATCATTTCTACAGTTTACTTGTACATTTGTTGTGATTTTCATCTTGGCTGAACTATATAGTTAAAAGAAAAAAGGCCTCCAGAGCTTATTGAAATTCCCCTAAGTTTTATTTGGTAGAGCCTCAGAGAACTTAAACTGCGCAAGTTATTTATAAGCAGGTGAGTACTTCCATAGTCCATAGTACTTCCACTTAATAAATGTGAGCGTGCAAGATCACAACTCAAGGCAAGTCAGTGATAATTGTTGACTGGTGTTTACTCTTATTGTATGTTAAAAGCATGTATGCCGTATCTTTACATTTATATTTTCAAATTAAACAGATACAGTTGTTGTTTTTAATTGCAACATTTTGAGGGCATTTGTAATGTGCATACATGTGCATACGGGCACATGTAAGCTTAAAAAACGTAAATATATGATGAATAATATGACAAATTTTGCAACCTACACTCTGATGGAACCACAGGATGCTAAATCATACAGGTATATTTATTTCACATGCTTGTTTTCCCTCTATGTTATGATACTGTTTGTGAACATTTGGCTCATTGTGGTCATTGTCTTGGAGAGAGCCCTTCATGAACCAATGTACATTTTTCTGTGCAATCTCTGTGTAAATGACCTTTTTGGAACAGCAGCATTTTATCCTAAAATATTGCATGATTTAATAATGAATTCATATATAATTCCATCTTACATGTGTGCATTCCAGGCCTTTGTTGTTTATACTTATGTTATGTGTGAATATTCTACATTAGCAGCGATGGCATATGACAGACATGTGGCCATATGTCAACCTTTAGACTATCACTCAAAGATTAACAAATATTCTTGCAGCATATTACTTGGCTTATGTTGGATCATACCATCTCTTAATATGTTCATTGCAGTTTTCTTGTCAAATAGGTTGGTACAATGTAAAAATCATATTGACAAACTGTATTGTGACAACTGGTCAATTGTAAAACTCTCATGTGGATCAACCTTTGTCAATAACCTTTATGGATTTATTTTTATTTCATTGTATTTTGGCCTTGTGATTGTAATTATGGTGTCCTATATTAAACTTATCATTGCATGTAAAGCATCATTGGAATGCAGAAGGAAATTTTGGCAAACATGTGTGCCTCATGCACTTTCACTGATAAATCTTACTGTTGCAATACTTTTCGATACCATCTATAACAGATATGGATCTAGTGATTTCCCTGCAAACCTGCGTAATTTTTTGGCTTTAGAAATGATTATTGTGCCACCTCTTTTCAATCCTGTAATCTATGGCTTAAAACTGACAGAAGTTCGCAAAAGAATCCTAAAATTATGCATGAATTGTAAAAAAAAATGACAGTATGAAGTATGTTGTGTATACGCTGTAGTGTATTCTGTAGTGTATTTCTGTAAACTATTAACTGTTGTTGCCCAAGAAAAGTCAAGAAAAAATAAAAGTAAAATGAGTGATGTTTTTATCTTCTCATTATGCTGCAAATCCTATTAATATTTTAGTAAGTGCTAATATACACTGAGCGTTCAGATTCACAAAATACATCTGGACAAGGGGCCCTATCATACACCCGGCGCAACACAAGTGTTTTTTGCTAATTTCAGCCTGACGTGGTTATCATTTTCATGTTCTGCGCCACGTTGTTTAAATAACAAATGCATTTGCGCCCATTTGTGTGCCCATGGACATGCTGGTCTGAAAACGATTTGCGTTGCTAGTTTGAGGCAACTGAAATAGACTGCCATTGTCCAAAAAAAACCTGGTCTAAAGTCAATGGCGTAGTATATATATATTTTTTGTTTTTTTAAAGGGCGCATTAGTAATATGAGCCTATAGGCGGGTGCACAACACGCGTACACACTCTGCTTATTACACACACATGGATATGAAATATTTGAGTTTAAATAATACTAATAATACTAATATAATAAAATCGTACTTGTATATTAGATTCCACTTAGAAATCAACAAATCCAGAAATCTGACTGGAGGTGGAGAGCCCAGCGCATCAGCCATTGGTTAGGAGACTGTAGAGTGCTTAGGAAAGTTAAAGAGTTAGTTAAACTTCTAATCAGCTTAACTAGCTGTGCCCGCTGAGATGACTCTAGATGACCCAAAACGCCTTCCTATTTATCTAAAGCTTCCTCATTTTTCAGCCGACCAGACACTATAGCCTCATCAGGCCCTGTTTCCTCCATTTCTGCCACAACTGAGGACGATGGCATAGCTAAACAAACAGGATGGACTGTTGCCAAAATGTAACCTAGGGTCTTTTTGCTAATCTACCCGAGGCAAACTTTCATTTAAAAGTATAATTAGAATGGAAACGCCACTTTTAAGTTTGACCGTATTTTCGTTTTCGGTCAAATTGCCTTTTGAATGGGAGTGCTTGGGGCACTACTATGATAGCATCAAAAATGGCTATTTTTAAAACACTAAGAAGGCTCGACACAACATGAAACTTTGCTCGAAGTATCACCAGGGGTTCTACACTTGAACTCAAGCATTGAGAACATTGTTTGTCTACACAGAGTTTACTAAAAAGAAAGTTTTTGAACAACTCACTGTAGCTGTCTCCGCCGGCATTTTGACAGTCAAAAATAGTCGATCTCCGAATGCAACGTAACAGGGAGGAGAGTAAAGATGGAAAGCTCCTAAAGCTTAGTTCCATATAAATTCACGGATAATTTGTTGTTTTGTCGTTAGTGAAAATCAATATTGACCTTGTATTTGAAAAAGGATGCTCATATAAGAAGCAAAACTAAAATTCAGAGTCAGTTCATTCACATTCAGATATCGACTATATTTGACTGTCAAAATGCCACAAAATGTCATTAGGCACTAATTGGCTTGTATATGTTTTGTAAATATTAGAACCTCATTTTGAAAGAAACATAGGGGGAACAGAGTCTGGCGGCAAACAGTTCAGCTGTCAGAATCCAGAATCCGTTCCCCCACCCATATGATGAGAGATGTTGATGTATCGGCTTAAAATATGCTGATTCTATTCTGTGAGTGTATGGAGCTTAACCATCAGTAGTTTGTTAAATATTAGAACCTCATTGTGTAAGAAATATGGGTGAAAATGGGTGGGATACAAAATATTTCATTTTAGATATGGTTTATTTACAATATAAGGCAACGTAAATAATTGCAGAAATTTTGTTCCATCTTTGAGCTCTTGATCTGTGCTGCGCAGGTGATCATGTGTAATTAGGTCAAGAGGACTCCGTCCCCTAGGAAAGCACGAGAAGAGAAGCGTGAGCATGAGAAGTTTCGCAAAATCTTGTTATTCGATTTTATTGAGATATATTTGCGAGGAACAAACCCCATATGTTTTGTAGATATTTTGTTTAGAAACAAAGTTGAGTAGTTTTCGGAAAGGTCTTACCTTTATCCTGTTGATCCATGTGACCGTGACCATTTCGTTTTCACTGTTTTCTTCGGGTCTCCTGTATTTGTTGTTCTGTGTGTGTGGGTGTGTGTGAGTGGGCGTTACCGCTCGTTCCACTGATCAGCGCGCCAGCTGATCTCATTCCCCACACCAGCTGCTGCTAATTCATTTCACCTACTGTATAAAGACTCATCGCACTCTCCTCTCTTTGTCAGATCGTTGTTTGGTGTCCTCAGTGTGTGTTCATCATGTGCCGTCTACAGTCCTGTTCCTGGTTCGAGTTTCCTGTTCGGTGTCTTCGTAGTTTTTCGTCTCGTCTGGATGTTCACCTGCACTGGATTCACCGTCTCCACTCTTCACCAGCACGCTGACCATCTTGTCCCTGCGCCACTAGCCCACCCGAGTTTCTGAACTGTTCTGTCTTCAACCAATCAATAAAAGAGTTTTACTTGCACCTTTGCTTCCGCCTTGTGTATTATGACAGAACGATCTGACCAAGCGATGGAAGCAGCAAGCAGACCCTCTTCTCCTCTGGAGGATTTCATCAAGTCCAGCATTTCACGGATGGATACCCAGGAGAGGAACATGAACGAGTCGGGTCGGGCTATTCAAGCTCTTGTGGCGCAGGTGTCCGAGCTCACCCAGAAATTACAACATCTGCGAGTTCCCACTGCGCCGCCCACACCGTCCGCTCCCCCCGTACCACCAGAGAGCGTCTCCCAGTCAGAGCCCCGCCTACCTGTTCCCGAGCCATACAACGGTGAGCCAAACTATTGCAGAGCATTCCTAACACGCTGTTCGATGCACTTTTCCTTGCAGCCCAGGACCTTTGCCACTGAACAGAGCAAGGTGGCGTTTGTGCTCACGTTACTGACTGGGAGGGCAGCACTATGGGGGACGGTGGTGTGGGAGAACCAAGATCCATGCTGTGCCTCGTTCCAGACACTCTCCGCCAAAATGAAAAGAGTATTCGACCGCGCGGTCGCGGGAAGAGAAGCGGCACGGATTCTCGCGGACCTCAAGCAAGGCGAAAGATCTGTATCTGATTACTCTTTCGAGTTCCGGACTTTGGCGGCAGAGTGTCAGTGGAACGAGGAGGCGCAGTGGGATATGTTCCTGCATGGGCTGGCTGACCGCGTCCAAAGAGAGATTTATGCTCTGGACCTACCCACTACACTCAATGAGTTAATTGAACTGGCGCTTCGTGTGGATTCCCGACTCTCCCGAGTCGAACGCCGGATGTTACCCGCTCGTGTTTCTGGAGCAGCTGAGACTTCACGAGCCAGCGGCGGGGACGCGGTCAGCCCCGTCTACGATCACGAGCCCATGCAGGTGGGGCGAGCTCGGCTTTCCCGGGAGGAGAAGGAAAGGCGGAGATCCCAGGGCCTTTGCCTTTACTGTGGCGCAGCAGGACATTTTGCTTATAGCTGCCCGGTAAAAGGGCAAGCCCAGCAGTAAATCTGAGCCTACTGTCGGGTGGGACCTCATCAACATCTACGCTCCTCCCGGTAAGACTAAGATGGTCAGCCCACACTCACGACTGTCGAGCACTACTGGACTCCGGGGCAGAAGGTAACTTCATGGACTACACATTTGCACTCAAGATTCAAGCTCCCCTTCTACCCCTCACCCGTACCATCGCAGTTCACGCTCTCAACGGCCAAGCTCTTCCCACCATTTCATTCACCACTGGACCCATCACACTCATCATATCTGGCAACCACACTGAAACCACTTCCTTCTACATTCTGGACTCCCCCCTCGCACCCATCGTTTTAGGACACCCCTGGCTCATTAAACATAATCCCAAAATAGACTGGCAACAGAGATCAGTGTTGGAGTGGAGCAGTAAATGTCATGAGTCCTGTCTTGTGTCTGCTTGTTCGTCTGTTTCTGTTTCTGCGTTTCAGGAGGAAGCAGTGGATTTGTCAAACGTGCCCACGGAGTATCAAGACCTGAAGGAGGTGTTCAGTAAGTCTCGTGCTGCTTCTCTCCCTCCGCATCGTCCCTATGACTGTGCTATAGAGTTACTGCCAGGTACGTCTCCGCCTAAGGGCAAGTTATATTCACTTTCTGTTCCAGAAAGAGAGGCTATGGAGAAATATATTTCTGATTCTCTAGCAGCAGGGTTCATCCGCCCCTCCTCTTCTCCAGCGGGGGCGGGGTTCTTTTTTGTGGGGAAGAAGGACGGATCCCTGCGACCTTGTATTGACTACCGGGGGCTGAACAGCATCACGGTAAAGAATACTTATCCTTTGCCGCTGATGTCTTCAGCTTTCGAGAGGTTGCAGGGAGCGTCGATCTTCACTAAATTGGACTTACGTAATGCTTATCATTTGGTCCGCATCAGGAAGGGGGATGAATGGAAGACTGCTTTTAACACCCCCAGGGGGCACTTTGAATACTTGGTCATGCCCTTCGGCTTGTCCAACTCCCCAGCAGTCTTCCAGGCACTCGTCAACGACGTGCTGCGAGATATGGTCGATCAGTTCATATATGTCTACCTGGATGACATATTGATTTTTTCTTCTTCTCTCCAGGAGCACGTGCAGCACGTTCGACGAGTGCTTCAGAGGCTGCTAGAGAATGGGCTTTTTGTCAAGGCGGAGAAATGCGCTTTTCATGCACAGTCTGTTCCTTTCTTAGGGTACATTGTATCGTCTGAAGGAATACGTATGGATCCTGAGAAGGTTAAGGCTGTGGTGGATTGGCCAAGTCCAGATTCCCGTAAGGCCCTACAGAGGTTTCTGGGGTTCGCCAATTTCTACCGGCGGTTCATTCGCAATTTCAGCCAACTAGCCTCGCCTCTGACCGCCTTGACCTCCCCCAGAACTACGTTCAGGTGGTCGGACGCAGCTGAGGCTGCGTTTGCCAAACTGAAAGGCCGCTTTGTTTCAGCCCCCATCTTAGTTACCCCTGATCCATCACGTCAGTTCGTGGTGGAGGTCGACGCGTCAGAGGTGGGGGTAGGTGCAGTGCTATCTCAACGTTCTCCTACAGACGACAGAATGCATCCGTGCGCGTTTTTGTCTCATCGTTTGTCCCCTGTAATTATGATATTGGTAACAGAGAGTTGTTGGCAGTCAAGTTAGCATTGGAAGAATGGCGTCACTGGTTAGAAGGGTCGGGGGTACCTTTTATCGTCTGGACCGATCATAAGAATCTGGAATACATTAGAACCGCTAAAAGATTGAACTCCAGGCAGGCTCGGTGGGCACTTTTTTTCGGACGTTTTGACTTTACTCTCTCGTACATAAATCACAATTATGTTTTATGTGGATATTGGAACACAAGTGAAGTATGAAGCCTTGTTTACATAATGAATAATAGTTTAGCAACCAAATGTTAGATTAAGAATATGGAAACATTTGGACTCCTGCCGAAGGAGAGAAGTAGCCTACATAGCCCAATGACTTTTCAGTTTCACTTTAAATAAATTCATTTTGGCTTGACGTTTGTATGATGTTTATATATACAACTATAGCCTAATTTGTGTTTTATGTTACGTTTCTTCATGTCGTAAATCTTAGGGACAAGGCTTCTAAACCATGAATTTTTAAGGGCGTGATATGTAAATGCCGAATGTTTTGAGTCACCACATTTATCAACGTACAATGATTTATATGATGGGATTGGCAGCATACCAATGTTTCATAAATCACACATGAACCCTGTCGTAAGATGATTTCTGTGTTCGGATCAGCGCTCGTTTCTACATTAGATTGATATATGAGGCCCAATATACCTTCACACACACAATTCAGTCGTTGGGCCGACGGGTGGTCCTTATTTTTTAATTAATTATTTCTTAGGCAATTATGCTATGAGGCTAACGATAGGTCGCATGCATTTTTCCCATAGAAATAAGCTTTCTGTAAAGTAAAATTATTATTATTTTAATTACTGTTATTATTGTTATGAATTGGTGGTGGTGGAAAGACAGTATTTAGCAGAGAGTGAGAAACCAAATGCAGTTTATTAACAAGTGCAATCCAAGGTCATAGTCCATACCAGGCAGAGGGTCAAGCACATGCAATCAGTTCGAACATAAATACAATCCACAGAGGAAGATGGGAACAAGAAATTCAAAACTCATGAACAGATCTAAATCTGTAAAAAAAAACAATCAAAAAAGCCATTCTTTTAATCTTCTCACATTAACCTGATAAGGCTATTAGGGGAGACCTATTTGTCTTCCCAGGTGTGAAACACATCAATATTCATGATCATTCATGCCTATCGCATAAAGCCTTTCTGGCCCAAAACATGCTTACAAATTTTAAACCAATATATTGTTTTATGTGAATGAGTGAGCAGGATTATTTTCACATCATTTTGAAACAAAAATATTAGGCTACAAGATCCAGTTCTCAAAAGTCTTGTGAACAAATATTCAGTATGGGTTTTATTCTCTAATTTCAGTGACTTCCACTAACCACGCATAAATGTCATTTTCTCAAAACTACAAACTTTTACACACATGCTGCTCACATATTATTGTTGCAGAGTGTGTGCTGAATACAGTGTAATCAGACTTTAGCTATGAAAATGTTATAAGTAACAGAAATAAGCACAAATGTCAGAGCATGTCAAAACACCTCCAGGGCCCAGAAAACACCTCAGACCCCAGAGGGTTAAACAAATATACAGCGTCGGGGCTCAATGCTATAAGAATTTTTATCCACTGTGCTTCATATTTTTACTTGACCTGCTAAAATTTTCACTGGCTTTGCCCTAAAAAACTAAATAAAAGTTTTGTGATGTTTGCTAACAGTATATACCGCTGAAAATATATTTTGCACTTCTCTGAGCAAAGAACGAAAAATAACTTCTCTAAGCAAAGAATGAAAAAGAACTTGAGTAAATTGGGGCCTCTAGGTTAGTGGTAAACCATGGATGGTTCTCAAGGGAGTTCGGCCAACGCTATCTCACGACCAATTCGTACGAATTCGTACGAATGATAAAAAGTTGGCTAATTCGTACTAATTCGTACGACCTCACTCGTACGAATTTGTACGATTTGTCTAAACCCACGTGATGGGTAGGTTTAGGGGCGGGGTCAGGGGTAGGTCATTCGTATGAATTCATACGAATTGGCCAATTCGTAAAATATGTACGATTTTGCAAAAATCGTACTAATTCGTACGAGTCAGGTCGTATGAATTCGTACGAATAAGCCACCTCGTAGAATTTGTACGTTTTCCCGTGAGATTGGGCTGGTTCGGCCAAGTACGTGGAGTCAGTGCTGTTCCAGGACAACACCAGCCCCACTCTGGACCTAGAGCCCAGCCAGCCTTTGGCCATGCCAGCATCGGATCAAAAGCCAGAGCTCACCTCTGACTCAAAGCCCAAGCCCGCCATGAAAACAGAGCCAGAGGATTTCCAGAGGCTAATTTCATTGCGGAGTCCGAGCCCATCGCGGAGTCTGTCAAGGTGTGTGAGCCGACATCAGCGTCTGTCATTGGTATATTGGTGGAGTTTGTTGGAATGAATTGGATGCCATCCACACTTCCTCCGCTAAGATGCATGCGATAAGCTGGGTTGCTGATGAAAAATTATTTGATGAGCTGGATGAGGAAATATTTACTGTTCTACAGTCTCCGCTTGTTCCATCCAGTTCCAAGTAATCTTCTTCTCTGCTGGTTCAGCCCAGTTCCAAGTCGTCTTTGTCATCACTGGATAAGCTCAGTTCCAAGTCGTCTTTGTCATCACTGGATAAGCTCAGTTCCAAATCGTCTTTGTCATCGCTGGTTAAGCCCAGTTCCAAGTCGTCTTCCTTGTTGCTGGTTCAGCCCAGTTTTCTGCTGTTTTTCATCATCCACCACCGAGTCTTTGCCATCCACCACCAATTCTCCTTCATCACCATTGGCTCTGCCCAGCTCTAAGTCTCCTTTGTCATTGATGGTACCGCCCAGCCGCCTTCTCCCTCCTTGTCTGCCAAACCTATCCAGTTCCTCTGCCTCGTCTCTGCCATCTCCCTTCAGCCCCTCAGTTCCTGCAGTGGTTCTACCCAGCTGCACTTATCCGCCTGCAGCTCCCACTGAGGCCCTCTAGGCTTTCAGTGTAACCCTGGCTCTAAGGTTTTGACTAGGTCTAAACCCCCACTGTTTTGCCTGAGTTCTCATACATTCATAGTTGTCATGGTTCCTGATTAGTTCAGACCTGTCACCTGTTCCTTTTATGATCTTTCCTTGTGTATTTAAGCCCTCAGTTTTCCTGTTCATTGTCTCATGTTAATGTTTATGGTTTGTTGAGTTGTATTATAAAGTCGTTCATTCTGCTTCACAAATCTCATCTGCTGGATTTACTAATGCTCATTATTTTATATTATTGATATGACTAGACATTTTATTAAACAATTTCCTGAGTCACACTATATATTGGGTGTATTTAACTACAATGTGATCTCCTGAGTGTTCCCAGCTAGCAGGGAACGTTCTCAGAACTTTCGCTAACATTCCCTACAAGTTTGGTTAATGTTCTAAAGAAAACATTTGAATGTAATGTTTACCGAACATTTTAAGGATGTTTTCTCATTTAAAAAAATGTTCCTATAACATTATATGAAAACTAAGATATAACATTTTAACTGCAACATTCAAAAGATGTTTTGGGAATGTTTCTGAAATAACAAGTTGTACTATGATCTCAAAATATCATTGTCCCTATGTTTCATTATAACAAAAGAAGAACGTTCTCTCTGTCACGTTAGGAAAACGTTTTGAGGATATCATTGAGAGATGAGATGTTGAATGTTCTTTATAAAACGTTCTTCTAATGTGACAAGTTAACACAATTAGAACATTTTATTTGCAACATTTTGAGCATATTTTGGGAATGTTGTTAAAGTTAAAGTTTGTACAATGATCTCAAAATAACGTTGTCTTAATGTTTTGTCATAACAAAAGAAGAACGTTCTCTCTGTCACGTTAGGAAAATGTTTTGAGGATATCATTGAGAGATGAGATGTTTATTGTTCTTTATAAAACGTTCTTCTAATGTGACGAGTTAACACAATTAGAACATTCTACTTGCAACATTTTGAGCATATTTTGGGAATGTTGTTAAAGTTAAAGTTTGTACAATGATCTCAATATAACATTGTCCCAATGTTTCATAAAAACAAAAGAGGAACATTTTCTCTGTCACTGATTTGTAAGTCGCTTTGGATAAAAGCGTCTGCTAAATGACTAAATGTAAATGTAAATGTAGATGAGATGTTGAATGTTCTTTATAAAACGTTATTTTAATGTGACGAGTTAACACAATTAGAACATTTTACTTGCAACATTTTGAGCATATTTTGGGAATGTTGTTAATGTTAAAGTTTGTACAATAATCTCAAAATAACGTTGTCTTAATGTTTTGTCATAACAAAAGAAGAACGTTCTCTCTGTCACGTTAGGAAAATGTTTTGAGGATATCATTGAGAGATGAGATGTTTATTGTTCTTTATAAAACGTTCTTTTAATGTGACAAGTTAACACAATTAGAACATTTTACTTGCAACATTTTGAGCATATTTTGGGAATGTTGTTAAAGTTAAAGTTTAGACAATGATCTTAAAATAACATTGTCCCAATGTTTCATGATAACAAAAGAAGAGCATTCTACTTGCAACATTTTGAGGATATTTTGGGAATGTTATTAAAGTTAAAGTTTGTACAATGATCTCAATATAACATTGTCCCAATGTTTCATAAAACCAAAAGAAGAACAATTCTCTCTGTCAGATTAGGAAAATGTTTTGAGGATACCATTGAGAGATGAGATGTTTATTGTTCTTTATAAAACGTTCTTTTAATGTGACGAGTTAACACAATTAGAACATTTTATTTGCAACATTTTGAGCATATTTTGGGAATGTTGTTAAAGTTAAAGTTTGTACAATGATCTCAAAATAACGTTGTCTTAATGTTTTGTCATAACAAAAGAAGAACGTTCTCTCTGTCACGTTAGGAAAATGTTTTGAGGATATCATTGAGAGATGAGATGTTTATTGTTCTTTATAAAATGTTCTTCTAATGTGACGAGTTAACACAATTAGAACATTTTACTTGCAACATTTTGAGCATATTTTGGGAATGTTGCTAAAGTTAAAGTTTGTACAATGATCTTAATATAACATTGTCCCAATGTTTCATGATAACAAAAGAAGAACATTCTACTTGCAACATTTTGAGCATATTTTGGGAATGTTGCTAAAGTTAAAGTTTGTACAATGATCTTAATATAACATTGTCCCAATGTTTCATGATAACAAAAGAAGAACATTCTACTTGCAACATTTTGAGGATATTTTGGGAATGTTGTTAAAGTTAAAGTTTGTACAATGATCTCAATATAACATTGTCCCAATGTTTTGTCATAACAAAAGAAGAACATTCTCTCTGTCACATTAGGAAAATGTTTTGAGGATATCATTGAGAGATGAGATGTTGAATGTTCTTTATAAAACGTTCTTGTAATGTTATGTGTTAACACAATTAGAACATTTTAATTGCAACATTTTAAGGATGTTTTGAGGATGTTGTTGAGATAACAGATTATATAATGTTCTCAGTAAAACATTGGCACAATGTTCCATAATAACAGAGGAGGAACATTATCAAATCAACGTTCGTAAAATGTTTTGAGGATATCACTGAGACCTGAGATGATGAGTGTTTTTAAAAAAAATTCTTGTAATGTGACGTGTTAACAACACTAGAACATTTTAAATGTAACATTTAGCAATCAAACTACACAATTATTGTTAAATTGAGCTTGCTGGCCAGACAGCAGGCCAACAGGGTTCACGATGGAACATATGGTGCATTTAAGTCCTCCTGGGAAGTTTGTATTCATGAGGTTTTACAATTTTGTTTAATGTTTTAAATTAATGAAGCCACTGTAAACTTTATCATCACATATTATACTGTTACATATTAATGCTATCATATTTTGTGCAGGCATTAGCTTACTTCATTGTCACTGCTAAATACCTAAGTATAGTGGTATCCCACAATGTTTCCCACTGACACACCCCTAACTCTTCAAGATCAGGGTTAAAGGAAAATCCTGAGCTTCCTACTCATATTCTCATCATTGTGGTGGCATTCAACTTGTAAATACGATCTTTATGACATGACTTGAATGCACCAATAGCTCTAGCTTAATTAGGGACAATCCATACAAACACTCTTTGCTAAAATACATTACAGACTGTCACAGTAAGAAGTTATTCGTCCTGTATCAACGCTAAAGGCCTAACCACTGCAGTCAACACCTTGGAGTATCCATGCTGTTAAATAAAAGTCTGTAGACAAGGGTTAGGGTTAGGGTTAACCTTAACCCTTAATTTCTAACCCAGACCCGGTTTCACAGAGTTTAGATTAAGCCGGGATTAGGCCTTAGTGCATTTAATTAGCTTTTAAAAATGTGCCTTAGAAAAAAGAAAAAGAAACATTACTGGTGTGCATCTTGAGACAAAACAATGGCACTGACATATTTTAAGATATGTCAGTGCAAGTTGCTTTCAGGTAAAACAGCTCAAACGTGCATTTTTGTCTGGGACTACAGGCTTAAACCTTGCCTGTGAAACCCGGGGTATATGTTGCAACTTGTATAGAATTATGCCAATGTTACCAAAGTGTTGTGTTGGACAGAGGATTTACCCTAAACCAACAGGTTGTGTAACTGTGCCACACAGGGTGAAAAGCAAGTTGACATTATTAGGCATAAGAGTGTTTCTAAAGGAAAGGTCAATATTTTGTTAAAGTGCAAAAGGATCATTATGGGTCACATGAATGTAACTCTAATGTTACCATGATACCAATCCATTAGTTTTTCATGTAGGTAGGTATACAGAATTGTATATGAATAGCCTACATATGCAATGTTTGCTCTGTTTAATATATAATATGTTTGCTCTTTTAAACTGCTGTTTGGCAGAGCAGTGGTAAATATATGTTGTTATACATGGTATATATTATTTGTGTAATTTATTATTATTATTTATATGTTATTGTAAGTTTATTTTTTTTTATCATGCACTGCAATGAAGACACCATTTAACCAATTGATTAAATATAACAGCCAGCTTACAAATACAACTAAATAAATAGCCGTGCACATTTTTTTCATATTCTTTCTTTTAAAACATGTAATCTTTTCCTGTAATTGCAATGTTACCACATTATTGGCTGTCTCTTCGAGTTGTTTTGAGCATGATTGGCTATTCAGACTGTCATCCAGGAATCTGGCCAATGGAAGCTATGCGCGCCTTTTACTGGTCAAGTTTGAAGTTTGAATATTCGTCTGTTAGAGTGAGAGTGTGTGTGTGTGCGCGCTGCAGCTGCTCGGGAGAATCTTCAGTACTAGCCTCCTTCGGTTCTGTGGCTTTTACATTGTTTAAAACATGGATTATTTTGCATCGTACTGTTACATTTTTATTTTGAGCGAGTTGCGGGATGTAAATGGACAACGAATTTTAACAACGTAGCCTACGTGTAACGGACATATTGCAATCTGCGGAAGGTAAATAACTTTATTTTATATAAAAATACATTCTGCTACATCAAAATATAGTGTGTTAAATTGAGAAGCTAATTTTAAATGCGACTAGAGCAATATCGATATTATGTCAATGTTTCAGGCTGCATGTGTAACGTTAGGCTAAATATTGTCAGCTAAGTTAGTTTTTGATAAAAATAAATATAAATAAACCTCAGCATAGTCTGAGCTTTACAATGAGTGAACTGAGAACATCGTGTCTTTATACAGAGAGGAACTCGAACCACACTATAAAAACTAGGCTTTTGAATGATCGCGGGATATCGGCCTAACGTTACCGTCAAAATGATGAGTCATCATCATAATATGTTTTTGAGCTGGTGAGTAAAAATTTGCAAGCTTTTTATGTCTCTTTTAGTAAGTAAATACAAATAGCTAATAATATTGCTGTATGTGTGTGTTTCCCATTATCCAGGAATTTTGGGAATATTGCTGTATGTGTGTGTTTCCCATTATCCAGGAATTTTGGGAATAAATTATCCAGCCACATGATCTTCAGTTGC
The DNA here is from genome assembly GCF_951802725.1 of Rutilus rutilus. NCBI lineage: Eukaryota > Metazoa > Chordata > Actinopteri > Cypriniformes > Leuciscidae > Rutilus > Rutilus rutilus. Next base: position 20,414,684 of record NC_140231.1, on the reverse strand, counting down.
GGTGAGTATTGTCATAGTAAAATACACGTGAAATAGAGGCAGAACATGTAAACTCTGCTCAAAGGCACACTGGTCCAAACCCTCCAGTCAAAATTGCCTGTCTTCTTGATATGAGTTTTTATGGGCCTAGCTGACCCAAACATAAATGTCCTTTCAAAATGAAATTATTTTCAAACCTGTATGACTTCTGTGAAACACAAGAATGTTGGGAATAAAACAACATTGGAACCCATTTTATGGAAACAAATGTTCCCAATGTTTCATGATAACAAAAGAAGAACATTCTACTTGCAACATTTTGAGCATATTTTGGGAATGTTGTTAAAGTTAAAGTTGTACAATGATCTCAATATAACATTGTCCCAATGTTTCATGATAACAAAAGAAGAACATTCTCTCTGTCACGTTAGGGAAATGTTTTGAGGATATCATTGAGAGATGAGATGTTGAATGTTCTTCATAAAACGTTCTTCTAATGTGACAAGTTAACACAATTAGAACATTTTACTTGCAACATTTTGAAAAAATAAAATAAAATAAACCTCAGCATAGGAGCTTTACAATGAGGGAACTGAGAACATTGTGTCTTTATACATAACATAAATGTCCTTTCAAAATGAAATTATTTTCAAACCTGTATGACTTACTTCTCTGAAACACAAGAATGTTGGGAATTAAACAACATTGGAACCCATTTTATGAAAAAAAAAAAAAAAAAACAGTGAAGTCATTTCTCAAGATATCTTAATTAAGGTTATACAAAATAAATTCATACAGTTTTGGAACAACATGGAGTACCGGTAAATAACGATAGAGAGTCTATTTTTTGGATGAGCTGTTCTTTTTAGGACATGTTCCCAGGGTCCTTTGCTAAATTAACCATGGTTTTTATTATAGTAAAGTGTAGAAACAATATTTTTATGGTGGATTGATTACAATAATTTATTACCATTTAGTTAGTGTAGCAAAACCATGGTTAATGTTAGTAAGGGTTCTCCAGATTTATATAGCCTAACACTTAAGGAAAACATAAAAAATGGTCCTATGTCACCCAGATCAATAGTCTGTTAACACACATTAACACACTTTTTACATTTTCTTAAGATCAAGCATTGGACCAATGTTTACGGAGCAGAACAGGCACCAACAGAGAAACAAGTCCATCACTAGTAAGTATCCACTGCATTTTATAAAACCGTAGTCAATTTTAAACGCACAATGCACTCCAAAATAAAAATGATCTATTTTTTTCTCCCTCGTGCCAGATTTATATCTGTCCCAGATTTATATCTGACTTTCTTTCCACAGAGATTTTTAGAAAAATTATCATTAAAGAGAATCATATAAAGAGAAATGTGGGAGGAGCTTGAATTTATTGCCTAGCCCTGTTTGTTTGAACCGCGAGAGCCGTCAAAGCTTATGCTACTCCTATGTCATGCACCGACAAGAGCCTTTTATAGTCAACACGTCGGACGCAAGCAACTTGCAGTTTTGCCCCCACCAACAACGCATAGTATTGCATACAACGGTGCGTCGCGTATCAAAAACTGGGACGACACATTTTTCTACTCATAGACGCATATGGCGGCCGAAGTGTAGTGATGCGTAGCCTTGCAGGCGCATATGCGTATCGATGCGTTGACTAACTCTTTGGGCGTAATTTGACTTGCATATGGCTGTCTGCTGGAAGCTAGTTATTTAAGTCGATAAAATTATAAATATGGTAGGGCTGGGGGAATTAACACGTTAATCTTCGCGATTAATTTGAGATGCTTAACGAGTTTATAAAAAAAATGCAATTAACGCAGCACTTTTTTTGCCTCATTTTAATGACTTCCTGTTGCGGAAAAGGCTGCAAAATATGCCGTCCCGCCCCTCCGTGTTTGGCGATCAGGTTTTATTCTCGCGCAGCTTTCATGACCGGGTCTTTTCCGCTCCGCGCTCTCCATTCCGTGTGTGTGTCGGCGCACTGACACACACACACAACACTGAGCAAACATTGAGCTCTTTGCTCAATGTTCTGCTCCGTGTTTGCGCTGCGCGTTCTGCTCTGTCGTTAACGGCCCAAACGCTCCAATCATGTACCGATCACGCACTGGAAAAGCAAAGTCAAATAAAGTGAAATTTCTCAGTAGTAGACTTCTGTGAAATAGCCCTACTGAGCTGGTATAGTCATGCTGACAACAATGGTAAAATTACCTGCTCTGATCACATGCTCTTGTAATAATAGCTTTGTAGGACTATGTTTTATTTTGATAATTAGAAAAAAATATATAATAATAAATTGTTAAATTTATTATGTTGATTGATTATTGAAAATAATAATATATTGATATATTGATGTTTAATATTATTTTAATACAGGGCTATTTTCTGTTCCTTTTTTTCCTTTTTGTTGTTTAATTAGGTTATTCTAAGTTTAAATATTGATGATTACAAGCTTGGGGGAAATGCAATTAATTGCATGTAATTACAGCAAATTGTGTAAATAATCAGTTACTTTTTTTAATCGATTCCCAGCCCTAAAATATAAAATATGGATATGTTTCTTACACAAACGCATCACTTCGCTTCACCTTTCGCCTTTATTAACCTGCCAGAGCCGTGTGGAGTACTTTTATCATGGATGGATGCATTTTTATGGACTTGTCAAAAAAATCCCACAGGGAGCTACAGAATAAGAAATCTTTGAAGTCCACTTTTTTACTGTCTGTTTCCATCAGTAAAATTACAGTTGTTTTTTTTTCTCTCAGAATTGTGAGGCAAGAACACACAATTGCAAGAAAATATCAGAATTGTGAGCTGTCTTTTTTACTCCCCTCAGAATTCACCCTTCGAGGGAGTTTGATTGACAGGTATTTTTTACATTTTTATTTTACCAAAAATATTTTTTTCAAAAAAAATTACACAAATTAAACGTTGAGACTTTGTTTCAACTTTCATATCAAAAGTAACCTGCTCTGTCTTGTCTCTGCGTTTAAACGTTTCAGCGTTTTTTCTGTGATCCGCAATGTATTTTTCATTGCGTGACAACATGATGTGTGGCGTGAGAGCGCCATGGCTTGTTGGACATAGCAACAGTAACTAAAGGGGGCGGTTCTTTGCAAATTGCATTAACCATGGCTGCCTGTTAATTATCACTGGACTACTTCGCTCTCGCATCTCCCAAAAGTATTTTTTGTTTTTGTTTTCTTGATTCCATTTGAATGGTTTAATTAAATTGCTATAACCAATTATTTAAAATGTAATGATTTAAGCAAAACGTTCTTCAAAGGTTAAACCAAACTTTTATTTGACGGATTGCCGTGTAGACCTTTGAGTTTCTCTGTGTTTTATGATATGATGATAGTTTTTCTCAAATGAAGCTAAAATGCTGCTGAAGTGACTCTCAGAGCGGCTGTGTTGATGAAGTGCATTAATGTTCTCATATAGAAACGACAGGAAAAAAAAAATAAGCCAGAATTGCTTTTTTTTCTCAGGTTTTACTAATTTATCCTGTGATTCTGACTTTCAAACGGCCAATTGCGAGTTTATATCTCGCACTTCTGAGAAAAAAAAGTTTGAATTGTGATTCGCAATTACCTTTTTTAAAAATTGTATTCCATGGCGGAAACAAGCTTTCATATGCACAGACAGTAGCTCACATTTAACATGCAGATTGTGCGCACACAGAAACCTACTGGAGCACAAAAAGTTAGTGTCAACACTGTCCTGTGATTTCTCAATAAGAAACAGAAGTTATAGCATATTTTTCTTTCTGCTTTTGAAGTAACTAAAACTTACAGCTTAGCTAATAGCAAAGAGACGATTCACAGGTATGATTAAATCACACTAGAAATTGTTCTATCTCAAATGCAGTACTACTTTATCTGTATCTGATTTAAAACAAGCAGAAATCTGTAAGAAATGTAACAATCCATAGACAATATAACTGATGAAAATGAGCTGTTACATCAGAGCAAAAGCATCGTGGGCAGTGCTGTGACATGCTGCAGCTGTGCTCAAGGCTACCTGAGTTCGAGGTTCACACTTCTCAAGCCAAGTTTGTAGTTTGTTAAAATAATTTAGCCTCTAGTTGTGTTATTAAAGGGATACTCCACTTTTTTTGGAAATAGGCTCATTTTACAACTCCCCCAGAGTTAAACAGTTGAGTTTTACCGTTTTCGAATCCATTCAGCCGAGTTTCTGATATTTGGAAGAATATCAGTATTGAGACAGTTTCTGGTCTCATTAACTTCCATAGTAGGACAAAATATATACTATGGAAGTCAATGAGACCAGAAACTGTCTGGTTACTGACATTCTTCTAAATATCAGAAACTCGGCTGAATGGATTAGAAAACGGTAAAACTCAACTGTTTAACTCTGGGGGAGTTATAAAATAAGCCTATTTCCAAAAAAAGTGGAGTATCCCTTTAACATGTATATAATGGATTAAGTATATGTTTTAAATTACAGAAACAAAATAGATACTCATAAGGTATCATATTTATACTTTTAAATAAACTAATCTAATTAATTTCTGATTAATAATTAGGCTGGCTAATTTTGAAAGTTTTCAAAGTCAATATTGCTTGTGATCTTAATATGTAATATGTATTTGTATTATTTTTGTTTACACTGTTGCATGATCTTCTTTTATAGGCTATGAGGAAAAACTCTACCATGCACACTGAGAATGGAGCTCAATTCTGCTAACTGGGATAGCAGCTGAAAAAGAAGAAGAGAAGAACAGTAGAACACCTATTAATGCAGATGACTTTATTCTTTTTCTGCAAGAACCAAGACAACCAAAGACTGATGATGAGCGCTCTGAGCAAACAGCAGTCAAGACGTGTGATTGCACATTGGACTTTACTGAGTTCTTCATTTAATGTTGGGCATCTACTGTACGCAGAACTTCTAATAATTTATGTGAATGCCATTCATAAACCTGTTAGATTTTTGTTTTATTTTAGAGATTAATAAAATTGTATGTTTTAACAAGCTAAGCATTTTTTATGTTTAAGAGAACATTTTGGGAACAAAAATAAAACTTCCCACTAAAAAATTTATAAGAATGTTAAGTAGTATTTTTAAGAGTATTTTTAGAGAATGTTATCCTAACTTTTAGAAGAACGTTCTAAGAATAAAAATAAAACTTCCTGCTAAAAACTTTATAAGAATAAAGGGATAATGTTCTAAAAATGTTATGATTAAACATTTATAGAAGGTCATCATCACGAAACATTTTTAGAGTGTTCTTAGAGAATGTTATTCTACCTTTTAGGAGAAATAATGTTCTAACAATATTATTATTAAACATTTTTATAATGTTGTAAAAAAAAATGTTATCTGAACTTTTAAAAGAACATTCTGGGAACAAAAATAAAAACACCCCCTGAAAACTTTCTAAGAACGTTAGAGAATAATGTTGTAAGAATGGTACACCTAAACATTTTAATAATGTTTTTAAATAATGTTATCCGAACATTTAAAAGAACATTCTGGGAACAAAAATAAAACTATCCGCTTACAACATTATAAGAACGTTAGAGAATAATGTTATAAGAATGTTATTACTAAACATTTTAATAATGTTTTTAGAAAATGTTCTCTAAACATTTAAAAAAACATTCTGGGAACAAAAATAAAATTACCCGCTGAAAACGTTCTATGAACATTAGAGAATAATGTTATAAGAACGTTATTACTAAACATTTTAATAATGTTTTTAAAAAAATGTTATCCGAACATTTATAAGAACATTCTGGGAACAAAAATAAAACTACACGCTAAAAACATTATAAGAACGTCAGAGAATAATGTTATAAAAATGTTACTACTAAACATTTTAATAATGTTTTTAGAAAATGTTCTCTAAACATTTAAAAAAACATTCTGGGAACACAAATAAAACTAGCCGCTGAAAACGTTCTGAGAAAATTAGAGAATAATGTTAAAAGAATGTTACTACTAAACATTTTAATAATGTTTTTAAAGAATGTTCTCCAAACTTTTAAAAGAACATTCTGGGAACAAAACTAAAACTAGCCGCTGAAAACTTTCTAAGAACGTTAGAGAATAATGTTAAAAGAATGTTACTACTAAACATTTTAATAATGTTTTTAAAGAATGTTCTCCAAACTTTTAAAATAACATTCTGAGAACAAAACTAAAACTAGCCGCTGAAAACATTTATAGAACAATACATGCTAATGTTCTTAGAACATTTTTAGAACAAAAAATTTCTAGCTGGGTTACCTGTTAGATTTATTAAAGACTGTTTGTTATATTATCCGATCGTCGTGCTCTTTATTACAGCCACACAGTTCATGACAGCTATACTGGCTTCTTACCGTAGTCAGGTTAGATGCCTTGTTTTCATTCATGTCAAAAATTAAAATGTTGCTACCCTGAATAAGGTCTATGAGATGAAGCAAGCAAAAATGTAATGTCCCCCATTCACTTTTAGGAGTTCATACTACTCTATAATTATAATAATTTTGGTTAAAAAGTGGATTGACTATGCCATCACCATCACATTTCTTGGTCTCCTGGGAAAAATGGCCACACAGAGAAATGATGTCCCATGTGGGATGATTATACAGCTTGAGATAGTTAATGACCTCTGGCTCTAAGAAAGATTATTGCACCATCTCTTTATTCTCTTTGTCAAGCTATCTGAATCTTTTGCGAATAAAGCAGTGAGAAAAACAAGAAGTGAAGTGTTTACTTAAAAGTTCATAATTAAACAATGTGTATTTAATAAGCTTTTTGCAAGTCAGTGTTTTAAGTCGCAGGATAGTTCAGAATAGTTTTTGACTCAGGATAGTTGTAGTAATTATTTTGGACATGTAACCTGTAAAAACATTTGAACATATGATTGTGTTATTTGTGAATATAAAGTGACCATGGAGTTCACATGTTATAAGCAAACCACATGTTGTATCTTCTTCTGCAAACATTGCCCATGGCACTGTGATGAGAGAGGCCTAAGCACTTCCAAAACTCAGCGTGCGTCAGGTTCCTTGACAAGAAAGACTCCTGCATAGGATACACCTGTTTATCCTTGCTCATAGATCTGGAAGCTTCCTCACTCCTTATTCCTCGCGGAGCACTTAGAGTATTGAGATGTCTTTCAAAATGGCTTTCTTTGATCAGTATCCGGGTCAAAGGCTGGAGTACAGAGGAGCCAAAGCCACTAGAAGACAAGCCTGCTACCTTTAGCCAAAAAAGTTCATTTAAAAAGTTAATTATGTTAATAAAACATAACGGCTAATGCTACACTGTGACTGTGGCGGTACGCAGGAAAGGAGACCAGAGGACATTTTTTGGATGGATGTTAATGGAGAAGAGGCTTCACTACACTGAATAAACAGCTTTTGTGAGGAAATAGCTTATCATTTAATGATTCGACTGCCTGTCCACTTATCTTCAACATGTTTTACGCTAAACAATATTTTGTTGGGAACGGTAGATTTTTCAATGATAAAAAGGTTATTTTATAAGAGAAGGAAGGGAATGTCGCGACAGGTAGGACTCATTTACGGCATTACCATAGTATTTAATAGTAATATTGAGTGATATTGTGTGTATAGAAAGTATTGTCTAAAGAAAGTAAAAAATACAGATGTTTTCTTTCTTTAGCTTTCAGGTTTTACCAGTTATAAGACTTAAATTGTAATGACTATTATAACTGCATGTATGCATATGATGCTGATATTATGCATTTTAATGAACAAAGAGAAAATGAACAATTTAATTATAAATATTGTGTTATATTGTATGTTGTTAAATTAAAATAAAACAAAGTGTTCCTTCTATTGCTGCCAAGTTAATCTAGCACTTTAATGATACATGACAGTTGTGTGCCTAATGATGATGATATAACGCTTTTTAATGAATGATGGTAAAAAAAAAAAAAGACTGAGACTCTGATTGGTTTATTGCACGTTATGCCCAAACCACACCCATTACTCATTAAGAGAATAGGGACAACCCTTTTAGACCATGCATGCGCCGGGCGCGCCGACCATTTTTCCCGTCGTTAAACGCGCTAATAATCCACAAGAAACTGGTTAAGGTAGGCTAACTGACTGTCATAAAACTTTGAACTGCGGGCACTGATGTCACTGCCATTACACAATAGGCTGAGGTGCCTCTGATCCAAGTTAGCCGTTACGCTTTCTCCAATAGTAAGAGATACAGACCCTCTCATCTCCCTATAATAAGACAATCTCTGGAGGAGCGCGGAAACGAGGAAGCATCAATTTGAGTATTGAGAAGCATCCAATGTAACAAGGGAAAACAAGAACTAAACACAGGAAGTGAACACAGAAACAATAGGAACAGGAAATACACTTCAACATAAAAGTTCTTTACACAACAAGGGACCACAAGACTAGAATCGTGACAGGAAGCTGGTTTCTGCCATGGAAAAAAATTTTAAAAAGGTTTTATCTTTCAATTCACACTTTATAACATGCAATTGTGAGTTTATATCTCACAATTCTGAGAAAAAAATTACCCATTCTCAGAATTCTGAGATATAAACTCAGAACTGTGAATTATAAAGTCAGAATCGCAAATTAGTCCAAATCTCGAGTTTATTATTATTTTTTATTCCATGGCAGAAACAAGCTTACATAGTATAAATAATAAACTCAGAATTGTGAGAGAAAAAAAGTCACAATTTTGAGATTTAAAACACTTGCAATTGCAAAGAAACATAATAACCCCTAGGGTTTATTTGCTAGATACTCACAGACATGTTGCCATTAGCAAACGTTATTTATAGGCATGTCAGTGGTCATTACAGCCTCCAAATCTCGACTGAGACCATATACTGCAAGATTTGAAGTTTGACGTAAGGTAATGGTTGAATGGTTTTAGAAACAATTGTCTTTAAAATATTTTTTTAGTCTTTTGTGTTAATTATTTTATATAACTTTTTTTGTTTGTTTTTTTGTCAGTTGGTGAATGTAAAGAATCAAATCACAATTCATTTTAAAATTGTGTCACATCAGTAGAACATGGATAATATGACCTTTTTTGTAACCTACACCCTGATGGAACCAAAAGACTCAAAATCATTCAGACATATATATTTCACGTGCTTTTTGGTGCTCTATATTATGATACTTTTTGTGAACACTTGGGTCAGTGTTGTTATTGTTTTGGAGAGAGCCCTTCATGAACCAATGTACATTTTTCTGTGTAATCTGTGTGTAAATGATATATATGGAGCTGCAGGATTTTATCCTAAATTCCTACATGATTTAATGCTGGATTCATATGTGATTCCTTCTTACATGTGTGCATTTCAAGCTTTTGTGATCTACAGTTCAGTTATGTGTGACTGTACTACAGTAACAGTGATGGCATATGACAGACATGTGGCCATATGTCAACCTTTAGACTATCATATAAAACTGAACAGATTTTCATGCTGCATTTTACTTGCCTTCTGTTGGATCCTACCCTTAGTTTACATGATAATTTCTGTTGTGTTGTCAAATAGGCTGAAATTGTGTACATATCACATTAATAAATTGTACTGTGACAACTGGTCTATGGTAAAACTTTCATGTGAATCAACTCTCATCAATAATATTTATGGAATTTTTGTAATTTCATTTTATTCTTGCCTGTGTGTTTTTATTATTTTTTCCTACATTAAACTTCTCATTGCATGTAAAGCATCATTAGAATGCAGAAAGAAATTCTGGCAGACATGTGTGCCTCATATATTTACAGTGTTAAATTATGTTGTTGCTGTGTTTTTTGATTCCATGTACAGCAGATATGGCTCAAGTGATGTCTCAGAGTATCTGCGAAATGTTCTGGCTTTAGAGATGCTAATTGTGCCACCTCTTATCAATCCAATAATCTATGGATTAAAACTCCAAGAAGTACGCAAAAGAATCTTGAAATCTTGTGTTAGTATCAGAAAACAATAAATAATACACATATTCATATTATTGTTTCTTTCTCATTCTATTGTGCATGTGCAAAGTTAAAGCAAAGGATTTGTTTACATTGCTGAGAAACAGTCATGCTTTAGGAAAAACTACAGACAGACTTGTACAGTAAATGAGTGAAACATTATGGTCAATTTATGTTCTTAAAACATCTTATATCATGTATCTTATATCAAAAGAGCATTATGTTCTTTTTCTAAAAGAATGCAGGTTAAAGCCCTGTAAACGCTTTCAAAGAGTAAAAGAACTGCAATCCATGGTCACTTACTGTAGTAGTTTTTAATCATAAAGCCTTCATTTTCTTGGATAATATGTTCTCAATGAATTCTTTAACTATTCTTAATTTTTTTTTTTTTTTTTTTTTTTAGCTATTTTATATAGGCTAATTTGGTCCACTACCAAAGGACTTAAAACCATGAATGTGATGATGCTAGTGAGTGATGATATGTAAAAAAAAAAAAAAAAAAAAAAACTATTGTGTAATTCTGTCAACTCAATCAGAGGTCCCCTAGCCTGGTAATACCAAACTCTTCTACTTCGCTTTGCTTCATAGACAGAGTCTGGAAGGGCGTAATTGAAAAATGTTTTCTTTCTCGCGGGGGCGCTTGTCTGAAGTTTAAAATAATTGGTTACCCGTAAGCCAATCACATAACGTTTGGTTATGGTGTGTGTTATGCGCATGCTCAGCCGCATCTGACTTCCACTGTAAACACATGTATGATGCGAAAACAAAACCATCGAGCGAAATACCGGAGTGAACATGGCTGTGAACGACTTTTGCAGATTATGTGAAGTAAATCTACGCATCCACGGTACAATCAGCGTCTACGTTACGGCTCTCAGCCCGCCCTCTGTTCGTTGATTGGCCCGGCTGTTTTGAGGCCGGAGGAAAACGGGGAAAACGGTCGCTATCTCAGACTGAGTACAGAAGCGAACTGAAATTGAGCGGAAGTACGAAGTCTGACATAGTCAGGCTAGAGGTCCCCCGCTCAAATTTTTAATTTTGTTAATATTTTTTCTGAAGAAAGACTAACAAAAATAGTGATAAAAGCCAAAATATTAAATGCCATGGATAAATATGTGCTGAGTTATCCACTACTTTGTGGAGGGGTGTCAAAATGACTAAATGACTTAAAATTTTGCATGCCTATTACTCAAAAAGTAACTGTAACCCAACTTTAACCCTCAGATCACCATGTGTATCAACCAAAGTAGCCCTCTGCTGGGCAGAAGAACTAGATTGGGCGATAGCAGAGGGCACTCCACCTCTACAGTGGACTCCACCTAACTCCAGTCTTGATCTCATGCTCATGATGGTCATCTTCCCGAAATGACTCTCATCCACGAACACAGCCTCAGCGTGTTTTCGGCCCAGACATACAAGACAACGTTTACATGCACCCTTATAATGCGCTTTTGACAATATTTGCGATTAAACTTTACCTCATGTAAATGCAATGCATTACAATAGTCCAGTCTGGATAGAACTAGCGCTTGGACAAGGAGTTGTGTTGCATGCTCTGATAGGAAGGGCCTGATCCTCCTAATGTTGTACAAGGCAAATCTACATGACTGGGCAGTTCTAGCAATGTGGTCTGTGAAGTTCAGTTGATCATCAATTACCACTCCAAGGTTCCTGGCTGACCTTGATGGAGTTATCAATGACGAGCCTAGCTGAATGGTGAAGTTGTGATGAAGTGTTGGGTTGGCCGGGACCACAAATAGCTCTGTCTTCGCAAGGTTTAGTTGAAGGTGGTGGTCCTTCATCCAGCCAGAAATGTCTGTCAGGCAGGCTGAGATACGATCAGCTACCGTCAGATCGTCAGGCTGGAATGAGAGGTAGAGTTGTGTGTCATCAGCATAGCAGTGATAGGAAAAGCCATGTTTCTGAATCACAGATCCTAGTGATGTCATGTAGAGAAGAGAAGTGGTCCAAGCACTGAGCCCTGAGGCACTCCAGTGGCTAGATGTTGGGTCTTAGACACCACACCCCGCCACGATACCCTAAAGGACCTACCTGAGAGGTAAGACTTGAACCATTGGAGTGCGGTTCCTGAGATGCCCTTCATCTTTAGGATTGACAGGAGGATCTGGTGGTCAACTGTGTCAAAGGTAGCAGACAGATCCAGCAGGATGAGAACTGAGGATTTGGAATCTGCTCTTGCCAGTCTCAGAGCTTCAATTACTGAGAGCAGGGCAGTCTCAGTTGAGTGTCCGCTTTTGAAACCAGACTGATTGTTGTCTAAGAGGTTGTTCTGTGTAAGGAAGGAAGAGATCTGGTTGAAAACAACTTGTTCAAGTGTTTTCGCAACGAATGGAAGAAGAGATACTGGTCTGTAATTTTCCAGATGTGCTGGATTTAGAGTGGGTTTCTTAAGCAGTGGGATTACACAAGCCTGCTTAAATGCTGTGGGAAAGGTACCAGTGTGAAGAGAGGCATTAATGATGTGTGTGAGTGTGGGTACAACTGAGGGTGAAATGGCTTGAAGTAGGTTAGTGGGAATAGGATCAAGTGGACAGGTGGTAGGGCGATTGGAAAGGAGGAGTTTGGAGACTTCTGCCTCTGAAAGTAGAGAGAAGGAGGGTAGAATGTGTGTGTTAGCTGGTAAAATGTGTGTCAGTTTGTGGATTGGTAAATTGGCCGCTGATGGTGGTTGTTTGATTTATGAAGAATGTGGCAAAATCGTCAGCTGTTAGGGTTGATGAAGGAGGAGGAGGGTTGAGAACAGAGGAGAAGGTTTTGAAAAGCATGCGAGAGTCTGAAGAATTGTTAATTTTGTTGTGATAGTAAGTCATTTTAGCAGTAGAGATATTAGCAGAGAAGGAAGAGAGGAGGGATTGATAAAGACCAAGGTCAGTAGGATCTTTCGATTTGCGCCACTTCCTCTCTGCACCCCTGAGTTTAGAACGATGTTCTCGGAGAACATCAGATAACCAGGGGGCAGAGGGTGTGGCGCGGTCTGGCCTGGAGGAAAAGGGGCAGAAGTTGTCCAAGCAGGATGTTAAAGTGGAGAAAAGATTATCAGTTGCACTGTTAGTATCTAGTGTTGAAAGCTGATCAGGTGGAGGAAGTGTGGATGAGACCAGAGAGGATAGGCGAGAGGGTGAGAATGAGCATAGGTTTCACCGAAAGGTGACCTGTGGAGGAGTGTGTGTTGTGTTCTGAGGTAGGTTGAGGTTGAGAGTGAGGAGGAAGTAATCTGAGGTGTGAGTGGAGTGACCAGTGTATGGTCAGTGGAGCAGTAGCATGTGTAAATAAGGTCCAATTTGTTACCTGATTTGTGAGTAGCCGCAATATATACTCGTTTGAGGTCGAATGAGGCAGCGGTAATTAATCGTAGATTATAATCGTAGAAACCATATAATCGTAGAAACCATATTCGCATTAAAGCTACACTGTGTGATATTTTCCCCCATCTAGCGGTGAAATTGTATGTGACTACCCAGTGAATATTAGTTTCTGTTCCTTTCAATTTCGAGGGCGTTTTAACTCCTACGGTGGCCATAATATATTCCAAGATTAACATGGCTTCCAGTTCGACTTCGTCCAATTGCGCCTTTAAAACTATCACCTGTGATCCGTCGCAGCACAGATTTATGTTACAAGGTAAACAATACTTTTTCACCACTGATGTGAGGAAAAGTAACGCAAGTTATACAGTACTAGAGGTCGTTCTGGCGTTATGCACAACCATGCTATGGTTAGACAAGCAACTATAAAACTTCGGATTTACACAAATAGGCTGAATTACCTGTTGAGAAGAAAGCAGGCAACTTCGGCGTCCGTTTTTAAAATCTTTGCCCCTCATGAGCTCTTTCCATCTGGGAAAAGTTACTCCAGTATTGACTTTGGTCTTGCTGATTTGCCTGTCGCGTTGACGTTTTAATTCTCTCTTTCGCTTCCTTGGCGACTCTGCTACATGTCCTCGAAAATAGGTGTGATCCTCCATCAGCAATCTTTCAAATCTGCCGGCAGTCGCGAGTAATCTCCCCCTCGCATTCGTCTCTGAGTCACTGAGTGTAAAGCGCGAAAGGCGAAGCTTGAATTTACAGGTATGTCCCTCTTTGGCTAATGTAGTTTCAAGATGGAGGGGCAACATGGCGACCGGCATTCGAACTCCTCACCCGTATGTACTTTCAATGGCAGATTAAAAACTTACGAGAATACTTTATTACTTGAAAGAAGTAAATATACATTAATGAGCACATATATTTTTGAAAGAACTAAGTGTTTTTTGCTAAGAATCAACAAAAAAAAATACACAAGTGTAGCTTTAAGCTGTGTGGTGTATATGAATGTAATCGCATGTGCTCGGACGTACACGAATGCTGTTGTTCCCACAAATCGAATGCAGCGTTAGTTCAGGAAGGCCACGTAGGCATAGGCTGCTATCAGCTGATGCGGTCAGCTGTCAAATCACTCCAACCACTACCATTCTCCTATTTGACCGAGAGGATAGTATATATACACGTGTCATTACTGCTCGGTAAGCATGCTCAAACTGCTTGCAACCCTCCCGCCCACACCACTATAAGTATCAAGCATATTACCGTGCACCTTCTGTCTGTCGTCTTCTTTTGTTTCAGATTACCAACAAGGCTTTCAAGTCTTAGCTGTCACAGACATGAGTGCTGAGAGACACTCATCCTCATAGCCAAGCTACAGTATAGACGTCCCAGGATTTACTGCCACGTTAACACTGTTTTGCTTTCAAGACATTACTAAAGTGTTTAAATCATCTGTATATCACTCAAGCGGATGGTTCTATGGGGGGTTAATGCTTAAGCTATGCCATTAATCATGGACCAAGAACCCCCATAAGGAACCATACCGCCAAAGATAAATTGTGTTTAATAAACTCAAGTAACTTGCCAAAGTGGTCCTGTCTGAACTTCGTAAATTAACTCCATGACATTACTGTTTTCATTATTGACATATATAAGTTTTCTCTCCTCCAAAAACTCTAACACAACTCGCTGTCTCTTTGCCGTATCTTCATCCAGACAGCGTGAAGAACCTAGCATTGCGAAGTCAATCTTTTACTGTCTATGTTCCTGCCTTGCCTTGCCTTAAGATTCTGAAATGTCTTTTTTTGGAGTATTCTGTTTAGCCAATCGCGGTGAGCTTTTAATCCACCAATCAAAATGCTCCTTACTGAACAGACTCAAGAAGCTCAACGCTGCACTTGTACTTTGCATTGTTTCATAATCGGGTCCTTTATGTAAAGACATTTTAATGGGTACTCTTTGCACATACCCTGTTTATTCAGATCAATCTGTAATGTTATTAAATAAGTGTTAAATGTCCAGATGTTTGTAATGTGTTCTGTTTTTGTTAGTAGTAGTATTAGTAGTAGTAGGTAATTGATCAGGCATTAAAAACAGTTACCACCACCTAGGGGAGACTTCTAACACATACAGCGGAGAGATTTCAGCATGGAGGATGAAAACCAGACTCAATCCTGATTGTGTTTTTAAAAAATTGTAGCTACCCAAAGACAAAAATATATAATACAATTAACCCTAAATAAAATTACATTTTATAATTAATTATAATTATAATCAATTGAATTAAAACTATAACTACTACTACTACTACTACTACTAATAATAATAATAATAATAATAACCAATATCACTAAATGAAAAGATACACTGTTTCTTTTTCAATGTATTAACTACAAATGGATTGAATGACAGATACATGCATTTTCATCGAACAGTTTATTGAATGTGTATTCCTTTCGTCAAAGTCTTCATTGTACATTTTCGGATTGTTCACTTCTACATTTCTTACTATATACAGAAAGAAATTAAAAATACTCATTTATATTGAAAATCACATCTTTATGACAAACAGTATTTAAATTAATCCCCGAGGTGTATGTGCTCGAGTCTCTCAGAGAATCTGCAGTGGGGGAAAAAGGGTATTTATAAGCATGTCAGTTGCCTTCAGAGCCTCTTCATGGTTGTGAACATGGTGATAGTTGACTAATATTAGCAGCTTTGTGCTATATTTTTAGGCCTGATGAAAGACATCAATTTACTTGAGATATAATTGTTCTTTTTAATTGCAACATATTTGTGATTATAAATAATTGAATGTCAATTATTTTTTTATAGGGACAAATTTAAATTTTGCGGTAACATACAGAGATAATGGATAATATAACTGATTTTGTAACCTACACCCTGATGGAACCAAAAGGCTCTAAATCATATAGACATATATATTTCACATGCTTGTTATTTCTTTATTGTCTAATATTGTTTTTGAACTTTTGCCTTTGTGTGGTTATTGTCTTGGAGAGAGCCCTTCATGAACCAATGTACATTTTTTTGTGTAATCTGTGTTTAAATGGAATATATGGAGCCACTGGATTTTATCCTAAATTCCTACATGATTTAATGCTGGATTCATATGTAATTCCTTCTTACATGTGTGCTCTTCAATCTTTTGTTATATACAGTTCAGTTAAATGTGAATATTCAACATTAGCAGTTATGGCATATGACAGACATGTGGCCATATGTCGACCTTTAGACTATCACTCAAAGATGAACACATTTGTTTGTGTCATGTTACTTTTCTTCTGTTGGACTGTGCCGTTAATTTCAACACTCATTGCCCTGCTCCTATCAAATAAGCTGGTATTATGTAAAAATCACATTGATAAATTGTACTGTGACAACTGGTCAATGGTAAAGCTCTCATGTGAATCAACAGTCACCAATAATGTTTATGGACTAATAAGCATTTCATTTTATTGTTGCATTTTTGTTGTAATTATTGTATCCTATATAAAGCTTGTCATTGCATGTAAAGCATCATTAGAGTGCAGAAAGAAATTTTGGCAGACATGTGTGCCTCATATACTTTCATTAGTAAATTTCAGTGTTGCAATACTTTTTGACACAATGTACAACAGATATGGCTCAACCAATTTCCCAGATGACCTGCGAAATTTTTTGGCTTTAGAAATAATTATTGTGCCGCCTCTTTTTAATCCTGTAATCTATGGCTTAAAACTCAAAGAAGTCCGCAATAGAGTCTTGAAATCATGCATAAATGTCTTGAAAAAATCAAGATAAAGTTTTTTTTCTGTGTTTACTGTATTGTATTATCTCAACAAAAAAAAACAAAAAAATAAAAGATTTTATATAATATTGAACCCTTATAGTAAACAACTAAAGCATGAATGCTTCATTTCACTATGCTGAAAAACGTATGCTAAAGTGTTCATAGTTAAAATTTCCATAACTCTGAAGTATGCTCGGTTCAGTTCATTTTCATTGATCAGCTGATAATAATGTAAACAAAGCAAAGCTTCTCACTCGTGTGTCATGTCATTTATTGAACTTGTGCATACAACCTGAAGTCAATGATGAAATGCAATTTAGGTTATCATCCATCATATCCTAAAGATGATATTGTTTGATATATTAAATTATATTCAATTAATGTAAGATTAATTACCTCGGCCTCTAAGCAAAGTTATTGCACCTTTCTTTATTCTCCTATCAGCTTTTTTGTCAATTTTGGAAGGTTGTCGAACTTTTTGGCAATGAATACTGGAATACTGCAGATACCTTGTATGTAAGTGCCTTTATAAGTTTAAATGTTTTTTTAATTAATAAGGTGTAACTGTATTATGTGATACAAAGTTGTTTTGCTTTCAGCACTGAGTTCTTTACAGGTCCCTAGACATCCTAAATAATTAGTTTTTTTAATGTAGTACTGTATGTATAAACATGAATATGAGTCAAACTACATAATGTTATAGCCTAGAAATATATATATATATTTATATTTTAAAATCATAATATTCAAAAATACTGGCCTGACAGGCATCACCATGAACAGCCAGACAGAGAATATGTCTCAGGAGACAATTATCCAACTCAGATTGATAATGACCTCTGGGTCTAAGAGAGGTTATTGCATTTGCTCTTTATTCTCCTGTAAGCTTATTTTAGCCCCTCAATAGTGTCTTAAAACGGTGAGATAAACAAAAAGAGGAGTTTGCCAAACTCTTCGTCTTCTATCGCTTTAAGTTCAAGTTTTGTTCTCATCCGTCAGTGCAGTCAAATGGGTAATATTTCTGAATATTATTGAATATTAATTTTCTTTTAAACCCTGTCTTGAATGTGTTCCCAAATTAAGTTTTTGATTTATGTCTCTTAACTTTTGATAGATAAACATTATGACTGTATATAAACTTTGCAATTTCCACTGCGATAAAATTTATGCGATAAGCGTTATGTATGCAATATATTCATATGTAGGACTATCTCTTTCATTTGATCGAGTACATAGTGATTTGAGTGACTCACACATACACAAACCACAAAACAATAAGTCTTGGGTTCAATTCCCATGGAATGCATGAACTGATTAAATGTATACCCTAGAATGCAACAAAAGTGTTAAATGCCAAATGTAAATGTTATTGCCATTTTCCATCAAGTGATGTTACATGCAGTCATTTTACTGATAATTCTGAAATTGTATTTAGTCATGTGCACTGTGCAGATATTTTAAAGATCTAAGCGCTTTGTCTTTGTCCCTATTCTCTTAATCAGTAATGGGTGTGTTTTGGGATTTACATGCAATAAACCAATCAGAGTCTCATCTCCCATTCCCTTTAAATGCCAGTTCCGCTCACGTCATGGCGGATTCGCTAATTTACATGATGGAATTTGATAATGGAAAGACCAAACACGTCTCCAGAGCGCAAACGGATCTGCTCTTGCGCGAGCAGACCATCTACGGGACAAGCCGGATTCCACCGTATCTTTATGTACACAAGGATAATATTTTACATTGTAATCCTTTTATTTGTAATATTTGGCATGTTTGTGTGCTACTGTGCGTCCCTGTGTGTTTAATAAGCAGAATGTACATGCGTTCCCTTTCGAACGGTCAGTCATACTGCGTCTTAGCTTAAGACACTAGGAAAAACTCCTTTCTCCGAAATACTGAAGCCTTTATAAAATAACGCAGTGCTACTGCACAGCCATACAGTGCTGAGGCTTACTCTCACGCTATTGGCTGGTCAGTGGGAACTGCATGAACCAATGGCAGAGCGGCGTAACTGCGCGAACCAATCGGTGCGAAGCCCGCCGAACTGAGCGCAGGGGAATCCCCGGGGAAATTCCAGGGGGAATTCGCCTATAAAAGACGCTCGAATTGCCATGGATTCAGATTTAATCTCCTTCAGCGACGATCTTCGGACCTTGCTGATCCTCTTTACATCGAAGCCTACACCTTCTCGCAGAGTCAAGTGGAGCCTGCAGCGGAACAGCAGCGAGACATCAGCTGGCCTGATCCAGTAGCGAGCCAGCGGCCTGACTGATCAGTGTGCTCAATCGGCAGCGATCCCGCGAGCTGTCGCACTGTCTCCCCTGCGCTGTCCGGCGAAACACCGGCGTAAAAACATCCTTTTTTCATTATAAGCTTTCACAAAAAAGAGCAAACGGTGTTGTAATGCCACGCCACACTTGTGGCACATGCAGAGCCTCTCTGCGTGATGACGACAGTCACGGCAAGTGTGTTGCCTACCTGGGGAAGCCCCACGCTGACGCCGCTCTCAGCGAGTCCAGCTGCTCTCACTGCGAGAGTATGCCGTTCGCCTCTCTCCGCTCACGGATAGCGCTCTTTTCAGAGCGCGACCCCGCCCCTCGCGCTCTCCCATTCCCTTTTCCTGCCGAACCTCGGCGGAAAAAACGGCAGAGTCAGAGGGCTGAGTATCAGGAGGTCGGTGAGCTCACGCTGGCCCGGTTCCCGCATGCATCACCGTCTCCTCAGAGAGAGATGTCACCTGTGATGTTTTCCAGCGTGGACCAGCACTCCCCCGCTCGACACCGGGGGTCTCGTCTCATTTGGGGGATTTGATGAGGAGCCGCGTGATGCCTCCGTGTCATTGGAGGCATCTGACGCTGAGGATTGGTCGGGCTCTGTCGAGGACCCCGTCCCCTCTCCGTCTCAGCACTGCAGTGACTCCAAGGCGAGAAATGTGGACGCCGATCTATTCCGCATCCTCAATAAGGCCCCTCACCAGAGAACCGCCCCGTTATTCCCAGAAGTCCACGAGGAGCTGGCGAAATCCCCTACTCTACCCGCCTACGTCTCTCTTCCTCGTCTGCGGTCTCGATCATCGACGGCGCTGAGGAAAAAGGCTACGAGACAGCGCTGGACCCTGAGCAAAATAAGTCTTCTTGACCTGCAGAACAGGAAGAGGGGAGGGTCGAGTCCCGCCAAGGCCGGACCGCCTTCCAAAGTGCTCCGAGTTTCCCCCCAGTGGCCCTGTTCAGTTCCGTATTCAACAAAAGAGCATTCTTTCTCCTCCGCACCATACAAGCGCCGGCACCCTGCTCAAACGCAGCGCGCTGCCTCTCAACACTATAAAACCCCTGGCCAACTGGGCAGAGGCTTGGAAAGCCATCCCTGGTGTGTCACAATGGGTTATAAACACAATAGAGCAAGGCTACTCGCTCCAATTGGCTCGCAACCCACCCCGCATCGCGGGCATAAAACACACTTCAGTAACGAGCAACGCATCTCACGTCCTCCGCGCCAAAGTGGTGAGCTTTTTGAAAAAAGGGGCTATAGAGGCAGTGCCGCCAGCCCAGAGTGAGTCGGATTTTTACAGCCGCTACTTCCTTGTTCCCAAAAAAGACGGCGGCCTCAGGCCCATTCTAGACCTCAGACATCTGAATAAGGACCTTATCAAACGGCCTTTCAGAATGATAACTCTGAAGCCGGGACAGCTTACCAGTATACAGTCCTACCATTCGGACTGTCTCTGGCCCCCCGCACTTTTACAAAGTACATGGATGTAGCACTCTCCCCTTTAAGACAAATGGGAATGCGCATTTTGAACTACCTCAACGACGGCTCATTCTTGCCCAGTCAGAGGCGGAACTGAATTTCCACAAATCTGTGCTCCTCAGTCATCTAGAATGCCTGGGTCTCAGAATGAACACAGCCAAGAGCTCGTTGCTGCCCAGACAGAGGATCTCTTTCCTGATCCTGAGGATCTCTTGCTACATTTTTGAGCAAGTACATAACCAGCCAGTGTTCAAAACTATCTACTTTCCTTAGCTCGATTCAAAACAGAATCAAAACTCTGATTGGTTTATTGAACGTAAAGCCCAAAACACACCAATTACTCATTAAGAGAATAGAGACAACCCTTTCAGACCATGCGCCGGGCGTGCCAACCATTTTTCCCGTTGTTAAACTAGCAAAAGTGGATTCGGACACGCCCTAAGTACACTTGTGCCCTGCTTTAGACCAAGCGCTTAGATCGTTAAAATAGCACCCAAGTCTCATTCATCAACATTGACTTGCTGCCACCCACTGGCGGTTTTAATTTCACAATTAAAGTATCTTTTCATTTTTTTAAATAATTTCTAATCTCGATATTCAACGTTTTATGTTTAATATCAAAATATTATGGTAACACTTTATAATAACTACACACTATTAATCATTAGTTAAGCATTAGAAAACAGTTAATTCATCATTTATAAAGCATTAATAGACATTAATAAGCAATTTATAAATACAGCTATAAATGCTTTATACTTGATTTAAAAGCATATCTATAATGTGTTTAATAATTGTATTTTCATACTTTATTAATGATCAATTTATCATTTCTAAATGAAGTATTGCATTATTTACACACCAGTTATTTAAGAGTTGTCAGTGGTTCATAAGATCACTTAGAAATTGTAAGTAAATGATTAATAAACTATTTAAATGTACATTCATATATCTTATTATTCAGACATATAGTAATAGTTACTTAGTGTGTTAATAAATGCTTTAGTAACATGTATTTCTACTGTAATTCAGGGTTAATTCAGGTAGTTATAAAGCATTTAGTAGTTGTTAGTTAACTATTTTTGTGAGCTAATCTAAAGTGAGGACTAGTTATGCCTTGTAAAGCATTTACAAGGGAGATTTAAAGGCTGTTAATATTTATATGTTCTATATCACTGTGTTGTGTTTGTTTCCTTTTTCTGTTTAGAAGATAACTGAGTCTTTAAATATCCTTTATACATGCTTTACAAGGCATAAATAGTCCTTACTTTAGATGAGCTCACAAAAATAGTTAACTGACCACTACTAAATGCTTTATAACTACCTGAATTTACTACATTTACTTACAATTTCTAAGGGATCTTATGAATCAGCTGGCAACTCCTAAATAACTGCTTTGTAAATAATGCTATACTTCATTTAGAAATGATAAATTGATCATTAATAAAGTATGACAATACAATTATTAAACACATTATAGATACGCTTTTAAATCAAGAATAAAGCATTTATAGCTGTATTTATATACTGCTTATTAATGTTTATTAATGCTTTATAAATGATGAATTAACTGTTTACTAATGCTTAATTAATGATTAATAGTGTGCAGTTATTATAAAGTGTTACCAATATTATTTATGCATTTGTAACTGCATGTTAAATGCATTCATGTCCCTCTGAGCTGCAAATGCAAGATCAATTTAGTTGATACTGATTTCATTTGATTGTTAACAGCCCTATTTGTCTTGTTCAATTAGTCTTATTATTCCAATAGAATTTGATTTAATGTAAGAATTTGACTAATAAAATTGCATGCATTTAATTAGGTTAAAAAGTTTATTTTTAAAGGAAAAAATGCCCATAAAAGGTAAAAATCTATTTAATCTTATTGGAACAGATGATTTCTGTCACTGCTGCAAACTGATATAGAATATGAAGAATATCCAAAATTTTAGGATTCAGCTGTCCACGACAGTCCTAAACCTGCAAAGGTACCAACACAATAAAAGCACTCAGCAAAATATCGTCTAATTATCGTTATCGATAAAATCCCAGAAAATATTGAGATATACTTTTTTGTCAATATCGCACACCCCTAACATGACATTTTGAGAGCTATAAATTATATGGTTTCATTTAGTAAGATTACAACAAAATCCTTTAAATATGGGGTGTTCCAAACTTATTAAATGTGGGGCTGTTTTCGCAGGTATTGTTACTAAAATTGACATTTATTTTATTTTGACATTTATTTTAACAGATCAAGACGTATGCAAAGTGTTGTGCTTGAACCCATAATTAGTCCCAAGAAATGTTAGAATATCTCTCAGAGATTTCCCTAATGAGAAATCACTAAATATAAAACTAAGCTAGAGACCTCATCACTTTCAGTTGTAAACACATTTGTGGAAACTGAAACTTTCCTTTTTTTTTTTCTGACTGCTTTATTTCCTTTATTTCCTTAGGCAACAATGGTAATTGAAGCTTAATTAAATGTCTGCTTTAGTTATTCATTTACTGACCATTGTAAGTAATATTGTCTTGTATTGGGTTGTTTTGCTTGATATTTGTTTGTTTCGTGTGATTTAAAGGAATATCCATGACATACCTTGACTACCATGATGGATAACATGTCTTATCCTTTGACACTGACTCTTATGGTGCCAAAAGATACTAAATCATATAGGCATGTATATTTTATTTGTTTTCTTGCCTTATATCTCTTTATATTGTTTATAAATATTGTTGTTGTGGTGGTCATTATCATAGAGAAAGCACTTCATGAACCAATGTACATATTCTTGTCTCATCTGTGTGTAAATGGGGTTTATGGAGCCACAGGATTCTACCCTAAAATTCTGTCTGATTTAATATTGGATTCATATGTGATCTCCTTCCATATGTGTGCTCTGCAAACCTATGTTATCTACAGCTCTTTACTTTCTGAGATCACAATATTAACAGTGATGTCTTATGATAGATATGTAGCCATATGCAAACCTTTAGACTATCATTCCAAATTAACTAAAAACACCTGTGTCAAATTAATTCTGTTTTCTTGGATTGTACCCAACTTCTTTTGTGTTATAGCCGCCCTGTTAGCAAACTTGAGATCTATTTGTAAATATCACATTGACAAATTATACTGTGACAACTGGTCAATTGTAAAGCTGTCTTGTGTATCATCTGTTGTAAATAATGTATTTGGATATGCCATTACAGTCACATTTTTTAGCTTTATAGTTTTCATCATAGTGTCCTATGTAAAACTGATCTCTGCATGTAAAGCATCTTTAGAAAACAGAAGGAAATTCTGGCAAACGTGTCTGCCACACATATTAACACTGATAAATTTCACTTTTGCTTTCCTTTTTGATTTCATGTATAACAGATATGGTTCAAATGACATTCCAGAGAGTCTGCGTAATTTTTTGGCTTTAGAATTAGTTATAGTTCCACCTATTTTTAGTCCTCTAATTTATGGATTAAATATTAGAGCAGTGCGCAAAAGAGTTTTTACTTCATGTGTTGCAGCAAAAGAACATGTTTCACAAAAGGTCCACAACTTAATTGTGTACAAAAACTGATACAGGCAAAACAAAACAAAAAAAAGTTTTGGAATTTAAGAATGTGTTTTTAACACGCATATTTCTGGTGTGATGTATGTACAAACTGTAAAAAAATAAAATAAAACTGGTTTGAATCCACCCAGCCTAAGCATGCTGTCAATTGGATTTGATTTTACATCAAG
Organism: Rutilus rutilus; assembly: GCF_951802725.1. Taxonomy (NCBI): domain Eukaryota; kingdom Metazoa; phylum Chordata; class Actinopteri; order Cypriniformes; family Leuciscidae; genus Rutilus; species Rutilus rutilus. The sequence continues at coordinate 20,390,140 of NC_140231.1, read as the reverse complement.
TTGTAAGATCATATTACAACACTGTATTTTTTTGTCTATAGAGTGGAAGTCAAAGGGAGCCGAAATTGTTTGGTTACCAACATTCTTCAAAATATCTTTTTATGTTCCACAGAAAAAATAAAATGCATACAGGTTTGTAACATGAGGTGAATGAGGACAGAATTGAAATGTTTTGGTGAGCTATCCCTTTAAGCAACCCAAAAGTAATAATGCACATGTGCGAGAATTTTGCAGTAGGAAGGTTGCCTCAAAATTCATTTTAGTCTTTGCTTAGGACACAGAATGCATGCGAGTCTATTGAGGCTGCATTAGCTACAACTGAGCTCCATGCCTACAACAACCAAATCAATGTCTATTGTCTAAATGACTGTTTTGCTGTTGGTTAAAAATGTATGACCGTAGTGACGTCTCCAAAACTTCAAAGGCAGAGCAAGTTATTTCAAACTGATGAAAGCAACTTTTTTTTTTCTTTGGAATGACTTCCACTAATTAAACACAAAGGAGTCAATCGATCACATAAAGAATAGATGAGAATTAAGATTTGACTCCATTGCATCACCTAACTTAAATACTTAGATTACCAAACTACTACACATCTCAGAAGAACCTTAAAGGTTATTAATTAAAAATAACCCAACTATATGGGGTGGTCTTGCACCTTCCCAACTGTGTGCATTGGGTTAAACACCAGCTGGGTTAAAAAACAACAACAGTTTAGTTAAATATAAATTTTTATTTATGACACTATTTTAATAAATCAAATGTGGATTTGAATGAACAATACATGTTTCAACAAATATATTTTTAAATTACAAACTATACATTGGGGAGTCTAGCATTTAATGTAAATATACATAATTGTATACATAAATTCAAAATACACAAGTGTACATACAACACATAATAAATTCAAAATCTATGCAAATGTGTACAAACATTACACATTCAAAACCTAAATCTACACAAAAATGTACGCAAGAATTCAAATACATCAAATGTACATACAGCACAAAAAAATTCAAAATGAACACTAAATTTAAAACTACATTAAATTCAAATATACAAATATGAACAAAATACACAAATTCATTACATTAAATCCTTCAAGAAATAAACATAACTATTAAAAAGTCTTCACTGTTACACTATGCATTAATGTGGTGTTGTAAACATACTGTAAAACTACAAATACATGTTGACAACTGGACCTAATGATTATGACCAAAGTTCTTTATGTGTTGAAGGAACTCCTCCAGATATATTAAAGTTTGCCTCCACACTGAATATGATAAAAACTTGCAAGTTCTCTTTGTCCTCAAGCATTAAGTCACATGGATCCTGGCTTGTCTCACTGTTTGGGTAATGCACCATGTTAGTTCCAACCTTAAAGGGGTCATATAATGGTACATGCACTTTTACAAGTTGATTGTACTGAAATGTGTGTTGGCAGTGCCTGTACACAACCATCATAAAATGATAAAAATCCATCCAGTGTTTTTTTTTTAAATCTCCTTATATGTTTCCCCCTGTCTCAAATCAAGCCGTTCAACCGTGTGACGTCACGCGGTCGGACACCCCTCCAACGATTGTTAATTGACAGCAGCGTTTCAACACAGACCCGCCCTCGCTCGTGAGCGAGCTGTCATCATAGTCCGCATTGTTGATACGCTGGAGCAGAATGGCGTCTAAGCGATTGTGGTGTTCTGTTCTTGGGTGTAATAAGGAACACAGCAGTCATTTTGATGTTCCTAAATCCGAACCGCTGAAGACACAGTGGCTGAGTTTTGTTTTTGAAGGGAATATTCCCCACGATCAACGTCAATGCGTTCATGTTTGCGCGAATCATTTCACACACCAGACTTATACAAACGAGGGTCAGTATAAAGCTGGTTTTGCTAAGAAGCTGCTCCTGAAAAAAGGATCGGTACCAACTATTCGTGTTCCTGCTGCACCTCCAGAAGAAGTGAGTGTAACGTTTTATTAACCTTTATATTGATCTTTATATTAATCTTTGCAAATCGCTTGTACCCTTCACGATGAATGCGGCTAAGGTTTACACTCAGGTTACATGCGGCATGTTTTCTATGTACAACGTTCTCAATATAATTCATAATCCCACGTTTATAATGAACAACGCTTTATGGTTATTGTGTTATTACAAACTGTGTACGCAGGTGTTAAAGTTAACGTGGTAATACTACACTAAGCTTACTTTTGTAGATGGTTTATAATGGTGTCTGTTACTGATTAAGCACAGTTATAACTGCATGAAGATGAAGACAAAATTCTTAGGTGTCCTTCAACTACTGTTAGAAACATTCCTGCCGTGACCTCATGCCAGTGCTTCAGCCCTGACAGTTGTACCTAACACAGCATAGATAACGTTACGCATCACTGACAAGCCTACATTTACCGAAAAAAATATTTTCATGACCATTAGCTGTAACATCAATCTGTCAATGAACTAACGTAAACACCCAATAAATATATTTTAGTTAAATATATGTAAATATATTTAGAAATTTAAAAAGTCAACATTTTCACAAACAAACAACACACTTTCAATTAATTTTTTAGATAGACCACTTAAGCCATGGATGTGGGCATTGGAGAGCAGTGCTTTACTTCACCCAACCACATTTTTCCTACTGGTCGGGGATCGAACCGGCAACCCTTCGGTTACAAGCCCAAAGCCCTAACCAGTAGGCAACGTCAATGTATTTGGAATATATGCCACATATATTTTTGACACTTTAAAATATATTTACATATATTTCTTTTGTGTATGGGGAAACCGTATAACACAACAGACGGGTTATTACTAGAAATTACCCAACGATTGTTTAAAATGACCCAACATTTTTTGCAAATAACCTAACATATTGACCTAACCGTTGTGTAATCCAACGGTTGGGTTAAACAAATAACCCAATGTTTTTTTACTGTAGTATAGTAGGCTATAATACTATAGTATTAGCCTATTACTAGAATTTTAGCATAGTCCTCCCTGAATTTGTTAAAGTGTGCTGTCATGTTGTTTTTGAAGCTAGAAAATCCAGAGAATTAGAAAAATGTACTGTCATGAATGCTAAATAATACCACTTAGTTATTATTGCAGCTTACCTTTATAGCAAAAAGAGAGACTTAAAGAATAAAATCACTTATTTGTTCATTTCAGTAATTCAGATTGATTGCATTTTTTTGTTGAGGAGTGAATAATTAATCTCAAGAGATTTTAGAACTTCTTTTACAGATTTCCCACATGACAAATCACTTAATATAAAGCCAAGCAACACCTTGTCTGTTCCAGTTCTGAACACCCAGCTCTCCATCTCTGGATGGGTCTGTTTATTTGCCTTCTTTTGAACTATGTTATTCATTGATTGTGACTGTGACTGTGATTTGAGACCACCCATAACTTGATGGATAACATGTCTTATGCTGTGATACTGACTCTCATGGTGCCCAGAGACTCCAAATCATATAGGCACTTATACTTCACTTGTTTTCTTTCCCTCTATCTGCTTATTTTGTCAATGAATATTTGTCTTGTCATAGTAATTATAAAGGAGAAATCTCTACATGAACCAATGTACATGTTCTTGTCTCATCTGTGTTTAAATGGGGTTTATGGAGCCTCAGGATTCTACCCTAAAATTCTGTCTGATTTAATATTGGATTCATATGTGATCTCCTCTCACATGTGTGCTCTGCAGATCTGTGTTATTTACAGCTCTTTACTGTGTGAGTATACAATATTAACAGTGATGTCTTATGATAGATATGTAGCCATATGCAAACCTTTAGACTATCATTCCAAGTTAACTAAATTCACCTGTGTGAAATTAATTCTGTTTTCATGGATTGTTCCCAACTGTGTCTCAGTTATAGCAGTCTTGTTATCAAACTTGAGGCCATTTTGTAAAAATCACATTGATAAATTATATTGTGATAACTGGTCAGTTGTAAAACTGTCTTGTGTATCATCTTTTGTGAATAATGTCTATGGATATATTGTCACCATTATATTGCTTAGCTGTGCAGTTATTATCATAGTGTCCTATGTTAAACTGATCTCTTCATGTAAAGCATCTTTAGAAAACAGAAGGAAATTCTGGCAAACGTGTCTGCCACACATATTATCGCTGATAAATTTCACTTTTGCTTTCCTTTTTGATTTCATGTATAACAGATATGGTTCAAATGACATTCCAGAGAGTCTGCGTAATTTTTTGGCTTTAGAATTAGTTATAGTTCCACCTGTTTTTAATCCCCTAATCTATGGGTTAAATATTAGAGCAGTGCGAAAAAGAGTTTTTATTTCATGTCTTGCAGCAAGAGTAGGTTAAATGTTTCACAAGCAACAGAAAAAGTAAAACCTCATTTGTGTTATGTGTGTAAGGTAGAACTTTTGCAATAACTTGATAAGCATCTGAAATGTCTGAAATTAAATGGTAAATGTGTGTTTACTCTTTATGTTTTAGATACATTCCCTTATTAAGACAGTGTACATTTTCTGTCTGATTGTGCTACACATTCTCACTCCCAATTCGTCACATATGGACATTTGGTCAGGACTCCTTGGCGTCACTTTTTAACACGCAGAGTAGCTAACGTCAATTTTTGATGTGCAGGAAACTTCATTGCTTTCAAAGAGAAACCTTTGGATATAACTCTGCACTGCCATATTGGTATTACCACACATTATATTGAATTAATAGGAAATCATCCGATTTGAATGAGATAACATTACCAAACGCGTCTCCCTATACATTCTTTCATCTCAAGAGTCTTAAACATTTTAATTATTTAAAGTTGGGACTTTTCCATTTATAAAAAGTGTGAGCAAGTTATGTTCATCTTCATTAGTGAACAGATCAATGAACAGACAACAAGACACCTCAACATATAGGCCAACTGCAATCTGAATTCTGCAATTCGCTCATTCTGAATACAGATTTACTTAATAAGTAAATATATTACATAAATGTTTTAATATGTTTAATATGTAATATGTTTTTTTTTTAAAGTGCCTCCATAACCATAACTCTCTGACCCGCCTGTGTTCACACGGTACAGGATGAGGGAGAGAGGCTGACGACTCAGCATAGGAATAAATTACAATTGAAGTTGGGCATTTACCCTGATTGGTCTGAATAACTCGCTGCTGCACGGTGCTGCCTGCTCTGCCTTGTCATTGTCTGTATCCTCCTTTTGTTCTTTTTTTCTTACTGTGGGAGAAAATGGATGTGTGGCCTGAGAGTTTGCAGCCTATAAAATACAATATAATAGCCTACATAAATATAACACTTCATTCCTATACATACACGCTAGTGAAATGCCAGAGAATTTGCACGGTCCAGTAGCCCATTAACTGTCATTGTTTCCAGTTCTCCAAGATTTTGAAGTGGACGTTGGTCAATAAAAGACAGGGACAAAAATACACGCTTCACAATTTCATGAAAAATAATAATGCTTAATATTTTCTGCACAATTACGTACATACAGTGGCAGCTCGTCAGGAGAGACAAGGAAGGCACTGGTTGGGGGCCATAGGTCATTTCGTGCAAATTCATCTGAAAGCGCCAAATTTGGCACAGATGTAGCTCAGGTCATACTGAAATGATTTAGCTAGGGCGCCGGAGCCAGCGACCCTCAGGGCCAAGATGGCGGCCAAATCCAATATGGCTGCTGCCCGAAAAGGGTTCCGACTATAACTTTTGATTCACATGAGCTACAAATACAAACTTGATGTCTTTTTCAGCTTAATTGATCATGGGAAACACATAGGAATGTTTATATTTATGACCCAGTATATCTGGGCCCCTTAATCCTCCAATTCCAATATGGCCGCATTCCAAAAAAGCAGTTTTGACTGTAGTATGTGTCACGGTTCACGAATGCATTGCTTTCTTTTTGTCTCGTGCATTTGTTATTTGTGTGTGTGTGTATGTGTCGTGTGGATTTGTGGGTGTGGCCGGAGCTATCACGCTCATTCATCAATCTGCAATCATCATCGGCGCCAGCTGCGACTCATCATCACTTCCTTAAATACTCACCGTTTTCTCTTCTCCATTGTCAGATCGTTGCTGAAGTCTTGTGCTGTCTGGTGTCCTGATCCTGTGTTCCTGTTTCCCGTTCTGTGCTCGTGTGGTGTTTGTTCCTAGATTCCTGTTCGCTGTTCTGTTCGTCATTCACGCCGGAATTCACCATCACTGCACTTCAGCACTAGCCAAGACTCACCCGTGTTGACCATCGAGGTCCCTGCGTCATCCACCTGTGTTTGTTACCCTGTATGTTTCATCATTTATACAAATAAAGAGTTTATTGCACCTGCTATTGCTTCCTCGTTCTCACAACATGACAGAATGGGGCCTTACACCCCATTGTTTGCGCCAATTTATCTACAAGCACCAAATTTGGCACGGATACAGCTGACGGCATACTGAAATGATTTAGCCATGGCGCCCGAGCCAGTGATCCCTGAGACCAAGATGGCTGCCAAATCCAATATGGCCGCCACCTGAAAAGGGATTCGGCTGCATATTTTGAACCAGATGAGATACAAATGTAAAGTTGATATATATTTCACATTTTCTGGCTATGGGAAACACACAAAAAATATTTATATTTATGATTGGGTATATGTGGACCCTCAAATCCAATCTGGCTACAGTCCGAAAAAGGGTTTTGACTACAACTTTTGAACCAAATAAGCTACAGATGAAAACTTAAATGTCTATTTAATTTTTTTACCATGACAAACACACGGGAATGCTTACATTTGTGATTGCCTATGTTTAGACCCCACATTTGTATTTACAAGAAAGCAACTACCTGATAATTCATACTTTCCAAATATTCCCACCAATTTTCTAATTGAGAATTTAAGGCATATATGAGTGAGAGTCAGAATTCCAGCATAGATTTGGGCAATATTGAGCAAATATTGAGAATACTAGTTGACTGTATGGACTGTGGTGGAGCAGCTGTTTAGTGCTACACCATGCTTGTGAGCAAGATGGACAACAACGGTGAAAGATGAAGATGACCAACAACAGTGTTCAGCCAACTACTTCCTTTAGAGTGCAATGCATGGGGATGGTATCGGGACTCTACGAGCAAGACTTGGGAACCTTACTGGACTAATCTCGGAGACGCCAGTAAAGCCTGCACCATTTTCCTCCACTGTGGCTGCAAGACAGCATGTACAGGGCACTGCAAGTGCTGTAAAGCCGGAGTTCGTTGCACTTCTATATGTGCATGTGAGGGTGCTTGTACAAACAATGATATAACAAATCTGTACCTGCACATACTGGAATCTTGCCTCCTTTACAATGTCAGAGTTTCTTTGGAATGGAACTCTGTACAGCTGCTTCATTCTGACATGGTTTTGTTAAATGACTCTATCAATAGTTGCCAAACTCTCACGGTTTATATTTCTTAATGCTCCCTGATCTGCAATTACTGCTGCCTGGATTTCACGCAGTCTGATATCATTGCCACAACCATATCTACAATGGCAGACTCCTCCTCAACACTAAAGATCTTTCCTCTGCCACCAGTATGTGGTAGTGTGTGGGTTCTTTAAAGTAAAAGCAAAAAGCATGTTAAAATTGACATTATGACAGTCACATAAATGGGATTGATGAAACATCTGCATTACTGTAGACAGTTTGTTCTGCTAACAGGGCAACAGTAAAGCTGAAATACACAGTGGTAGACAGTAACACTGTGACTTACCTGTTCTCATTCCGAAAAAGCCTGATAATAGATGCCACAGTGCTCCGACTCAGAATGAGACCCTTTGTCCATCCTCTCTAAAGGACAAGCCATGATTGATGCCATGGTCAATAATTGTTGCTCAAATTTAGTTTTTCTCAATTGCTAAAACACTAAACCCAATTGGCTGAATAAAGTTCTCAGTTGCAAGAACTCATTTAGCTAATTGTGCAGTCTGTTGTGAATACCTTACAGTTCTCTTACGAGAGGTTCTCTCGTATTGCGTAAGCTAGCTTACGCTGCGGGAAAGTCTCCTTTCACGAGATACTGAAGCCAAAAATTATCCTAATTTTTTAAACTTTGTCAACGCAGTGCGGCAGCCTGCAGACCTAGGGCAAGCGAGTCGCGTGCCCATTGGCTGCTCTGCGGCAACTGCAGCAGCCTATGGCTGAGCCTTGCGCGTGACGTCACGTCCAATGAGCGCGCTTGGCGCGCTTAGTGCGTCACAGCCCGTCATTAGGGGTGTGGCTTAGAGTATATAAGCAAGGAACAGAGGCTGCTTCGCTGATTTCTGTCTCTTCAGCGAAGCTCTTCGCATCGCTGATCTCCGAGGAAGCCGCCGTTGAATCCAGCGACCAGCACGCCGAGGATCTCAGCCTGAGGACGCCGGCCGCTCGCCGCCTTCAGCCTTCCCTGCCTGCTGCGCCATCCGGCCTTATATCCTTTTCTGCTCTGTTTTGTGTGTGTGTGTGTGTCCGCCGCGACACACTTGCATCTAAAAGAGCGCGAGGCGTTGTTTCAAATGCCTCGCACATCCTGTGGCTCGTGCAGAGCCTCGCTCAGCGACGGAGACCGCCACGTGCTGTGCGCTCTCTGCCTGGGTTTTGACCACGCTGTTCGCGCTCTCTCCGAGGGCGGCTGCGAACAGTGTGAAGATTTACCGATGTCGACCCTACGGGCTCGACTCGCTAAATTCGAAGACACTCCATCTTCTCCGGCCGCTTCTTCCGGGCCACGAAAGAAAAAACGTCGCTCTCAAAGGCCGCCGGAACTGGACGCTACAGCTGAGCGCTCGCCGGAACCTCTCCCGCGAGCCTCGCTCTCTCCTTCCCCCCCACCCTTCTCCGACGCGCAGCGGCCGGCCACTGCCCGCACTGCCGTCGCCCTGGGGGATGATGCAGATGATGCCGCTGACAGCTGCTCTCTGCTCGCGTCTGACAGCGAGGAGTGGTCGGGCTCTCACCGCTCCGCCCCCTCTACTATGGAGTCTTCTCGAACCCGCGCTAGTGTTGACGCAGAGCTTCTCCGCCTCCTCACTTTAGCGGTCGAGAGAATGGGACTGGATTGGTCTCCACCTAAGGAGCCGGAGCCCAATCGCCTTGACGGGTTTTTTCTGCCTAGCCGCCGCCCTGCGCCTGCCTCTAGGTCAGCACCCTTCCTGCCTGAGCTCCACGCCGAGCTCTCTAAGTCCTGGAACGCTCCGTTCTCCACCAGACTCCGCTCGCCAGTCTCCTCGGCTCTCTCCCAGGTGGACGGAGCCGCCGAGAACGGCTATAACGGCATCCCCGCCGTTGAGGATGCTGTGGCAACGCACCTTTGCCCGCCGTCTGCTAGATGGCGCTCAAAGTCTGCCCTGCCGTCTAAAGCCTGCAGGACCACCTCAGCTCTCGCCGGCCGCGCTTTCGCCGCCTCCGGCCAGGCTGCTTCCGCCCTGCACTCAATGGCTATTCTTCAGATCCTTCATGCCGACCTCCTCCGTGAACTGGACGAGAAGGGCTCGGATCAGTCTGCCTTTACCGATCTCCGCAGCGCTACGGATCTCGCGCTGCGCGCTACCAAGACCGCTGCTCAAGCCATCGGCAGATCCATGGCCGCGCTCACCGTCATCGACAGACATCTATGGTTGACGCTCGCGGACATGAGTGAGTCAGAGCGCGCTGTGTTTCTGAACGCACCACTCTCGCCCACCGGCCTCTTTGGCCCTGCGGTCAGCGGAATTGTGGATCGGTTCTCTGAGGTACAGAAGGCGTCGCAGGCGATGGACCTCTTCCTGCCCCGCCGTTCGAGCTCAGCCACAGGCCGCCCTCAAACTCAGCCTCCTGTGCGCAGCTCTAACCAGCGCTCTTCCAGGCCCCCCAACGCTTCGCAGCGGCGCCAGGGCAATCGCCCCAGGTCGCGCTCGACCAGCCGTCACAGACCGCCGCCCCCACGGGGCCCGCGGTCCAAGATCGCGTTGAAGCCCGAGCCCGCGAAGTCCTCCTAGCATCCACAAGGAGGAAAAGATGGTTGAGTCCCGCTACGGCCGGACCGCCATCAAAACGCACAGCTCTGTCAGTCCCCTATGTTCAGGCTACTGCAGCAGCACACACCGCAGCCAACGAGCCAGTAATTACACTCGCTCGCCTGCACACAAACGCCGTTTTCACGGCGACCCAGATAAATCTCAAAAAGAGTATAAGTGCTTTAAGTGTAGAAAATGTGCCCACACCCATGTGCTCACTGCTTCACACAAGTGCAATCCCCATGGTAACGCGCCCAGAGCGCTCTCTCATAAAGCGGCCTCACACCGCTCGAGCACTAAATGTAGTAAAAGTGCCCACACTTCCGTGCTCACAACTACTCGCTGCTCGCTCTGTCACTCAGTTACCTCAAATTGCTACGGCTCAAGCCGCAGGGGTTTTAAGTGTAGAAAGAGTGCCCACTCCCGTGTGCTCACTGCCTCACACAGACCAGGTTCCCATGGCAACGCGTCCAGAGCGCTATCTCTTAAAGCGGAAACTTTCCGCTCGAGCATCAAGTGTAGGAAATGTGCCCACAGCCCTGTGCTCACACCTGCCCACTGCCCGCTCTGCCAGACAGGTTGCAAACCTCATAAAGCCCCCAAACACTGGCCGTGTCATAAGTGCATATCCCGCGCCAGCTCACGAGCACGCGCGCCCACTTTCAGACACCATAATCCCCACGCCGCCCTCGCGCCTGGGTTGTTTGACAGCAGTTCACGCTCCATCGTCCAAGATCGAGCTACTAAATTCTGCACAGTCGGCCAGCCCTGTTCTTCTGCCCTCGTGTCCGAGCATCGGCGGCGCGCGCGCCGCCCCGTCTTCTCTGATACAGGTTCCCCATCCCGCGCAACGCGGCGATCTGAACCCAGAGACCATTCGACCCCTAGCTATGCATGCAAAAGCATGGGAGGCTATTCAGGGCGCGTCAGAATGGGTGCTCAACACCATAAGACACGGTTATTCGCTCCAATTTGCTCGTCGCCCTCCGCGCTTTCTAGCGCAGACGGAAACGAAAGTGAGTTTGGAAACAGCACATCTGCTTCAAGCAGAGATAACAAAGCTGCTGCGAAAAGGGGCCATAGAACAGGTGCATCCTTCTCTGAGCGAGTCAGGCTTTTACAGCCGTTACTTCCTCGTTCCCAAGAAGGACGGAGCATTAAGACCTATTTTAGATCTGAGACATCTGAACAAAGCCCTCATGAGACGGCCGTTCAGGATGATTACAACCAGACAGATCCTCGCGCAAATTCGCCCAGGAGACTGGTTTATCTCTCTCGATCTGAAGGACGCTTATTTCCAGATCCAGATAACTCCCCGTCACAGGCCATTTTTGAGATTCGCCTTCGACGGTCGAGCTTATCAATACACAGTCCTGCCGTTCGGCCTGTCTTTAGCACCCCGTACATTTACGAAATGCATGGACACGGCTCTCGCTCCCCTGAGGAGTCAGGGAATGCGAATTCTGAACTACTTGGACGATTGGCTCGTTCTAGCGCAGTCAGAGACAGAACTTGTGTCTCACAGAACAGCGCTACTCGACCACCTGGAGGTTTTGGGTCTAGCGGTCAACTGGACAAAGAGCTCGCTCTCGCCCCGGCAGTCGATTTCCTTTCTCGGAATAGAACTGGACTCGGTGGCGATGACGGCCAGATTGACGGAGCAGCGCGCGCGCCGCATCCAGCGCCTCGCTGCATCCTTCAAAGAAGGCAACCGGGTTCCCCTGAAGGCATTTCAGCGCATTCTGGGGCATATGGCCTCAGCTGCAGCAGTGCTTCAGTTGGGTTTACTGCGCATGCGCCCGCTTCAACGCTGGCTGAGAACGCGCGTATCCCATCGAGCCTGGGCGACCGGCGGCTCGCTAATCAGAGTGACTCAGGTCTGTGTCTCAGCCCTGCAGCCCTGGCTAGCAGCCGAATGGTATCACACGGGAGTGAATATGGGAGTGGTCTCACACCGGAAAGTTGTCTCTACAGACGCGTCCAACCTAGGTTGGGGAGCGCTCTTCGAAGGCAGACCGGTCTTTGGCCACTGGTCAGACCAGGAGAATCTCCTACACATAAACTGTCTAGAGATGCTCGCGGTCGAGAAAGCGCTCATGCACTTCCTCCCTTTCCTCCGTGGTCACCATGTTCTAGTCCGCACGGACAACACTTCAGTAGTGGCCTATGTGAACCGCCAGGGCGGTGTCAGATCAAAGCAACTCTGCGCCCTGACGGAACGCCTCCTCGTATGGGCTCAGCACTCTCTGCGCTCTCTGAGAGCATCGCATGTGCCTGGCCATCTGAACGAGGGCCCCGACAGACTGTCCAGGGACAACGTTCCCCCTGGGGAGTGGTCTCTACACCCTCAAACAGTCCAGTCGCTGTGGCGCCGCTTTGGCAGAGCGAAAGTCGACCTCTTTGCGTCAATAGACAACGCACACTGCCCAGCGTTCTTTTCAAAGAGCGAGGACGCGCTGGCCCAGTCTTGGCCCAGCGGCCCGCTATATGCGTTTCCGCCAGTCTCTCTGCTGCCTCAGGTCATCGAGAGAGTCAGGAAAGCGCGCCACACAGTGCTCCTCATAGCCCCGTTCTGGGAGAACCAAGCTTGGTTCCCGGAACTCATACAATTGGCAGACTCAGCCCCCTGGCCGATTCCGGTGCGGAGAGACCTTCTCTCTCAAGCCCGCGGCTCGATTTGGCATCCCCACCCAGAGCACTGGTCTCTGCATGCGTGGAGCCTCAACAACTACATGCTGATCTACCAGAAGGGGTGATGAACACGATCATACAATCTAGAGCCCCCTCCACGAGGCGGCTCTACACGTCTAAATGGTCTGTGTTTAACAAATGGTGCACTACCAAAGGGCTCAATCCACAGACATGTGGGGTCTCACAAGTATTGTGTTTCCTTCAAGAGCTACTGGACGCGGGCAGGTCCCCCTCCACGCTCAAAGTCTATGTCGCGGCCATTTCAGCGCTCTCTGTGTCAGAGCCGGGCCGCGCATTAGGAAGGAACGAGTTGGTCATCCGCTTCCTTAGAGGAGCGAGGAGGATGAACCCCCCGCGACCCCCTTCGGTTCCTATGTGGGATCTTTCACTGGTCTTAGACGCACTGAAAGCACATCCCTTTGAACCCTTAGAAACTGTGGATATGAAATACCTCACGCTCAAAACCGTTTTTCTGATAGCACTGTCTTCAGTAAAACGTGTGGGAGACCTTCACGCGTTATCCACTAACGCTGCGTGCCTCGAGTTCGGACCTAATGACTCTAAAGTTATTCTCAGACCGAGGCATGGGTACGTCCCAAAAATTTTGGGCACTCCCTTCAGAGCGCAGGTCATTTCCCTTTCAGCCCTGCCGATTACTGGCTGTGAGGCAGATAGTCACCTCCTCTGCCCAGTTAGGGCGCTGAGAAGCTATATTTCGCGCTCCGCCGCCTTCAGGCGTTCAGAGCAGCTTTTTGTTTCGTTTGGTGGGCGCACCAAGGGTCTCGCCGCCTCGAAGCACACTCTGTCCAGATGGATAGTCGATGCTATCGCAGCTGCTTACGCATCTAAAAACCTGCAGTGCCCCTTGGGCATTCGGGCACACTCCACCAGAGGCATGGCCTCATCGTGGGCGTGGTCCAGTGGGATTCCCATTCATGACATTTGTGCAGCGGCGGGCTGGGCCTCCCCCTCCACATTTGTTAGGTTTTACAACCTGGATGTTCCCGCTTTGCAGGCCAAAGTGCTATCAGTCTAAGTCTCGCGTAAGCCAGCCCACTGTCTGTGCGCGGGCTACGCTGCTGATTTAGCTCTACTGGTTGAGCTACACTGTATGGAAGTGTTAGTTGGACCGGCTGTGCCGCTCCCTGCCCCATATTATGTGCTTGTGTACTGTGGTATCTGGCCGCCCAGCTCCGTTTCGCGTTCCCTGGGCTTCCCACGGGATTCATTCAGGATGCTGGGCGCGCGCACGGCGTTGACAAAGGTGTTCCCGCAGCGTAAGCTAGCTTACGCAATACGAGAGAACCTCTCGTAAGAGAACGTACTCGGTTACTAACGTAACCTCTGTTCTCTCTAGAGAGGGAACGAGTATTGCGTAACCCGCCGTGCTCTCGCCACGAGCTCATTTTCGCTTCATGCGACAGAAACCAGCGAAGCAGCCTCTGTTCCTTGCTTATATACTCTAAGCCACACCCCTAATGACGGGCTGTGACGCACTAAGCGCGCCAAGCGCGCTCATTGGACGTGACGTCACGCGCAAGGCTCAGCCATAGGCTGCTGCAGTTGCCGCAGAGCAGCCAATGGGCACGCGACTCGCTTGCCCTAGGTCTGCAGGCTGCCGCACTGCGTTGACAAAGTTTAAAAAATTAGGATAATTTTTGGCTTCAGTATCTCGTGAAAGGAGACTTTCCCGCAGCGTAAGCTAGCTTACGCAATACTCGTTCCCTCTCTAGAGAGAACAGAGGTTACGTTAGTAACCGAGTACGTTTTTTACAATTGCTATGACAGATTTTTCAATACTTTTAACAATTTTCCAAAACTCTTAACACACTTGAACTTCTTTTACACACAAGCTCAAACAAGAACAAAACAATGTATTTTTACTGTCAAATTTACCAATGCTTTAACACTGTATGTCAGAAAAGATAACACCTTGTTCTGAACCTAACCTTAATTGTATGCATTTTGTGTTAAAGCTACAAGGGAAGGTAAACAGCTGCTTATATTGTGAATTGAAACACAAATATATCCCCTATTTTTTATTCTATTCTTACTGAGAAACAGCTGTATGCAATTATTATGCAAATAATTAGAAGATGACTTTTTTTTTTTTTATTCTTCTGGTGCTTTTTTCTTTTTTGTATTTTCACATTATTCCATTGCTAGTGAGAAACAGCTGATTGAAGTTATGCAAATATGGGACAATGTGGCATTCCACCATTCCCGAGCCGTCACAGCCTGGTTTGACGCCCATCAGAGGATGATGTCTATTTTCCTTGCCCCTTACTTCCCTTTCCTCAATCCCCATTGAGGAGTTTTCTCAGCCTGGAGATGGAGGGTTTTTGACCATAGTCCACAGGACCAAATGTCCCTCCTGTATGCAGAAGATGCTGCATACCAAGACATCAGCTGAACACTGCCAGGGGTGGATAAGGCATGTTACTGTAAAAGATTCTTCCCAAGATGCCTTGCCAGGGAAGATATCAGGTGTGATGTGGATGAGAACATGTGGACAAATGCAGAAGACCTGGCAGATTAGAAGATGGCCTTTTCTGTTTGTATATCTTTTATTTTCACATACAGTAATACTGTAAATGGCAGCTATATTGCATATTTTTGTTATCTTGCAGAAATGTCCTGTTGCAAATAAAGCCGTTACTGCAGCAATTCTGTCTCTGTCTTCTTTTTTTCACAAACCATACATTCTATAAAACTACTCTAAGAAGGGTCATTTACAGTATTTTGTTGTATTGAATTTCTGCTGCAAAAAAAACTAAAAAACAACAACAAAATGCATGCATTTACATTACAAACAAAACATAAATATAGAGACAAAAAAAAACTGCAGTGCAAAACACAATCTATGATCAATACAATATACTGTCTTTTGTATAAGGGCAGACCTGACACATAAAATAAGGCAGTTTCTGTAATTTCAGCTGATGATAGTGTTTTTTTTTTTTTTTTGTCATTGTGTTATGATTGACTAAATGTTCCTGTTGGAAGAGAACATGTGTTAGTGTTTTGAATAATTATTTGATTTTGAAACATGTTTGCAGTGTTTTGGTAGACATAGTGTATTGTGTTAATGTATTATTGTATTTTGAAAATTAGTTTTGGAGTTTAGTTTACAATGTGTGATTTTGAGCATGAAATTAACCGTTTTGCCAATTGTGTGTTTTAGGTGTGTTGGTGTGTTAAGAGTTTAGGAAACTTGTTAAATGTATTGAAAAAACTGTCATAGCGATTGTAAAAAACTGTAATGTTTTCAGAAAAAGGAGCAAGGTTTCAGAAATTGTGTTTTAGCAATTGAGAAAAACTGTAATTTGAAACTTGAGCTCTATTTTGTCCTCTTGCTGTGGCTCCTCCACCACGCATGCAAACTCCTCTTCCTCTGGCCCCTCTGCCATGGCCTCTTGCTCTCCTTCCATGCTTTGATCCCTGCTTACAAATAGCAACACAGAGGTGGCATCTTTTATGGATGGATGAGGACTGATTGCTGATTGAAGAGTTGTGCAAACGAGTTTCACACAGGTGCATTAGAGATTAATACTTATGAAAATACTTTCTATTAGATGTGAATAGATTTTTCCTTTTGTTCAACACAGTGAATCCAATAGAGTTTGGGGTCTTATAATGAGATCTGTGGTAACTGTTTTGACATAGGGTGTGAAAAATGTGTGAAACAAATTAAAAAGTGTTAAAACATTTGCAAGAGAAGACTTCTGCTGTGCTAAGAATGTGATGATGAAGATCAAGTGGATCCTAGTTTCATTTAACAGTCTTGCTCATGAGAGGAGATTTTCCAGTGTGGAAAATGTGAAGCCTGAGATCAGATTTTGTTGTTCATCTTAAATGATGGATGTTCTGTCCATGATAAAGCAATGAAGCGCAGTTGACATGTCAAGTCAAGTGAAGTCAAGTCACCTTTATTTATATAGGGCTTTTAACAATATAGATTGTTTCAAAGCAGTTTTACAGTGATAATAGGAAATAATAGGAAAACTTTGAAATAGGTTCCAAGGTGCCAGTTTTGAACAATTTTGAAATCGTTATCTCTGTGCAAACCTCAAAAACGTGAATCTGTGAAAACGATGACAGCTTGCACATGCATATTACGTGTTCAGTCTATAGGTATGCACATTTAAATATATATGTGCGCATGTGCGTAGTCTTTTTTTACCAACTGACCTCAGTATCTTTAGTTGCTTCCACATATCCATTCGAACTGGAATCATTTTGATAACGTTTTATCTGTACAGAGGTAAAAGGAAAGGAAGGAGGCCTTCACAAGAGACTAGTTGACACTTCAGGGATGCGATGTCGTCATGTCCAGGCACAGGTCCTTCAGCAGATCTGGATACGGCCTGGATCCGGCAGACTACGGTAAACCTCGGGATAAACAGAGAGACTAATATTTTGCGTAAACGCCATTCTTCTTATGGTGTTCTAACCATTAGACATTGGCCATTCTAACATCAAGTGTTATGGGAAGTCTTCCCAGTTCCAGCTGACCTAGTTTATGCAGCCTAACATTGAATTATAGAAGTTGATAATGTGTTGTGTGTATGCGAGGTTAAAATATTTGTTTTTAGTCTAGATTTATACTGACAGTGTGTCTGCTTCCCGGACAATGTTAGGAAGACTGTTCCAAAGTTTAGGTGCTTAAAAAGGAAAAGGATCTACCGCCAGCAGTCGATTTTGATATTCTAGGTATTATCCACTGGCCAGAATTTTGAGATCGCAATAGACGTGAAGGACTATAATGTGTATAATGTGACTATAAGAACTCGCTCAAGTACTGCAGAGCTAAACCATTTAGTGCTTTGTAAGTAATCAACAATATTTAAAAATGTATACAATGTTTAATAGGGAGCCAATGCAGTGTTGACAGAACAGGACTAATATGGTCATACTTCCTGGTTCTGCTAAGAACTCGAGCTGCTGCGTTTTGGACCAGCTGTAGTTTGTTTATTATGCATGCAGGGCAACCACCCATAAGGGATATGAATGCATGAACTAACTGTTCACCATTTGTCATTAAGAGCAAATGTTATAATTTAGATATATTTTTACAATGGAAGAATGTGGTTTTACAGATACTAGAAACGTGACAAATGAAAGATTGGTATCAAAGAGCACACCCAGGTTCCTAACAGACAACAAAGACTAGACAGTTAAATGTTAGACAGTATTCTAGGTTATTATTGCGGAGGTTTTTGGTCCAATAATTAGAATCTCTGTTTTTTCAGAATTAAGTAGTAGGAAATTACTAGTCATCCAGTTTTTTATATCAGCTATGCATTCTGTTAATTTTGTAAATTGGTAAGTTTCGTCAGGGCACTAAGAAATATACAGCTGAGTATCATCAGCATAACAGTGAAAACTATCCTCTTAGTTGCCAAACATCTCTGGTTGACGTGGTCCAGTGTGAAGGTCAGCTACTGTATCTAGTATTTTTCTGCTATGACTGGGTGACGTTGGTAGTTCCTTCATTGATGAGTGAAACTAAATGATTCAAACTAAATCCTATACTAATTCAACATGTTATTTGGTTTGAATAAAATAAGAAAAATAAGGATTGCAAAGTTTGCAAGGATCATATTTATAATTAATCCCAAGACGCTTTATAACATCTTCAAATCATTTCCCAACTGAATTTTTTTCTTATAAGACGTTCAGCTCTTCACACGCAGATACACAGCTCGAGATTTGTTGATCTGATTGTTTGCCTTTTTTTCTAAGCTCCATCTTTGATTGTCTGATTGAGTAGATTGTAAATGAATGTAGCCATTTTACCATATATTTTTTATTCTTATATTTTTTATTATTATTATTGCAGAATATCATTGTTTTGTGTGATTTGAAGCAATATCCATAACTTGATGGATAACATGTCTTATCCTGTGATATTGACTCTTATGGTGCCCAAATTATCTAAGTCATATAGGCATATCTATTTCACTTGTTTTCTTTTCCTTTATCTGCTTATCTTGTCAATTAATATTCGTCTTGTTATGGTCATTATCAAGACAAAAGCACTTCATGAACCAGTGTACATATTCTTGTCTCATTTGTGTGTAAATGGGGTTTATGGAGCCTCAGGATTCTACCCTAAATTTCTGTCTGATTTAATATTGGATTCATATGTGATCTCCTCTCACATGTGTGCTCTGCAATCCTTTGTTATTTACAGCTCTTTTCTGTGTGAGTTTACAATATTAACAGTGATGTCTTATGATAGATATGTAGCCATATGCAAACCTTTAGACTATCATTCCAAGTTAACTAAATTCACCTGTGTGAAATTAATTCTGTTTTCATGGATTGTTCCCAACTTCTCTGTGATTCCAGCAATTCTGTTATCAAATCTGAGACCATTTTGTAATTATTACATTGATAAATTATATTGTGACAATTGGTCAATTGTAAAACTTTCTTGTACATCATCTTTTGTGAATAATGTCTATGGATATATTTTTGCAATTATATATCTTAGCAGTGTTGTTTTCATCATAGTGTCCTATATTAAACTGATCTCTGCATGTAAAGCATCTTTAGAAAACAGAAGGAAATTCTGGCAAACGTGTCTGCCACACATATTATCGCTGATAAATTTCACTTTTGCTTTGGTTTTTGACGTTATGTATGGCAGGTATGGTTCAAATGACATTCCCGAGAGTCTGCGTAATTTTTTGGCTTTAGAATTAGTTATAGTTCCACCTGTTTTTAATCCCCTAATCTATGGGTTAAATATTAGAGCAGTGCGCAGAGTTTTTGTCTCATGTATTTCAGCAAGAGTGAATGTTTTAGAAGCTAAAAAAGGCTTAAATCCGTGACAATTACTTGATGTACTTGCAAACAGACATGCAAAATAGTATATTTTTTAAAGTAAATGAATTACAACAAAAAGTAAGAAAAACAAGAATGTGCTGTCAACATTATTTTTATGTACATCATTGAATATTTTCATAAAACATTCAAAAGAAAATGAGGCCTATTTTTATTTTATTTAATTTTTTTATGCTTTCACTGCTCCCATATCCACTTATAACATTTATTGTATAACATTTTACATCCTTTGTTGATTTATTTGCTGATGTTTGTCTAAATTACCAAAAATATATTAGAAAAGTCCTGGGAATTTCCTGAGATGTGTATAATGTGTTTACATTTTACGGTAACACTTTATTTCGATAGTCCACTTTAGACATTCTACTAACGATAAGTAACTTTGCAGCTACATGTCAACTAACTGTCATCAGAGTATTAATAGACTGTCTGCTTAATATCTGCTAACACTTTATTTTGTTGGTCCCCCAACAGACATTCTACTAACTATAAGTAACTGGCAACTACAAGTCAACTTGTTCTACTAACCTGAACCCTAACACCTAACCATAACCTAACAGTCTACTATACTTTAATGATAGTTAGTTGACATGTAGTTGAAAAGTTACTTATAGTTAGTAGAATGTCTAAAGTGGACTATCAAAATAACCCATTTTACTTATATTTTACTTTAAATGTTTTACATTTTAATTATTTTACTTCAAATTATACTGCTATTTTACATGTACACCAATAATGTGATTATTGCCAATAATCAGACTTAATAGAATCTTAATAGAATCTCACGTAAAACCTTCATTCTGAACCTCCATTATTCTGATGATAAAATAAATGATTAAACCATTGGTTTAGTCGTGTATTTTTATTTTACATTTTTGTTTTAAAAAATATGCCGCCTTCAAGCCCTACAGTGTACATGAACCTCTTCACCGGTTCCCTGGTATTTGGCCTTCCTATGAAGGTAATATGATGCCATAAAGAATCACATGCGCAGGGTAAGATTTGTGAAAGTGTACATAAGATTGCAAGCCTAAATAAAATTTGCATGTGCAAGAGAAGATTTGTAAAGGTGTAAATCGTCTTTCAAGTGAAAGAAAAAAATATTTGCAGCATTTTACTGTTATTCGTAAGTGTAATGGATGTATTGTGAAACTGCAGCTTCATGCTTACGCAAAATAAATATCATCTGTATTCTTCTGACTTCCATTTTTCCACGCTTACACAGCAATTTGCAACCGAAAAAAACATCAGAGCCAGGAACTGTGAAACAGATTGATCGCAAATCAACATTTGTGTAAAAAAATAAACTGTTGCAAATGTCTAAATGAATTGTTGTGAACATGAGGCAAAAAAGTTCCCGTAATAACCCGATTTGTTGCCTTGTTGCTATTTTGAGGCAACTGAAATAGACTGCACCATTGACCAGGATGGTCTGCTTAACCTTGCACACGAGCAGATCAGTCTTTCCGTTTGCAAAATGTGCCATGTAAATAGCGAATCCGCCATGGCGCGAGCACAACTGGCTTTTAAAGGGAATGGGAAATTACACTCTGATTGGTTTATTGCACTTTATGCCCAAAACACACCCATTACTCATTAAGAGAATAGAGACAACCCTTTTAGGTGCGCCGACCATTTTTCCTGTTGTTAAACTAGCAAAAGTGGATTCGGACACGTCCTAAGTGCACTTGCCGTGCACTTTAGACCATGTGCTTAGATCCTTAAAATAGGGCCCATTGAGTTTTGCAAGCAGGAGGAGGAGGGCGGGTCCACCTTCTTCATGTAGCCAATCAAATGATCTTCTTGCTGACTCTCAATTTACTCTTATCTGATTGGTTCAATAAACACGGCAGTCGCCAGAACACATCTTTATCATCTTTTGGCTCAGCATCGTTCTCGTTGCTGAAATGGTACTTTTAATGCACACATAGCCTACATGTTATTTTTCTTACATACCAGGACCTAATTACCTGGGGCATCGACACCCAAGCGTCTACAGTCGACACTTAATAAATAAATTTACCTGGTCTCCAGCTCTATTTTTTATTTTTACACTAAGTAATTTTCTATGTATTAAAACCAAGTATACAATTCATCAAGTTAGTATTTTTAAATTTATTCCAAAATAATAACCAAAGGCAGTAACAATTTAAACAATATATATTATATGTGTAATGTTCATCTTTTCTTTTAAATAAAAAAAAGACCCCCCTCCCATTTTTCATTAACGCCATAATTATCTTAATTCAGGCCGATCCGTGAACTCGCACGAAAACAAGAGGCGGGATTTACTGCACGAGCCAATCATGTACGATCATAACCAATCATATCCAATCATAGCGCGATGGAGCCATTGCCTCCTCTCACGTGACTTTCCCCCATTCATTCTCAGTTACCCCCCACTAAACCCACCGCACGCTTTTGGGTGTCTGTTTTAAAGGAACACTCCACCGTTTTTTGAAATAGGGCTTATTCACTGTTTTTCCTACATTTAGATAGGTGGGCAAATGCATTTTTGTCCCAATGCCCAAAAAAAAACATGCATTGTTTTAGTTTGGCAGCGCCGCCGATAGCTTAGCTTAGCATAATGAATGGAATCCTTTGTTGCCAGCTAGCATGTCGTGAGTAAAAGTGATTCAAAAATAAAAAATAAACGAATTACTTCTTGTGGCCTGCGTATTCACAACGAGTACAAATAGCAATGCAGATTAAGACTAGGTGATTTCCTAGGCAGATATTGACATGGGACTATATTGGGGTGAAGCATAGGCGAAGCACTGCTACTTGGGCGCAGAGATATCACGCAACACCTGAAATCCCCCAACTTCCGTCAACATACCAGCGTGAATAGTAGCCGGCTATTTTTCCTACAATAGACATAGTGAATGGCGATGAACATGGCGGATTTTGTGAGAGACGAAAAGGGTGACTTCTCAGACAGTCGAGAGCCAGAACCATATACCTCTATGAACCAGAGTTTTCAGAAGATGAGCTGCGTGCTTTGGAAATAGAACGACAGGGGGAGGAGGTTGCGATCGCTCAACAGCCTGAGGACGTGAGGAGGATGAGAGTCAACACGAACTGGTGGTGAGTGTGATATCTCTGCGCCCAAGTAGCAGTGCTTCGCCTGTGCTTCACCCCAATATAGTCCCAATATCTGATATGCCAGAAATTCATCCGACCATCCGATTGCCGGTCGGGAAAGGTTAATCGCCTCTCGTTTACCCCTGTACACTGCACGAATACTGCACTACGACAAAGCTGAAAATCGGCCCGACCCGAAAAAGAGTCGCACGAGTCAGAATTCGGACGAAAATCGCACAGTGTATGCCCGCCCAAGCGCTTAGATCGTTAAAATAGCACCCAAAGTCTCATTCATCAACAGTGACTTGCTGCCACCCACTGGCGGTTTTAATTTCACAATTAAAGTATCTTTTCATTTTTTTAAATAATTTCTAATCTCGATATTCAACGTTTTATGTTTAATACGTCAAAATATTATTTATGCATTTGTAACTGCATGTTAAATGCATTCATGTCCCTCTGAGCTGCAAATGCAAGATCAATTTAGTTGATACTGATTTAATTTGATTGTTAACAGCCCTATTTGTCTTGTTCAATTAGTCTTATTATTCCAATAGAATTTGATTTAATGTAAGAATTTGACTAATAAAATTGCATGCATTTAATTAGGTTAAAAAGTTTATTTTTAAAGGAAAAAATGCCCATAAAAGGTACAAATCAATTTAATCTTATTGGAAAAGATGATTTCTGTCACTGCTGCAAACTGATATAGAATATGAAGAATATCCAAAATTTTAGGATTCAGCTGTCCATGACAGTCCTAAACCTGCAAAGGTACCAACACAATAAAAGCACTCAGCAAAATATCATCTAATTATCGTTATCGATAAAATCCCAGAAAATATTGAGATATACTTTTTTGTCAATATCGCACACCCCTAACATGACATTTTGAGAGCTATAAATGATATGGTTTCATTTAGTAAGATTACAACAAAATCCTTAAATATGGGGTGTTCCAAACTTATTAAATGTGGGGCTGTTTTCGCAGGTATTGTTACTAAAATTGACATTTATTTTATTTTGACATTTATTTTAACAGATCAAGACGTATGCAAAGTGTTGTGCTTGAACCCATAATTAGTCCCAAGAAATGTTAGAATATCTCTCAGAGATTTCCCTAATGAGAAATCACTAAATATAAAACTAAGCTAGAGACCTCATCACTTTCAGTTGTAAACACATTTGTGGAAACTGTTAACTTTCCTTTTTTTCTTTATCTGACTGCTTTATGTCCTTAGGCAACTTTGGTAATTGAAGCTTAATTAAATGTCTGCTTTAGTTATTCATTTACTGACCATTGACTAATATTGTCTTGTATTGGGTTGTTTTGCTTGATATTTGTTTGTTTCGTGTGATTTAAAGGACTATCCATGACATACCTTGACTTCCATGATGGATAACATGTCTTATCCTTTGACACTGACTCTTATGGTGCCAAAAGAGACTAAATTATATAGGCATGTATATTTTATTTGTTTTCTTGCCTTATATCTCTTTATATTGTTTATAAATATTGTTGTTGTGGTGGTCATTATCATAGAGAAAGCACTTCATGAACCAATGTACATATTCTTGTCTCATCTGTGTGTAAATGGGGTTTATGGAGCCACAGGATTCTACCCTAAAATTCTGTCTGATTTAATATTGGATTCATATGTGATCTCCTTCCATATGTGTGCTCTGCAAACCTATGTTATCTACAGCTCTTTACTTTCTGAGATCACAATATTAACAGTGATGTCTTATGATAGATATGTAGCCATATGCAAACCTTTAGACTATCATTCCAAATTAACTAAAAACACCTGTGTCAAATTAATTCTGTTTTCTTGGATTGTGCCCAACATCTGTGGTGTTATAGCCACCCTGTTAGCAAACTTGAGATCTATTTGTAAATATCACATTGACAAATTATACTGTGACAACTGGTCAATTGTAAAGCTGTCTTGTGTATCATCTGTTGTAAATAATGTATTTGGATATACCATTACAGTCACATTTTTTAGCTTTATAGTTTTCATCATAGTGTCCTATGTAAAACTGATCTCTGCATGTAAAGCATCTTTAGAGAACAGAAGGAAATTCTGGCAAACGTGTCTGCCACACATATTATCACTGATAAATTTCACTTTTGCTTTCCTTTTTGATTTAATGTATAACAGATATGGTTCAAATGACATTCCAGAGAGTCTGCGTAATTTTTTGGCTTTAGAATTAGTTATAGTTCCACCTATTTTTAGTCCTCTAATTTATGGATTAAATATTAGAGCAGTGCGCAAAAGAGTTTTTACTTCATGTGTTGCAGCAAAAGAACATGTTTCACAAAAGGTCCACAACTTAATTGTGTACAAAAACTGATACAGGCAAAACAAAACACATGTTTGTTTTTAACATGCACAATGGTGTGATGTATGTACAAACTGTAAAAAAATAAAATAAAACCGTTTTGAATCCACCCAGCCTAAGCATCCTGTCAATTGGATTTGACTTCAAGTTGTAAGATCATATTACAACACTGTATTTTTTTGTCTATAGAATGGAAGTCAAAGGGAACCGAAATTGTTTGGTTACCAACATTCTTCAAAATATCTTTTTATGTTCCACAGAAAAAATAAAATGCATTCAGGTTTGTAACATGAGGTGAATGAGGACGTAATTGAATTTTTTTGGTGAGCTATCCCTTTAAGCCAGGGGTTCTCAACCTTTTGCAAGCTGGGCCCCCCCAAAGCTGGTTCACTGCAGTTGGGGCCCCCCCTCCTCCTCCTCCCTGGGTACTATTAGGCCTAGTAATTATCATAGGCTATTGCTATAATTGGGAATTGGCACCAGACCTCTGATATAAATTTATGCTTTATTATTGTTATTATTAGCCTACTAGGCCTAGTAGGCATATCATCTGCATTTTTCACAGAAGCTTGCAGGTAGGCGATGTTAATGTGAGACCTGAGCCTGCTTTGCCTTGCAAAGATCCTCAATTCGGTCCCATTATAAAATAATTCAAAACGAAAAGAAACCGACTAGCCTACTCTGCTTATGTAATCCATGAAGTGTGCATCTCTCTATATATGCGTTCACTGCGAAGATGACGAGACGGCATCGTCAATTAACTTTATCTTTGCAGCCCGACACTGACACAGAAAACACTAGTTTATTAATAAACAATTAAACTGTCTCCTTGTGCTATATTTGGCACATTCATAATCATTTTGCTGGTTCTTTGTGACAGCTGTTATGTGCGTTATTGACAGCGTCACCACCGCATCGCCGCATCTGCACCAGAACATGCAGATTTTATTTTAGAGAATAATCGCACAACCTATTCGATATTCTATAATTAAATAAACTAATCGAATATTCAAAAATCGTGACTCGTCCCTACATGGAATCTCTTGTTTCTTTTCCCAAATCTTCACTCACGTCTCACCCATTTTCGCAGGGGATAAACGTTTCTTCCTTGGTTCGCTTTTAATTAGGCATATTATATTCGTATTCTTGTGGTAAAGTAGAAAAACGCTGACAGATAGCCCACATTTTTACTTGTAGGCTACGTCAAATTCTTTTTTAACACAGTTTGTGCTTGTTATTAGACATGCGGCGTCTCAAGTTTATTTGTAAAGCGTGTTTCACACGCGCGGGTGATTTTTGTTTCGCTTTCTCTGGCAGCGCAATTTCAAACATAGCCTAAATGTCTTGCCCTTGTGGAGAATAAAATTCGCTCTTCATACCTTTTACAACAAGTAGAAAACATGAAGATATCAGAAAAGAGATCGATGGTCTCTTTCCTGTTCGTGTCCCACATCCCTCTCAAAGCGCAGTCCACGTTTGTTTTTTTAAATAGATTTAACTTTATTAGCCTATATTATTTAAGTTTCCAATATTTAATGATATTTATTTTAATACTTTACAGGCCTAGTGTGTTGTTTCTTTGACGGAATTGCTCAAATAAACACTTTTTTTGCTCAAAACAACCCCCCAACCACCGCAGGTATAGACCTAGTTGGTCCACCACCGCGGTGGTAAAAAAAAACTCCCACCGTCACAGCCCTATAAACCCGAAAGTAAAACAGATAATTTTATAATTAAATAGTGCAATACTTTGCGCTACTGTATTGAATTGCGTGCGCAAAATATCGCGATACTGAACAGAATCGATTTTTTCCCCCACCACTACCAATAACACCAGTAAAAGTCGCTAGGGGGATGATTTGTTGTGTGTTATAATAGTCCAACCACTTGCATTTCAACATGGGGAATTTTCGTGATATTTCTTTTTTATATATATTTTGCCTACTCGCGCCCCCTCAGGGGATTTTGCAGTAGAAAGGTTGCCTCAAAATTTATTTTAGTCTTCACAGAATGCGGGTCTATTGAGGCTGCATTAGCTACAACTGAGCTCCATGCCTGCAACAATAACCCAAAGCACTGCCTATTGTCTAAATGACTGTTTTGCTGTTGGTTAAAAATGTATGACTGTACTGACATCTCCAAAACTTCAAAGGCAGAGCAAGTTATTTCAAACTGATGAAAGCAACTTTTTTCTTTGGAATGACTTCCTATAATTAAACACAAAGGAGTCAGTCGATCCCATAAAGAATAGATGAGAATTAAGATTTGGCTCCATTGAATCACCTACCTTAAATACTTAGATTACCAAACTACTACACATCTCAGAAGAACCTTAAAGTAGTGGTAGTGTATTGGTAATTTAATGAATAGGCTAAAAATAACCCAACTGTGGGTTATTTTAACCCAATGCATTGGGTTAAACGCCAATTGTTAAAATAACCCAACAGTTTAATTAAATATAAATTTTTATTTATGACACTATTTTAATAAATAAAATGCTGTTTTCAAATTCAGATTTCATTGTATAAAACAATACATGTTTCAACAAATATATTTTTTAATTACAAACTATACATTGGGGAGTCTAGCATTTAAAGGGTAACTCTCGCCAAATTGCATAGGCTATTTTTGTTAATCTACCCAAGTCAAACATTTGTGTAAAAGCATAATTAGAATGGAAACTCCACTTTTAAGATTGACCGTATTTTCGTATTCGATCAAAATGCCCTTTGAATGGGAGTGCTAGGGGCACTACAATGATAGGGTAGAGTGGGGGAAAACGCCCCCCTGGGGTAAAACGCCCCCCACCTGTTTTTCCCAAAATAACCACTAAAAGTAGTCAATATAGGTTTTTACTGTTGCTATGCACTACGTTGATAACGGGGATATACAAATCTCTATGGAGAAGCTGACACCAGCGACACATTTGAAGAGAAGAGGATTACATGGTAAATGCTATAATTTTCAGATATTAGTAAATAAGTGTTTAAGAGAATATTGTTCTGCAGGATATCGCAGTGATGTATGATAGATGAATAGTGAAGTCTGTAGTTTGAGATCATATGTTATTTATAAGGAATATAATTATAAAAAAAAATTTTTTTTAATTTTTTTTAAAAAAGTCATACGCTGAGGGGTAAAACGCCCCCCTGGGAGCATAGTTTCTCTCTATCATAATTACTATAATAAAATATTTATGTCTATCAAATCCTTTGTTTTACACTTAATGCAGTATAACTAGGTGGTAAAATCAAAATATTTGAACAAAACATGAAAAAATTACCTCAAGTGAACATTAACTAGCTAGCTTGCTAGCAAAGTTAGCTCACTGATGGAAGGTAGTTAAATTTGGCTATTTTGGACATTGCTGAAATAAATATTAATATATTAATATTAATATATTTACATGTTTATACATTACTTGCCTTTTACTTTTAGAGATTAAAAACTATTGTCTGTTAATTTTGCTGTTGATCTATCAAGCAAACTGGTTTGTAAGAAAGGGGGCATTTTACCCCACCTTGGGGGGCGTTTTACCCCACCGCTGGGGCAAAACGCCCCCTTTGTACAAAAATATTTTCAGTCAAAATGCTAATTAATTATGAAGGCTAAGCAATTTTTATATTTGGTGAATAACTCCTGCCATAGTCACTCAAAACCGGGATGGCAATTCTAGTCAAATTTATGTTTTGTTTCACTGTAATGTCACATTTTCCTTAAGGGGGGCGTTTTCCCCCACTCTACCCTATAGCATCAAAATAGCTATATTTAAAACACTAAGAATGCTCGACACAACATGAAACTGTGCTTGAAGTATCACCAGGGGCTCTACACATGAACTCGAGCATTGAGAACATTGTTTGTGTACACAAAGTTTGCTAAAAAGAAAGGTTTTGTACGACTCACTTTATCAGTTAGTGTTTCCGGTGGCTGGAATTTTGGCAGTCAAAAGTAGTCGATCTCCGAATCATTAACACTATGATGCTACATAATGCGAATTTTTTTGAATGTATTGAGTTACATTTTCAACCCAGTGTGCATTCCTTTATGACTCTCATGTTAGTGTTAAGGTAAATCATGTGATCATATAGCCTACACTGGAGATGGGTTCCATAAGTGGACTGTTAGCAATAACATGATAATGGATTTAGTTATTGTTAAAAGCATCTGAATGTCTTAAATGAAATGGTAAATGTGTGTTTACTCTTTATGTTTTAGATACATTCCCTTATTAAGACACTGTACATTTTCTGTCTGATTGTGCAACACATTCTCACTCCCAATTCGTCACATATGGACATTTGGTCAGGACTCCTTGGCGTCACTTTTTAACATGCAGGGTAGCTAGCGTACATTTTTGATGTGCAACTTCATTGCTTTCAAAGAGAAACCTTTGGATATAACTCTGCACTGCCATATTGGTATTACCACACATTATATTGAATTAATAGGAAATCATCTGATTTGAATGAGATAACATTACCAAACGCGTCTCCCTGTACATTCTTTCATCTCATGAGTCTTAAACATTTAAATTATTTAATTAAAGTTGGGAATTTTCCCTGTTTATAAAAAGTGTGAGCAAGTTATGTTCGTCTTCATTAGTGAACAGATCAATGGACAGACAACAAGACACCTCAACATATAGGCCTACTGCAATTCGCTCATTCTGAAATCTGAATACAGATTTACTTATGTTTTGTTTTTTAAGCGCCTCCATTACCATAACTCTCTGACCTGCCTGTGTTCACACGAAGTTGTAAATGCCCAATTGAAGTTGGGCATTTACCCTGATTGGTCTGAATAACTTGCTGCTGCACAGTGCGGCCTGCTCTGCCTTGTCATTGTCTGTATCTTCCTTTTGTTCTTTTTTTCTTACTGCGGGAGAAAATGGATGTGTGGCCTGAGAGTTTGCAGCCTTGATTTAAGACAGTCGATATAAAATATAATATAATAGCCTACATAAATATAACACTTCATTCCTATGCCTACTTACACGCTAGTGAAATGCCAGAGAATTTGTGCGGTCCATTAGCCCATTAACTGTCATTGTTTCCAAGTTCTCCAAGATTTTGAAGTGGACGTTGGTCAATAAAAGACATCAGGGGGAAAAATACACGCTTCACAATTTCATGAAAAATAATAATGCTTAATATTTCCTGCACAATTACGTACATACAGGGGCAGCTCGTCAGGAGAGACAAAGAAGGCACAGCCTACCCAAGATTTTAAGGAGGGAATTAGGAGAAGAACAATTTCATAATATTAATAAAATTCCTCATTATTCATTTGATTTCACATCTCAGAATGTGTAGTCCATGTTTGTAATTTCACCATTGTAACATCATAAAATATTAGCTTACTGAAGTTGACTGTAAAAAAACAAAAACGTGGCTCTCTAGTGAACACAACGCACAGCGGAAGTGCTCATCGAAACAGTGCATCGATTATTTCGGTTATGTATATTTGCAATGTGTTTTAATCACAAAATCGCAAAATATATTAATTTAGTGCATGATGTTTCCTGATTCTAAGCGGGGCAGCCGATCTTGGAGCCCTCCATAGCTCTACAGCACCCACAAATTTCCAATGTAAATCTGTGGTGACAAATGGAACTGCAGTGAACTCTCATAGAGAGCCATTGGGGCAGATTTTTGGCTGCCCCGCTTATTATCCGAGCTCGGAGCCCTCCCCCCGGACAGCACGCCAAATACGCATTAAACTTTACTCCCTCTAATTGTATGTAAGTGTGATCTCGTGAAAGTGACTTATACATAAGGAATATCAGCAATTCAACAAAAAGCTATAGACAACAATAATGGAGTGACATCACCTTTTGTATAGTATTTGCAAGCATGAACCGCCTAATTATCAAAGGGCCGATAACCCATCCCATCCTCTGACCCACTGTTATATAAACTTTACAGTTGATTCAGCCACGAGCACTCTCCCTCAGAGCACAGAACGGTATAGGAAGATCTTTCGAGAAAACCTCAAGATTAACACTCTTTCTTTTTCAGGTACAAACACAATTCAGTTTATTAGTTTTCTCATCAAAGGATTTTCTCTGCTACATGAAGTATTTGACTGTAAATATGTTATGTGTATGACCAAAATGTGTGTGTACAAAAAGAAAATGCATGTGAGGAAGTGTAAAATAAGCATTGATTATGATTGTAATTTTCCTAAGATGCTTTTGTTAATGCATTTTTGTCTGGCCTGCATTAGTTTGTCAAGTGGAATGGACAACGTCTCCTCCTTCTCCTTGTTCTATCTCACAGCTCTGAATGACACCAGCAGGATCACTATATTCTCTTTTGCCCTCCCAGGATATTTTCTGACCATTTTTGTCAACGCAGTCTTGATTTTCATAATTGTTCTGGAGAAAGTCCTCCACCAGCCTATGTACATTTTTGTGTGCAATTTATGTATAAATGGATTATACGGAGCCACAGGATTTTATCCACCCCTACTGTATTATTTACTTAATGAAACCAATGTAATCTCCCTGGAAGAATGTGCCATACAAAGTTTTGCCATTTTCACCTATGCAATAGGGGAGTTTACTAATCTAAGCGTAATGGCATTCGATAGGTACTTAGCAATCTGCAGACCGCTATACTACCAGACTGTCATGACAACTATCACTGTTTGGAAGCTGCTGACTTTCATATGGATGTTTCCCTGCTGCACTGCAATACTGATCATACTGATGACGCTCAGGTTTCCGATCTGCATGAATCAGATAAATAAACTGTACTGTGAAACCTGGGTCTTGGAGAGACTTGCCTGCAGGGTGGACACTGCTCAGTTTGTGATCAATGGAATATTAACGTTTGCTGTTAATGCTCTGGTATGGTTTGTGTTTTTGTCATATATTAAAATAGTGATCGCTTGTAAGTACTCTGTCCAAAACCACAAGAAGTTCATAACCACATGTTTGCCACATTTGGTAGCTTTTTTGAATTATGTGGTGTGGTCACTTTTTAATGCCCTATATGAGCTGTTTGGAACTAGCAGTCTGCCTCAGGGTTTTAAAAACTTGTTGTCAGTTTCCTTTGTGATTGTTCCACCTCTGGTTAATCCTATAATATATGGAATTGTATTAACTCCTATTAGGACCAAAGCAAAGTGTATATTCCAAAAACTGAGCACTGCTTATTGATTCATAACACATCAGACCTGGAAAAATAACATGGCTCGCAAGTAGGGTTTGCGTGCTCCCTGATGATTCATGACTGTTATGATAAATATCAAAATAAAAACCATGAGTTTGTGGTAAAACTGTATGATATTGAATATGAATACATATACATAAATATCAATAAAAAGATTGCAATGCAACTTATTTAAAGGGCCCCTATTATGGTTTTTTGAAAATGACCTTTCATGTAGTGTGTAACATATAGCTCTAAGTGAATGAAAACATCCTGCAAAGTTTTAAATCTGAAAGTGCACCGTATAAAAAGTTATTGTCTTTCAAAAGTAAGATTCGACTCTGAGTCAATGAAATGCCAGTTTTTTTTTTTCACTGCCCAAGGACGAGCATGTGAAGAATCAGTGGTTAAAGTTAATCTTTACCGATATCACAGCAGTATAATCCTAAACTTTTGCTGTGTTCCCTTTATTTCACTGACGACTGCTTCTCAAATCTCAGAGTTCAATGCAGGATTCGCACACCGCTTGGCTCTTGTAAGATGGTGTTCAAAATACTTAGTTTTGAGGTTTATATTGTGTAGGTCTCCTGCTAACTGGCTAACTCACGTTATTATCAGTCTTACTGAAATACTTCTGTCACGACACGCACACAAATAGATAGATCCAAGTGTAAATTTAATAGGGTAATCCGTAATCGTAAGTCATCCAGGCAAAGGGTCAAAATCCATACAAAGGCAGTCCAAAACAAGAAACAAAACAGGCAAAAGATCTCCGAAGTGCAAGTGACATTAAAGAAGGATTCCGTGACAATGAATGAAACAAACAGGGTATAAATAAGAAGATACAAACAATGTGAGTGGAAACAGCTGTGTGCAAATGACCAGTAATGAGTACAGGCAAAGGCTTATGGGAAATGCAGTTCCTAATGTGATGGTGACGGAATGGGGAAGAGACCTCTAGTGGACACCCAGGGAACACCAAACAGACACTGTGACATTTATAACTGCCACGATTATAACTGTGTCTATTATTGCAGATTGTCTGTCGTTCTCCCTACTTTGAGGAAATATTTGTTTTACCAACGTTTATGTTACATCCAAGGGGGTAATCCAGCACCCGGAAAGCGTACCTTCCCTGGGGGCCGCCATTGGTTAGCAAGCCATCACCTGCTGTTAGCATTCCATTGACTCCCATTCATTTTGGCGTCACTTTGACAGCAAATAACTTTACATCTGAGGCGTTTAATTTATCCATTGTTTATTTCTAAAGAAACATGACAATGTATAAAAGGCTCCATTACCTTGTATCTTACGTTATGGCCCCGTAGAAGCAGTTTTTGTAGAAATAGGCTAACAATTGCATCATAACCACGCGACTCTCTGTTGCACAGTAGAGAATTCCGATAAAGTCCGATAAAGTCAAGGGAGAAGCCCATAGAGAGTCATAAAGTTGCTCCTGCCCCTATAGCTCATGGACAGCTCCTACTCACGCTCTCCGTTTCTGCAAGATTCGGAAGGGAATGATTCAGATTTCTGTTGGCACAGCTACTAGAAGACAGACAGGTTGCAAATACTCAGTAAATAAATTAGTACTTGTAAAATAATTGGTTTGTTGATGGACATGCACATGTTAATGCTGATTGTGAGGAATTACAGTTGCAACATCTCATATAATGTACCTCAAACTGAGTAGTGTTTTACTGAGTTTTCCTGTTCGAGTCATCCTTGCGATGAAGGTTCGGGGTGAATAACAGTTCTTCCAATGTTTCATCATCGGACTCGCTCTCACATTGATATGGTAAAATTGACGTCATTGTTCGTTACTGTGTTTAGTTTACGGTGTAGGAAGCCTCATATCAGGACAAGCAGAGCTGACGTTGTTATGGCAATGGGCGATGGCAATGCATGCATCCTTCACAAAAGTAATCCATCCGGCTCCAGGGGGATAAACGAAGGCCTTCTGAGGGTAATCCATGCGGTTTTGTCGTAAAAATATACATATTTAAAACTTTATAAACGAAAATATCTGGCTTCCGGCAACGTTCGACGCGCCGGATGGATTACTTTTGTGAAGGATGCATGCACATTTTGGGACTTGAAGGAGGTGGACCCCATAGCTTCACATTATAACCACTGAAAGTTCTAAGACATTTTCTAAAATAACTGAAAATGTGTTCGTCTGAAAAAAGATTGACATATGCATCTCAAACGGCTTGAGGGTGAGTAAATCATGGGTTAAATATCATTTTTGGCCGAACTATCCCTTTAATGATCTGTGTGGAACTACAGGGTTTTATCTCAGGGCCTTTGCAGACTCACAGAAACAAATAGGATTTAACTTGAGGAATGCATTGGACAAGGTCTTGTCATCGTCATCTATGCAGTTGGGGAATTGGAGTTGCACTTCAATTCAAAAATTGAAGTGTCATGGCAGTTTATAGGTACATAGCAAAATGTCAGCCTTTAGATTATCATAGTATGTCACCTTTCACTGTGCTGAGCCTGGTGACTTTTACTTGGATATTCCTTGTTTTTGTATGTGTAATGGCAATTTCATTGACTTTGAAACACCCATTTGCAGACATGACATAAATAAACTTTTCTGTGAAAGCATTTCCTTGTTGAATCTTGGATGCAAACAAGATATTTTTCAAAGGATCTATAATAGATTTATCTATATCAGCATGTCTGTCTTTTTTGTTTTTGTTCTGGTTTCCTATTTAAAAATAATTCTACCTTGTAGAAAATCTAAAGTAAATCGAGAGAAGTTGTATGCCACACTTGATTTCCTTTCTGAACACAACCCGTGGTCTTTTTTATTCTCTCTGCACTGTTTTTAAAATAGAAACATTGTCTCGTTATATACTTTTTTTGTCTGTTATATTCCTGACTCTTCCCCCTATTGTATATATATGGTATAAAATCAGGGCAAAAATACTGTATATTTTCTCAAGTTCGAGGATTAAAAACATGTAGCATTTTGCGGTTAGGGTTAGGGTTAACCAAACAGTTTCTGGTCCCCATTGAATTCCATAGTATTTTTTTTTTCATATGGAAGTCAGTGGGGACCAGCAACTGTTTGGTTACCTAAAATATTTTATTTTGTGTTCAAAAGGAGAAATAAACTCAGGTTTAGAACAATTTGAGGGTGAGTAAATGATTACAGATTTTTTACTTTTGGATGAACAAAAGTATCCCTTTAAAAGTGACAATGATAGAAGTTTTATTTTGAACTGCAGAAGCAAGTGTGCTCAAATAATGTTATTTAAACATGATAATGTATTCTTTGAGCTGTACTAAATGCACATGATTTAATAGCTAAGAAATATATGTACAGTATATATGCCTTGCTTATGGATTGGCAATTGACACTGCATATAACACATCTTTAATGCTATTAAAGTAAATAAAAATGAATCAGGCCTGTATCACATGCTTTAACACAGCAGTTGGTTGTTTTATCTGGATCTGTATTGGATGTTATGAACAATGAAAACACTGAATCTCAGACAAGAAAACGGAAATCAATGTAACACTTTAATGCCATCTTCTGGTATAAACCTAAATGCCACACAGGATATTTGTAAGATTATTGGCAAGCCATATTCTTTCCTCATCTTTTCACACTAGCTCTATTTCACTGCCTCCAACCAAAACACAAGGAAATAATAATAATAATAATAATAATAGTAAAAAATAAAAAATACAATAAAAAATAAAAAATAAAAAACCGTACCCATCATACCCTATAATAAAGTCCAGTTTCCCTTAAATAAACTAGTTCTCTCACCTGTTCTTTGTCTCATACTTAGGGTTGTTTAAGTGAGTCTCTTCTGCACCCCTTGCTCCTTCAGTTTATTTTCTATCAACTCTCTCTGCGTCTTATATTTTCTACAATATTATGACATGCTCCACAGATTCCTCTTCCTGGAAATCCTCCCATAGACCAGTCTGATGTTTCCTTATCATTTTTAATATTTTATTTAGAGCACAATGTCCCAACCTTAACCTAGTTAATACAATTTCCTCTCTGCTGTTTTCACTTACCTTATTTACTTTGATACTCCTTTGAATATGGTAAAGATGTCTCCCTTTACCCTCTTTATCCCACATTTCTTGCAACTTTTCTTCTTTAAAGGAGGCATTAAATTGATCAAAAGTGACAATGAAGACATTTATACTGTTACAAAAGATTTCTATTTAATAAATGCTTTAATACATTTAATAAATACATTTAATAAATGCTGTTCAATGAACTTTCTATTCATCAAAGAATCCTGGGAAAAGTATCACCATTTCCACAAAAATGTTAAGCTGCAAAAACGGTTTTCAACATTGATAATAATAATAATAATAATAATAATAATAATAAATGTTTCTTGAGTATATCAAATCAGCATTTCTGAAGGATCATGTGACACTGAAGACTGGAGTAATGATGCTGAAAATTCAGCTTTGCCATCAGAGGAATAAATTACATTTTTAAATGTATTTAAATAGAAAAAAAATATTTTAAATTGTAATACCATTTCATTTTTGATTAAATAAATTCAGCCTTGGTTGAGCATACGAGACTTCTTATAAAAACATAAAAATATGTAATGTCTCCAAACTTTTGACAGATACTGTCAAAGTGTGTGTGTCTTAGCATTTGACACTGCCTATCTTTTGTGGTATTAAACCCAATAAAGCAGGCCTGTACCACATGAAAACAGTGGTTAGTTTTCATAAATATAGTTGCTCAATATAGAATGTCATGATCAATGATAACACTGAAACTATCAAAAGTATCAAAGTAACACTTTGGTGCCATCTTCTGGCTAAAAACCTACATGTAGGGCCTATATGATTTTTGCAAGAATACGGGCAAGCCAAAATCCAAAGGTTTGAATATCATTCTGTTGTTCCATTATTATATTGTTATTTGCAGACACCCATCACAGATTAAACTGAATCTGAAAAATGCTATAGTGCAAGAAGATGATGCTCCAAATCATACTTTAAATAATATATATATATATATATTATAGATATATATTTAATAATGATAAATGTACATTGATGATATACTTTAAAGTTTACATTATTTCACTTTTGTTAAATTTGATTACACTTTTCTGAATTTTATACTTCTTCAAAATTTCTGTTACATCAACTGTGCTGTATTGTTTGCCAAGTAACTTTTTTAATTTGGCAACAAGACCACATTTCAAATTAAATACATTAAGGAATTCACTGGACATTATTGGAAATGAAATAGTATTTATTGTAGAAATGAGTCTACAATGTCCTGTAAAAAAGCAACTAATACAAGAGCCATAACTATAAGGTTTGAGTAAAAAAAACAAAAACATCTATCTGTTTCAAACATCTATTTTTGTGAATTCTTTCTTCCAAACTAAAATTCCAATAAAACCATATTGGCATATGCAAGAGTCAAATACAGAGGGTCTCAGCAATGTCAGGATACTCAAAATTAAGACACATAAAAATTAAAGCCATCTGGATAAGCATGTGTTTCGGATCAGGTGATGATTTTTTAAGTTGATAATTTGCTGCAGCCTCAAACACGTGATGGTGTGAATGCCTCTTGCGTTTTGGTATTTTCTGATTACACCAAATTAGATTAAGAACAGTACGTCTATTCATTCTGCTGCATAATTCAATTTTTAACTAAAAGTCTGATTGGAGTGGTTTCAGATGAGTTACTCCTCCTTCTAGAGACACATGGAAAATAAGACCCAGCCTGACCAGAGTACAGAGCAAACGTCTCAGGAGTGCCATCATCCGAAGAAACCAACATGAAACCTCAGAGTATACTTGTCTTGCTTGTCCTTGCCGTCTTAGCATTGCACTGTAAGTTTTGTATGTTCGCATGTGGTGCTAGAAGTGTTTAAACTGACTTTTACTTTTTATGTGCTTGTGTGAACCTAAAACTTTACAGTTTACAGTGGGAAAAACTTGAACGGTAGAACAGCAAAACTCATGGATACATGGCTTCTTTTTTTTTAATCATTTTGGTAGAATTACAGTGCTAAAACATTTCATTTCTGTCAAAGGCAAAGAGAATGAGGCTGCAT
This sequence comes from Rutilus rutilus, assembly GCF_951802725.1. Taxonomy (NCBI): domain Eukaryota; kingdom Metazoa; phylum Chordata; class Actinopteri; order Cypriniformes; family Leuciscidae; genus Rutilus; species Rutilus rutilus. The sequence goes on along the minus strand of NC_140231.1, from coordinate 20,351,924 downwards.
CATTTCCCTGGAGCTGTGCAAGTCTCAGTGGAGTTTGCAGACAAGGAGTGTGTCTGCCTTCAGAGCTTTACTTTGGACCCTTAGGCTGTGGCAAGGGATTCTTGTAAGTACTGTTACATTTATATAGCAATAGACTCTTAGAAAAAAGGCCCAATGGGGTTCTCTATTTACCCTATGGGTTCTTGACTCAATTTTAAAGAACACTTTATGCCAAAAATGTTCTATATAGGAAGAAATGTCTTAAATGACTGCATAATACTTTCATAAAAGCATAATAATGCTTTTTAATTGATCAAATTTGATGGATCCCATGACTGACAGAACCCTGTATAACCATTTCTTCTAACTATTTCATGTCTGTTACTTCAGTTATAACCTATTTGTTTCTTCTTTTCAGATGCTGTGTATCACATTTTCTTTGATAATTGAAAATGATGTGGCAGAAGTTCCTCAAAAGTCCACCATGTGAATCCAGTCTTACCTATGTTAATTCTCTGTGTTTTAACTCATCACACGCCTACATATTTAATTTGTAATAATGTATATGAAGAGATGTGTTAGAGATGCCTTAAGGATTGACATATATTAAATGGTTGTGTATATAACACTGATTGTCATCGAATAGCATCAGATGATCAAGGATTTCAAATCATCATGTTAAGAGGAACCTAATAAACTGTTATCTTGTCTGCATATTTAACAGCACTGATGGAATAATACAACTAATAAACTATTGTTTAACTTTCTGTTAAATGTTTTCTATGTAATAGTCCTTAAAGACAATTATTACTATAATAATAATAAAAAAATAAATAAGTCTGTGGTTGTCAACTGTCAACTTGAAATTAAACCAAAGGAGGAAAGACTGCTTGGGCCTATGTGTGTGCACAGGTAATATCATTCATTTGAGAAACTACACTAATGAGTTCAGTTAAATAACTACCGGTATTTCGAGAAAAATATTTTATGTTTCTGACAGACTTTTGCTGAAACAGCAAATTAAACTATTTTAAACAATGCCATAGAAAAATCTATTCACAGTTTTTGCCAAAATACCAATAACTTTAAATAATTAACATGAATAGCCTAATAATAATAATAAATTATTAAATAAAGTTATAACTTAACATAAATTATAAAATATAATTAAATTAAATAAAACTATAAATACCTCTCAATAAATTAAAGATAATTTAATAAGATAAGCTACAATAAAATGTTGCAACTTATAATAGGCACCACTGTCATACTAATAGAACACGGCGTGTTGCATTGTTTATAATAGTAAGCTATTCATAGGCATGACAGACATCCGATCTGACATCTGTCTGATATGACCCTATGGATATGACAGACATCCGAACATTTTGTAAGGGTTACAAGAACTCCTGAAATATTTCATAAACAAAAGTCGCACAAACATACAAGAAACTGCAAGCAAATTAAATCGATGCAAACGTACTCGTACTAACGCCATATGATTCAATATGTCGCGTAAGCATGATAAAAAGCTAATGCACATGTTTTGTTGTAAAGTGTGTAGCGTAGTAGACTACAGTAGTACCTCTGGCTGCTATTGGACGCTCTAGCCCACATGACCGGAAGTAAATACGGTTCAGCAGCAGTTCCCGCTTTTGGCAGCTCTTTCAATCACACAACTTGTAGTGCTACTAGCAGCAGCCAGTCATTCCGGATATGGATATGGATATGGATGACCTGTATTTAGACAATATTGATGAATTTGTGAATGATCAAAATAAGATCGTAAGTCATTCTTCACAACGAGATCGCTATTGTCATTTGTAAATGTGAATTTTCAGTTGAGATACCAATATGCGTTATAACGTACATGTGGATGCTGTGGTTGAGTGCTTGTTTACTTGACTGGCCAGAGTTGGGAACCAATACAAATGACCGACTGATTTTATGACCTTCGGTTCCGTTAACGGGTTGTCTTCAAGTGCAGTCTGATTTCAGACAGAATAGTAGTTATGATTCGTAATGTTACTATGTTATGTTGCATTTAGGTAGCATGAGAAGCATACGACTACAAGTCAGCATTTATATTTTGTTTTTTTGCAGGTCACCTACAAATGGCTCAGTTTAACTCTTGGAGTCCACGTGAACACAGCAAAACAGTAAGTCTTGTCCTTTCCATTCATGCCACTTTCAATGTATTCAAGCATACATTTGTTTCTTGATAATCTGTTGGAGTCACTAGTGTTCATGTCACTTTGTTGCAGAATGTTGTATCATTACTTGGAGCAGAAACGCAGGGAAAGTTCAGGGACTCCCCTTCATGCCACCTACCTTGTATCTGGCAAGTTTGTTGAGAATGGCAGTACGGTAAGGACTGAGATCTGATCACTGCTTCAAACGAATTAACATTATTTTAAGATCTGCCATGAATATTTCCCTTTCCTTTTAGTGCCATAAAGTATCAGTAGTGCGTGAGGACAAGCTTGACGGTAAGATTATCATATTTGTATCTGTAAATTACAACAAATAGCATTTTAGAAATTCAATAATTCTTAGCTCAGAAATGTCGTTCCGTGGTAGCTTACATATATTTTAATTGTTTGAGGGGGTGATTTTATATAAAATAAATTATATTAAAATGTTAATAAAAATGTTTTTGGGGTGATTTATATTTATATTATTAAAAAATGTATTTCTATTGTTTATATAAAAATTATCGAGAGCAAAATAAAAAGAAATATTATGCAAATCTGTGTTAGCGGTAATCCAAGTGAAATTTCAGGCCATAAGTGTTTTCATGTAATTTTCTATTTACATTTTTCAGTTGAGGAGAATCTTTTCTTTTTTTTTGGTTTGTTTTTTCACAGCTGTTAAAGCAAAGATGGATGTGACAATCAGTGTGCATGTCTACAGTGTGCAGAGAGCGGAGCTGAAGGATAGTTCTCCACTTTACAGTACAGATTACGATGCTGTTAAGGAGAACCTAAAGAACTGCAACAAGTAAGTGATCCTCATATAACCTGTATGCATGCATCATTATGAGCAATCCCTCCACCTACTGACACGTCCGATATTTCTCCTCTTTCGTCAGGTACAGCGCTATACGTTGTGCTGCGGCGGTCCCCGTGGCATCTGTAGAGCTGCAGAGAGCTCAGGAGGTGGCTTTGGTCCCTCCAGTGGAGAAGGAAATCAATAAACCTCGCTTGAATGAAAACACTTCTGCTACCTCAAAACCTAGTGCTAAGCAGCCAGCAGGCATCATGGGAATGTTTGCAAGCAAAAATGCTTCTAAGAGTCAAGAATCCAGCAAGGACGTGAAAACAGAGCAGAAAGATGATTCTTCCCTGGTAAGTGTGTAACTCTGTAGTTTAAGGTTGAAGACACAAGATTGTGTGTAAAAATGTATAATTGTTTCATATGTCGTAGGTTGAAACCTCAAAAACCAAACCGGCCTCCAAAGCGAACCCTATGAGTAACTTCTTTGGGAAGCCTGCCCAAAGTGAGTTTTTTTTTTTTTTTTTTACTATCAAAAAAACCATAACGTACAGCAATAAACAAAATGTTTTCCTGTAAAATTTAGAAAAGGTAGATGAAAAACCCAACAAAAGCATCAAAGAGGAGACCGACGGCGACTCTGCAGCATCGACTACTGCAAGTGTGAAACTGTCACAGCCGTCTCCCAAATCTGAGTTTGCCATGAAAGAGGAACGATCTAAGGTGTCCAGTGCTTTGAAAGTTGAATCAAAAGACACTCGGAAGTAAGCTTTACTTTTTACTACGTTTTTTTTCACTAAAATATGTATACATACAGACACACAGCGCTGGAAAAAAATTAACAGACCACTGCAAAATTAGCAGTGTCTCTGGATTTACTATTTATATGTATGGGTTTGAGTAAAGTTAACATTTTTGTTTCTATATTCCTGGAAAAAACTTGCTTTCTTCTGCTTTGACGATGTTTTACCGCGCAAGACATTGTTCCATGCCATCAGGGCATATGTGCGAGGTGGTCAAATTTCCTCCAGAGCAGAGCACGACTTTCTGAAGATTCTGCTCCACTCGCTCAGTCCGCACACTCAACCCAGAATGCTCTTTGTGATATGCAATAAGCAATAGGTCTAAGGTTCTGGAGTTCAAATATTGTTTTAATGAAGTTGCAAACCTTATACATAGCCTAAATGCACAGTAAACATCACAGTTAAGAGCAAAGAAGGAGTGTGGAGAAACTGAGATTGCAAAGATTCATTTTGTAATATAACAGCAAAGTTTTTTTTATTGTTTTTTTTAATTGTGGATAAAAAGCTTGAAATACCTTTGCAGTGATACACTGTTAACGAACATCCCGCAGCCACACTGATCGGTGTGCGCCGTTTAAACGAATATGTAAATATGTGCTGCACGCTTTCCTCTCAATAGCAAAATAAACATACAACAAAAATAACAGCGGTGAGAAAACAGCAGTTAAAAAAATCATCTGATCATAGTGATGTGGATATCATTGTCACGTTTATTTATAACCTACTACACTATTGCTTTAAAGCCACAAATATCATAACTGCTTTGTATTGGCCTACTGTAATTGAGACATTTATTCAAGTGTTACAAATAGTACATAGTACAGAGAAATTTAATGAGTGAGGATTTGAACGAATGTCGTTTTACCGAGTGAGCGTGAGATGGTGGATGAGTGGAGCGTTCGCTCGGGCCATGAGCCCTGGCATAGAGCCGAATATTGAGTGGAGTGTCACACCACTTTGCTTATATTCTCTGAAATCCACACAGCCAGGCCAATCAAGGTGTGGATATGAGGACCACCAGATCAAAACCCTATCATGGCCAGCCCAATCTCCAGACCTGAACCCCATTTAAAACCTCTGGAATGTGATCAAGAGGAAGATGGAAGGTCACAAGCCGTCAAACAAAGCTCAGCTGCTTGAATTTTTGCACCAGGAGTGGCATAAAGTCACCCAAAAGCAATGTGACCGACTGATAGAGAGCATGCCAAGCTGTGATTGGAAATCAGGGTTATTCCACCAAATATTGATTTCTTAACACTTCTGAAGTTAAAGCATCAGTATTGTGTTGTTTTGCAATATTCTTCAAGGTCTGAAAACATGGCATTTTTTTATTTATTTTTACCAGTTGTCATTTTCTGCAAATAAATGCTCTAAATGACAAATTTAAATTTAATTCTTTAAATTTTACTCAAACGCATACATATAAATAGTAAATCCAAAGAAACTGCTAATTTTACAGTGGTCTCTTAATTTTTTCAGAGGTGTGTGTGTGTGTGTGTGTGTGTGTGTGTGTGTGTGTGTGTGTGTGTGTGTGTGTGTGTGTGTAGTAGGCTATATATACAAAATAAATATACAGTGTAAACACAGCCATTATTTTGCAAATAATGCAACATTTAAAGGTTCAATCAATTTCCTTAAAGAGTCTGGATTATATGGCATGTGTTATATTTGTCCTCAAAAATGTGAGCGAAAATATGTTTGTTTTCTCTAAGTAAATCAAAGCGTCCTGAGGTTGTGGACAGTGATGATGAGAAAATGGATAACCAGCAGCAGAAGAAGAGACGGCGTATAAAGAAGCCCCAGCCAGACAGCAGTGATGATGAAGGTACGAAAGAGATAGGGGGAAAACAACAAGAAGAAGAAAAAAAAAAAACCAGGCTCACGTCATGCTTGGTGGATTTGAATCAATCCAGATGAGGCGCTCTGTGACCCAAAATGAAGAAAAACAAAGAAATAGGTTCTCCCTCTGGGCAGAGTGCTGAATAAAATATCTAAATTGTTCTCTAATTGATAACATTCATTGTGTTTCTTCTCTCATTCTCTCTTTTCCTCTGTCTGTATATATATCTGATGTATGTATGTGATCTGTCTTTTCTTCTTTTCCTCTTCCAGTTGTGCCAGATTCTCCACCTGTGCCAACCAAACAGAGTCCCAGCCCCAAAAAACAAGTGAAGAGAGAGCCTGTTTCACACCAAGTAAGCATTACCAACACTTTTATTGATTTTATTTTGGTATTTGTTGACTTGGACATGCCAAGCCACTCAAACAAGAGGGTCAAGGTTTGCCTGGTTAGCATGGGTATTAAAGGGATAGTTCACCCTCAAGTGAATTTCATTACTCTGCTGAACACAAAAGAATATATTTTTAAGGAATGTTGGTAACCAAATAGTTAATGGACTCCATTGACATCCATAAATACTATGGAAGTCAATGGGGTTCATCAACTGTTTGGTTACCGACATTCTTCAAAATATCTTATACATTAATTTACAACACAAACATCTCACTTGTATTTTACATAAAGTAATATTGTCATTTAATTATGTTTAGGAGAGCTCCGAGGTGAAGAGGAGGAAAAGGAGGCGTGTTTTGAAGTCTAACACATTTGTTGATGAAGACGGTTCCTTTGGTAAGTATAATTTCAGGTGACATTATCCATTGTCTTGATTAGTGGTTGACCATATGGCTTTTTTTGATGGCAGATGCCTATATCTTAGAGAGCATTGTGTCCAATGGCTGATATATATGATGATTCTGTAATCCTATTATAGTATTTTTCACAAATAACAAAATAGTTAAAAACATTAATGAAGGAAGTAAACACTAGCCAACAGTGCACTAAGTAAACTGGTAAGTTTGTGCTGGATATGGTGCAACACTTTGAAATCAAGGATTTAAAGTGAGGATGCTCATAACTGATTGGGTAACCATTAAACAACAGTAAGAATTTTGACAGATTAATACTTACAGTTAAATGGTTGAAAAAGTAATGTAAGTCATGCTTAAGGTAATTTTACAAGATGTTTTAAAACGTTTGCTGTTTAAAAAAAAAAGTATATTTGTATTTTACTTTGATAATGAACAGGCTGTGATGTCAAGTTAGCAATGCTAGAACTGATACGTTGTGTGTGCGCGGCGTGTGTGAGGCGTCTGTGCGATCATTTAATTTTTTTCTTTATAACAGCGGAAACAACTTAAAATAATCCATAATTTATGATCATACAGATAAGAGTAAGACATCATCATCTTCTGTAGAGTAGGGATGGGTATCATTAAGGTTTTAATGGTTTTACTACTCTTACAATACTTTTTTTTTTTGCTATATTTTTGTATAAAAAATTAATAACAAATAAAATTGCTTTATATATCTATAGCAAACGAAACCAAAATAAAAAAACATATTTGTAAATGCACCAGTGTGCAGGCATCTATTTATGCCCATTTAAGGCATAAACTGTGTAATTTGGCATTATGCTTACTAGGGGTGACCCCGAATAGTCGAAGAATCGATGCTTTGATAGGAGGAGCCTGATTCGATTACCAGTCTCACTTCGTAGAGGTGTTATGAAACAAGGATCATGCCATTTTGGCTATATGGGGGTGCTCAATGTCTGATTTCACATAGAACTACCGGTTTTCTGCCAGTAATTTAATATACAGCCTATTGTAATGCTGTAAATAAAAATGTAAAAAGAAAGAAGCTTTTAATAAATATGTTTAACGTGCATGAATAAAACCTGTGAGAGATTTAAGTTTCACTTTCCGTGACCGACAGAGGAGCATCTTGGCAGCAGGGATTTAAATCTTTAACCATATCTGGGATAAGAAAATCTAAAGTGTGGATGCACACCATCAGAAAGGATATTCTCCAAGGCTGGATTTAGCATCAGGAAAACCATGATCGCACTTCTGCCGACCAACGTTAACAAGTTGGTTTTCCTCGGGACGTTCTAAAACGCTTAACGTGGCTTAATGTATTAAGACAGCGAAATTTAAAGACCAAAATAAACACCATAGTAAACACCATACTAATTAAAGGGATAGTTCACCCAAAAATGAAAATTCTGTCATCATTTACTCACCCTCAAGTTGTTCCAAACCTGTATGAGTTTCTTTGTTCTGCTGAACACAAAGGAAGATATTTGGAAATTGGAAGAATGTTTGTAATCAACAGATCTCCCCCATTGACTTCCATAGTAGGAAAAAAATATACTATGGTAGTCAATGGGGACCGAGATCTGTTTGGTTACAAACATTCTTCCAAATATCTTCCTTTGTGTTCAGCAGAACAAAGAAACTCATACAGGTTTGGAACAACTTGAGGGTGAGTAAATGATGACAGAATTTTCATTTTTGGGTGAACTATCCCTTTAAGCAAACTATGTACAGAAAAGCAGATGAGCGCAGAATATGGACACAACGCATTTAATTCAGTAAGCGTTTTCCTCCCAAGAAAACACTTAACGTGGTTTAAAGGCTACTAAGACAGTGGTATTAAAATATCAAATTCTGACCATACTATGTGCAGATAAGCAGATTAACCCAGAATATGAACCTTCTATAGAAAGCCACATGCAACATGTAATTAAACGCGTTGAGTTTATATTCTGCGCTCATCTGCTTTCCTGCAGGCTATATAGTATGCTTTATCAATAAGATGTGTACAGAATTTGATCTTTTAATATGACTAGCCTACATTAAGCCGTGTTTTTCACGTTTAAGTGTTTTAGAATGTCCTTTTTCCACAATTTGAAAAGACTCAAACGGACACAGGCAGAGTGAAATACTGGATTTTTTTCAGGTAGGGTACAAGTGATTTCAAAGTTGGCTATACTTGAGTTATTTTTAATAATTTCTTTATTTTATTTTATTTATTTATCTATCACTCAGGGTTATCTAATTTAACTATTTTTGGCTTGTGTTTTGAATTTATATTCCCCTGCACTCTAGGCATTTTGCACACATTTGCACGGTTGTGAATCGATTCTGACTTATTTTTTTATTTATTTTTTACTATAAGAAAGGTATATTCTGTTCCGATTTAATTCTGTAAGTCTTTTAGTTTCGGTGCATTGATGTTGCGCTGTACTTATAGAGCGTGCTCGCACAGGCAATTTAGCCGATTTAATTTGATTTGCCAACATGTGAAATGCAAATCCTGTCTGCAGTGTGGCCTTTTTGCAGTTATTTTATTTCTTAGTTTTATTGATCCAAAATATTTGTATACATTTTCTCCTATTCTTTGTGTGATGTTCTGTACATCATGTCTTTAAAATGTTAAAGCCCCGCCCCTCCCGTCCCCCTGTCCCCCACATGCACATGATTCGACTCGACTTGACGATTCTGATTCTATGTAAATCCTTAGTCAGGGACACCCCTAATGCTTACCCTTTCTTTCCTATTTAACCAGGAAGATCCCTTTAAATAGCCGTGACTGTACTGAACCCTCTCCTTTTACAAGCACATCATTTTATGCGTCCTGACAGAAACTCTTGAATCATTGAGTAAATCATAAGTTACATTAAAGAAATGCAGAGTGCTGACAAACTGTTTGTGCTGAAACTATTTATTCCAGATTATTTTTGTCTTTGTTCATGCAAAGGAAATCATGCTTTTGGTATTTGAAGACCAAAAGCATGAATGTTTGTGTTTGATTCCTAGAACTTCGAGGCCCTGGTATTATTTTTGTACTTAGCACAGTGTCTAATATTACGCATTCCTTAATGCCAGTTTTCTGTTCAGCACAATAACTCTTTGAAGTGGACATTTTTATTGTATGGTGGTAAAAACTCATTGCATATGTTTGTTTGTTTTATTATTTATTTGCTGGTGTATACATGGTTGACCAGATGAAGGTTTAGAGTTTCCAGTCAGAAATGTGTATGGTGCTGTCTACAGATGCAGTATTTAAATACATAAGCACAGTAACAATGAGAAGGCTGTTAATATTAATTATGCCACCTAAGGAACTTTCTTTAGGCCAAAATGGATGGCAATATCTCTTGTGAAAAAAATAAATTCAAAATGTATATCACTACATGTTTCTTGACAGTGTCTCTCTGACAATAAATATCAAATGTATCTGTTTTCCTAGTGACCGAGAAGGGTTACGTGAGCGAGTCTTACTCTGAGAGTGAAGAGGAGCCTGAACCCAAAAGTCAAGCCAAGGACTCAAGCTCACTCAAGCAGTCATTTGGAAAAAGGGAGGAAGAGAAAAAAGAAAAGAGTCAGAAGAAGACCTCTGCCTCTAACAAATCTTCAAAACAGCCATCCATTATGGGATTTTTCCAGAAGAAATGATTTATTCTTCTTATTCTTTCATGGATTTTTAAAGGAATAGTTCACCTGTATATGAAAATCGTTGTTAACTACTCACCTTCATGTTGTTCCTAAACACACACTCACATAAATATAATATTTCTCTCTAAAGAAGGGACAAAAATAACAAGGCTTAAGAAATAATGACAATTTTCATTTTTGGGTGAACTATATTCCTTTTAAGCACTTAGTTTTCAGCAGTGACTTTCCTATGAACCACATATGATGCTATAAGGAGGAAGTATATCTTGTTTGTCAATGAAAGGCCCCTCGTAGACATTGACATGGAGTAGATTTCTGCTTCTACGAGAACAACATTTATGTGCTGACTATCACTTAACTTTACATGCTGGATGTCCTTACCGAAAGCATATGGCCAACCTCCATTACTTGACTATTTCTTTGCAAATTCATGTTACATAAGTTTATTTTGTCATTGTCTGGACATTTTTTAGAATGTTGCTGGATGATAAATAAAAGTTTGAAATCATTTTTCTTTTTGTTTGTATGAATATTCTTGTAAAATAAATATTAGTGCTTTAGCCAGAAATTACTCTGACATTAAGGAGTTATTAAGTCCATTAAAACGCCGCTCAACGGTCAAGAAAATGTTTTTCACTTGCTGTCTTGTTTGGTTCCTGTGAGTCGAGTTGTTTTCTCCTCCAAGCTTCATATTTCTAAATGACATCAGTTTCTGGCACCGTAGTTGTGTTGATCTTGGACATTTCCATTTATCAAAACTAAACTTACTGTGTGAAATGGCATGCCTCTGGAAATGCACATCAAAATCAGTCCAAGCTCTTCTGATCCAGTGCCACAGACATGAAATTGAGCGTTTTGTGCCAAGACATCATTCCCCATAAACTCACTTTTTTTTCCCTGAGGAAAGGCTCCTAAACTTAGACCTGAGCGGGTGTGTGCAACCGAACACAAGAACAGTGTTCTTTATATTGTTGTAAAAACATCTGTAATTGTGCTTTCAAACATGAAGACCAGCAAAGTGAGAATTTCTGGCTGTTTTATGTATTAAATATTCAGATTTTGTCACTTTGTGATCATTTGATATGGAAAAAAATTACCTTATCCAGCTGCATTCTGTGAAGGAAAACAATTTGGTTGTGTTTGTTTTGTGCAGTTAGGTGTTTGCTCATTCCCTTAGCTCACCCCGTGCAGGCCTCTCATTTATGTAGAGTGGGGTAAGGTGCCCATTCTGGATACCTTATCAAACAGCCGTTTAAAATGTTAGGTGCCTCGTTGTCTGAGAAAATCCTTTGCTCGATTGCATAGCTGGTGTTGGAAAAATGCGCCAATGCTTTTGGCTCGTCGATGCTTCAGGAGAGTGCGGGTAACTGTTTCCAGGTTCCCCTTCAGCCTTCAAAGGTACACTTGTTCAGCTACCTGTTTGGATCCTTTTGGTTTCCATTTAAATCACTAATACACAGCAATAATGGAACATTTGATACAATTAAGTCCAATTTCCAGCCTGATTGCCAGTGAGAATACAGGCTGCATTGTCATGATTTACTCACCCTCATGTCATTTTTAATGACTTTATTTTTTCTGAAAATAGACTATTTTTTTAAGGAGTTTTTGTCTGTACAATGTAAATCAACGGGGTCCATAACAACCATTCTATTTTTTTGTCAATTATGGAAAACAGACATCTTGCATAATATCTTTTATGTTCAACAGAAGTCATACAGGTTTGGTCCAACATAAGGGTGACTAAATCATGACAGAATTTTCAGTTTAGAAATTTGGGTGAACTATCCCTTTAAGGGCGAGTTTAAAGGGATACTCCACTTTTTTCGGAAATATGCTCATTTTACATCTCCCCCAGAGTTAAACAGTTGAGTTTTACCGTTTTAGAATCCATTCAGCCGAACTCCGGGTCTGACGGTACCACTTTTAGCATAGCTTAGCATAGATCATTGATTCTGATGAGTCCAGTAGCATTTCTTTCAAAATGACCAAAGAGTTTCAATATTTTTCCTATTTAAAACTTGACTCTTCAGTAGTTAAACCGTGTACTAAGATCGACGGAAAATGAAAAGTTGCGATTTTCTAAGCCTATATGACTAGGAACTACTCTCATTCCAGCGTAATAATCAAGGAACTGTGCGGCTGTACCATGGGTGCAGCAGGCGTAGTGATATGACGCAGCGCCTGAAAATAGGTCTAATAGGTTAGACAAACTTAGTCCCGGTCACGTTGGAAGAAGTTACCGAGCTGGGGACTATTTTCAGGCGCTGCGTCATATCACTACGCCTGCTGCACCCATGGTACAGCCGCACAGTTCCTTGATTATTACGCTGGAATGAGAGTAGTTCCTAGCCATATAGGCTTAGAAAATCGCAACTTTTCATTTTCCGTCGATCTTAGTACACGGTTTAACTACAGAAGAGTCAAGTTTTAAATAGTAAAAATATTGAAACTCTTTGGTCATTTTGAAAGAAATGCTACTGGACTCATCAGAATCAATGATCTATGCTAAGCTATGCTAAAAGTGGTACCGTCAGACCCGGAGTTCGGCTGAATGGATTCTAAAACGGTAAAACTCAACTGTTCAACTCTGGGGGAGATGTAAAATGAGCATATTTCCGAAAAAAGTGGAGTATCCCTTTAAGGCTCCGTCAACTGGTGAGATGCTTTTATAAAATATAAGAACGGTTTATTTTCCATAAAATAAGTCGTTATTCCATATGTCATTATTTACCACATCCATTTGTGTAACACTTCAGTTTTTCACATCTCCCTATCTTGTTCTGTCTATCCATGTGATTTAACGGTCTTGGCCAGCGTACGATTTCAATTAGATTCCTCTTGCATAGCTGCTCAGAAGAATGCATTTTTCAGCCCAGGTGGAATAAATCAATAGACATTTTCAAAATATATCAAGTGAACCCACATTATTAAATTTAAAATGGCCTTGGGCACTCTGCAAAGCCATTAAATATTGTGTTTGAGTGCTTCATTTTTTGCTCCACTGTCTTTTCTGCTCATATAAAAATAAACATCTGACAAAATCTGTGCTTTCTGCAGTGCTTTTGGAGGTTTACTGTTTTTCTATCCTAACTCAGGTATTTGACGAACACTATCCGCTCAATACCGAATATTTAAATCTTAATTAGTTGCATATTTACCCATGTGACCCCCTCCCTCTTTCCTTTTGCACACTGACCCTGACTGTGGTTGCAATAATCCACTAAGCATATTCCTCTGAATAACATACACTCAAGATGTTTTGTCATTTTTTAAGATTCTTTTGAATTTTTTACAGACCCTCATAAAAGTTTATTATGTGTAAAACAATTAATACAGAGAATCTGCATCTCTGAAGATGCCTTTTAAGTGCGGGCAGACCTCGCGGGCACGAGAGAGTCTTGCTTTGTAGATCAACGCCAACAAAACACATCAAACAGCAATAACTCAAACATTCAGCAGTGATTTATTTATCAAATCCCCCTCACTTTTCTCACATGCAGAGCTCTTAAAGAATAAATCATTGCGCATTAATTGAAAGCAGATTTTTACACACTCTCGCCTGACTGGATGATATAAGTGCATTTGGCTGAAGGACCACTGTTCTTTGTCAAAACAGGAAAATATGCAGAACATGATTGGAAAAGGCAGAGCATGCATCACCTTTTTTGGGACATGATGTCTTTGGGTTATTTTTAGGGTGTGAGGTGCCTCACATCTGGATTTGTCTTGTTGAAATCAAGCTAAAAAAAAATATTTTGCTGATTACCAAATGGAACCTGTGCTCTCTTTGCAAATGTCATTAAATGCATCGAAACAATTCCCATGTGCTACAGTTGGCATGAATCCAAGCCCTGATTATCTCTAAAACACTTCACCTCATCATTCATCATTGTGTCACATTAGTTAAGTGGCCATATGACACCCATCCATCATTGGTTGATGTGGCTTAATTACCGTTTTCCGTGGCAAAGGCTATGCAGTCTGTTCTCACTCAGTTTAGTGCCTTTTAGAAGTATACATTTAAGTTATATTCAAAATACTTTAATTTTGGCAGAACTTTAAGCATCTAATACCCTTAAGGTTTCAGTAAAGCATTAATTGTAATCGGATAGGTCACCCAAAAATGTAAATTCTGTCATCATGTACTTTTTGAAACGCATATGACTTATTTGAATGAATTATTTATTGAGAATCCAAGCAGCTCTTTTCCATACAATGAAAGTAAATGATGACCACGGTAGTCATAAGGCATAACAATCTTTTAGTAAATTGCAGTCTGTTCCTCACACAAAAATATCAGAGATTTTGGATTTTAGTGCACATTTATCATGGTGTGACTTTTTGGAGCCCCATTCACTTTTATTGTATGGAAAAGCACAGCATGGACATTCTTCAAAAGATCTGCGGAAGAAAGAAATCATACGGGTTTGGAACAACACTGTGCTTTTAATATCGTATAATGTTTCCTTGCACTTTAAGCAGTAGGCATCAGGAAAAGCAGATCCATGGATTGTTGGATCAGTGCTTGCTTAACATGATTCAGATCATTGGCTGAAATGATCAAGGCCAACTCAAGAAAGCAGAGAGGGAGGAGGGTGTACAAAACAAAAAAGTACATATTTCTGAAGTATTTGGATGGCGCACTAATTCACAGTTTACATGAACACCTTAATCAGCTGCGAAAGCTAACCAATCCATCAGAGTTAATTACCTTAACCCAGTTTAGCTCCCTTTGAATCTTGTTTCAGTTGCTTAGAGACTGTGAATCTGCAGGCGCCGTGCAGAGCAGCAGTTCAGAGGCAGAAACATTACGTCTTCGCAGTGGTGGACATTAACTAAGCATTTTTACTTCATTACTGAACTTCAGTACATTTTTAAAAGTATCTCTACTTTATTTACTTGATCTAGTGTTTTTCTTTCAGAAAACTTTTACTTCGTTATTTCATATTTTACTCCACTACATTTGATAAAAAAAAACATTTAGTTCGATCTGAGGAAATCGTCACCCTCTCTGAGACGAAATAGCGATGTCTGGTTCGCAAACAAGCTGACTCTTTTAATACCTGTTGAATCATTTACGCAAATCGCACTGAACAATTGCAAAATGAACTGACCTGATTGCAGCTGTTCTTAAAGGGATAGTTCACTTTGAAATTAATTTTTGATATGTTTTAGCTTACCTCAAGGGCATCCAAGATGTAGGTGTCTTTGTTTCCGCAGTAGTTTCAATTTTGATATTTTTAGGTCAAACCGTTCTTGTCTGTCAGTCATATAATGCATGTCGATGGTCACTGGCTCAAAACACAAGCACAGAGTCCAAATTAAAACAATTCCCCATCGTCCAAATTAAACAATTCCCCATCATAAGTACACATTGATGGCCTAAGACACGAAACGAGCGGTTTGTGTGAGAAAACGAACAGTATTTATATCGTTGTTATCTCTTGAAAACAGCACACGTCCAAATGATCTGACGGCGCGGGCGGGTATAGATATATACATAGATGTCGCCTTGGCTACTGCAGTTCATTGGAACGAAACCGTAGCCAAGCGACATCTAGTGTATATATCTATACCCGCCCGCTGGCGGGTATAGATGTATACACTAGATGTCGCCTTCGCTACTGCAGTTCATTGGAACGAAACCGTAGCCAAGGCGACATCTATGTATATATCTATACCCGCCCGCGCCGTCAGATCATTTGGACGTGTGCTGTTTTCAAGAGATAACAACGATATAAATACTGTTCCTTTTTCTCACACAAACCGCTCGTTTTGTGTCTTTGGCCATTAATGTGTACTTATGATGGGGAATTGTTTCATTTGGACGTGGGGAATTGTTTTAATTTGGACTCTGTGCTTGTGTTTTGAGACAGTGACCATAGACCTGCATTATATGACTGACAGACAAGAACGGTTTGACCTAAAAATATCAAAATTGAAACTACTGCGGAAACAAAGACACCTACATCTTGGATGCCCTTGAGGTAAGCTAAAACATATCAAAAATTAATTTCAAAGTGAACTATCCCTTTAAACATTCCATGATCTGGTCAGAGCAAGTCTACATAATTCACTTAATTGTTCGTTCCTGACTCAAAATGTGTAAGAACATGTAAAAATTAATGCATCTATAAAATTGGTATGTTTGCATACCGTTCTTAAACCATATTTTCAACCATACCATGCAACCATGTTTTGTACTGCGTGACATATACATAGTTCAGGCATGAAGTGCTGATTGGTTCTTCTAACGCCGTGGCACCAGCCAATCAGAAGTACTTCCAAATCCAGGTAACCATATACTGTATGTTATACACTAGCCTGAGATTGGCACGTTGCGCGATTATAAAAGCTTCTGTTATCCTTCCTCCTCCCCAGCACCACCTGTAGAGATCTGCTATGGGGCTTCTACCATTTTCTTGCAGCAGCCTTTCCTTTTGTTTGTTATTTTGACTGAGCTGAACAAATGATTGTACTTGCTTAGCGTAGCAGATCTCGTCCGCCAAAATCAAGCTATTTATGTTCCATGCCATGACTGATCTGTTTTAATTTTGGATGTTTATACTATTTCTTACAACACATTTACATGCATTTTGTTTTTAATTTATTTTAAATACTATATTATATATTTTCATATTTTCATTTGCTGTCATACTTACATTTTCTGTTACTTAAATTGAATATTTTAGTATATTGAAGTTTAATGTTTTGATAAGTGTATGTTTTGGTAATAAAATAAAATGTTATTTGCAGATCAATACAAATGAGTCATTACCACATCCAATGCATGAATCAATTTCTTTATCCACTAATTGTCCTTTTTGTAAGATGGAATATATAAATGGGAAAAGTATATAAACATGGTTCATCTATTAGTACTTTCTACGTGTAATACAATTGAATTAAAACAGGTCAAATTAAAAAGGAGTACTTGTACTTTTACTGGAGTAATATTTTATTAGGGTATCTGTACTTTTACTCAAGTGTACATCGTCGTTTTATCACCTGCCTTCACTCAGGATGTGCTACAACATGGCTTACTCAGACAAGAGTAAAAATTCAAGAGTAATACAGCAAATAGCACTAGATGCCTTTCAAATAGCTGCAGAACATAACAGCGATATAAAATGCAACTCCCATTTACACTTTTATGTGCAACAATGAGAAGCAAAGCTGAGCAGGAAAACTCACACAGAGAACTGACCCATTCACCTGATTTATACCCAGTGACTGCCCCCAGCTGTTCAGATTGCCAGAGCCAAGACTAAGCATGCATAGCTGAATGCTATTTATTGGGAATTCACAACCATTAGCCGAAAGCGAAGGTGCCAATAGGGCTATGTTTAAAATCAAATTCGCAAGTGTTGAACCCCGGGGAGCCGAAGCCATTTCAGACTCCATCAAATCAACACGGACATAACGAATTGAAAGGTTCTCGACGTAACAATAGGCTCTTTTTGTGAAACAACGGCCAGCGTATTGATCAAACGGGATGTCCGACCATCTCCTTAAACTAACATACACAAAGAGAGAAAATGAAATAGGAGCGCACAGTAAAATCCCCTTTGTCCTCCCTCCAAAGCCGTTCAAAGAGAACAAATTGCCAGAAACTGTTAGATCCAACAGCCAGCGGAAATAATTCACAGCTTCATTGTGTGACTATTAAGGTCTGCAACTGAGGGGCTTCTGTTTCAAAATATTTTGTCAGGCCTTCAGTGAGAGATGAGCAGCACCGTCTGGCACTTTGTGTGCGGCCAGCACAATGACTCATTGTGACAGAAGAGGAAAGTGGGCTTTTGGGATCTGGAGAGAAGGGATATTAGTCACAACTCCCTGAACTGCCCCAATCTGGGTTCGGCGGCCCGTCTCGGTTCATTGTGATTAGCACGACCGAAGAACAAACGATGTCAGGAGCTTGTCATGTTGACTGGCCGCAACAGGTTTCTACTCATTTATGCCGGAACGGATTGTTGGTTTCAGCTCAAAGTAAAGATTTACAACATTATGAAAAGAGTCTCATCAGTATCAATGATCATGTGAACTAATGACCTGCTTTAGTACATGGTTGTTTTGACACCTAAAAGCCTGTAAAAACTACATGTAAAAAAAACCTATGATCCCGTTTTATAGATATTGCATTAGGCCGTAATTATTTTTGAAAAGAAGAGTCTATAAACTAATAGAAAAAGAAATCTTTCAGCTCCTTAATATGATTTTATATTGTTTAGTCAGGGTCATCAGCCCAATATATTTGTCATCATTTTAAGTGCATACGAGTTATACATAACCAGATCAATATACACGCTACATACATTACAATGCAAAACATTTTCTGCATAGAAGATAGACAGAAAAAAAAAGATCTATTGAAATAATGACGATGTTGGCTGCTTTGACTTTACAATAAATAGTGTATTTTTAGTTTACCCATGTTACATAAATGAGTAGTGAATAACTAAGTACAGTGGGTGGGGGGGGGGGAATGTGGCCTACGACAACTTTATAAAAGCATTCCGGCCAATAAGCTGTCTATATCATCCTTTGTTTTTCCTCTTATGTACATACAGTGGATGCCTGCTAAAATTACATACATCATTTCCTTTATTAATGATGAGGATTGCTTTAAACCTTTTCTTCCTCATAATTCCAGCCCAAATGGCATATATTCACCCACTTTTTTCTTACCAAACGTGCATTTATCAAAGCAACCTGACCTCAAGGCTTCCGAAAAAAAGAAAGAATTCTGGGATGTCAAACTCATAAAGACTTGCGATATACCGACTCATGGTAATAAACAAGATCTTTAGACTACCTGCTGCCAGCATCTGGTTTTGTACTACATGCACATTGTGTGAGTGTGGGTGTGTGTGTTCTTCTTGTAATAAAATGAGTGTCAGACTGGGATGGCACAGTGTTAGAGCGGGGAGGAGACTAAGAAGTGCAAAGACTGTCCAGCTGTTCAGGGTTTAAGTACTTCACCACTTCCTTGATCCCGTCTTCACAGCTCCTAATCTTACTGAAGTCCTTCTGCTTGTCCTCTTCTTCTTTGAACTTTCTCCAAGTGTCTATGCAAACAGAAGGACAGTTTAATACAGATTGCTTTAGCGTACAGTGTGAATCAGGCCTGTCTCTCTGTCTGTCTGGCACAGAATGCACAGAAAATGTATCAAGAGTGACTTACTGAAATAGTTAGACGGAAAATTTATAAAAAGGAAACCAAAAATCTACATGTTAGACGTTCAATTTCCTCTGGTCTCCTCTACCTTATTATATTTCCTGGCAGCTGAAAATACTCCTAGCTCAAATATTTAATGTTGTCCCTAGTCTCTTTTCATGGCTGTTTAAAACACATATTAAAAGAGGAAAAAGTTGACCTTTTATTCACCTAAAATGTTCAGTGTGGTCAATTCAAACTCAATTTTAACTATCAAAATACACAGTTGAATGTTTAAATGTCACATTTTGCAAACTAATGCGGAACTAATTTGGTGAAATGCACAAAATTAAACAAACCCTCATCTAATGTGGTCAGCAAGATGTAATTTTCCGGATGCTCTATGAGGTCTTTCTTCTGAACATCACCTGTCTCCATCAGATGCAAAACACCTGCAAAGATTAGAAGACAGTTTTAAAGGAATAACACTACAATAATAAACATCATATTTCGGAGCGATTCCGATAGGCTCCTCGGGCTCTAATTCTAGTGCTATAGAGTTAAAATAAGCAACCTTATCTTGCAGCTGAGAGCTGGCAAAGATTTATAAAATTGCATATCTAGGTCAGTGACTAAGAATTTGGATGAAATCTAGAAAGGTGAAAGAATCTCTATTTTTGCTCTCCAACAATAGTTTGTTCCAGGGCTGATAGAAATGATGTGCTTGACGCTATAATAGTCTTGAATTACCAAACAAATGTAACAACCTCATGATTAGGTATATTATAACTTGTTTAAATCACCTTCGACAGTTTTCCAGACTTGCACCTCAACTTCAGTGGCTCCTTGTCTCTCGATGGCAATCATCCGTACTTTATCTTCCGACTGAGCAGCTGATGAGGGTTCAACTTTATAAACCAGGAGACTGTTATTGTCCTGAGCAAGATAGCACTCAGTCCTGTTGCTCTCTGCTTTGAGCTCTGGAAATGCAAGTTAAAAAAAACAACACACACTGATAAGATATTAAAGTTAAATCATTGCAAATATGATAACACTGATATGCCTACCTGGACAAATCTTACAGCATTTCCCCTCTATCTTTATGGGATGTTGGCATGGATACTGGTTGGGACACGTGATGCGCCTGCATTCTTGAAAGCCGTCCCTGCAGGTGCACAGAATGCACTCCAAGACCTTCCCTAGCGCTGGGTGCCACACGTCACCATGAGAATAGGTCTTGCCACTGTACACACAAGCTTAGACAAAGTCAGAAACCCTACATTACTTTGACAGGATATGACTTTATTGGATTTTGATAAGCAATTCCTCACATTTCCAATCAGTGGTGCATTAAAAGGGCTTTTCATACTGTGCTTAACCCTGGGTGGGTTATCGTCGTTCTAAACCTCGCTTTTAACCCTGGGTAAAGGAACGTTTCACACTTGAAATGTAGAAGTGGGGTTAGCACTGCTTTTTACCCGGGGTTATATGCAGAGTTAGCATCGCTTTTGCGGTGTTAACTCCACATTGCGGTGCCAAACCTGTAAAATGTTGATGCAGTTACAGCTAGATGCTTAACAACAGACAGCCAATCGCATGCCTCATATTCACATGCTTTGTGCATCACAGAAACACTACGTGTTATATAAACAGTAGGCTATGTTTCAGCGTTTAAGGTGGAAAATGTGAAATGGTGACATGAAATTCTTACCTTTAGATCAAAAAGTCCATTCAGTATAAACTTGATAGTACAGTCGGCAATATATGAGGATGCTCAATGCTAAAGCCTTTATGTAAACAGATCACATGATGTGCTCGTCCAATCAAAGACACTGACACCGCAAATATGCATATAAGAACGTTAACCTAGGGTTTAAGAATGTACAGTGTGAAACAGCAGCTTATAAATAACCAGGATTAGTTGTTAACCCGGGTTAATAAAGTGCATGACGTCAAAACCCGGAAGACTAATTCACCAGTGGTTCCTATGGAAATTTACCCAATTTATGAGTAAAATAAGGTCTGTTGTTTTTTATGAAATTAACATACCAGCTTTAAACTCCACGCTTTCGATATGGGTGTGTGTAATTTAAGTTGGAGAGCAAACCGTATTCAAGTTATGTTTACCATATACCTTATTTTACTTATAAATCCAAAAACCCCATTATAGTGTAAGAGTTAAAAGTGTAGCACATTAAATTAAAAGATTAATGCTGATGTTATATTTGAATATTTCGATGATAATTCAGCAGTATAGTGGATGTTGATGTTAGGACTTTTATTATGACGGGGGTACAGAGAGGAGAGCGGAAGAGAAAGGGTTAATAAAGAGAGACAAGAGACTAAAGAAGAACTCGTCCGTGTCCGAGGGTTTTATTGTTATATTTCTAAAGTTATTTTTGGATTAAAGCCCCGAGAACACCCACAAACAAGTATTACAATAGTAAACACTATTGCTCAAAATAATTAATTGTTTCATTTAATAAAATAAGTTTACCCTACTCAGACCAAATTAGTTTAATCAAATTAACTTTAGAACTTTCTTTTTCTATCGAGTTCACAAAACTGACACATTTTAAGTAATCTGAATCGTTTCATTGTTTTGAGTTTTATGAACTCTTAATTTAGAAAAAAATAAATTCTTTACCCATAGCACTCGAAAGAGAGAGTAAATGCTAAAATTAAGTGGGAGATTTAGTAGTGATTAATGTTTTGTTATGCTAATTTAGAAGAATTTCTGTTAATGTTGGTTTTAGGAGAGTTACCATCATGTGACAAGTGTTGCATGTGGCTTGGTTTGAGAGCAAGTATGTTAAAAGCTTTATATTGTTGTACCCATAAAGCAAGTGCTATACCATGCTATTGTTAACATGATAGTAAATTAGCAAGTTAGCATTTATTGAACTAGCTTGTTATAGCTAGCTAAGTTTAAGCTAATAAAAATGTTCAAATGAGGTTACATGAAAATGTAAGTTAAATGTATGGATTAGTGTACTCAAGCATTTGTAGTTAAGAACAAGTCAAATGTATGAGTACAAAATAAATTGTCAACTTATTCGGGTTTACAGTGTACTCAATTCAGAAATTACTATGCTATGCTATTAAAGCATTGTGTTACTAATTAGCAAGATAGCATTACTGAATTATCTAGTTCAAGCTAGCCAAGTTCCACTACAAAAAATATTTCATTTGAGATTACATGATCATTTTTTGTTAAATGTATGATTTAGCTTAATCAAATATTTCAAGCAAAGAGCAATTAAAATGTATGAGTACAAAACAAAAATCTGCCAGTTATGTTTACCTAAACTTTGAATTTCTTATCTATTTTTTTTTTTTTTTTTACTGATTACCTCAATTTCTTTGCGTTTCGCCAACTTATTCAGGTTTACAGTGTAAAAACCCATAGGGAAATCTTAAGGGAACCACTGGCAAACTAGTCCTCTGAGTTTTGACATCACGCCTGCAGCATTTTTTTTACCTAGGGTTAACAACTATATTCCGTCTTCAGTATACACAGGGTGTAGAAAGACCCAGGGTTAACTAGTTCAAGTGTGAAAAGCCATATTGTTTACCTCTCTGATGTTTGCGCTGCAGAAGAATTTTAACAGTAGTTTCAGCAGCTCCTTTGATGTGTAGTGTCTGCAGGTTGAGGCCTCTGGGAGACCCCCGGAGTGTCGATGGCGTGGCCCTGACTGAGCGACCCCTGACATGTTCTGCACCACACTGATCCACAGAATGCCTCTTGTGTTTCAAGACACATACAATCAAACGTTGTAACTGCACTTGTTTAAATATCATCCTATTAAAGAGTAGCATGAATGAAACTTGAAGTCTCTTGAAAAATAAAATACATACAACTCCTCTGTTCAATTGTTGTCCTCCATCCTCAAATGATGCAGAATTGATATCAATTGCACTTTCTGTTTATTCAAAGGAGACAATGGCATTTATTTATTTTTTACCACAATAAGGGGCTTAAAATATGAACACAGCCTCTAACATGCAATTTCGTTGTTACCTTTGCACACCAAGCAGCAGGTATCCGGGACTGACACTGGTGAGGAGCATGTAATGGGCTGACAGGTTTTCAATGCACAGAATATATTTCCATTCTTTAATGAAAAAGAATAAAAAATGTAAACAAATATTATTAATTATGATGCATGATTTCATTTATTGTACATAAAATTACAACCATAAACCCAAAATGTCTTAATGAAGACGTTATTACTTGAATTGCTTTGTTGTTGTTTTAAATGTCTGTGTGTCTGTTACTGAAACTATGTAGTTATTTGGGGAATAGCTAGGAAATGAATCTGCAGTTATGACAATGGTGAAAGCATTATGGTTTATTGAGCATTATATTATCATTTCATTTTAAAAGTAGATAATTTTATCCAAAAGAGTGTTATGCTCTACTGTTTGAGCTACAGAAATTCTGCATTTTTACCTGCTCTCTCACACTATCTTTCAGGACACTATAAAAACTATTAAACTGTTTGAAGTTAGATTCCCATGTTTGCAGGTGCCAGTCAGTTATTCGTGAGAGATGTGAATGCAACAACAATAAATGTAAAAAAAAAATACTTACAGAGCAAGTACACATGACACACTGGTTCGACTGACGGGATGGGAAGAGCTCATGGTTGGCAAATGTTTCCCCTGTTTGATAAATGCTTCCATTATAACTACAGGTTTTAATGGGTGCCCGCAGACCAGCAGGAGTTCTGTGCTCATCTGATTATGACAATAACAATAATATGCATAAGTCAGACGGTTCAAATACAAATGTACCAGAATCATGCATATTAATTACATTAATTGAAAAAAAAAAAAGTGTTGTAATACCTGCACAACGAGGACAACACTGCTGTGAGTTAGTCACTGGATTTTCACATCGCAGAACAGGGCATTTGATGCTGTTGCATTTCACATGACCAGACTATACATACACACACATGAGAGTAGACAGAAACACTGGCACATTACACATACAGTAGTATGTGCATCTGACAAGTGCATGCACACAATTACAACATTAAAAGTAATGGGTAATTCATGAATGATCAGCTAAAAAGCTATGGCATTTTAAAACTTAAAACAGTAAATTAGGCTTGAAAGGTGGATACATACTTCTGTGCACGTACAGCGCATGCAGAACATGAATCCAAAGGGCTCCAAATAGGGATGCCAGCTATCACCTGGCCTGTATGACTTCTCTTTAAAAGTGCAAAACACACCTGACACTGCATGCAACACAAACACATGATCATTTGATTGCTGGGATTTACATCAACAATGTTATCAATTATACATTTTTAATATCAGAAATATTATGTATTCTGTAAAGCTATAGCTTCAGGTCATAGATATTTATTAAAAAGACAATTAAAGAGAATAAAAATCTGTTGTTTTTGTAAAGAAAACTAAGTAAACTCGATTTAAGAATTTCCCTATACTAACAAACCTTACAAAATATAAGATAGTGATAAAAAAGTAAGACGATGGAAAATCTCCTGATAGGATGATAATGTCATAATGACAGTTTTATTTTAATTAAATTATACATCAAGGGGGAGTTATGATCATAACTGATTTGACGCATAACCTGGAAAGTCTTTTCACTGAAATGAAATGTTCACTTAATTATAGTGAGAGAGAATAAATACATAATTAGCAAACATGGATGGGGAGACCAAAACGACGTTTCACTGGTTACTGGATTTTTGTTGTTTCATTAAAAAAAAATGTCAATAATAATCTCGTTGTTTACACATATGCTAATGTAGGATACAATGTCACGGTTTAACGGAATGACCTAGAATTTTGCATTACTTTAAAAACACTGAAAGGACCGTTAAAAGGGAACTTGTATTATATAACTTAATCACGGCATTTTCAATACAATCCCATCGCTGAATGATGCATCGAAGGGTGATGCCCATTTACTAATAAAATATTCTTTGATGGAGTCACTTACCTTTTCCTGGTAGTATTGCATCTGTTTCACCCTGAACGACGCATCGCATTGTGACCAAAATGAAAAGATGTCTCAAGTAGGTCATTCTTTTCTTCATATTCCAGAAAACCGTGGACATGCAGGATTTGTCTTCTCAAACTTCTCCGCACTTTATAACTACGATGGTCTGTGGGAGTTTCTGAAGCGCCTCTAGGTTTTATCAAAAGCGCCTCCTACAGGAAAGCCGACTTGTTCGCTGTCTTGGACAAACATTATTTTAAAAACTTTACAATGAATGTTTGGTTAGGAAAAAATGCGAACTTCTGGATATTATCAGGATATACGCGCATGAAATCAGATATTTTAAAATATATATTTAATATACTAAATAATAAATGCTTTTATATAATAAAGAAAAAAACAAGCATGGAACTTTTTTTTTTTAATTATGTAATTATTTTCTGGAGCAGCTTACCCGTTGTTAATGTTAGTCCTATTGTAAATATATTAAAATGAAAAGTGTGTATTGACAGTAATATATAAAAAAAAACTACTCATTGAGTTCCTATTCCTTTTTCCCTTTAAAAAAAAAAAAAGCAAACTGTTGCACACTATCAATATAATGCAAATTAGGGGTTAATCACATGAAATCTGTTATTATCCTGATATATGCTATGATATATGTTATACATAGTGTATATTATATATACTAGATGTTATATAAATGTTTTATTGTTGGTCCTGTTGTAAATATATTAACAATAAAATTGACAATGGTATAAAAAAAAAAAAAAAAAATTGTGTTCCTATTTTCTTTCCTATTCCATAATGACAAATGCTAAAATATTTCAGGTAAAAATAAGAGATTTTTTTTTTTAAGCATACTTTCTGCAAATTACCAATCATTTATTTTATTGTGTCAAAACAATCAAAAGACCTAACAGCCCAATTCTTAACAAAAAAGGGTGACCAAATCTTGATGTGAAAAAGGATTCTTCGAGGCTATCCCTCGAAGGGAATATACTTTTTATGTCAGAGAAGAATATGAGATACAAATACATGATGAAAATAAATGTAACCTAAACTTTAGATTTCTGACAGCAATGACATTTACTGTTTATTTGTATTCAATACAAAAGATCACATTTTGTCGCCATCTCTCCAATATCTTAATGGTGATATTTCTCTAGTAAAAGCAGAAAGTAAAGCACCTGTTAATTTAGATTACACGTCTTCTCAGTCTCAATCTGTGCTGCTTGTTCCACTCTTTTCAAATGGGCCGTCCTGTACTTCCTTTTCATGTCCTTCAGCAGAGTTAGTGCTTCTTCATATTCTCTCTTACAAATATCATTCCCTCCTTTGAGTACATTATCTGCATAGAGAATATATGAAGTTGCATTTAATATCGTTCTATGAGCAATGCTGCATTGAATGTCATTTTATTCATATTAACAGTAGATGACATATCCACAATCACTGCACACTGAAGTTCATTTATGCAGCACAGTCCAACACACTAGCAATCTGTTAAGTGTTGAAATAATAGAGGAACAGCTGCAGAGCCAAATAGAGCATTTCAAAGTAAACAGTGCCGCACAATCACTATAACATCTCAGTAGTGTTCTTGATAGTTGACCTGCAAGTTGATGATAACATTTAAATTAAATAGCATCTTGACTTGCTTAATTACACAGGTTTCCATCTCGGTTTTGTCATTTTAATAAATAAGTGACATTTCAAAGCCTGCCATAAAATGACAAAGGAAGCATCGGTCACCTAAGGGAACTTTGCTTATTGTTTTCGTCTCCTTTATTTGGGCGAGAAGTTCTTCAACTTTTTCTCCCTTTGACTTCTTTGGTCTCAAAGGTGGCAGATTTCTAATCTGTGAAAAGAATTGTTCCTGCTGTGTTATTCATAACAGATGACCCAGGATTCAATAATGGCATTAATATATTATGCGGTGTAGACGACACCACAGACCCTTTTCTCTCTTTCGGCGTACGGCTTCTGAGGAAGGTCCAGATTTGCTTTAGAATCTCTATACACAAGCAGGTTCTTGAGCGTGTGCTCCAAAACCCTTACGGCATGTTGAATTCCTGCGTCGAGAGAAATCAATGACCACACGAACAAAACAAAAAACGGCACCGAGTCAAACAAAGCAACGGGTCAAACAAAAAGTTCAGGAAAATTCTTACCAGAAATCTTAGGCATTTCTGGCTCAGATGTGTCATCAAGTAAGATTTCGTAACCAATCAGTTTTTCTGGACATGCTTTACTGGCTTTCATTTCCAGGCTGGTTTGCTTTGGATCATCCAGCTCTTCTTGGTATTCAGATTGATGTAGGCCATTAATCTGGAAAATAAAACAAAACAAAAAAAGTTTTCTAACATGCATATCATACAAGTCTTGCTATGTAGATTTAGGTACAAAAAATTACCTCTGTCACAAAGAACGGCTCTGCATTTTGATTCGCCTCAAAGGATATGTCTGCACTTGCCAAGTCTAAATGCTCCTGGCTCCTGCCATGCATGGCAATGTCTTCCTCGTCTTCAATGCTCGTTTGAGACGATAAGCCAAACTCTGAGGGTTGAGGACTATCTTCTCCAGTGTATTTCTTTGGGGAGAGTGGTTCTGTAGCATGTTGATTTTCCATGATCGAAGGAAATTTTGGTATGTTTGGAATTGTAGTTCTCACCTGAAAATGTAAGTTGAAGGTAAACTGCTTCTGAAAGGACTTTGAAAACATTAAGTGCTAAATCCAAACTTTTAAATTTGTGACACCTTTCTTTTAGGATTGACAGGGAGTTTAATATGTCGCTTAATGCGATCCGTTGTCTTTTTTCGCGTTATCTTAATACCCAGCTTGTCTTGAAGAAAACAGGTCAGCATTGGTGGGTCGCCTGTATTGAAAAACACAGAAAGAAGATGTACTCTTTTTGTTGTCAGATTTAGTTCATTTAATGCCCTAGCAATGAGCCTGCCCGAGGATGTGTGAGCTTACCACTTCTCTGTGTTGTCAAGGGGTTTGAGTGAATAACAAGCTCATTGAGCTTTGGAAACAATGCCACAGGCAACAATGCCTCTTCCTCAGCTATCTAGAGGGAAAAATTGGCAAAAAGCTCTGCTGTCAATGACTTAATTCAGCTGTCTATGTTTGTTAAAAATCAAAGACACAGATACAAATACACAGACCTCATTGTTGGCCAAATTCAGATGACGAAGTTCCTGAAAAGGCAGACCGAGATCCATGGAGCATCCATCCTCCTTTCTCTGATCATCACAGTATTTTAAGGGACCAGAATGAAGGCATGCTTTGTCCTCCTATTGCATATACAAGTTCCATTATAAAATGCTGATGAATATCAATGATAATATTGAGAAAAAAAATGGATATGACTTATATAGACTTCCGATCCTACTTCCAATGTTTTTTCTGGTTTTTGCTGGCCCATGGTGATTTCAGAGACTATTTGGCAAAGAAAAAATTAACAGATAAACAATTTGTTTTCCAACCTAAAATTATTCATTATTATTATTATTATTAAATATACTAACACTTTATCCTCTTGTCATTCGTCAGGCTAGCGCTCTGTCCGATGCTCTGTGGCATAATGCCTGACAGGTTATCTTGTAATGTTGCCATTTGTTCCAAGAATGGGACTCCTGAGATACAATTTCCTTGTAAGTTTAGATGACAAAGCCTAAATGCACAAAAAGTAAGATAAAACGAATTTAAGAGAAAATGTGAGAATCACTTAAATGGTTCCTAAACAATAAAATGTCAAATGTAAGCATCATACTTTTGCAGTTTCCTTATTTAGTAGTTAATACGTTTATAAATTATTAATTTCAAAACAAAACAGAGCCTTCTAATCACTTAGACACATTCATGTTTACAACACGCGTAATCTCCTTGGGCTACAGCATTGTTTGGTTTAAAATTCTAAAAGGTTGTGCCTCAAGGGGTCAGTCTCCACCAAGAAGAATGAAATAAACTGAGACTGATTTGATAGGCTACCTAATGTTACTAATAACTGATTGTAATGAGTGCACATTTTGTTTAGAAAATTAGGATTATTAAAATTGTTATTCTTGTAAGAGAGATTTTGTGCTAAATAATATTGAATTAAAAAATGTGGCTAATTATTATTACATAGATAAATGTAGATTATAAACTCAAATGTTCTTGCATATACAGTGCTATGCATAAGTGAATACACCCATGCTAAAGTTGACTAAAAAGAGGAATAAAAAATCATATTTTGGAAATTGAACTTAATGCCTTAATTTAAAAAATTAGGAAAAATCCAACCTTTAAGGACACCAATTTTCTTTGTGAATGAATAATGTATCGTAAATAAATAAATGTTCTTCCTTAAAATACATGGTGCATAAGTGTGTACACCCCTATGTTAAATTCCCATAGAGGCAGGCAGATTTTTATTTTTAAGTATTTAAAAAAAAAAAAATTTAGGATACTATGCATCCTGATAAAGTTCCCTTGGCCTTTGGAATTAAAATAGCCCCACATCATCACATAGCATTCACCATACCTAGAGATTGGCATGGGGTACTTTCCATAAGATCATCTCTCAATGCAAATCAAACTAGCTATTAGGCTAACTGAAATAAAACCATGCCAATCTCTAGGTATGGTGAAGGCTATGTGATGATGTGGGGCTATTTTAATTCCAAAGGCCAAGGGAACTTTATCAGGATGCATAGTATCCTAACATTTTTTTTTTTTTTATACTTAAAAATAAAAATCTGCCTGCCTCTATGGGAATTTAACATAGGGGTGTACACACTTATGCACCATGTATTTTAAGGAAGAACATTTATTTATTTACGATACATTATTCATTCACAAAGAAAATTGGTGTCCTTAAAGGTTGGATTTTTCCTACTTTTTTAAATTAAGGCATTAAGTTCAATTTCCAAAATATGATTTTTTATTCCTCTTTTTAGTCAACTTTAGCATGGGTGTATTCACTTATGCATAGCACTGTATATATATATGATCTGTCTTGTTGCATGAAATGAATTAATTTGAACACTCCAGAAACTTCATTTATGCCACATATTTTTCTAGAAAAAGCTTACTAACCTTTGTAAGTTAGCAAGACTCATAAACACTCCTGGAGATGATAATTTGTTCTCATCGAGCATCAATACTTCAAGTTTTTGAAATAGCAAGGAACCCTGTTGTGTGCTCCTAAGAAAAGGGAAAACTGTTCTAAGGTAATTTCAAACATTAAAAACTGCATTGAATCTTCTTGTGTAGTTCTTTTACAAAACTTTAGGCAAAAAGTCACTTGTTGTGACTTAATGTTCCATACTTTTAAAATAAAGGGTAAGCATAGCATTTCTAAGCACATATGCTACTTAGATAAAGTCTTTAAAAGAGATTTTAAAGTCTCTTTTACTTTTCTCCAGGGCAGGTACAAGGTCCAGCCATATTGAGTGGAAGCATCTGCAGTTGGTTTCCAGTTAGATGGAGCACCTTCAGACGTGCTAACAGGCCTAGATTTAATATACTTTCTCCTGATATGTTATTGAAAGATAAATCCAAAACCTGAAACAAAGTAATAATAAAGCTTTTTAGATCATCACAATACTCACATCTGCTTTAATCGTTCAAGAGCAGAATACGATCACAACCCAGTATTTAAGCAAATTGACCTCCAATCTCTGGAATTCTTCAGCATGAATCTCAAAATTATGGAGACTGTTCAGTGATAGTTCCAATTCCCTTAGTGCAGGAAACCTGTCAAAAGGCTCTAGAAAAAAAAATTATAATAAAAAATATATAATAATAATAATAATAATAATATATACACACATTTTACACTTCACACTAGAAATACAAAGAAATATATAAAAAATATTTGATTACCTAAAGGTAAATGGTTATCAGAGGCATTTATGTAAGTAATGTGATCAAATGTTTCCAAACCCTCAAGTTTGACCTGTTTAAAAAAGAAAGAAAAATCCTTTTGTGATGTAATGGCAGATGGCTTAAACCATTGGTTCTTAAACATTTTGACTCCAAGGCCCCCCACTGTCCACAATAATAGATAACAATCTCCATAAGTCATTATCTAAAATGTAAGTTGTTTTAGCTTACAATAAAGCTTGTTTCCTGAGTCCCCCTGGTAAAGAACCACTAAACTAACAAATTAACTTTAAATAATGTGTTTTACACAGGGCTTACCATTTGCAAATGCTTGCCACTGATGTTAACAGAACAGAGGTCGGAGGGTTTATCCACACAATGCAGTGTAATCTGAAGTATAGTGGAAGTGTGTGTTAGAAAGAGATATTGAACATCAGAGTCACATGTGAAACCAATAAATGAAATAATTAATAGCAGACCCAGTTACTAATGTGAAAGCATTCTTACTAAAAGTTGAGCATCTAAAGTGCTGCTTGCACTCTCTTGTCTTCCCTTTTCATGTTTCCCAGAGTGTACTTCGAAACATGATCCTGAAACGTTTTTCCTTTTTGATATTCCCTCTTCCAATGTATTTCTGTGTGCTACGAGCCAGTGTCCTGCCCCTTTAAAAAAAAATAATAATAATAATAATAATAATACCACAGTGCACTGTTTAATAGATGGACCTATTTATTTTAAATGTTAAAAATTCAGAGGCATGTTTGCACCATAGTCCGTAATATTTAAAAAAAGAAAAAGAAATGAATACTTTTATTTAACAAGGGTGCATTAAATGGATTAAAAATGACAGTAAATACTTTCACATTGTTAAAATAATTTCTATTTAAAATAAATGCTGTTCTTTTGAACTTTCTATTCCTTAAATAATCAGATAAAATCATATAAAAATTAAAGCTATTATAAAGCAAAAGTATTAACTGTCTTCGACATTGATAACAATAAGAAATGTTTCTTGAGCAGCAAATCAGCATATTATAATGATTTCTGAAGGATTATTTGACACTAAAAACTGGAGTAACGATGCTGAAAATTCAGCTTTACCATCACAGGAATAATAATCACCTTCGTTTCTTGGATGAAAATATGATCTTGTTGGGAAGCAATTTGATGGGTAACTTTCTCCATTTTCAAATTTGTAAATCCCCAGTCCTGTCATCTCCTTTAGTGAGCTGTTATCTCCTAGACCTAGATAACAATAATGTGATTGTGAACTATTAACGTTACACAGCAAAATACAGACCAACCAAGCCGCTAACCAGATACGTTAAGATTAAGTACTACATAGTAACTTTGGGAACTTAATTTACATTAACTCGGAACCACTAAGACCCTTCTAGCATGTCTCTCGAATAAACAATACTCGAAGTCTGTTTCTTACCAACCGTAGTTAAGCGATATGGGAAATGTAGTACTTTTGCAGCGTTTACTGACATCGTTGCGATTTTAACTCTATGAATACAGACTGAAAATCGTAAATTAATAGAACAAAGAGTTATTCAAGATCCCACTGAATTCATACAAGTGAATGAAAAAAGATACACCGTGCTTGTTGGTTCGGAACTACATGTCCCACAATGCACAGCGTGTATTTTGTTTCCTCTTTCGTCTTGTCCACTGGAGGAAGCTGGAGACGGAGAGCTGCATCACACACGGATTGAATTTAATTCAAACGGATTGCTAATGAGATGCAATGCACGAAAGGTGAACTGTACAGACAGTTCTTATGTATTTATATGTATATATGTATTTAATATTTTCATTAAAAAAAGGTTTGTGGTCGTATCGTTTGATTGAACCATGCATATGTAAGCGACCATTGAAACTTGACTAAATATTTCCTGTTCAGGACGCTTAAGTCGATTTAAATGATTAAGTTTATGTTTATATTAATTAAGCATGA
Organism: Rutilus rutilus; assembly: GCF_951802725.1. NCBI lineage: Eukaryota > Metazoa > Chordata > Actinopteri > Cypriniformes > Leuciscidae > Rutilus > Rutilus rutilus. The sequence continues at coordinate 20,318,870 of NC_140231.1, read as the reverse complement.
CAAGTATTTTCTCAAGACGTCTCAAAACGAAGAAGTGTCTAGATATGTGCATGATGAACACTCCAAAAGTTCAAAGTCTACTGCATTACAACGTGTCATACTGTATACCTATATGTTTGCCTACTTGTTTTTCTAGGATGGTTGACAGTATGGCGTCAAAAAGCTACCCAGAAGAACCCCAGCAAGCTCTACCTGCACGAACAGAATTATTTCAGCAGAGGGATGGTAAAACATACAGAATTCCTGCTCTGATCTACATCAGTGATGGTCAGATTTTCCTTGCTTTTGCTGAAGAGCGCAGCTCTCCACGTGACAGTGATGCAAAAGTGTTGGTCATGAGGAGGGGATTACTGCTAAATGGATCTCTTCAAGTAATTAAAATATTTCCTGTACAATATATTTTAATGTATTCATATTTAATAATATGCTCTACTGTTAAAAAGTTGGGGGTCAATACGATTTTTGTTGTTGTTGGGGGGTGGTATATAAGAAATTACTTTTAGTCAGCAAGGATGCATTTGATCAGTGACAGTAAATTAAAGAGATTTTATATCAAAATAAATTCTGTTCTTTTGAAAAATTAAAATGGTTTTCACAAAAATAATAACTGTTTTCAACATTAATAATAATAAGAAATGTTTCTTGAGCACTAAATCAGAATATTAGAATGAGGATAACGTGACTGAAGACTGCTGAAAATTCAGCTTTACCATCACTGGTTGTTAAATGTTAAAATGTAATCAAATAGAAGTGATTTTATAGTGTAATAATATTTCACAATATTTCTCTTAATGCATTTTGATCAAATAAATGCAGCCTCGGTGAGCATCAGTGACTTCTTTTAAAAACATCTTACCGACCCCAAGCTTTTGAACAATAATGTATGATTTCATAATTCAATATTTGTATGCAATTTAATGAATTGTCATTGTGTGCAGTGGTCTCCTGTTCAAACACTCTCTTCTGCCTGTTTGCCGGGTCATCGCACTATGAATCCTTGTCCAGTCTATGAGAGGAAATCCAAAACCATCTATCTGTTTTTTGTCTGCATATTGGGCAATACCACAGAGCATTACCAGATTGCTACGGGAAGGAACAAAGCCCGGCTGTGTTACATCACTAGTACAGACTATGGCCAGAGCTGGAGCAAGTTAACAGATTTATCAAATAGCGTTATTGGAGATGAGATTTGCAACTGGGCTACTTTTGCAGTAGGACCAGGACATGGGATTCAGATGAAAAGCGGAAGACTAATCATTCCAGCTTATGTTTATTACATACACTGTAGGTGTTTTCATTTTCCACTCAAAGTCAGGCCTCATGCTTTATCATTCTATAGTGATGATTGTGGTGTCACCTGGCAGATGGGGGAGAAAATCCAAATGAAATCCTGTGAATGTGAGATGGCTGAGATAATAGACTATGCTGATCGGAGTCATTTGTACTGCAATGCCCGTAGTACAGGCCACAGAGTAGAGGCTTTAAGTGAAAGCAGCGGAGCAGATTTTGACAACCCTCACTTTGCAAAGAAACTAGTGGAGCCCCATCACGGCTGCCAGGGTAGCGTGTTGAGCTTCCCCGTGCCCGAGCCATCGGAGCAAGGGGAGCAGAAACCAAGTGATTGCTTGACACAGTCAGACACAAAAACTTGGTTACTCTACTCCCATCCAACTAACAAAAAGAAAAGGAAGGATCTTGGAGTTTACTTGAATAAATCACCCTTGAATTCTTCTGGTTGGGGCAGTCCATGGATCATCTGTAATGGTCCCAGTGGATACTCCGACTTGACGCAGTGTGAGGAGCGATTTGCCTGCCTCATGGAGTGTGGAGAGAAAAGTGAGATTGAGGAGATAGCCTTTGTGGAATTCAAGCTCAGCGATCTTTTGTGCACTTGAAATGATACAAGAGCAAATTAAATTCATTAGGACTTCCTGTGGGATCTTTTAACATTTGCTTTTGGGTTAGGTTTACATCTTTCGGCAGGATAAAAAAAAATAGCATTTTGAATTCAGATAGATTTATCTAAGGTGAATCCTAGCAGCTCTTGAAATCATGACACTGTCATGATAAAAAAAAAAAAAACTAAGCTGTTATTGTGATAATTTAATTATGCCTTTATTGGTGCTGGCTTAATAATGTAAAGCATGCTTTACCTTGTATTTATTTATTGTAAGACATATGGCTGTTATATACATTGACTTTAGTTGTAGGAGTGAATGGTGGTCACTGCTCATTTGTATGTCAAATCTCTTTGAGGGCATTCACTTAAATGAAGTGTCAAACTGTGCATGCTAAAATACTGATTATTCTTGGAAAATAAAACCAGGTTATTTATATACTTGCATATACATAAATACTTATTTAAAAAATTGCCATTTGCCAGGTAGCTCCTTAAAGCACTTTTTTTTTTTTTACTGAATCTAAAATGAATGATGCCGTTCTAGTCTGCTTGATTTGTATGTTATACTGTGTGTGTGTAGACCTTTTTTAATTTATTCACTTGGTTGGTTGAATGTAAAAATGTTTTCAAAAATGAAGATATTTCTCAATACCACCTGCTACTGGCTTGGGGTGTAAAAGTTACTTTAGCTCGTCAATTTAACATGTACTAACTTTGGTGTAGAGTTTACTTTTTTCTCTTCGTTTTATTGTAGCCTAATATGTTGCGTCTGTAATTGCCACACAGATTCATTTCAACCATCTGGTTTAGTTCAAATAAATTGGTGTTTTCATTTAAAGTACTTCAATGTTTTAGACTGGTGTCACTGAAACTTTTGGAATGATATGGATAATTTTAGTGTGGTCATCATTTTAATCAAAATTGGCTGATTGTGTTAGATATAATCTGTAGCCAAATAGTACAATAATATAAGGTGGACATTATATTGTAGCCTACTAATATATAACATTAAAACGATTGTAAGTTTTCTCCCAACTTGTGCGTTATTCAGTATAATTTCAAGATGTGAACTAGAAAGAGTCTCATTTTACAATTATATTTTGTTATGTCTGTAGGGGGCGATCTTAAGTTATCAGCCCTGTTACCATGATGCTGTACAGTAAATTGAAAACTGAATATTTGTAGAAATAATATGCTTACATTTCTCAAATAATGTAATAAATGTTTTAATTTCCGTTTGAATAGGTCTTACTCTTAAATTAAGGAAAGATGAGGTGTATATATTCACCCTGCTGAGAGGGATGTGATCAAAGCCTGGAGTGGAGCACGTTCCTCTCTGCACAAGAAGCGTTCTGTAATTACTCCACTCCGGGTTTTCCATTCCCGCTCAAGCGGGATATTGTGCCTGTAAAGTAGCCTATACGCTGAGTTTCGGTTCATTTATGTCTCTGCCCACGAACCCCCATAGCAGGATCAATAGCAAGGACCTCGTATTTATAAAGTCCTGCGTAAGGCCCTGCTCATGCTGTTCACTTTTCATATAGGCTAATCAACATAGATAAAATACAAAAATAACATTATATTATTTATTTATAATGGCTAGGTTAAAACAGATATTATATTATGTATGTTTGTGATAGTACCTCACTTTTCGGCAAAAGCTCTGTTGGCTTTTATTATTTGAGAAATAAAAACTTGCGTTAAAGTTATGCAAATGGTTAATTATTTGTAGGCTATATGACTACATCACAAAGAGTCAAGTCTTGAAAAAGCATTCGATTGAAAACTTCATAAAATTTGTAAATAATAGAAACGCAGTTCAAAATGGCCTTTCTTTAAATGCAAATGTTCTTGGTGTAGGCTATTTCATTTATTAAGGTAAAGCAAGTCACGATACTCCTAATTACAAGAAGAAAAACTGCCCGGGTGTGTGGCTGTGGAATGGGGTTTGGCCGAGGAAAAGTTTTCTGTAAAAAAAAAAAAAAAAATTATTTATTTATTTATTTATTATTATGTATATATTATATTATATATATATTTTTTTTTTTTTTTTTTTTTTTTTTTTTTTTTTGCTTTAACCTCTGAACACGTAAGCACAAGGGGATAGGAGTGACTAAAATCTATTACCCTACTCATCTAGCTGTCGCAGTAAAAAAAAAAAAAAAAAAAGCCAGCACGTGTGTAAGATCAAGTTTGGTTTCTGGTGGAAGTCTGTGGTCAAGTATTCTGCAGCTCACGTTTTTGTAGCAGAAAAGACAAGAACATTTCTGTGAGTATGTCATTCATGCGGTATCATATCAACATGTTTCACGTTGCTATTTAGTACGCTTTAATACTACTGTACGCTTTAAAAGGCAGCTACAGCTAGTCACTGAAAAACAACGGGAACAAGTTTGGCTAAAAGTAGGCTAACTTTCAAGGCGGCAAGCGTCGAACCGTCACGTTTGCTTTCATGTTTCATTATTTGTCGTGCATGTGCTTCGTGGTATGGTTAGTTTTATGACCGCTTGTAATTTGATCGAAGTAAAGGAAATACACACTTTCCAACTCCAACAAACCTACACACTGCACAATGCAGTCTCTCTATGAATAGTATACGGGGTACAGCAAAACATATTCTATGCAGTACTCTTTCATAAATATAGCTTAAACAAGCCCTCTATAGGACTTCACCACGTGAATGCTAATATAAAACTGCTTATTCTATTTCTAGGACTTAAATTTAATAATGGACAAAACACAACCAGGAAGCAAATCAAGACCCTTTCCACTAACAACATTATTCAAACAAGAGAGTCAAAACTCTGAAAGAAAGCAGGTGACGTACAGAATTCCAGCTCTCATCTATATCAGTGACAATCAAACCTTCCTTGCTTTTGCTGAAAAGAGAAAAACTGCTGACGACACGGATGCAGATGCCCTTGTGGTGAGAAAAGGAATATGGAAAGATGAAAGAGTTGAGGTGAGACTTTATATTAATATTTAGTCAGTCTTGTTCATTATTACACAGTTCTCTGGAATTTCAGAAGTAATATTAGGCCTGTAGCCTAAAAGTAAAATGATCAAATCATTTCAACTGTCCATTTATTTATTCGGTGAGTAGCATATAATAAGCATAAACTTTCTATTTTAATACAAGATTTTTAATAAGACATGAATAATATCACAATGTTTATTATTTTATAAAAAATAAAATATATATGTTTATTTTTTTCAGTGGAATAGTGGTCATGAGTTGCTCACTTCAGCTTGTCAACCAAACCGCCGCAGCATGAATCCATGTCCGGTCTATGAGAGAGATTCCAAGACCCTCTTTCTGTTTTTCATCACTGTTCCTGTTGGGGTCTCTGAACACAAACAAATACATAAAAATGAGAATCAGGCACAACTCTGTTACATAACCAGTAAGGACACTGGCAAGACCTGGAGCCATATTACAGACTTGACAGCAGATGTGATTGGTGAGCAGGTGAAGGACTGGGCCACCTTTGCTGTTGGACCAGGACATGGTGTTCAAATGAAGAACGGAAGACTGATTATCCCGGCCTATGTGTATCCTTGCCACCCACACAACTGTAAGCCCACAGCGCATGCATTTGCATTCTACAGTGATAATAAAGGAAGCACTTGGCATGTTGGAAAGCGTATGGATGGTGAGTCTTGTGAGTGTCAGATGGCTGAGATCATAGACGACAAAGGTAACAGTACACTGTACTGCAATGCTCGAAGTGCATCCGGCCATAGAGTCGAGGCTCTAAGTAAGAGTGATGGAGAAAATTTTGACAAACTTTCATCTGAACTTAAGCTGACAGAGACTGGACATGGTTGCCAAGGAAGTGTGTTGAGTTTTGCTCCTGATAAAGCTCCTGAAAACACATCATGGCTACTTTATTGCCATCCAACCAATCCAAGCAAGAGAACGTGCCTTGGCGTCTACTTGAATAAAACCCCTTTGGATGCCTCTGGATGGGAGGATCATAAATTGATCATCCATTTTGGTCCAAGTGGATACTCAGATCTGGCTCAGTGTGGGGATGGAAAACACGTTGCCTGTCTCATGGAATGTGGAGAGATAAGTTATGTTGAAGGCATAGCGTTTGCCCTTTTTAAACTCAGTGATGTCATCCAGGCCAAAGGCGCTGAATGAGACAGCAAATCAAGTTTAGATAGTAAATGATTAAAATACTTCTAAAATAATGGACATGTACTCACAAAACTTAAATTAGACATTTTCAGATCTTCAAAATATGAAGATCTTATACAAAACTGTTCAGTAAGATTTTTGATTTTAGAAATTAATACTTTTATTCAGAAAAGATGCATTCAATGAATAACGAATCTTGCTGTTCCCTATTCATCAAACTCTTAATATCATATTTTCACAAAATGTAAGCTGCACAGCTGTCTTCAACCTTGATAATAATAAGAAATATTACTTGAGCACCAAATCTGCATATTAGAATGATTTCTGAAAGATCATGTGTCACTAAAGACTGGCGTAATGATGCTAAAAATATCCATTAATAATAATGCAAATCAGTTTTGTGCTATTATTTTATTTTTGTTGTTAATGTCAGTTTTTTTCTATTGCAGAAGTATATAGCCAGCTGCTTTCCTCACTACCGCAACAGTTCTTCTTCCAACCCTCCACTGCTCTTATGCTTTTTTTCTGTTCATTTGTTACAAACTTATTTAAGTTGTCCTTTAGTGCATAAGTTGTATCTCGAGCCCTCTATCTTGGACAGCATTAATTATGTGAACAAGCAAACTTCTTATAATATTAAAGTGAATGCAACCCTTCAGTGCCTCAGGTTGTCATAATTGAGCATCCATTATGATCCCAATGTAAAATGTGCAAGCTGTAGTTTTTCTGTAACTCTTGAAATCGGGTATTAGTATTGTGTTGCACATTCTGTTGCTTCTGCTGTATCACACCTTATACTTTTATTTGAGTGCTCAGTTAAGATAAGGGCCTCGTGTTTTGATCAATTTGTTCAGAGGTGTGGCTGTCAACATAAGGGGTGGAGAGACCATAAATCCTTTTTGACATGAGAGATAAAGTTAATGAACTAGCCCAGCATTTATAGTTCATGCATATAACATGCATTTGACAAGTATCGGCTCTTAATTTATTTAGTAATTCTCCTACACCAAATGTTGCCATTACAAGCTCATTGCACAGGTTGTAGTGAAAAATGAAGTCTTAAACTCCTTGAGTTCTTAGTGATAAAAGAGATTCTCATCTGTCAATGATTTGCCTACCCAGTTCGGTAAACATGATGGATCCGTCTGAGAGTACTGTAAGACTGGAGAAACTGGAAGAGAGAGCAACTCTGATCCATACCATATCAAAACCATATGGATCACTCATCCATACCATATCAAAACCATATTTTTATCCATTTAAGATTGTGTCAAACAGGAGAACTAATGTAATTTATCTCTATTTTGCATTGCAGTCTTTTTCCTACCATTTCCAGAAATAAAACATACTGTATACTTCACATTCCAGGAGAGTATAAAGACTAATGCCCTGATGTTAAAACGCAAGAACATCACACCCTTCAGAGAGAGAGAGAGAGAGAGAGAGAGATAAACGTGTTGGGGGTCTTTTGCAAAATCCTAAATCTCTTAACAGGGTTCAAAGAAACTTTTCCCCTTTATCAGCATTGAAAGGTGAGATATTTCTTCGAAAATACTGAGTGAAAGCTAAAAAGATTAAGGAAAAAATTAGTTGAGAAAAAAAATGTCAAGAATGTACTTCAAATATGTACACACTTTTTGACTGTGAATCACCTTGTCCCAGTGTGGTGAGAAATATAAAGAAAAAAAGAATGAAAAAGAAAAAATATTGTTGTGTAATGGAAAGGATCCATGGATGTTTATGGTTGTTCATGAATAGCAATAAATAACCTTTGTTTTATGTGTGTAGTTAGCCTAATCAATAATTATAATTATATAACCACATGCTAACTGTTACTTATCCTGATGTTTAATGTTTAACCTTGCAATTATAAATACAGGATGCTCAGCATGTTTTGGTTAGACCTGATGAGAGGCTCCTGTAGTGTCTGTGGAGACAAACCTGCTGTGAGAATCATTTGCTGCTTTCTGTGAGTATTTTTTCTAATAGTCTATTGGAGAATTATCAACAAGGACAGAAACCATGGAAGTTCCCCATATAGGTTATGGTAAACTAAAATGTTGTCATTTACTGAATTTTAAGTATAAATTAGATAATAACTAGATGTACCGCATGGCGGTACAAAATATGACCGCCGCTCAGGCCTGCACTGGCTTTCCACAAAAATAAATGACGTGAAGCAATTTGGCTGTATTGCGTGTTTATGTATATACCTAAAAAAAGTAGTAGTATGTGCATGTCTGTCTGTGTGTGTGTGTGTGTGTATGTGTGTGTGTTTGTGTGTGCGCATGTGTGTTTGTGTGTGTGTGTCTGTGCATGTGGATTTGTATGTGTGTGTATGGGTGTGTGTCTGTGCGTGTGGATGTCAGTGTGTGCATGCTTGCGTTTGTTTGTATTCCTGCATGTGTGTGTGTGACAGTATCATCCTAAACCAGCAACCCTTCGCTCAACAGCACCATCTACAGGCCGATGAGTGTACAGTCACTAAATGTGCACATAAATGAATTTATTTTATACGCCCCCATGGATGAAATTCTACGAAACTTAGCATACCCCCAGAGGATGTCAAGTTAATCATACACATGAAATATGGTGGCCCCCGGGGACCAAACGAAATTTTTCCGTAAAAGTCTAGTGGGGCTACATGCCCACCAAATTTCATGTTCCCCGGTGTTTCGGTGTCCCTGGTATCGTTGACGGAAAATTCAGTAGATTGACGGGAAAAAAAAACTTTAAAAATTTGACAATCGATTATGGGCTAGGTTGATGTGGGCCCTTAAGACCAACATACTTTGCAAATGTCTTCATCCTTGGTGCCACGGTTCAGGTAGTTATTTAGGAAAAACTGCATTTTTTGGGTTTGGGGGGGCCCAGCGCGGGGGGGGAGTGGCCCCCGGGGACCAAACGAAATTTTTCCGTAAAAGTCTAGTGGGGCTACATGCCCACCAAATTTCATGTTCCCCGTGTTTCGGTGTCCCTGGTATCGTTGACGGAAAATTCAGTAGATTGACGAAAAAAAAAAAACCTTATGACAATCCCTATATGACCGCTTTCGCTAGCTACGCTAGCGGCGGTCATAATAATAGTAAAGCACCCCTGTAAAAAAAGACATAAAATAAAAAAGTGGCATCATTAAATTTGCAGGTTAAAGTGCAAGGTTGAAGTTGTATAATTGACTGGATTCATTGTTTTGTTTTGGACTTGAGACAGTGATATATGATTCCTACTTTGTCCTACCTGTGAAGGAAGGCATGACGTTTTCATGACTGTTTTTATTATTGTGCATTTGTGCAGTATTGTGCATTTTGGAAGGAGCAAGGAAAATGTGGCATCAGAAGATATATACTATTTAGCTATACTGTATATATTCACCTCATAATGACAAAGCAAAAACAAGAATCGTGACATTTTTGCAAATCAAAAAAAAAAACTACTTGCATAAGTGATTCGAGGAGAAACAGTCAGATGATCAAATCAATTTTTATTTCTTTGCAGCCGATGATCAATTAACAAATGAGAAATAATAATATTTCATCCATAATCATGAGTAAAAGTTGAAAATATTTTATACAGTTAAAGATGAGCAAAGCCAAGTTTCTCTTGCAAAGCCTCTTTTAATTGCCTACTGAAGCAAGTTAGCCTCACCAAACACAGCTGCAAGATTAGATATCTGGCTTTTGTGCTTTAGATGCCCCTTGGGTGAAAGTACAGTTTGTCATATTGTTCTAGACCAGATGCAACAGAAATACAGAAATTAGTCTCACTACACATTAGTATCTAAAGAAACTGCAGCTGTGCACCTTTCCTCTACTTGCTAGATGTTTTTTTTCTGAAAACATGATACAAACATGATATTTAAAATAAACATTTGTTTCTACTGTGGTCTGGCTGTTAGACTTCTGCACACGTCTACTGAAAAGAAAAGGTCAACCAAGTCAACTACAGAAAGACATCAAGGGTAATAGATGAAAAGAGCATTAAACATACATTTCAAATGATATTAAGAATAAACACAACAAACTATATGATTTCTTTAGGTATGATTGTTAGATTTTGATTAAATGATTAAATGAAAAATATATATATTTTCTACTTCAATAAGTATTCAACCCCTTTTCTGACTACTGTCTTGTTACTGATTCTGATGCTGTTTATTATTTTTCTAGAGCTCAACTTTAACAATGGGTAACAAGACACCATCAAGAAGCAATTTAGACACAACAACAATATACAAACAGGAACAGCCTCAAAGTTGGTGTTGCTGTTGTAAAAAACAAGTGACATACAGAATTCCAGCTCTCGTGTATCTCAATGACGATCAAACCTTCCTTGCCTTTGCTGAAAAGAGAAAAACATTAAGTGACACAAGTGCAGAAGTGCTCGTGATGAGAAGAGGAACGTGGAATAATGGCAAGAAGATTAAAGAAGTTGAGGTACAAATTCTTTTTTTAACAACTTGGCTATTTCATAGATTTACACAACCTGGCATGAAAACAGTCATGATGCTTTTTTATTTCAGTGGGTCAATGGTCATCAGTTGCTCACTTCAGCTTGTCTACCAAACCACCGCAGCATGAATCCATGTCCGGTCTATGAGAGAGATTCCAAGACCCTCTTTCTGTTTTTTGTGTGTGTTCCCAATGGGGTCTCTGAATACGAACAAATACGGTCAAATAAGAGCCAAGGACGACTTTGTTATGTAACCAGTAAGGATGCTGGCAAAACCTGGAGCCAAACTACAGATTTGACAGCAGATGTGATTGGTGAGCAGGTGGAGGACTGGGCCCCCTTTGCTGTTGGACCAGGACATGGTGTTCAAATGAAGAACGGGAGACTGATTATCCCGGCCTATGCGTATCGATACACTGGCAAACCTGATTGCACATCATGTTGCTGCTTATCATTTTGCTGTTTCACACCTTATGCTTTAGCGTTCTACAGCGATGATAAAGGAAGCACATGGAAAGCGGGAAAACAAATGAATGTTGAGTCATGTGAGTGTGAGATGGCTGAGATCATAGATGAGAAAGGTACAAGTACTCTGTACTGCAATGCCAGAACCCGCCTTGGCTACAGAACAGAGGCACTAAGCTACAACTCTGGAGAGGATTTTGAAAAAGTTTTAATCTCAAATAAACTAATAGAGACTGGAAAAGGTTGCCAAGGCAGTGTGTTGAGTTTTCATGAACAGAGTAGTCCTCCAAAAACATGGCTGCTCTACTCTCATCCATCCAATCCAAAAAAGAGAGTGGATCTTGGTCTCTACTTGAATAAATCCCCATTGGATTCCTCTGGGTGGCCAGATGAACCTTTACTTATATTGCATCATGGTCCCAGTGCATATTCAGATCTGGTTGAGTATGAGCCTGGACACTTTGCTTGTCTCTTGGAGTGTGGGAAGGAACATGAGAATGAAGAAATAGCCTTTTTGCTGTTCGAACTCCCTGAGAAAAGACTGTGAACGTGTACATTTAGTATTAATTGAATCCTCAAGAGTCAAGTACTTTCAAATGAATTGTTGATCTAAAGTAACCTTTTTGTTTGTTTTTTCATTTATAGCATTACATACTTTATAGAGCTATTACAAAGTATGTATTCTATTATAACGTTAATTTCGTTAATGCCAGTATCTCCCAATTTGTTAATTCATAACATTATGTAAGCTGAAAAACTTCTAGAAAATATTATTTCCTATACTTCGTCATAAAAAAAATAAAACCGGCAGAAATCCTTTACATACTTTTTCCCCCCTCAGTGTGTTGCTGCAAACTACTTCTGTTAATAACGTTCTGGAAACTATCTATTTGGAACCAGAGATTCAACATAATAGTCACTGTCAGCAACTTACAGTAGATGATATGTGTTGTGTATAATTCTTGAACTGATCTATTATATACTAAACTCAAATAATGGACAATTTAAAGCATATATTTCATGTTTCATCTCTGATTAGTGTGAAATGCAACTGACTTCTAAATGCAACAAATTGTGGCAGATATTAATATACAATCAAATGTAACATGAATAAACATTCAAATGTAACCTAAACATGGTTTCCTCATTTTTAAACTTTAAAAATAATATCACACATAATGGGTTTTCATCTGTTTTGCATACTTGACAATGAAGTCCATTGCCAACACAACAACAAAAACAGTCCACAACAACGTCAAAACAGTCACTGGACAAACACTGAAACAATATTACATAATATGAACACTGACATCCTCTGAGGTCATTTTCTCTACAATCGATAATTTGATGCAAGATGACAGCTGTTTTTATGAAGCAGAATAAAGTATTCCAGAGAGCCGTGTAATAATATAGTTTATTGACTTAACAGCCATTGTAAAAGCTCAAAGACATAATTTTTTTATTGTTTGATGTCACTTCATATACTCGTACAGAAATATTGTATGCAAATCTGTTAAAAACATGTATATGGTTTATTGCATGCATCACAGAACAGTTTTGTCTAATGATCAGCAACATCATCTGTCAGTGATTATGTCCACCCAGTCCCATACATGTAGAGATCCATCGGTAGCTGCTGAGAGAAGAGTGTTTGGTCGTGACTGATGCCAAGAATGGGTGGTGATAACAGCTGGGGAACCACTGTATTTTGCATCATGTGACATTTCATGACCTCTGTGTGAAAAAATTGGCTGAGGGCTCTGGGCCTCTGTGCTCCAATCTGTTGTGTTATAAATGTGTACTGTTCCATCAAACCCTTCAAAAAAGAAAATTGTCATGTCATTGGCGAGCAATCAATGGTCTTCACGCAGGTTCACATTATGAAATACGTATACAACAATGTGTTTTATTACAACTTTACAAGACTAAATATTAGCTCATTTCAGAAAGGAAAAAGCTCTACTTACCAGATACAGACAGACAACTGTCGAGAACAGGAGCCCAAGAAACGTTCAGAAAGTCATTGTTTGGTGAACTGTGTTGGACATTTAGTTGGGTTTGACAAATTGGACTCTGTAAATCTCTTATGTCTGACAGCAGAATGTGAGCAGAGGATGAAAGTCTTGCTACAATAGAAGGTTCGGACAGGGAGCTGTCACTCCTCAACCCAAATGACCAGTGCAAACCACTCTTACTTTCTTCCAGAGGATAATGAGCAGTTGAGGGGTCTCTTGTGTCACCCATGATCAGAGTGCCATTGCTCGCACAAATGAGAAACGCATGAGCATTCACAAACTGTAAGCCACTCACTGAATCTAAGGACTCATTTCCTGTAAAAAAAATTAAAATAAACATAAATCATATGAAATTATATTACATGTACTAATATTTAAATTAAACTCATTAACTAATGTAAAAAAAACAGGTTTTAATATTTAATAAATACATAAATATCTTATATTTAAACTAAAACTCATTAAAAACAACAGTGAAAAAGGTTAAAGGTAATAGGTTTTGATATTACCTACTGTATACAGAACCCGTCCTGTTGATATCTCTGTCAGCTGAACATCATTTATACAAGAACCATGAAGAACTGTTGGATTCTCTGTCAATCCAGGTGCTATTTTAATGCCTTTTGCTGATGTGCTCTTGAGGTTTATGACTCCAGTCCTTTTTATAACATCTGTATTGAAAAATGGTAAGATACTATGTAACATGCTCCATGAATCCAAAAATTTAAGAATATTTTATAATAATATATATTTTTTTAAAGTACACAATTGCACAGGACTCAAAATATGCAATATGCAATTATTTTCCTATTGGTAATCCTGGTATATCCTACCACTATCATCGCCTCCAATATCCCAAATCTGCAACGTTGAGCTAGAACTTCCACTAGTCGCCACACACCTGTAAAGAGCAGCTGATATAAATAAATAAAATAAAATAAAATATTACAAAAGAAAAATTTAATGCTAAATGCAAATAGAAAAATGTAACTAATCGTATTATCATGCACATACATAGCAAAGTAAATAGGCTTATACATTTTGAAACCTGTTAAGAATTTAACATTTCAAAATACCATGATGTTGTAGACAGTCAACTCAATTAGCAGTATTTTGCCTCAATAAATAGTTTGAACTAGATAGTTACAATAAATAAGATTTGATAAATTATTTGATAGTATTATCAACTATCCCATTAGAAGATGACATTAATGTCTACTTCTGTTCTGAGCATATCTAATTCTTACCTCGTTCCAGGGATATGTATCAAACACTCAACAGATTCCTCTGAAAAGCCACCACGCTGTACTTTGAAGTCTCTTTCTGCACAAAGACCCTAAAGTTGTGACAAATAGGCAGTTAAATGAATTGCACATTCAAAATACATACCAGAATTGCATTTCTGATGTCTTCAATCACCTGGTTGTCACCTGCATATAACTTAAGAGGCAGAAGTAACTCTAAAATTTCACTTTTGGCTCCAGTGTATCCTGCAACACAAATACCTGGAATATAAAAAAGAAAACTGCCTTTAACGGATATGATATTTTAACGGTCAGCAATGTTTCAGGGATTCAGAGATGCTTTACTTTTGTCACCCGTCCACTCTATTACTTTTGTCGGATGCTCCAGTTGAAACACATGCAGGTCTTTGTATCTGAAATCAAGAAGACGCAGAGTTAGCGGATGATGAAACGTGCCCCTGATGCCCAAACATGCCGTCTAGGCAGGGAACACAGTGAATGTTGAGACACAACCAAGTATACAGGCAATTAAATGCAAGTCTAGTCTACTGCTGTCAGACTCACGTGTTGAGAGACTCCATAAACCAGTCATCAGCTTCATCAGAGGATATATCCATGCTTAATGAGTGTTTACTTCCAAAACAAAGTAATAATAATTATAATAGAAAAAAATCTCTCAGTCCTCCTTAAGTTTATTCATCGGGAGATATTTAAAAACAGGTTAATATTTCCGGGACATGTTCTTCTGTACTCCTGATGTGTTTTTTAAAGTCCGTGTTGCCTTGTCGCCATCTGGCGGCAAGAGATTCATTAATGTCGCGCATTCCGTTTAGGACCTTACGTCCACTACAAAGATGATTTTTAAGCAACATAAAGTTCAAAATAATCATCATTCATTCTACTTTTGTTTTCGCTTAAAATAACCTTTGTGGTGTAATTTCATAGGCATTCATTGGCTGATATAAGTTGACTTTGGGCCTCTTCAGCCTGTCAGGAAATCAACATAATTATGATTTGATAGAGATGGCTGATATCTAGAATCATTTATTTATATTTGATAATAGAGTAATTTTTTTTAATAACTTGAATATCTCCAACAAGGCAAACAAAATGCACCTACCTCTATCTTGGCTACAAACAAGCTGTTAGATATGTTCACTATTGCCCAAGAAAATAAGGGCGTATAGTTAATTGAACAATAAAAGCTGATTTGAGCACACAGGGAATGGCAGTTGTTGAAAACCATATATTCTGGTTTATTGTGTCGTATAAAGAAATCCAAAGTAGATAAATAAAACAGAAAAGCTTGGGATAGTAAACAAGAGTAAAAACTGTTGGCATTTCATTTAGAAAAGCAGCATTCCACAAGTGCTATTGGGTTAGACCCTTCATTGGATGTGTTATTGTCTCTATAGTGGCTGTACAATGCAAAGCAAAGCCAGCGCCACTTAAACCAGACCATCCTTTGACTTTCATAGGATCACAGTCTGAATAGAGTTAAATGTTGGAAATGTTTGGCATGCCTCTCTTGAAAAAGAACCATGTATTAATTGTAATCCAGGATTTACAGAGGTGGCATGCTTTAGCTCTCCCATCAGCTTTACTCACTTTATGTTTAAAACTGCATCGTTCCACACCTCATTACTTCATCTGCTTTTTATTTTGTGTCTCACAATTTTCAGATGATTTCTTTGTTTTTCAAACAAGAACATTATTTTCATATTTTTTAAATCCTTGTTAAATGTCAAAAGACTCACTACTTTGAATGATAAAGAAATTGTTTCTTTCACCACATATCAGCACTTAAACCCAAATAAAGATTTCTTTGGTGATGACATTATTCTTCTGAGGATGTAGCTTTTAAATCAATCATCAGTTGAGGTCTAAGATTATGTTATTTTTGCTAAAACCGCACAGCACAGCATCTGAAAAAAAAATGGATAAATCATTGTTAGGAATAATGACCTTTACATTTGTTTAATGAATCCTAAAGTATTATATACAATACTGATCAAAAGTGACAGTAATGTTGCAAAAGCTTTCTATTTCAAATAAATGCTGTTCTTTTGAACTTTCTATTCATCAAAGAATAAAATATACATCACGGTTCAAAAAAAAAAAAAAAAAAAATTCCAACATTGATAATGAGAAATGTTTCTTGAGCATGCAAATTATTATTTTTCAGAAATTCAGCTTTGTCATCATATAATTAAATTACATTAACATAGAAAACACTTATTTTAAATTGTAATATTTAACACTATTGCTGTTTTTACTGAGTTTTTGATCTAATAAATGCAGCCTTGGTGACCATTTATAAACAGATACAATATTATATATTACATATTTATATACTATTTCATATAAATATAAAATATATATTCAGTAATTTATTGTAATCTTATATCAACATACCTGTATCTGCGTGGACAACCATGGTGACCAACAATGTATTCTTGGTCAAAACAGAACCGACGGCAGAGTCCTCCATAGCCACAAGTCCAATTCTGAATCTGCACTTCAGCATTATGCACTGAGACAAAATCATATCCAAAATGTATTGTTGTGCATGTATAAAATGTTAGTATCATCTGTGCACACAAGTTTTAATGCTATTGGTTAAAACAAACAAATGTGACTAAAAATCCAATTAGAAGTTATCCAGAAAAAAAAAAAAAAGTGTCTAATAAGCAACACTTTTACAAACTCATTAAGAAATATTACTATAATAAATGTATAAAATCAATCTGCTCTGTATTCTAAATTCATATTTCTCATCCTTCACTTTAATCCACAAAGATTCACATGCAAACACCCTACCCACAAAGACAACAGCAAAAAACAACAAAAAATCCTACCATTCCCTGCAAAGAGTGCAAGCAATGTAACAAACAGAATCATGGCAAGTTTCTTCATAGTTTTACAGTCTCAGCCTCTTCGGCTGTGTTGATGGCAGTGCCAATGTTTCATTTATACAACAGTGAGGCAAAGGGGAGGAGCTTTAGAGCTTTACACTTTCCAGAAAAGGTGTCTTAAAATTAGGAGAACAGATTTTGTCCAGGAAAACTGCTGGCCTGAAGATTTACCAGAGTAATTTTAGTCTGCAACTGATGTCTATAGCATCTAAAAAAGCAGTGTTATTCAAAGTACAGGATTGTCAGAAGGATTTTTATCTAAAGCTATAGTCTTTTCCATTCTAAATTATATGGTGTAAAACATTTAGAGACCATATTCATGCTGCCAGTAAACTTAAGTCGCTCAAATCCTACCTAAACACACAGACTTATAATGTATCATTCATTGTATGCATTGTTTGATTTTAAGGATAAATAAGTTACTGAATTAATATCAGCCAACCTTTCTTGGATGATCTCTGTTTAGCCTGAAAAATGTGTTTTATGAATGAACCAGCAGATGTCACTGCAACTTTAAAAGTCAAGGACCAAATATGAACGTCACTAAATTGATTATGGCAAAAAAAAAAAAACTTCTCTAAATTCACTTTTTGTCTCAGTATGTTTCATAAAACCGTTCATTTATGGGAATACAAATTATATGAGTACAAAATATGGTCTTTAATAAATCTGTATTGTTTTATTTAAATCAAATCTTAGCACACCTCCCATTTCTTTTTTCTGCAGGAATTTTAGCTAGCTTCCTTGATGTGTTCATGATAGCAATCAAACAGTCTTATCTGTTATTAAAGCAGATTATTCATGGTTCTCACATTGTTCAGTGAAATGAGGGTGAGCGCAGCTTATGGGGAATTGTATTGTATGAGTTAAAGCGAGTTAAGTTGTTAAAAAGAGTGAAAATGGGTCACGGCATTATTAGCCTTTTTTCTAATGTGCGTCATCTAATGCATCACAAGGCCATTATGGAGGGACCGAATACAAAAACATTCCCCCTGGAGACAGAAGGGAACATTAGAGAGATTTGAAATGAATCTCACTGTTGTTTTTGGGTCCAAGGACTGAAACAGATTCAGTTTGGGAAAAATATATTGGTTTAAAACTTCTCTAAGGTGCACACGCATGTGGTTACAGACACTTTGTTTCTGACTTTGCCTTACTGCTGAGGAAAATTATACATAATAGACAATTATGCAATGTGACAGGCTTTTAAGCTTTCTGTGTCTGCTAATGGTCACATTTCCCTGTGTTTTTAGTCTACCTTTATTTCAGATGGGGGAAACCATGGCGACTGGATCTCCCACATACTGCCCGACACAAAATAAGGAAAAAAATGGAGCCAACGGCTTCCTGATATACCGTGGAGAAGGTTGAAGTGCCTCGAGTCATGACAATGAGAGCACAACTGACCTTGCTTTCAAACTCGGAAGTCCCCTTCCAATCTGATGCTAAGGACAGTCTGATGCAAATGAGGACATTTAAATGACAATTCATAAAAACCAAAATAAAGACACAAATGTGATTTTTTTAAACACCAGGATGGATTTGAAATGCGTCATCGCCACTATGTGCTTTGACATGATGTTGGATGATGAACTCTCACACACACACACACACACACACACACACAGCCACAAATGAAAAGAGACATCCCTCCTGTCAGTCATGCTGTAATTATGACCATGAAATGATGTAGCAGAATGGTTTGTGGTATATTGCAGTTTTGACTCCAGAGCTTTTTTCCTGCAGCACTTGTTAAATGTCAAAACAATGATGATTGGGTTACAGTTCAAAGTTCTCAGAAAACGTACTTTTATGCAACACACAATAACAAAGTTGTTCTGACGTGTCCTCTCATGATGACTGTCTCTATTGCTCATTTTCAGTCTTCCCACGTCTCTTCATATTTGGGTTCATGTCATAAATAATCAAATATTCATTGATCTTTTCAGACTAGATCATATGAGTCATTCTGTTCTTTCTGTTGTTAAAGTCCGCGTGAAACGGAAGTCTTTTCCTCCCTATTGTGACATATCCAAGTGAAACGGCTTCTCAAACAAGAAAGAAATTTAGGGCCAGACTTGGTCCATCAGGAATGGATTAGATTGTTGTGGGGTGCGCTTCCCGAAGCTATCTACTGTCGCAAGTTCTGTTGTTACCAATACAATTCAACGGAACTTGCGTCCAGTTGGCTAACAATGTTTACCCCAGGTTTGCTGTTGCTGTGATGTCATGTGAGTGACAGGTTGTCCTGCACCAGTAAACACGTCATCAGCATCACAAAAAAATAATGTGCCCTCGTAAAACTGATGACGTGTACCTGGGGTAAACATTGTTAGCCAACTGGACGCAAGTTCCGTTGAATTGTATTGGTGGCAACAGAACTTGCGACAGTAGATAGCTTCGGGAAGCGCACCCCACAACAATCCAATCCATTCCTGATGGACAAAATCCCGCACAAAAAAATAATGTGCCCTCGTAAATCTTTAATAAAAATTAACTTATGACGTTACACCGCTCAATGGGGTAACTCATTACAAGTAACTTCAGTTACGTAATCAGATTACTTTTTAAAATTATATATATATCAGTGCATTTATTTTTATTTATTTTTTTCATTTTTGGGCAAACTAACCTTTTAAAGATATGCATTGAAGCTGAAATCTACAGATGCAAATACATAAAGTGCAATAAAATGTGTATTTTGGATGTTTTTCCACTAGTCTGAAAGAAAAACATGTTATGGATGCAAAGCCCAAAATCTCAATTTGCCAGTGCATGAAAAACAAAAAACAATGGTGTTGCCTGTAGTGTCTTGATTTAATTCTAAAGGGAAAAGAGGTCTTAAAGTTGTCATGTAAAGCTAAATTGCATCTATTTTTGATGCAGAAAACAACCCTTGACAAGCATGTTGACCTAAGGGGAAAAATAAAATGATTAAAAAATAGTATATGTTCCCTTTAATTGTGATCATCTTAAAAATCAATATCACTCTATCAACAGGACAGCGCTTATTCCTTCAATTGGGTCATCTAACGTGTAGCCTAATGCTGAAATTTCTACATTTGGATTTTGCATGGGGTTGCATCCATCCTTATGTTATGTAGTTTTAAAATGTAATTTCAATATAAATTTTCGAAAGCACAGTCAGATTGGACTTTCACAAAACTGAAATGACACATTGTGGTGCCATATGTCCTTTGCCATAGAACTAATTTAGAGAACTAGAATTCAAGGGTCAAACTTATTAAAACTGGTCACATGATTATCTAATGGACTGCCTCAAACCTGTACAGAAAATGTTCTTCATCGAATAAAATGTCAAGTGTCAATCACACTACTGGAGACTTAAAACGACTTCTAAAAGGTCTGTATGTTTGTATTCTTCCAGCAATTATGATTCGCAAAATTTCATATAATTTCAGTTAGGGGCTCTTTATAAATTTCCCAGAAGAAAATGAAATGGCCCTCTAGGACACACATACTTTGGGAAACGGTTACATTTGTAGCATGAATATTTAGACCACAGTGGAAAAATCAGTTTGGCTCTCGTTCCAGACCTTTTCACAAGTAATTTGTAAGATTAACAATTAGATTAGCTGTGACTAAAATCCTTCATTAAATGCGGTCTATAAAATAATATTTTTCTAGATTTAACAGTAACAGCATAAATGTTATAGAATAAGAAGTGTTGCCCTTGTGCAAACTCATTCACAAATCAAAGGGAAGGTCTCTGAAAAAAAATTAATATTGCTCCACTTTGATGTCTCTCTCTCTCTCTCTCTCTCTCTCTCTCTCTCTCTCTCTCTCTCTCTCTCTCTCTCTCTCTCTCTCTCTCTCTCTCTCCCATTAAATGCGGGTATATTAACAAAGTGAAACTTCCATTCCTTCAGCTGAGATTAGCCAGCAAACTAATTCCCTCTCTAACCCTGCTACTTTGAAGTGTTCAAGGGAGCCAAGAGCTTTTGTGCATGATTTACATAATCTGACAACTGCATCCCATCATAGAGATGTCTATTAACAGGAAAGTGTTCTAATTTCTCACCAAGATAGCATCATCATCATCACTACTGTTATCATCTCCTACTAAATATTTGCATATTACATTCAAGGATCACATTATCTATCTATCTATCTATCTATCTATCTATCTATCTATCTATCTATCTATCTATCTATCTATCTATCTATCTATCTATCTATCTATCTATATATATATCTATCTATCTATCAATGCATTTAGACAATGGGTCTCATTCACTAAAATTTGTGCGTGAATTGTGCGTAGTAACGATTTTAAGAACAAATTAATGTGTGTACGAACGTGTTGTGAATTAGGCAGAGATATTTCGTGAGAAGTTCTCCTGTACGTACAAATACGAAATAATCCACGCAATTATTAGTGAATGAGACCCATTGTCTTTAAAGTTTTTGTAAAGCATGCAAATTCTCATTATTTTGAACAAATTGCAAATGCTTTGGTACATTCATGCAATTATGTACAATTAGACTATATGTACAAGTGTCTGCTGTTTCCTGCATTATCAATTGCTTATGTCATGTTGATCAAAATACGTCATTACAGTTTTTCTCAGTCGCTTTGGTGCATTTCTCAGATCAGACGTGAAATACTCAAAACTACTTGTTCAACCTCCACATCATCTAGTCACTTGTGCACATAATAACAGCAGTTTCTCATTCTTTTGAACAAGTTGCGATTGCTTTGGTACATTCATGCAATTGATTATGTACAATTGTCTGCGGTTTCCTATCAGTTGCTAATGCCATGTTGCTCAAAATATATTACAGTTTTTCTCAATTGTTTACACACAAATACTGGTACTTGAGACACAATGACCACAGCATGTAACTCATTCACCAACCCCCTGAACCAATTCTGCTAAACTACAAGCACAATTCCTGCTTTACACTCAAACTGCAGTTCTAAAACACACCTTTTTCAAAACACTACACACAATTCTCTGCTTTTGGTACAATTTTCATGCAGAAAATCTCGTTTTCACAAGGAACACACTGCCATTCAAATATGCACACTGACTCACACAGTTTTACAATTAGCAATCAGAGCTTTAGCATAAAAGGGCAACAGGTGAGCTCTTCAATGGAGCAATGGATGCCTGTAACTGTATACAGTCAATTCTTCTGTTGTTTTGTATGTAGACCACTGTATGTACAACTTTGTGTTGGTTGGGATGTAGTACACTGTGTACATTGTTTTTGTGGGAAAAATAAAATATATTTGTTACCGTGCATTTGTGTGTTCTGAGTATAAAAAAAATATTTGGACTGTATATATTAAAAATTACTTCAAGTTAGCTAGCCAGTTAGCATCAACTAACAATATTTTTCAAATAGGCTGATTTTCAGCATGGTTCATTAAAGGGGTCATGGATGTCCATTTTCCACAAGTTGGTATGATTCTTTAGGGTGTTCATGTAAAGTTTGTAATATACTTTGGTTAAAATTCCTCAATGGAACAGCTGTGTTCACAGCGACCTGTTTGTGCATGTCTCTTTAAATGATAATGAGCAACTGCTCACCCCATCCCTATCTTCCATGGGGGGTGTCGAATGGCTAAGGGCAGAAATATGCTAATACGGGACAGTCCGTCAGTGGTCGTGGGTGGAGCATGAGCATAATGACATCATAGTGCTCAGAAAATCCAAATGGCCTGATTATTGAGTTTAGACTTTTTGAGGATTAAAAAAAGGAGCAATTTGTTTCATTGTATGGTGGTTGTGTCCACACACTGCAAAAACAAAACTAAAACTGCTTGCACTATGAATTTGCTGTAAAAGTATAAAGTAAATTGTTGTTGTTTTTTTCAGAAAGGGGGCATTTTACCCCACCTGTGGGGCAATAACGCCCCCTTGGTACAAATTAAATTTTGTAAAAAAAAAAACTCTGGCCTTTTTTTCACACGTAGTTTCTATACTCTGCCTAGGTCAGTGCTGCTGAGTCTCGGGAATGTTCAACAAACTTATGGCTAATTTGAAATAAACGTTCAGTCCATTTTACGCTTTAAGCAATTTAAGTATGGAGAAATTAGTTTCGGGTTCTCAGAGGGCAGAAGAGAGCTTTGATGTTTCTTAGTGAGCTGTCGTTCTTTTTCCTCTCTCACAAATTAAAGAGGGAGTTTGGAACACACAATATGGAGTTCAAGGTGTCAAGGGACATTAGTCAAAATACTGGCTCTTCGGGAGGGAGATACTGAAGGAATTAAGCTGTGCTTGGGTTCAGAAACTCGGCCCATAGAGATATGCTCAGAGGTATTTATGGGAATCTGCCATTAGGCACAAAAAAAAAAGAAAAAAGATTGCAAGTCAGAACAGAGTATACTGGAATCATTTAAGGATTTGATTTTACTGTAAAAGACAAATTATGGTTTGTCCAATTAATAATACAGAACTAAGTCATTCTTTAAATACAACTAAATTGCACATATGTAATGCATTCTGGGAAATTAAATGTTCTTGGTCTAAAAAATATTATATAAATGTATACTATAAAGTTTCAAATGATGAAATTTCAAACATAATAATTAATAATTTGACATTTTAAAGGTGACATGTAATTGAAGTATAGCAACAGATAATTTCTTCCATATTGTGACACGTCCAAGTGAAAAGGCTGGAAGATCCGATCAAAAATTATGAGGTCTATTTTTTTAATTTTTTTAAATGAAACAAATGCAAGGATGTCTTGTTCACAATAAGATCATTAAGATGCATTTAGTAAATAGATTAGGTGAATTTCCATTTCATACAGATTTTAAATATTATGTCAGGGGCATGATAAATGACATTTTATCCTTTTTATTAATTACATTTAATTAATCACAAAAATAACACATTAAATTGACAGCGTTTATTTCGACATAAAACATCCGCAGTATGTAAAGCATTATGTTCACACTAGTCCCATATGCTTGCTTATTACTTAACCTTCATAAATAAAAATGCGAGCATCACTCTTTGACGGTCCTTTGGTAGTGAATCCGCTCCAAACAACAAACAAATGAAAATGTTCATTGTCTACCCGGCCCTATAAAGAGCTGTGTTTGTAAAATGGAATGCGGTTAGTAGCGTGTCCAATCCAGAGGGCACAGCTCATCTTTGGCTTCACCAAAGGCTGCCTGGTGTTTGATAACCCCCGGATTTGTAGGAAGACATGGTTTGCATTTGTAATCAGACCTCCAGCACTATGTCCTGATTGCTAATTGTATCCTTTGGGCCCTGCATGCTTCCTGCATGGTTATTACTGTCCTTACTCCTTCCCTCTCCTCTCTCTCTATCTCTCACACGTGTTACTTTTGACTCTTACAACCACACATCCCCCACACCCCCCACTATGTTTTTTTATTCAAATAATTCTCGCCTATTTAACAAACCACCATGTGAGCTGCCAGTCACACTGGGCAATCCCCATTCAGTAATCAGAGCGGTTCAGTTGCACATGAGTTTTCACTGATGTGCTGTAATGGTGAGCTCTCAGCAGGATCCGAGTCTTTCGGTAAGGTGCTAAATCCTCATGTGTCCCCTGG
Organism: Rutilus rutilus; assembly: GCF_951802725.1. Lineage (NCBI taxonomy): Eukaryota > Metazoa > Chordata > Actinopteri > Cypriniformes > Leuciscidae > Rutilus > Rutilus rutilus. The sequence continues at coordinate 20,294,177 of NC_140231.1, read as the reverse complement.
AAGTCTCAGCAAAATAAAGGCGGCAGATTGTGGTTAAAAGGTGCTGCAGTTTTATTGACATAGCATTTATTTATTTGCAAGCACGCACATGCATGTTCACTCGTTGTTACCTGTTAATTTGCATATTTGTCATATTTTTCTTGCAAGTCATTTGAATTAACTGAACCAATTGATTCGCAAAATGATTCATTTTCGAGGGCTTAAAGGATGATGCAGTTTTATTGATATAGCATTTCTGTCATGACAACTCTCAGAGAGTTTGGGATGGATATGACAATGTTTGGTCTTGGTGGAATAGATCTGCAACCCTGCTGCTGCTGTTGATTATTGCTGCTGCAGAGCAAGTACGGGACTTGCTACTGCCAATACACACACGACATCCTGCTGCTAGACTAAGGATAAGTGAATTACCCATAGCAGACCTTTACAGGTGGAGCTGGGGAAGATGAAGGGTTTCAGTGCTGCAAAATTCCCCAGCAGATATTGACGAAGTATTTGAAAGTTGAGCTGCAATTTCATTGGCTACTGATGTGATACGGCAGGAACCAATCAGCTGTCTCCTATAGAGTATGATGTGATTGCAAGCAGATTTAGTTATAGGGGTCAGGATCTGCAAGGTTACAAAGCTCAAAGTCCACTCCAAAGTCATTATAATCAGTAATTATGTCCCCAATGAAATAAAACCTTTACAATCTGATACGTTCTGGTCCGGTCGTGCTGGCAAAGTTGATCGATCAGCTTGGTCATCTGGATTTTCTGGATCAGATTCGGGCTCGAATTGATAAGGTAGTACCAGAGAATGTCTAATAAGGTGAGAAGTTTCACTCTCAGTACACTTCCGGCTTCTGAACTGGTTGCAGTTCCACTCTGATTCCATATGAGGGCGCTCACAGGACGAGTGCAGAATGAATGGAGGTCTATGGCAGTATACCCGTCAAAATCCACTTTTCTCAGGATATAATTTTTTGTCTAGTAATTTGAATGTTGTATTCGAAAGGAGATGCAAAGAAATTACACATTGCTGGGTGTTAGATTTTTTAGAGTCACTTATTTGCTTAAAGAAATGTTTTAAAGTGTCAATGACGTCATACACATCGTACGACCAGAGATACTGCTTTACGGCAATCCTTTAGTCACTCTGGTGCTTTCGCGCTCTGCACTCTCTTTTCTCTCGAGGCATCGACAACACAGCTGACACAGGTAAATACACGTGCTAGAAGAGTTTTTGTTTTGTTTGTTTCTGGTCCCGCTTCGGATGCCACGATGCCATCAAGCGGTATCTCTGGTCGTAATCAGTCCTTCACTGACCAATCAGCGTTCATTAGCAGAATGCTAGCGTGTTATGGGCAACAACAACTCAACCTGTAAGAAATCGAAAGGACATAAGTACTCGTTCATTCAACTTTCGACCTATAACCCATGTTGAACTTGCAAAACCTACACTCAAATCTGAGATTTCTCAACAACAATCGGGTGAAAGAGACACATTTAGCCGTCTAGCCCCATAGACTCCCATTCATTTTGCACTCATGGCGATCGCCCCCAGTGGAACTCTGGTGGAACTACAACCAAAATTCAGTACAATAGGACTTCATAGGGAGTGGGCAGGCTCTCCGTAGACGGGCTCTGGTAGTACCGACATTATCAACTGTCATTATTGCTTTGGGAGCTAATGTTCCAAATATGGTAAAGGGCGTAACATTTCCCTCACACGCTTAAGGTATTCGGGCCAATCACAATGCACTGGATCGCTGGCCAATCAGAGCACACCGCGCTTTTCAGAACGATGAGCTTTGTAAAAATCGACACGTTTCAGAAAAGCGGGGCATAGAGGAGCAACAAAAACTTTTTTAACCTAAAACCACGTAAAGACATTGCATTAAACCGAATACACAAAATAATGTTCTTTTTAGAACCGTCATATGACTCCTTTAACAGAATCCACTTTCCAAGAATTACAATGAACATGGTTTTGACTACAATGTGTTTTTTCCGGATCTTGTGAAGTCACAACGTTACTCCTTTAGATAATTCCCGACCACGGAATACGCAAAAAAAAAAAAAAGGTGCGAGGCCTGAATGTGGGTAACACTTAAGTTATCATAAAAAAGGTTACATTTTGAGCAAAAAGCAGAGAAAATCACGGTTTTGTAAAAGACTACATCTGGATCAGATTCAGTACGATGATCAAAACATAGATTAGAGTCGATCGAGTCCATCAACACAACTGATGCTTACACAGTCCTATAGCTCATCCTGGGTCGACATTTCATTCGGTAACATTAGGCAGTTTTGATTTATATGCTGTTTATGATCGCGTCATTTTGTTTCTGCTTCTTCTTCGCATGTGTTTTGATCAGGAGATTCAATAGTCTTTCAGAAGATGTGTAATAGCGTTCCCTACTGTAGAACAGTGAAAACATGGAAAGCCGGAAATAAATTTAAAATAATTAAAAAAAATCGGTCATGACTCCTTTAAAAGACAGAAAAAGGAGAAACGCTTAGAGAGAAAGCATGTTGCAGTTACACTATAGTGCTGCTTACAGGCTGTATACATGCGGTGTGAAACAGGCCTAAACATTGTACAGTGATTAAATTAATAAGGAGCTGAATGTGAGACTTATGGGATCCATCTCGGCTGCTGTAGAAAACCGCTTATGACTGTATGTGCAGTCACCCTGTCTTTTATACTTACTCCCCTCCTTTAATCAGGAGAACATCCAGAAGAAGCATGACAGGTTGGTGGAAACAGCTCCGGACTGCTCAGGGACTGTGTCAGCGTCTTCAAAAGGGCACACAGTGCATTTCCACCGGCCATGCTGTGAAACCGTCGCTCAGGCCTGCTCCTTCAAAGCCTTACATGACATTTCTGTAAGACACTGATGCTGTTTGATGGCCCATCAAATCTAACAGAAGCCTCTTTGTCCCTCATTTGAATATCAATGGGCTATCTTTTCACCACACCTCCTTTAGGAAAGTGGGGATGATTTAAATGAATGACATGAACCCTGTGAGGTTACTTATAGGGTATAGAGCTTTTATGTGGTGACATGGTCATAATGATAAATCAAATTTCAGCTCCATATAGGGGTGGGTGTATGACCAAATCTTACACCATGCACGGTATGAGTATTATGTGTGTATAAAGTTATTTTATGTAGCATATTAATATTATTCATAACAAATTTATGAGTCTAGCATCATTAAAAAATGTTATGTTCATGTTAAAGGGGACATATCGTGAAAATCTGCATTTTTCGGTGTTTAAGTGCTATGATCTGGTCCCCGGTGCATCTACCAACCCAGAAAAGTGACAGCCCATTAACTTTGTTTTGGTACGCTTTTCTCTGCAAGCATGTCCAAAAATAAGCCGATCAGATTTCGCTCCCCTCTGATGTAGGAAGGGGATCTTATTATAATATTACTACCCCTTAATCTGCACGTTTCCACCCATGGAGTCGCCATTTGGTTTTCGCAAGCGACTATAACCAGTTCTAACGCAATGGCAAAACTTCGAGCAAAGCATGCAAACTGTTCTATCGTTGGCTGCACAGATGAGCACAGGACACTCTTTGACCAAAAACTGTCAAAGCTGTCTTATAAAGACCTCGGGGAACTAGGTCAACTTGTGTAAAAGTTAAACATGACTGTACATGCAAGTCAATGAGATGAATCAATGTAACTCCACAACAACTACATAAATGTATCCACTAACCATTCAGAAAGGTCCAGGTGCAGTCTAAAAGTTGCAACCTCTTCCTGAGTCTCTCCGTATAAGGCTGCACTCCGCTACTGGTTATTTCTGAGAATTTGGATGAGTGAGATTCTTTGTGTGTTTTGTATCCGAAGCTTGGGATCGGCCCTCTTCTGAATGGAGGTGGGGAGCAGCAGCTCATTTGCATTTAAAGGGATACACACAAAAACGTTTTTGCTCACGCCCAAAAAAGGGCAAATTTGACAAGCTATAATAAATGATCTGGGGGATATTTTGAGCTGAAATTTCAGACAGACATTCAGGGGACACCATAGATTTCTAGGTAACACTTTAGAATACTGTATCTTACTTACTGCATAACTAATAAGTAATTATTGAAGAACTAATAGGTAATTATTCATTAACTACTTCTTCACTACTGTTAACTACTAAGGAAGATGTGTTAACTAATCAGTATGTAATATATTTTTATGATTGTGTTAAGTAACAGTTAGTTAATCAATAAATAATGAATTCTGTCATAACTCTTGAAGAACTACTACTAATTATCTACTAATTAAGGTTCAAGAAAAATAACTAAGAAGTAACTACTAATGAACAGTCATACAAAACTAACCTCAGATTAGTTTTTATATTTTATATACAGTACTGTGTGTGTGTGTCTGTTTTCCTCAGCATAGAATGCCATTGAGTAAATTCATGTTTGAGGCAATGACTGAGGGAAACTGAAAATATAGGGAACTTATTTGTAATTCATAAATAATTATCAAATAATTCTGCAGGAATTACTTAGAACCTGGAACAGTATTCTAAAGTGAGAATATAGGGAACTCATTAGTAATTAATAAATAATTATCAAATAATTATCCAGGAATTAGGCTACTTATAACCTGAAACAGTATTCTAAAGTGAACATATAAGGAAATTAATTGGTAATTAACAAATAATTATTAGATAATTCTTCAGGAATTACTTGGAACCTGGAACAGTATTCTAAAGTGAGAATATAGGGAACTCATTAGTAATTAATAAATAATTATCAAATAATTATCCAGGAATTAGGCCACTTATAACCTGAAACAGTATTCTAAAGTGAACATATAAGGAAATTAATTGGTAATTAACAAATAATTATTAGATAATTCTTCAGGAATTACTTGGAACCTGGAACAGTATTCTAAAGTGAGAATATAGGGAACTAATTAGTAATTAATACAGAATTACCACATACTTCTGACTCAAATCAAACTTACTGTAAAAAACACATTATTAACGGTATTATCTAAACCTTTGTGAAATAGATAAGTTATCATACATTATGATACATTTTGCTAATTAAATAAAAAGTTTGCTTATTTGCAGATCAATATATAGCCTTGTAAATGTCTGCACTTATCTTTCTTATTAGTGCTGAAGAATGACTAAAACTGGCTAGAAAATAAACTAAAAAACATTGATCAGTGCTTTTTACTTTTATAGTAATTACCTTTGTACATTTACTAAGGTAATTTTGAAAATGAATAGGCCAATAGTTTATCATTTTACTGGAGTAATATTTTATTGGGTTATCTGTACTTTTACTCAAGTACTTGATTTGTGTACTTCATCCACCACTCCACCGCTAAAATAAAACGCTTTATTGTAGTAACCACTGTGTATGACTGTTCATTAGTAGTTACTTCTTAGTTATTTTTCTTGCACATTAATTAATAGATAATTAATAATAGTTCTTCAAGAGTTATGACATAATTCATTAGTTATTGATTAACTAACTTAAACTTAACACAATCATACAATTCTATTACATACTAATTAGTTAACACATCTTCCTTAGTAGTTAACAGTAGTGACTTAAGTGTTAATAAATAATTATCTATTAGTTCCTCAATAATGCCTTATTAGTTATGCAGTAAGTAAGATACAGTATTCTAAAGTGTTACCGATTTCTATTACATCTTGTGAAAAGGGGCATAATATGTCACCTTTAAGTAACACCAGAGCTAGAAAGACTCAAAACAATAATCAATTATAATTGTCTGAGCCACATTTGATGGGTCTTGATACCTTCCTACCTCCATATACTGCTTTCAGATGACACATTTTCAGATTTTAAATGTAACCTCTGGAAGCATCACGCGTGGCACAGCTCAACTGAATTGCTCCCATTATAATCAACAAAGTATGTGCACGAAGTGCCCATCTGCAACAGCTTGGAGAATAAGTTACTGGTTTGCTTAGTGTTTTGATTTTTAAATTGTCCCATGGATATCACAATATAAACAGCAGATTTCTGAATGTTTGATTCATTTTTTACCAGCACACAGCGTATAGTGTCACTCAACCATACCCCCACTTTGGACATAGCATCACATAATAAAAGGAGCAAGATGTATCAGGATGCAAGAAAAACAATGAGTTAATGTCTCACTTGATGTGCACTGCCAAGAGCCTATTGTGTAATTTATTATCCTCGACTAATGAAATATTTTCTTTAAGGGGTTCAGGTTGAACAGGAACAGAAATGTCGGTCATGTTGAACCTGTTTTGGCACGCATTTGCACCTCCTCACTGGCTTCTGATTTCCCTCTACTGGAGCAAACCAGCTTTTGTTGACAAGCTCTTCGCTGAATCACAAACAGACAAGAATACCAGGCTCTTTTGCATACTGATTCTTCTTTCCTTCAAGTTCTGATTCTTTTTTATACTCTGCCTCATGGGAGATCATTATGAGAGGAGAGCACAGAAACAAAGCAGAGAAAGGAGGGTAGCACTGAAAGGCATGAGAGGGCATCGTGCTTGCCCTCAAAGAAAATTTTACAGTCTTGCAGCCAGGTTTGAGCTGTAATATAATTGTAAAGATCTGATTTGAGAAGGAATATTTAATAGAAAATGTAGTTTGTTTTTGTTTTTTATAAAATACTTCTAACAAAACTTGTGTATTTTAACAGGCTATACTTGTCATACAACGAGTCAGCAACAAAACTGATTTATAAAAGGGTATTTCACCCTAAAATGAACATTCTGTCATCATCATAACTCATGTCATCCCAAACCCATAAGGCTTTGGTTAATCTTCAAAACACAAATTTAGATATATTTTATGAAACCTTAGAGGTTTCTGTCTGAAATTAGAAGTGACACCGCTGACGAAATAAAATGTCCCCTGTTTCTCTTGCTCCAAATACAAAGGTCACTAGTAAAAGATTTTTAAATACAAAAATGCCTTGTTTATTATAATTATTTTATAGGATTTATATCATTATTATACCCCTAATCAACATGAGAAATTTTAGTTGAACAATTGTTATTAAACATTTAGTTTAAATTAACATAAATATACAGGCTACTGATAATATGTAATATAAATAAGATTTAAATTGTATACCTATTAACAACTATAAACTAACTTAACAACTTTCACGTGCACTGATGTAGCAAGATATTTTCTTGTTGTTGTGTAAATGCATTTATGTAGCCTAGGCTACTTTGTATTCTTCATATTCGCAAACGTTCGACAGAGGAGAGAAAAGTTATCTCACAGTTACTCTAAACATGTCTGTAGGCCTATTAAAGGAGAACTTGGTAACTTTTTTAACGTAATAAAACCGTCTAGAAATCATTTGGATGGTTAAACAACCTGTTCTGGTGATATTGGTGACTTTCCCCGCTCCCCCCAGTGTTCCCAAGCGGAAAACCAACCTTGCAACTTGGGCACTACCGTCCAAGATAGAAATTGGAAGTCTCGTGAGAAGCGAGAACGAGAATGAGAACGAGCGCGAAACACAAATTGCTTTACGGCAATTCGACATAAACACACACGCATGTATGATGTATTACCAGATTACCCACCTCGGTAGACATAGCTCCACACGATACAGTTGGCTTGCTCCGATCAAAACAAACGCACATGAGCAGCACTAGAGAGGGGGAGGAGGCCGCCGCAAGTGAGTTTTTTACGACCGTGTTGTGAAATATACGCCCCCCCCACAGCTGTAGGGGGAGCTCGTGGGGAAAACATGCGACAACAAAAGGGAAAATCAGCGAAGAAGTGACTAGAGTTCGCTAGAGTTACCGAGTTCTCCTTTAAAGTAAAAATGATTGATAAAGGCGTATTTGGAATGGAATTAAATAACAAGCACTTGGGTGTCTTGTTCATTATATTTATTTTCATATAAAAGCAACAGAATTTAAATTACATCCAGTTTATTGTCAACACTGTGCACGAGCGTGAATAGCGTGAATCCCGCGATATCCCAGCGATATCGCACAGGTGTCTGATCCACTGCGAGAAGAGAGATCTGTCCGTCTTTTTATTCAATAATAAAGGATAGACCAGTATATATCACGGACCTCTTGGGAAAGGGATTGAGAGATTTTCAGATATGGGGCTATTTTAACCTTTTTAAAGAGTAGCCTACAGGATTAGAGTATAGGATATAGTGTATGGGGATTGTGATGCTTCTGCCCACCTTGACGGTTGAGGAGCCCAGGGCGGACGTTGGAGGAGCTGAACACGCAGTGGCAACAGAAGGTGGGTGAGGCATTACATCCACAAATTAAATGAGAGAAGAGGGAAGGAATGTATATAAAATAAAAGGAATATACAGATGCATCACCCATGTAGGCTGTACAGTAGGTGGCGGTAATACTCCTAAGGAGTAAGCGGCCAGTAACAAGAAGAAGAAGATCTGTCCGTCTTTTTCTTTTTGGGGGGAAATTTTCTTGCCTGCACTTTTTTTTACTCCTCCCCTCACTGCAGCCGCCTACTCTCTACTACTACATTTCAGGCGAGGCAAGGCGCAGGTGAATCGTGGCTTCTCTATGTTTCAAGGCATGTGATTGGCTGTTCGCCACTGATGTCACACGTGCAAGCGTTGACAGATAAAGTTGATGATAAGCGAATACGTTTATGTTCAGCTAGTTTCATTTTCATGGACTTTTAGTTTGTTTGTCTTCAGTCACATGTTTCCTTTGTTCTAGTTTCCTGCCAATTATTTGTCACCATGGACATTCATTAACGATCACATCTGTCTGTAATGAGTTCATCACCATGTTTATTTATGTTCCTCCTCAGCGCAGTCTTTGTCCGGTATTGTTTGTGCTAGCACACTGTTACTGTGTGTTTCTCATATGGATTACCTGCCTTTACTTTGTTTATTAAAATGAAGCTTTTTTGATCTTTTCTCATCTTCATTGAACTCAAAGCATTACACCAACAGTTTGTCCAACAACTACCATCATGGTATAGGCCCAAGGTAATCCAAAAGGGTTATACATTTTCGTTAAAACGAATCAAAGAATCAAGCAGTTAATCCAAGTCTAGTGAAAAGAACCAAGTCGTTCTTTTAAGAAACGGACCACAATGGTAGTTCTGTTTGATTCACTAAAAAGAACCAGTAGCCTACTGTACGCACTGTAGTTTAATGTAGAAGGCGCCAAAAATGTGCAGTGCCGCTGGCTCAGAGTAGTTCAGGAAGCATATTTCCATCTGCATCGGTGGACACAAATTGAGTACTTGAGTAAAAGTACAGATCATGCCCTAATAAAATAATACTCCAGTAAAAGTATAGGGCCTACTACTATTCAATTTTAGTAAAAGTACAAAAGTACTTGATTTTTTAGTGTACTTCAATATTAAAAGTAAAAATGTGTACTATTGAGGGTAGCCTACTCATGGCCAGGGTTAGAAACCACTGTTTTAGGAATACAGTTTATAACCTGCCAGGATTACCTGACTACAAAGGAGGATTGTTTTCCTCATATTCCGGTTCCCCTCTTTACCTTTAGATGATTCTTAAATCAGCTCCTGAATAATGGATCTTATCTCACGCAAATTAAGTGACAGCCAGAATCCCCTCAGTTTAGGCATGATGAATGTTTAAGTGAATCCATGAATGTACTAGAGACTGCATGGGTAGAAAAGGAGCAGAAAAAGAAGCAAGCCTACAGCAAATTAGAAGTAGCCATGTTTAATTTAAAATGTGTGCTACCATGAAATCAGTTCAGTTGCGGTGGTGAACAAGCTTAGAAAACCAGCATTAATCCAGCCAGAGTAAGTGTGCCCTGCCAGCCATGGTGTTCCACAGCAGCTGGAACCTGGTGCAAGAAACTGATAAGGTCACGAAAAAGCTGATAATAATTTCAAGCGAATCAGTGAGTAATCAGTGTTGCTGGCTAGAATGAAACGCCACTGAAATTTCACAATTTAAAACATTTCAAAAGGTTACATAGTACATTTCTCATGAATCTCACTGGTCGTATGACTCAGAGTAAATTACTGGATGCTTTGGTCACACTTATAAAAGGAACAATTCCCACTACATTATTAGGTGACAATGGAACCTTCCAGGTGGGTTGACTAAATCCAGGAGGTAATGTGCATTGAAACTGATTTAAACAAATCACACAATATGCTCCCTCTAAATAATTTGCATGCTCTCTTATTATGAGTTAATCCTTCCAGCCACTGGCTTATTGAGGGATCTGACTTGGCATTATAACATCTGGCTGTTAGACCCAGAATCAATCCATTTTAGCTGAGTCAGAGGTGCCAACAGCAAACCCCATCGCCATCACAACCAGCATTGTAGAAAACAAGCCAGTGATAGAGAAATTAAAAGTGCTAAATTAATTTTCTAATTAAAATATATTGGTATACATGTTATTTGACGCTATGATTAATGTATTGTGAGTGCAGATTTTTGAAAACTCCACTAGTCTCTGGTCTGAAATAGATTGTCTTTTGTTATGAAAAAGAATGGTTTCAATTAGGAGTGTCCAGCGACACCATTATCTCTGTCTGTTTTTGTGTTGGTTACAATGACAAAATGATTTGTTTCTGTATTCAGAAAGCATACATGGAAAGTGTGTTGGAACAGAATGAAGAGCCTATTTATGTAACTCTGTTCCATTTATAATTTGCATCAAATCTGGAAAACAAAATCTGACAAAGAAAGCTTCTTAATGGCATAATAGTATATGTTTTTTCTTTGCGGGTGACTTTAAATAGTTTTAGAAAGAAATCGCTCCTATTCTTTGTCAGACATTTATTTTTTGGTATTCATTATCCATCTTGATGTGATTATTCATGTCTTTTTGAATAAGGTATTCAGGTTCAGGCACAAGCTTCGTTTCAATAAATAATTGATTTGCCGGTTTTACAGTATAGGTAAAGTATTAGAATAGCCTATACATTAGTGATTATGGAACTTGCAGATAAAAACGTGTCTATCAAGAAACTATGTCTTCAGAAATAAAGGCAAAACGCTTTGTGGTCTAACTCACAGCTGTGGTTTCCATCCTGATCTTGCCGTTCATACTAAATATATTGCTTTTAAATATCCAAGATTTATTTAGCTTGAACCATCATTGAAGCACTACAGAGGACTACAAAGAAATTTGTTTCACTTTTTTCTTCACCCATGCATTAACATAGAGAGCAACTTTGCTTAAAATTGTTGTTCATATTTTCTAATGAACTCCACAGCTGTGCAGCGAGTTCAGCTCAACCTGCGTGCATCTGCAGACCGTGAAAGTGATGATTTCTCCAGGCTACAGTTACTCAATCATTACCCATACTGCCACGGTTTTAACGAGGTTGGGATTGTCGTTTTCTCAGAAGTGTACATCCCCTTGAGGCAGTATAAACCTTTCCAACAGTTTTGTTGTCTCGGGAGACACCGAGGCACAGCTGTTTTATCTCAACAACATGAACAGAGCAGCAAGTGCAACTAAGCTCAGAGTAATCAAGGTCTGACTTACACGGTGAGTCTGGTGCCTCCTCCAGAGAGAGATAGACATTTTTAAGTATTCCGGATCTTTCGGCGGGACAGTTCGCACCTCCCTGTAGAGATTTAATTCTGGGCTGTAAGTTGTGATGGCTCACCTGATCTGTCGGTTCCCCCTTTGTGAGCACTGTCGGCGTGTAATCGGTCCATCTGCTCGGTGTGTTTGAGGTATTGCCTCACCTGGCAGGAGACTCAAAGTTAGTTTTTCCCCACACTCAGCTGGGCCTATTTGACTGACAGTAATGGGAACGTTTTGGGACAGTTTAGGACTGTAATCACACAGTTTTTGAAAGTTACCTATATTTAGAGATTGTAGAAAATATGTATAACCACTTTAAATCTATACTGTATGTTTATTTTTATGCACTTGAATCTGTGGTCTTAATCGTATAGATATGGAAAATATCCATCCATCCATCCATCCTCTTATGCTCAGAAAGGCTGCATTTGTTTGATTAAAAATACAGTGAACACTTCTGAGCGTATATATAAGTATTTTTAGAAAGGAAAATTTAATTTAAAAGATAAAGTAGTAGGGAGAATCAATGACCTATGAATAATTTACTGTCAACGTGAGAATAACTTGTAATCATGTAATCCAAAAAAGTAACTGTAGTCTGATTACCAGTATTTTAAAATGTAGTATAATCAAATTACAAGTAGACTACTTACATAGCTCTGGAAAAAGAGACCACTGCAAAATTTGCAGTTTCTCTGGATTTACTATTTACTATGTACTGTATGTGTTTGGGTAAAATTAACATTTTTGTTTTAATTCTATAAACTAAAACTACTGACAACATTTCTTCCAAATTTCAAATAAAATATTGTCATGTAGAAACGTTATTTGCAGAAAATGGTTCGGCTTGATTCCTTGCTGAAAAACCCCCAGATCATCACTAATCCTCCACCAAATTTCACAGCGAGACCTTTTGTATTGTTGGTCTCTCCAGGTCTCTGTCTAAGAGGACCCTTTGTTGGACAAAGCTGAAAGCTGGACTCATAAAAAAAGATCAGAACAGTGCAGATCCGCCTGTGAAGGACACGTGACTCAAGCCACGTACAAGGTTATCCTAGAAGAAAACTTGCTTCCTTCTGCTCTGACAATGTTCCCCAATGTTTTTTGTTTTTTTTACAGGACAATGCTCCATGCCACACAGCCAGGCCAATCAAGGTGTGGATAGAGGACCACCAGATCAAGACACTATCATGGCCAGCCCAATCTCCAGACCTGAACCCCATTGAAAACCTCTGGAATGTGATCAAGAGGAAGATGGAAGGTCACAAGCCGTCAAACAAAGCTCAGCTGCTTGAATTTTTGCACCAGGAGTGGCATAAAGTCACCCAACATTAATGTGACCGACTTTTTTGTTGAGTGTTTGAGTAATTTTTAGACGTACAGCACTTTGGCCAACTTGTGTTGTTTTTAAATGTGCTTAACAAATAAATGTTGATTGATTGATTGATTGATTGATATAGAGAGCACCACCAAATATTGATTTCTGAACACTTCTGAAGTTAAATGTTAGTATTGTATCGTTAAATTAATATAAACTTCTTTTCTTTCTTTGCGTTATTCAAGGTCTAAAAACATGGCTTTTTTTATTTTGTCAATTTGATTAGTTTTCTGCTAATATATGTTCATATTGACAATATTTGATAAGAAATGTTGTCAGTAGTTTATAAAATAAAACAAAAATGTTCATTTTACTCATATAAATAGTAAATCCAGAGAAACTGCTCATTTTGCAGCGGTCTCTTAATTTTTGTGTGTGTGAGTGTGTGTGTCTGTATATATATGTATTGTATACTTGTGAGTACAATGTGGCTCTGTGTTTTAGGTAATATCAACCATCCCTGGCTAGAGCACAGTGAAAGAACCCGCAGGAGACAGATCGATTTTGCCTTCGCTGTTTTTCCAAGGTCTGTTGCTGCACCGTCATAAAATGCTGTCAGTTTTGTTACAGTGTCATTCATAAAAGATCGTTGCTGTCAATGTCACATTTTCTCCACAGGCATTGTGATGTTTGAAAGCAACATGACACTTTGATAACTGGTGTCACTCTCTTCATTTAGTGCAAAAGATGAAATTTCAGATGAAAAGAATGTAGACTACAGTATCTTGCATCTTCGTTACTTTCCTATCTGAGTTGCGTCTCTGAAGCGTCCATCTGTTCCAAGCTCAGGTTTTTTTCCTGAGATGTGAGCCTGGGAGAGCATCATTCCAGCAGTCAGCCGCTTGTTCATTGCTGATTACACAAATACAGGGCTCGGACCCCCTCCACAAGAGCTGTGTGTCTGCTCATCAAACTGCAACATCTGCTTGCTGTTGTTCCAATCATGCTGGGAATGAATGAAGGCTCGGTATGCGGAAAAGGAAAACAACTTCATTTTTGTTTAATTTAGCTCTTTATACAGTTGTTTTACAAAGCGTTTTTACGGGCATAATAAATCTCCTACCTCATATTGAAGTCGGCTTCAGTAGAGCTACTCAAACAAATGCATTTCGTATTTTTAGATGAATTTGCCTCTACTCAATATTGCATGACCGAGACTGCAGTTTTAGCTATTTTTGATTAAACGATTTAAATTAATCTCTTTGTAATCTCACAGTTATGTTCTGGATAAAGTATTTGAAAGTGAGATTTATTAGAAGATGAAAGTTAAATAACCTTTCAGTCATGCTTAGATTAATCAAATGTGAGCCCTGAATCCAGAGACATTAAATTACGCCTACATAGAAAGTTCCCTTTCGATACTTTACTCGTACTGCGTCGCTATAGACGCTGTTATGGGGAAAACTCCTTTTGAATCCTTTTCTGAATACTTCTGAAGCCTTTTTAATCACGCAGTGAAACTGCACGGTCATTGGTTCGTGCAGAGTAATAAAACGAACCAATGGCGAGGCAGCGGAGCTGCACGAGCCTATGGCAGAGAAGCCATATGTGCGTGGCATATGTGCGTGACATTGGCAATATGAGCGTGGCATCTGGCTATAAAAGCAAGCGATTTGGCATAGGATACTCAGATCAATTCTCCTTCAGTGACGACACTTCTCTTCACTGATACTCCGAGGATTCAAGCCTTCTCGCTGTTGACCAGCAAAGCAGTGGATCCAGCTGAATCAGCGCTCCGGCATCAGTTCTTCGCCGATCCCGTCCACTGCTCGCGAGCCGCTCTGCGCCTGCAAGCAGATGATTCAGCGATCCCCTGCCGCCATCCGACGAGTCTAAAAGAGCCTTATTTTTTTCTAAAAGAGCAAATTGCGATGTTGATGCAAATGGGCCTTTCACATCCAGATAGCCCCCCATCACAGGCGATTCTTGAGATTCGCCTTCGAGGGAGTGGCATATCAGTATACAGTCCTCCCGTTCGGTCTGTCCCTGGCTCCTCGCACTTTCACGAAGTGCATGGATGCGGCCCTCTCCCCTCTGAGACAGATGGGAATCCGCATTCTCGATCTCGATGACTGGCTCTTTTTGGCCCAGTCGGAGGCGGAGCTAAACTCGCACAGATCCGTGCTCCTCAGCCACTTGGAGTGCCTGGGACTCAGGGTCAATTTCGCCAAGAGCTCGCTGTCCCCCAGCCAACGGATTTCATTTCTGGGAACAGTCTTCGACAGTCTCGAAGCAACATCCCCTCGGAGGAGTGGATGCTTCATCCCCACACGGTTCACAAAATATGGGAGATCTTCGGGGAGGCAGAGGTCGACCTCTTCGCCTCAGAAGACAACTGCCTAACTTATTTTTCAAAGAGCAGGGATGCGCTGGCCCACGACTGGCCCACGACTGGCCCAGCCTTCCATGCTTTTCCTCCGATCGCACTGATCCCTCAGGTCATCAGATGAATCAGGAAATACAAACATGTAGTCCTCTTCGTGGCCCCCCTCTGGAGGAACCAACCTTGGTTCTCAGAACTGACGCAGCTGCTCACAGCAGCCCCGTGGCCCATCCTTCTGAGACGGGACCTCCTCTCTCAGGCGAGCAGGATGATTTGGCACCCCCAACCCGGGTGGAGCCTATGGACCTCCCCGAGAGTGTCTTAAACACCATTTCTGAGGCTAGAGCCCCATCTACACGACGCCTCTATGCCCTTAAATGGTCTGTGTTCGCCTGGTGCACAGCCCGGTGCGCAGACCCCCTCTCTTGCGACATATCTCTGATATTGTCTTTCCAACAGGAGCTGCTGTATAAGACTCCCTCCACGCTCAAGGTTTATGTGGCAGCTATAGCAGCGTTCCACGCCCCGCCACATATTCTAACAGCATGTTTTTCATGCACCATATACAGTATGTGTGTGTGTGTGTGTGTGTGTATCTCTCACCTCTTTGTATTTCTCAATATTCAAGAAACTCACTGTTCAAGCTTTGCTCATGATGTTGAAATAAGGTCAATTCCAGTGTTTTCTTTTCTACCACGTGGCATTTCTTTATGTTACGACAGCTTTGTATAGCCTTGCATCACGCCAAAATATCCAGAGGCAGTGACAATCAATCTTTTAAGCTTAGAATAGAATGGCTCGGTGGCTCTTAAGATCCGTGAGAAGAATCTGTTCTTGTGGCTTAAACTGTAAAAATGAATGGCTTAAATGGTTACTGTCTCAGGGGATGATAGACCTGGATGATGTATTAGCAAAAAGAAGAGAGGGCTCTTATAGTGTTACAAACACACTCTTAAATGTGATGTTGTCTCTGCCTGTCTTTTTGAGGAACTGCACTGTTCATAGCTGTCAACATGTCTCTGTCTAAATCCTTTTCCCCCTCTCGGTGGAGTGTACAAAAACTTGGAGGATAAACAGAAGAGAAGGCAACAGCAAAGACACCGAAGTCCCCTGATAAGCTGAAATCGGTCCTCAGAATGGACAGGCACCGGTCTCAGAGCCTTTAGGTTTTAAGCAGTTCCTTGCAACCGTGGAACATAAGCAAAAAGGGATCAATGACAGACAATAAAGCCCATATGTATTTACATACAATGCAACATTGACTGTAGTTGTAAAGTTGTAAATTGAGAAAAGTATTTACAACAGGAATTACATGCATCACAGATGTACATAGAACTATTTACATTTGAAAATTCTGTCTCGACGTAATAATACATCCATGTAGATGTTGTGATAAAAATAATCCAGCTTCTGTCGTATTGAGTTGATCTCCTCATCCCTAAATATTCTTTCAACTGTGAAGTCAGTGTGGGTA
Source organism: Rutilus rutilus (assembly GCF_951802725.1). Taxonomy (NCBI): domain Eukaryota; kingdom Metazoa; phylum Chordata; class Actinopteri; order Cypriniformes; family Leuciscidae; genus Rutilus; species Rutilus rutilus. Next base: position 20,277,481 of record NC_140231.1, on the reverse strand, counting down.
TCTGTTATGAAATCACACCACTGAAGTCTGCTTAAGGCCAGCTGGCCTTGAACCTGATAATAATATTTGTGGCTTTTCTTATTAATAAGGCAAGCCTGGCCTCGAACTGTGATCTGGGGCCGTATGTATAAAGCCACTCAGAGTAAAAATTTAGTCTCAAGTCTGTCAAAATTATAAGAATGACCTAATTTTACTCTTATTCCTAAACCTAAGAATCAGTGTGATTCATAAAGGTTCCTAAGTGTTAAGACTTGGTCTCAGGCTCAGCTCGTAAATTATTTAAGAGAGCTGGAGAGGTCTCCTAACCTAGTTAGAAGTAGCAAGATGGCAGCAGAGAGGACGCGGCACAGTTGATTAAACGATAAAACAGTTGAATCATCAAGGTATTCTTTTTGTAACTTACCTTTAAGAAATTTTACAGCAATGAAATTAAATGAAAGTAATAATTATATTTTTGGCGACTGGAAAAATGCAGCAGTGCATCTGTGATGACTCGGGCCCTTCAGTCCACAGTTAGCAGGCTCTTGAACAGCACTATTGTGGCACTGACCACACCGAATATACAGTAGTGGCCAAAAGTTGTTTTGTTTTTTAATGACCCAATAAGTTTGCTTAAACCATCAAATTATGAGGAAAATATATTTATATTTTTAAAATATTTTAAAATATGAGGGAAGAACAAAACACTAAACTTAGTGAAGGTATTTATCTGACAAAATTATTTCAAGTCACCTTTATTTCTACAGTGCTTTTTACAATACAGATTGTTTCAAAGCAGCTTTACAGAGTTAACAGGAAAATAATGCAACAAAGTTAGTCTTGGCTGTACAGCAGCTCTAGAAGAAAATAGTGTCATTGTCTGGCTTAAGTAAGTTCAGTGTTGATTAATTTCTACCAGAAAGACTCGGGAGGCAAAATACCGAAACAAGTATACATTTATTAACAGCCCAGCAAGCAAGTATTGTGTTATACAGTTCTTTGGCGTAGGCCCCGTCCGTAGCTCGCAATCCGAGGGTACGGAATCTGCATTTCCTGCCTGAAGACATATGGACAGGGACCATCCTGTTGGTGGTGGGGAGGATGGAGGTGAATGTAGGCGTCAGCATCTGCGAACTCAGACATGTGTAAGTACCAATCTTTTATACTACAAGTATTAGAACACAATTGTATAGTTGAGAATGTAATAAGTGACGTAACAATTTAGTCTTCCTGGCAGAACTTATGCTAAAGCTTTCATTTCCATTGTAAAAAAATCATTAGTTATCTATTTAGTACACTGCTTTCTCCAGAGCGGCTGTATAGATAAATGATGTCATCGTCCAGCTCAGTTCAGTTCTCATATAATGGTGTCAATGCAGGCAGATCAGTAATATTGTTAAATATTAAGTGACAAAAAGGGCAAACTACAGCTACAGGTTTTAGAAAAACTAAAAAGCTCACAGGAGAAAAAAAAAAATCATACATTGTCTGCAACATAGTCATTTATTAATATTTCATTGTCCTCTCTTGTTTTTTCATGTTGCCAGCCTGGCTAAAAAATATTAAAGTTTCAGTGTCTTAATTAAATTATTTTATTATAATTACATTTAAATGATTGGTGTCATGCTGCAGTGACCTCACCCTTGCTTGCAGGCTCACTATTGGCTGATTCAGTGGTTGAGGGCGGCCATTTTGGGTTGACATCATTGTAGTCCTTAGTTTACAACACTTAAGTCCCACTTCAGTCAGCACTTAAGAATCAGTCTTATACTTTACTGAAAGTTGCTTTTAGCTTCTTTATAAAAGTCTCCTGCTCTTAGAGAAGTCCTACTTTTTACTAAAAATTTTTGACACTTCAGTCAAAGCTTAAGACTATTCTTAAGAGCAATTCTTAGAAGTTTTATACATACGGGCCCAGGTGTTTAACTTGAGCAACATCTTCAACATCACAACTCTTTACCTCTGCCAACCCAAATGGCAGTGTTTCTCTGGGGTTGAAGACTTTAGCATCAGGGCTGACTGCAAGTTGAGGTGCATCAAGGTGGATGATGACCCCACACTGTGTCACAGAGACATCACAAAAATCTGAATATTGCCTCAGTATATCAGGTTCCAATTCCAGCCCTCTTTTCATAGCAGCTGTCTGAGGAGTTCCTCTCAGAATGCAAGCAGCTAAGGATTTGGCAGTAGACTCTCCACGGACATGGCATATTTCACCAAATCTGCTGGCTGTACGTCGTTTTTTGCGTACCTGGGTCCACAGCTGACATTCTGACTGCAGTCGTGTTTCTGCCTTAATAGCAGCAGAGATCTCCCTTGACACCTTAAGGCTCTCTAAGTGGTATTGTTGCTTGTAGTTAGGCTCAAAATTGATGTGAAATTTAAAATTGTAACCTTCAACAGGCAACTGAGGAAATCCAGGGGCACCAGGGTGTTTAATAATGTCTCTACTTATCTCAGGAGGGCACTGGTAAGAGAGCAAAGACCCAAATGGCACAGGGCCAAATTTAGAGTCCACAAAATTAAGGGCCTAGAGCCCGTGCAGCAAATGCCTGTTTGTGGGCGTTTGTCTTGCAGTTTCTCACCACTGGCAATGATGTGAGGATCTGGAAGAGGCCCTGACAAAAAAAGTGAGATATGTCAAGTTAAATTTACATATCCTTGTCACCTGACCTTTCGCCTTTTAGGTGTTTGGTGTTTTTAGCCCCCAACGGCGTCTTCCAGGCAGCGAGGGGATGGGTAGGTTTAAGGTTGAGGTTAGGGTGAGCTGCCTGGAAGGAGCCATTGGGGGCTAAAAACACCATCGAGACATATTTTAGCAGACACCAACACATGTCACCTCTCTATTAGCCTGGTAATACCAAACTCTGCTACTTCGCTTTGCTTTGTAGACAGAGTCTGGCATGGCACAATTGAAAAGTGTTTTCTTTCTCGCGGGGGGGCACTTGTCTGAAGTTTAAAATAATTGGTTACCCGTAAGCCAATCACATGACGTTTGGTTATGGCGTGTGTTATGCGCATGCTCAGCCGCATCTAACTTCCACTGTAAACACATGTACGATGCGAAAACAAAACCATCGAGCGAAATACCGGAGTAAACGTGGCTGTGCGCGACTTTTGCAGATTATTTGTGAAGTAAATCTATGCATCCACGGTACAATCAGCGTCTACGTCACGGCTCTCAGCCCGCCCTCTGTTCGTTGATTGGCCCGGCCGTCCGAAAGCCGGTGGAAAACTGAAAGATAAGCTGCTATCTCAGACTTACTACAGAAGCGAAATGAAATTGAGCGGAAGTAGGAAGTCTGACGTAGTCAGGCTACCTCTCTATAACTACACATGAACATGTTTTGAGCTGCCCCAAACCCTTATATTAAGAAATGTTCATAATTTGCATACGATAATATCAACTGAAGGCTTAAAGGGAAAAGATACTAATCATTGTTCTGTTATAAATTAAAATAGTTCATTCAGACTTACCACCATTATGCTCTGTACAGTGTACATTTCACACCAGTTCGGGCATGATCCTTGGTCTTTGGTACTGGTTTACACACTACCATGTCATTTGTTGCCTCAGGAGCAATTCCCTGTAATATATTGATGATAAATGATTAATTTGACAAAAGTCATTACAAAATTCTAGTCCAACATCATTAAATGTAATGAATGTTAACGTATTACATGTGTCCTAGGCCGGTGCCAGGTCTGCAGTGAGCTGGTGACAGTGGCAATGGCACTGTCTTGAAGCCCATGGTACAGTAGTGAGCACTTTGAAACAATAATGCCACAATGTGGTTGCACAGTGCTTTCCCAGCAGAGCAGGTACATGACATGCATTTCAGTACCACAGGAACCTCTTTAGCATGAAATGTAACCTGATAATAGAAACATGAAAATAAGTCTTTGCTGCACAACAATTTTACATTTCATTGGAGTAATTTACCAAACTTAAGGATTAAAGCAAGTCTATGAACTTTGAACACCAACTTTATTTTATCACACAGAATATTTCTCAGCCTTTATTGTCCCCAAAAACAACCATAGTCTGTTTTTAAATGTAAGGTTGTCATCTAGAGTTTGGCGCCACACACTCATTGACATCAGGCTGAGAAACACACTGAACCACAATGGAACTTTGTGGGATACTGCAAAGTCTCTGCAACCGCAGCAGAACATGAAAATCAGAAAAACCTAAAGGTGATGAGCCTCCTAATTTTTCCTCATGGACCAGTGTGACAACGCCCTCTCGCTGTCACCTCATGGACAACTACATTCAAAACTATTCCAATGCAATGTTTTGGTGAAAGGGCACAACATTAACCATGAATGCGTTACTGACTTTTATCTAACAATACACAATCTATAGCTAACATCAGTAATAAACACGATTGCAACAAGAGTTTGCAGGTCTGTATTACAGTAAATAAATCAAGAATATGGACTTAAAGACTTTCACTGCAGAAGAGAAAGCTAACAACTACCGTTATCCTAACTCCTCCGCTAACGTAAGTTACAATACAAAACAATACAAAATGCTTACCTTCATACGCAGACAGGTACTGCTCAATGAAGAATTTGTATCCTTTATCAAGTTTGGAGCTTGTAAGTATTACAAGTATTTTAATACTTAAAATGTATTAATGTATTAATATGTATTTTTGTAAGTGAAAATTTGTCTGCAAGTCGCTGTACATCATCTAGATGTATTTCTGGCAGGTGTAGAAGGGACTGGGTAAACTCCATGGCGTTCCACTATGTTGGCGGAAGTAACCATACACTGCTTTGAGTCAGAACCGAAGTTGCGTTACGTCATGTGAAAAGGGCCTATTAGAGGCTTTTGATTCTGTCAGAAGATAGTGTAAATGCACCTGAAGAAAGCTAGCTGTTCTTTATTACACTCTGCCATTCTCCAACACCTTATCCAACAGCACAACTGTTATTGACTTTAGCTGTGGTCACTGGAAAAGTGCTTATCCTTTTTTTTTTTTTTTTTGAGAAGGATCTGCAGTTTATGTGTTATGTCCCAGATTGTGTGATGTAACCAATAAACAGTATTTGTTCCTTTTATGGCACATGTTCAGACGGTCATTGTGAAACTGAAGGAGTTCAACAAAGGACACAGACATATTCTTTTGTGCTGTGACTAAAAAAATGTGTTTCATTATGAAACACAGCATAGCCGTGTATTACGTTTTGGTTTATGTATTTGAATGTAGTACGCATCACACTGCAATGTGATTTTCTCACAATGAGAATGTGTGCTAATGGAAACTCAGTCTTTTATCATAGTACAATAGTCATGTCTTATGTTTTTCATGAAATAGACTACAATTCAAAGGTTTGGGATCAGGAAGATTTATTCATTTTTTTATGTTTTTGAAAGTCGTATTGATGTCCTTTTTTTTTGTTCTTAGATGATTAACAAGGATTGGCAATAAGATTTCAAAAGACCTAACTATATTCTCCACCAAACAAGATTTCCCTGTTTTTATAACTTGTGAGATATCACAGCTTATGAAACTACTGCAGTGTTTTTATAATCTTATTACGATCAATAAGGTCTTTGGGGACAGCTGTTTGGGACAACAGAAAACAGTTTTGTTCATTTAATGAGGCATTGCTCTCATCATTTCACCTTCTCCAGAGAATTTTATAAAGCAGATCTCCAGAACAATTACAACAACAAAGCAGAGACAAAAACAGAAAAATAAATCATGTTATCGCCGCTCTAATAGCACATCGATTTTGAGTAATGATGCACTTCTGCAAGTTTGTTCCTTGAGTTCTTAAGAAACAGACAATTATTCGACTACTCTTGCCAAGCTCTAATCCCAGTGCATTGCGGATTTCTGCATTTACCTCTTCCAAAGCAACAGAGGAAAAACTTAACTCAAACCACAATATTTTTGATTGAAGGCCCTTACAAGAATAAAAGGCAGGGAAAGATAATGTCACATTCTAGTTTTCAACAGTTTTATATTATTTAGATTGTTTCTTCCTATTTATAGGAATATGTAGCACCTTTAGATGTAACACCTCAACAGATCTGGGCCCTGTTTGTTCTACCAAAGGCTTCAATGGAAAGAGCTGAGGTATCTCTCTCTCTCTCTCTCTCTCTCTCTCTCTCTCTCTCTCTCTCTCTCTCTCTCTCTCTCTCTCTCTCTCTCTCTCTCTCTCTCTCTCTCTCTCTCTCTCTCTCTCTGTTGTTATTCCATGGCTTTGGGGTTTTATCCATTTTAAGGCAAAAAATAATTATGTGATACAAGGGGTGTAAAGTCTTGCATTTTAGCATGCAAGAAGGGAATATCTTATGGGTAGAGAGCAATTTAAGTGACAATGAAATATTAAACAATGCACATTTAGCTTTCCCACTTTAATACTTTGTCTTATTAATTAAGAGGGTTCCCAGGCTTCTTAACTGTACAATCATAATTACCTCCAGCCAAATTAAAAAGACCTGGTAAAAGGGGCCATGCTGGTACAGCAAGTCAGAATGAAAACATTTTATTTTCAAAAAGTGCTAAATTTAAGTAAATTACTTGTCTCTGAGGAAGGTACTGGGTGTAGATGTAGAATAACCACAAAATGTATGTAAAAAGTTTGTCAATGCAATAAATAGAGGTCCACTAACAGATTACCACTCAAGCACTTTCAGACCAGTGTTAGACACTGTATAGCAACCTAAATGGGAAATACAATGGAAATTAAATTAGACAAACCGTGCCTTAGCTGTTTTCATATTTTTCCCATAAAACTTATTCCAGAAAATGAAAAATAAAACCTAATAAGAGTCCAAACTATTCACGCAAATCCCCGAAGCAGAACAGGCTCCATTAAATCCCTAATAAATTATTCTGTGGAACAACGAAACTCCTCCCTGCATGCTTGCACATCAGCATAGAGAGTAAACAATATTCTAATTTCTTATTCTCAGAGAAATGTGCACTGCTTTAAGGTCAGCAGATTTGAGATTTATATTATCAAGAGATAGCTTAAGTTTTATTAAGATAGAGCTATGTAAATCAAAGATATTGTGAAAGATCAATAAAATCTAAATGTATGTACCATAAGCATCTTACCATCTACCATTGCTCTGTACTAATCTCTCGGTTCTTGTTGCAAAAGTACAGGGAACTTTATAAAGAGGTCATCCAGGTCAATAATATTTCCTGCTGTGGCCAATAGATACTTCTCTTTATTGGCTTTTCTTTCACTGTTTGTCCAACTCCATATGTCTAGCTCATAGGTTCTCCTCTCTCTGTTCCATCCATCATTTACTCAGTGTAGTCAATTTTGCCAACCCTGTCCAATTCAGCCAGACCAGACACTCTCTCATACAGTCGCTCTTTCTCTCACACACACACTTTTCAACAGGAATCCAGGTATAGTGATCTTTTTAGGTTTTTGAAAAAATAAAATAAATGAATGGCATGAATATTTAGATTCAGGCTCACTATTTTCCTCATTCCTTTTATGTGAATGTGAAATGTGTACTCGATACATATACGTATAGTATGAATGTTCCTATGCAAACAGGATGCGTAAATCCTTGGAGAGAAAACCTAAAGAAAATGTTATTTATGACTTACAAAGACTGTCAATCCACACAATTCACGTCATACATATTTATCTTCTGTATTGCATTTAGAATGCATTGAGAGTGAACAATTCTATTTCAATGCAAATTGAAGCACCTCTTAAAGGAGGTTTATGGAAAATTACAAATGGACACTCTGCTTTAGCGACATTGCGTCTAACAAATGTCTGGGGATGTTTGCATATTTTAAAGCAGTGTTATTGTCGAGTTGAAATAGGTATTTTAATATAGAAAAGAGAGGAACAAAAACACAAACTGAAAAAGAGGCTCTAGTGTTATCTGAAATGGGTGGCTTCTTCATTTTCTGCAGTAGTAATTCACTATAGATCTGTAAGACTCAATTTTGTCCCCTCAGCTTCGTTCCTGACACAGACACACATATAAACCTCTGCAGTGTGTGACAGCTCCCATATGTTTTAGCCAAGGAGACCCAACATGGCCTACATCAATGTATCACTCTAAAAATGTAACTTAAAGTACTCCTATTATGCTATTTTAAAGGTTTGTAATTTGGTTTTGGAGGTCTCCTACAATAGGTTTACATGCATCCAAGGTCAAAAAACACTTTAATTTTCTCATAATATACATTGCACATCACCTCAAAGAGCCTGAAATGATTAGTTGGAAGATTCAGTCTCTCTAAACCTCTCCTTTCTGAGAGCCTACTCTGCTCTGATTGGTCAGATGGCCCAGTCTGTTGTGATTGTTCTACCGCTCACAGCACGTGTCAGAAACGAAATGGCCATTACTATATCTGAATTTCAGCTCCGGAGACCACCTCATTTCTCAGCTATTGTACACACTGTAAGGACAGTACAGATGCCGTCAATTTTAACATATCAATTCAGTCCGATGATGAAACATTGAAAGAGCTTGTTGATCAACCCGAACCTCCATTCGCAAGTATACCTCCATTGCATATAACTAAATATTATATATATAATAGGGCTGGGCAATTTTTTTTCTTTTTCGATGAATCGTTTTTTGTTTTGTTTTTAAAATGTGGTTGATTCGATATCTCAAAGCCATGAATCGATCTTTTTTCCGTATTTATTTCCGCAAACATTGAACATAATATCTGATTGACGTTAATCGTATTACTAGTCTTCTCCACTAGATGTAATCCTCTTATTTACCTTGCACGATGTTGAGTGTGATGAAAATGTGATAAAACCAGAGTTGATCATTTAAGAGGAAAGCTGGCTACATTGATTTAATCATCCCATTTCTGTGATTTTTGACATAACACTCCATCTCCTTAGCCGAACCTAACCACACTGGTCCAAATTGAGTTACTTTAGTAACCGAGTAACAATTGAAATAGATGTAACAAAAGCAGTGAAAGATCAATTCAAGCCCTGCATGGAGCACTCTTCCTTCAGTGAGAAGAAGAAAAGTAATTAGCTTTCGTTTGAATCTGCCCATGATTATTCAGGTAAGAAGGAGTGGATTATCTGAGGGAAAGGGATATATGCATTTGTGTGTTTGCACGTTTAGCTGTGCAGATGGTCTGAATATTAATGCAGTAGTGGTGGTGGTGGTGGGGAGCATAAACCCGTCCTTTATTGACCTATTTGGATCTCATACTTGCCATATTTGGCCTAAGAATGAGAAAAGAGAAAGAAGAATGAGTGCAGGGCTGAATTCCCTCTGAGCAGGACCACCCCCTGTGCAGGGAGCATGTGGATAATGTAGAATAAAACATTTCCGTTTCGTTTGGTAGGATAAAGGGTTTGTTTCTGCATCTCCTCTGAGTAATTTCTTACTGTATTTCATCTTAAATGAAATGACCTCATCTAGTCCCAATTGTTAGGTCATAAATGAGCAATTTTTCTAAATTAGTTTTAACAGTCAGCAGATGGCATTGTAATAAGTGCTGAGTGTGAATTCTGCCTATAAATATAGACTATTTTAGGATGAGTGCCTTATGTATTCTTTTTTTATAATTTTTTGTAGCATTTTGTATTACCATTGCAGATCTGGAAGACATGCAGAGCTAAAACTGTGCTCGCCGCTTTCGCAGGGATTTGATTGAATCAGCAAAATTACTTTGAATTTGAAATGAACACGACAAATCCGCCTCAATTTTACTGCATTTCTCCCTGTGTGCATCCACAATGTATTTCCATATGACTGTAGTTCATGTTTTGAACATGAAAGGAAAGAAAAATGTCTTTGCAAGCACATTTCAGTGTAGAATGTTAATAGAGTGAGTGAATAGCAATGAGTGATTAAAAAAGAGCAAGCATATTAGAGGGTATTGAGGTCAGAAATACAAGGAGCGAAAGAGAATGTAAGAAAAAGACACTAATGATAACAATAGGAGAACTTTAATGGATGCTGGCCAACTAAGAAGCAAGTTAAACCACTGGTGGATAATGAATGGTCTTCTATCGCCCTAAAGGGGTTTATTTTGCGATAATATCTGTCTGTGTGTACATTATTAATCATATTTCATGGCTAGTTGAATTATGTTGAAATTATTTTATTGTGTTATCTTAATATTATCTTAAATCCACACTATAAAATACTGCAACATTTTTACAGTAATATGAATGCCAAAGTCCTCTGAGGTCATTTTCAATACATACAATAATTGAGATGCAAGATGACAGCAGTTGAAACAAGAGCAAGTCCGTGGTGTGTTAGCACTAGCAGAGATATGAAAGTATAGTGTTCAAAGTATACTTTGGTTCTCCTTCGTCAGTTAGACGTACGTCTCCATTCCCTCCTCTGGGAACGAGGGTTACCTATACGTAACCGAGACGTTTTTGAGCATACTAGCGTATGTAAAATTTGTGAGAGTATGCAAGTGCTGTACACACATACCTGTAGCCCTGTTTTTCTTAAAGTCAGTATGACAGAAATATTCAACACACTCTCGTGGATCGTAACTGTTTTACATTTTGGGATACATAATGGCTAATTCCTTTGAATTCGCACAATCTCATTTGTACAATCTGCTACTCCCTACTGACAGTTAAGTTAAGTTTAGGGGTCTTTCACAAAAGATGAAACATTGGCCATCTAGGATATCAGTATGGACTATGGAGATAAAGGTTAGAATCTGTGTTGGGGAAATACTACAAGTAATGCAAGTTACATAGTCGGATTACTTTTTTCAAGTAACTAGTAAAGTAATGCATTACTTTTAAATTACTTTTAATTTACTTTTTCAAATAAGTAGCGCGATTTATTATTATTATTTGTGTTCTCTTTTATTGACTGACAGCTTTCCTGTCAGTCAATTTTTCCTTAATGAAAAATTACCTCACATGATGATCCAGAATGGCAGCACAGCAGAAAGGTTTGAGCTGCGCCCTCTACTGGGGTATTAATAAAAAACAAACAAGCAAGCCCAGTCCAGGTGACAAAAAGTAACGCACTACTTTCCATAAACAGTAACTAAGTAACGCAATTAGTTTTCCCAGCACTGGTTAGGATCATGATTTTTTTCAGTTGTTTTGGAGCACACTGTGAGTGTATATTAATACCATTTGTTTGCTTTTGGCTTGGACCCAGAAACTGTGACGCGTGACATCAGGCTTGACAAATGTAGAATTGATTCTACATTTTTTCCTTTTTTGATAATCTATTTCCCTCGAAAATAGCTACTTAAGTGTGGATGAAAAGATCTGTCGCTATATCACCAATTTAAGCTTGGATGAGTGGAATGACATGCTATAGTGTTGTTGCATGGATGACAGTGAGTAAAACATTTTCAGACCGATGGATGACACGATTGAGCAAAGAGAATCAAGCTTTCTAGAATCAATAGTGCTATAATATTACTTAATGAAATGGGTCGAAAAATAGCCTTAATGAAATAAATAAAAATCATCATGAACAATCTGTCCATTTTCCATCAGTTTCCTTTTGTTTCTTGAAATTTTCATTGCACTTTATCCATTTTTTGCCCAGTCTGTCACAGGTTAACATGCCCACAGTATTCAAAATAAGTTGTAACAGAAAAGAAGGTTGAGATAAAAGAGAAGGTTGAGGCGAACAGAAACCCCCACTGAACTGTCTACTAACCTGGCAGCAGAGCGTCGGCGAGCCAGCTGTCCGCTGATAAGAAAAACTCTTAAAAAGATGGAAGTGAAGTAGTGCCAGCAGATATATCACGATTATTCTCATCTTCATCCTGCATTATGTCTGGCAGTCTTGGGAGATATGACAACAGAAAGACATGTTTGAAGGAACTGATTCGAGAATCACATCATGTGAAACACCGTCCTGCATGCTTGCTGATTATGTTGTCTCACCCTTTGAAGGTCATTTTGGAATTGTACAGTACTGCAGTGTGCCAATGGGGATGCTTTTTAGTCTTGCAAGAAGTGCTGATTTGTTATCAGAGAGATAGAAAGGAAATAAGAGAAAAAGTGACAAGGAGAGGGAGAGAGAAAGAGGCTTGCCTTTGCTGCGCCCGTGACTTGCAGAGGTTAATGCGTCTCTGCTGCGTTCTGACACACGGCTGCCTCATTCTCTCTTGCGCATTATCTCCTGTCTTCAGAGGCGACAAAGCTAGTAAGCTTCTCTGACAGGCAGCAAAGGTAAGGCCTTATTTCCTTTCATTGTAAAAAACAAGGCCACAGATTCGTGTGGAAATGGAAATCTGTGAATGAGGAACTCGGTTGCTGACGGACAATAGTGGTGGCTTCCTGTAGTTAGTGCGAGAAAGAGAGTGCAAGAGTAAAAGACACACACTAAGAAGACTTCAATTAAAATGTTCCGCTTCACAGAAGAACACTGCGTGTATAGCAGGTGTTAGCCTGTGGGTGCGAGACTGAAGCAATCAATCAGTCAGTCAATAAATCGTTAAGTGTGCCAAGCAAGTGCTACGTTAACTCTCCTCATACACTCACTCAGAGATCCAGAGATGAGAAGGGGTTAGACTGACATCACAATGAAGATGAACGAGATGTTTCATACTGACAATTTTTTTTTTTTAGCTTTGATGTTTATGCTGAGAAGAAATTAATTTAAGCATGAATGCAGAAATAATTTTAGCTGCAAAAAAGACTGCTATGATAAAAGTTTCTTCAATGATTTCCTTTATAATGTTCATACCTGAAACATTTATTTTATTTTATATAATAAATACATAAATAAATAGTTAATTATATACACTATGTAATATTCATTATAAAAAAATATTAGCCTACATGTATGCAAAAAATGTTTTTGTATTTATGAAATAAAACACATTTTATTATTTAATAAATAAAACAAAAAATAATTATTAATTGTTTAGTGATGAATAGTATTTATTTATTCATTTTAAGAAATAATAACACTTAATTTGTAAAAAAAAAATCTAATTGTAAAAAATTGTAAAAAATATAATTAAATTGGCTGTACTACTCATTTTCAACATTTTTTTTTTTAAATTGTCTAATTAATCTTGTCTAATTTTGTATAACTTACAGTAAGTTGAAATTGGTTAAATTATTTTGATGAGGTAACAGTGACAGAAAGTAATGATAAAACATATGTTGTTATATGATCATACAATTTTTTACAGTGAACAAGACAAAAATAGGTGTAAGGTTCATGAGGTAACGATGAGCAGATTGCCCTAATGTCCTCGTCTCGTTTTCAGAGATAGTGGATTAAATTAGTGTTCTCAATGTATGAATTGCGTAGCTGTTCAATAAGGCCTTTAATTGTCCTCTGCACCTCCCATTCCACCTAATTATACATTGTGTTATTCTTTACCCTTGCCTGCACATTATTCCTTTCTTTGTTTATTTGACTGATTACTGCTCCTCCTTTCATATACATCACTGTTTGTATTTACCATACAGGTGCTGATCCCTGAGTGGGGTGGGAAAATGGTAAATGCCATCTAAAAATACCCCACCCCCCCAATCCCTCCCCTTTCCTCGTCTGACTCAGCTCGTCCCTTGGAGTAACCAGCAAAAATGAGCGAGAAAATTGAAGAGTGACGACACTGGTACAATAACACATTTCCAGGGAAAATGTCATGTGTTTAAAATACTGCTTGGCCAGCCTGGCTCTCTAAACAGAAGGGATACGTGGAGTTATTGTTTATGAAAAGGGGAGAAAGAGCAGATGTGAACACACCCACATGCATATACACACATTTTTATAGACATGGAAATCAGGTGCTGGTTCACTGAGAGATTGGCTTATGGTATATGATGCAGCAAAAAAACTGATGGCTGAAAATGTTTCTCATTGGCAGTTGTGGCAAAAAGTTCATTTTTGACCCTGTGTGTGAGAATCAGTAGTGAGCTGCAGTGGATCAATGCATGAAATGAGAGCGTTTGCCCTTTTCCCTATATTAATCTGCCCTATGTCCGAGAGAAGACCCCTAAGCACCGATTGCTAATCAAAAGCCACTCGCTCCCCCACAGGCCCCCGAGGGGCCGCACCATAGACCTACCGCAACATTTCTAGCCATCTGCACTGAGGAAGCCCTCATGAGGCCCACAACAATCATTGATTTACTTTAGTGACTGTAATTCCAAAGAATCGGTTGATGGATATGAATTTACATCAGCTTACTAACATTGCGTGTTTTTTTTGCACCTATCAGTTGCAGGTTGGTACAAATCCATTTGTACTATCCATCTCAAGTCCATAAGGCTTCTGTTGTGCGGTAACTATTTCTGCATCAATACTTTCTGCAGCTAAAGGATTTATTTGAGATCGAGCAGGCAGACTTTTCCACTCTCCCTTCATCACCAGAAGTCCTTGTTTCAGACTAAAGCACACTTGACATTGCACATATGCCCATAACAAGCTCCCAAATGATCATGCATTCACAATAGGGTGCCGTCAATAGAATTACCCCTGAATTTTTAAAGACATTCCTCAAAAATGCAAGGAAATTCAATTAATCATTGATCCATCCTTCTCAGTGCAAACTGACTGATCTCATTTCAGTTCTGGGTTTGTCCGCAGGCTAAATATTATGAATATGAGGATGTTTAAGATAGGAAGACTCATTGCGCTCAGTGTCACTTGATCTCTCTTGGCTTTGCACTCTAAATGCCTTGATTTTCAGACAAAGACGTAAGTCCTTAAAAACAGTGATTCATCAATTGTTTAGATTCGCCTCTGCGTCGAAGCGCAGCTTTCGTGCGAGAGTCAGTGTCAAGATCAAACGGAATCGTGATGCTAAGCCATTACAGAGTCCAAAGATAATGCACTGTATCAATACGAATAGCTCCAAAATGGAACAGACTCCTCAGTCCGAGGAAGCCAATGGGATGCCAGTTAGTCAACAAAACTGAGGAATATAATATGAACCTTCAGCAGTCTCTGTGATGTTGCATTGACCCAGTCTCAGGACCCAGTCGAGCCAATTTAATTTTGTACTTCAACCAAACAGGCGATGCAATTGACTTCCTGAGAGTTGCTGAGATACCAGCATATGGGGATATGAAAAAAGCAGAGAGACTAATGATTTTGGACACCTCATTTACAACCAGCCTGATAAAGAAAAAAAGTTTGTGTCCATGATCTTTAACTGCAAACAAATATAATTTAACCTATCATGGGAAAAAATATTATGATGACCTGCAGGGAATGTAGTCACAATATATACATGATATATGTGTGTGTATAAATATATATTTTTCCCTGTTTAGGAAAATGTGTGTCTGTTAATGAGATGCCCTGTGCTCCAGTTAAGTCAATTTTGACAGAGTCGCTCCATAATTGCTAATTAAATGTTGTGAAATGTTATTTGGAGCATATACATACAATATGAAACCACAGCTTTTCAAAACATAAAAGCGTGTCAAAAATGTAAACACGTAGGCTTCTTTATAGAGATAACATAGAGGTTGAAGTTGATTTTATGCACATGCTCTGTTGAATTTCAGTGGGGCTGCATAGATTCAGGACCTTGGACAGAGACACTGCAGTTGACGCCACTCATGTCTGTTCACGCACAGTGAATGCCATGGTTGGTTAAGACTGCGTAATTGATTCAGCCATTCAAATCTGATAGAGGACAAACAACCAAATGACATTTAAAAGTCACTTTTGCAAGTATTTACTCATTTAAAGCCACCATGGACCATTTTTGAGAGAGTACAATCAATGGGTCATTGGGTCAACAACATTCACCTGTAAAAAAGATCTGTTCTCCAGATTAGCGTATTGGCTTCTGGGTTCTCTAAAGCATCAGTAAATAGTTTTCTAAAGAACTCTAGAACTTAACAAGTTGTGACATTAAACTCCTTTTTGTTTTAATTGTAATCTTTATTTTTAAAAGTGTCGCTTGTTGACAGCAGTACAATCAATACATTTGTACAAATCCAAATGTCACTAACCCACTGCTCATTTTTCACAGACCGTTCTTTAAACTTAAAGACTAGAGACTGAAGCCGTAGAGTGATATAGAAAAGGAGGAAATTGAGATTGTGACGAACAGTATGATTAATGGTGCTGAACAGAATGGGAGTTAAATACCAGAAAATGAAAACTCAGTGGTCATTCATTAAATGTCAACAAAATGTGTTAAATGTCTTTAGTCTCTTTCAAAGACTCATGTCTGGCATTTGCTTTATTCCCCTTTAAAATCTTGTTTCAGTGCACATTTAGGATTATGTGTCTCAAACGTTGATATATTGTCTACTAGTAGAAATACACTGGGAAGTGTCACAACCCTCCTTTATGGTCAGCCATGATTTTTCTAGTTTTTTTAACATGTAAATGAAAAGCTTGTGTTAATGTCAAAATTAAAAAGACCCTCCTAATTCAGATTATTTAATAACATCCATCAACACGATCACAAATCAATGTGAAATTATAGACTAAGTTATTTTACCACATAATAGTTTGTTCCATAAATCCTGTTTTGCAAAATCTCTCAACTACCTCATGAGGTTGTATAGTGTTATCCCCTTAACTGTAATTTGTTTAACTGATGGTATTTTTCTCCTGTTAATAGTATTAGCCAATGCTGTTAGACACTTGTTTGCAAATTTTTAAGGCAAAATAACGCACTTAAAACATTCTGGACTGCACATATAACATCACAAACACCACGTATCATTCACCTGTGTGCACCACACTAGTCGCTTTTCTGACTAGTCCAACTTAGCTTTTGTTTCAATGGGATAGTCCAATCGAAAGGGTGGTCGCGTTTCACTCGGCTGAGGAGAAGTATGCTGTCTCGGAATACGGCATTGAAAGAGAAAGAACACACGAACACCGGCGAGAAAGAGTGTGTGTGATGGTGTAGAGAAGGCGCATGTGTGATGAGTGTGTATGTGTATGCAGACACTGCCCACCGCTGTCGCGCTCCCCCCATCTTGCATGTGGACCGTCTACCGCCGGACGGAGTCGCACCAGGGTTCGTGCCACTGCAGGGGAAAAACCCGGCAAGAATGGATTTCTAACAACGTTTCTCCTTTCTGTCCTTTACCCAACTGACGTCATCCTCAATGTCTCTCACAAATTTGAACTAACAAAATGAGGATTTCTTGTAATCAGCTCTTACTGCTATTCTCTTGCGTTTGGGGACTCACTATGGGTGCTTTTCCGAGCAGCGTTCAAATCGGTAAGTACGGCGATGCTTGTCAAAGACACGAGCTCCACGTTAAACAGTGTCAAATGAATGACACAAATAAGACCGTCTGCAGTGGGGGTCAACTACGAATGTCAGTGCGCAAATAATGCGGTTGGAAGTAGATTTGTTGTATGACAGCAAAGGATAATTTTAGAGGCAAATAGTTTTTTTTTATATATACTTTTTGATTGTTTGTTTTTAGCTGTCAAACAGATCAGCGTGCCACGTTTTGGTTATGGCACCACTGCAGTGCTCTCCGTGGCTCTAACGGGATGTTGTTCTGAAGATGAATCATTCTGAACAAGGGCACAAACGCAATGAAAGTTTATTTATTTATTATTGAATGCTTTGTGAAATCAAAATAGTACGGATAAATGATCACAAAGCGACTTAAATATTAATTCACCACCTCGTGAATAGAAAGTGGCTTAATTTATTCCAATACTGCATCAAGCCCTGTGTCATATGCTCTGAGACTCCTGGTGCCTGTGAGATACATGATCTCTCTTAGCCTATTATTTTACCGAAATGATGTAAAGTGTACCGTTGTCTAAGGAATGCAATGCCTTAATAGCACTGTAAAAATTCCATAAAATTTACAGTAAAAAAAAGCAACTACTAGCAGCTGTAATTTTGTGATATTCAATATGGTGACGTTTCAGGCATTAAGGGAGGAGTTTTGTTGCCTTTTACATTTTGTATAGGTTTTATTATTAAGTTATTATTGAAACTATTTAATTAATATTGAGTAGCTTGGAAAGAAACTATGCAGTTAGCTGTCTGCATATATTTCTTTTTAGCCAACAAAAATAGTTCCAAAAGTAGCCAAAGTGTCAAGTCTTTCGTGTCACCGAGCAATGCACAGACTAAAATCCAGAATGGAGCTTCCTTTAGTGGAATGGAGCAATAGATATTTCCTTGCTCAAAGCATTCTGTAATCACTTGCTAGCTCCACTCTGGGTTTTACATTTCACGCTTCCCGCCCACTAGTGAGAGAAACCCACAAATGTTGAATAACAAAAATCTTTTTATTTTATTTATTATACCACCAGAAACTATAAAAGTCAACAGAAAATCAAACAAATCATAGTCGGACTTTCCATCCTGAAACGTAGAAACCGTGCAGTGCTATCAATATATATATATATATATATATATATATATATATATATATATAGCCTATAGGCTATATATATGTAAAAAAAAAAATATATATATATATATATGTAATATATACAAAATATGTATATATGTAGTAGCTATGTATAAAATACACATATATATGTAAAATATAGCCTATATATTTTTTAATACATTTAGAATGTCCCCATATTAGCTACATTTTACTTTTTGTATTTCCCATCCTGCCCATTGTTCTCCTTCAAATAATATGTAGCCTATAAATGTTGGCTATGTTGCATTTTAGAAAAAGCTTAAAAATATAAACAATACACCATAAAACAACTACTGCTTTTCAATGTTTAAAAGCAGGACAGTGAACACTAAAAAGCTGCAGTCCTTTATAATGTTTTATAAAGGACTGCAAAAAAAGGTAGAACGTTTTGCAGGAACTCACACAGTCCCTCCTCTGAACCTTGTAACGCTCTTACCGTTTTACACCCAGGAAAACGGTTAGAGCGTTACAAGGTTCAGAGGAGTGGGGTAAGATGAGCCAGTGGGTTGAGCCTGTATCTTGGCAACTGTACACTTTTATTGGAACCACCCATTATTTCTGCCAGACTGTGAAAAGGAGAAGCACCTGGGAGGAGTGGAAAGCACCCATTTACTTTAAAAACTGTTTTTGGCTTGTCAAAGTAAAATGTGAGCATAGCAGATGTAATGGCTGTTACATCAAAGCAAATTTGTCCAGGTCTAAAAATATTTATGATGCATGTTGGTGATTTAGCAACGTATAAAACCATGCAAATTATTTAGCTTTGGGGCAAAGTGAGCCAAATGCTGCTGTGGGGTAAGTTGAGTCAGCGTTTTAACTTACCCCACCATTTAGACACTGAAGTTAAATTAAATCTCTGAAATGTAAACTGGTAGAATTTCAATGTAATATTATGCAACTCTTTTAGTTTATCATATATATATATATATATATATATATATATATATAGGCCTATATGCATTTAATATGTGTATATATGTATTTAATTTATTTGATAGGGACAGTGTACAAGTACACCAGATCATTTTCTGATGAGAACCAGATTATGCTTTTCACCATAGCCATATTTATCTTTCCACCTGTAGTCCCTAATGGCCTAACATGTTCGACATTGCCAAAAAGCTACAATAATATTTTGACTGTTTCAGTGACATTCATTTATTCATTCTAATTCATTTTTTATTTAATTTTACTGAACAAACTCTCTATTTAGTCTGTGTTTGGGAAGGTTACAACTTTGGTGTTCAAGATATTGTTTCAGAAATGCAAACAATTAAAGATATTGAAATTTAAACTTAATTTGGTTGGTTTTATGTTGTTTAAGTTAGCATTAAGAAAAGAAATATGACTATTTGTAAAAGGAAATTTGATTAATAAATCAGCTTTGAAAAGAGGTAAATTCTTTAAATTTTCACATGGGTTTGAATCAGATTCATTTAGATGGTCAGTGCAGATGATTCAACTTACCACTGACTCAGATCAACTTACCCCTTACCTGGGGCAAATTGAGCCACAGGAACACTTTTTTATAAGAAGACATATTTTTTAGAATCCTTTGTTATATATGCATTCTGATCATTTAAAATGATAGTAAACATCCTGAAATTACTTTAGATACTTTCATTGTACTTCTGCCTCATTTTCCCTTATTTTGAGGACCACACAAGTAAAAATGGCTCATCTTACCCCACTCTCCCCTAAATGTAATCAAGGGACATTTTAAGATCTCATTAAATATTACATGTTATAATCCCATTAAAGTTACTGTTCTCATAAAAATATAATTTGCTACATAGGATTTAATTTAGTCCAGTATTGTGCAGTTGCACGCCATCTGGTTTATGCGCATGCGCATGTTTTTTTCATGCGTTCGCAGGCTTCGCGCGCGTCCCGTTTGCTCTCAGGACAAAAACAAAACAGAAATACATTTTATTTTCGGAGTCTGACATCTACAGAAAAAAATATAATCGCAAATGGTTTATGCGCGGGGAAGACAACTCTCGAGTCAAGTTACAGCACCATATCTGCCAAATATGTGCTAATGTTACATCAACCTGTGTTTATGAGCTCATTGAAATCGTTTAATGTAGTGTTCTCTCGTGCTTTGAATAACAGGTCGTGCGCTTGCCACACAGCGGTTTGCCTGCTTTGCGGCTTCTTCTGCCATTGTTGATTATTGTTAAATGATTTTTTTTATAAAATGCGTTCTTGTAAAGTGACGTCACTGACGGGATTTCTCCGTGCGTGACGCGCATACGCCAATTATTTACATTATGGATTAGCCTAGACATTGTTGTTATGTATATTTTGGTTAGTCACCTGTGATTTGTAGCCTACTCTTTTTTTTTGCAAAAAAAAAAAAAAAGGATTAGCCTAGACATGAAGGCAGGCCTAAAGGGCCACTATGACTAATCCATAATGTAAATAATAGACACATTTTATTAAGGTTAACCCGTTTTTTACTTTGCTATATATATATATATATATATATATATATATATATACACTTGTCCATCTGGGGTTGAGCCTGTGAATAACGGCACTCTTTTCCCTCTGCATGTGTGAGGATATATATATAAAAATACTTTTGACAAAAAAAAAATATATATATATATATATATATTTTTTTTTTATTATTATTATTATTATTATTATTATTATTATTTTTGTCAAAAGTATTTTTATATATATATCCTCACACATGCAGAGGGAAAAGAGTGCCGTTATTCACAGGCTCAACCCCAGATGGACAAGTGTATATACACAAAACATATATTTTAATATTCCAGAGAGACATCATCTATGTGCATAATGGGGTTATTCGCCTGTGAAAGCTCACTAGAGTGTGCACTTGACTCATCTGATGTGGCATGTTACTTGAATCTCAATATCCTTGAACCATGTGTATTTTTGTACCCATATATCTGTTTTTCCTCTTAATCAA
The DNA here is from genome assembly GCF_951802725.1 of Rutilus rutilus. NCBI lineage: Eukaryota > Metazoa > Chordata > Actinopteri > Cypriniformes > Leuciscidae > Rutilus > Rutilus rutilus. The sequence goes on along the minus strand of NC_140231.1, from coordinate 20,256,237 downwards.
ATAGCCGGTTTCCTTTTTGACGTCTTTGGTGCAATGTGTTATTTTTCTTCTCCTGACTTCTTTCTTTCTCACTACGTCTCTCCCTCTTTCCTGCAGGCGGGCTGTTCATCAGGAACACAGATCAGGAGTACACTGCATTTCGGTTGGCCATTTTTCTTCACAACACAAGCCCTAATGCATCCGAGGCCCCTTTTAACCTGGTACCCCACGTGGACAACATTGAGACAGCCAACAGCTTTGCCGTGACCAATGCCTGTGAGTTCAACCTGCTTATACTGGCTATTTACTTGAATGCTGCTTAATTAGCAACAGAAATAGGGTTGTGAGAGGATAGTGGGTGATTGCTTATGTTGATGGAAATATAGTTGGTTCAGATCAAGTCCCACTTCCAATATGAATAGTAAACAGTTTCGGCTAATGAGAATCATACTGGCTACATAAACTGAACAGAAGCACTAAAGGCCTTCCATCCAGTCAGCACTGGTGTGTCTTTGTGAAATCTGTCCTCCGGCTCTCAACTGGCACAAATACAGGCTAAGTGCATGAAGGGAGTGTACGGTATGTTTGTGTATGCACCCTTCCCCCAATGCCGTGAGCCGGGTATTCTCACTGTATGTTCATGTGTGTGAATGTTTGAATGCATTTGTGTGCATTCTGCTGACATATGTGCTGGCATTGCATAAATTGTGTTTGGATTTTGCAATAATACAGTCTAGGTCTGCCATAGTTTGTTTATAAACCCCTTCTGGTATTTCTTCTGTGTGATCCCATGTTTAGGCATGTGGGCCAGAGTGGTGGTTGTGCTTTAAACCAGTAACAATAAGGTGATGATGTCACATTGAGGTGCTCCATACTTTCAAATTCAAATTCAAATTCAAAATTCAAATTTATTTGTATAGCGCTTTTCACAATACATATTGTTTCAAAGCAGCTTTACAGAAAGTGCATTTCAGAAATGTACATAGAGAAATACAGTTAGTTAATCATGTATTGATTTAGGGCATAAACATCGCCCGCGTCGAGTCGTCTCAACTGTAGTATAAAATGTAAGTATTATGTGAATGCCTGGCTGAAGAGATGCGTCTTTAATCTAGTTTTAAACTGGGACAGCGAGTCTGAGCCTCGAACAATATCAGGAAGGCCATTCCAGAGTTTAGGAGCTAAATGTGAAAAAGCTCTCCCTCCTGTAGTGGACTTAGATATCCTAGGAATGACCAGAAGCCTCGAATTTAGTGATCTTAAAGAGCGCGATGGATTGTAGGGCGATAGAAGTTCCGTTAAATACACGGGAGCTAAACCATTTAGGGCTTTATAGGTCAGTAGCAATACTTTGTAATTGATACGGAACTTTATAGGTAACCAATGTAGAGACGACAGAATTGGTGTTATATGATCGTATTTTCTTGATCTAGTAAGAACTCTAGCGGCGGCATTTTGGACTAACTGTAGCTTGTTTATTGAGGATGCAGGACAACCGGCTAATAAAGCATTACAGTAATCTAGTCTCGAGGTCATGAATGCATGAACTAACTTTTCTGCATCAGAAACAGATAGCATGTTACGTAGCTTAGCAATGTTTCTAAGGTGGAAAAAGGCTGTTCTTGTAACATATGAAATATGATTTTCAAAAGACAAGTTGCGGTCTAATATAACACCCAGGTCTTTTACTGTAGAGGATAAAGTAACAGGACATCCTACGATGTTAAAGTTGTATTGTAAGAGGTTTTGTGGGCAGTTTTTTGGACTAATAAGTAATACCTCCGTTTTATCTGAATTTAATAGCAGAAAATTACATGTCATCCAGTATTTTATATCTTTAACACACTCTGTTAATTTAGATAATTTAGCGTTTTCATCTGGTCGTGATGAAATATATAATTGAGTGTCATCAGCATAACAGTGGAAATTAATTCCATGTTTTCTTATAATATTACCAAGTGGCAGCATATATATTGAGAATAGCAGAGGGCCTAACACAGATCCTTGCGGTACACCGTAGTTTACTGACGTTATCTTCGATTTTTCCCCATTTACGCAGACAAAATGGTAACGGTCTGATAAGTACGATCTAAACCAGTTTAATGCCTGTCCCTGAACACCAGTGTAGTTTTGTAGTCGGTCTAAGAGTATTGTGTGATCTATAGTATCGAACGCAGCACTAAGATCAAGTAAAACTAGTATTGAGATACAGCCTTGGTCAGAAGCTAAAAGTAAATCATTTGTGATTTTAACGAGCGCAGTTTCTGTGCTATGGTGCGGTCTGAATCCTGACTGAAACTTCTCATAGATATCATTTTCTTGCAAGAAAGAACACAATTGAGCGGACACAACTTTTTCTAGTATTTTAGACATAAATGGAAGATTTGAAATGGGTCTGTAATTTGCTAGGTTATTATGATCTAATTGTGGTTTCTTAATAAGAGGTTTTATAACTGCCAACTTGAATATTCTTGGAACATGACCTAAGGATAAAGACGAGTTAATAATGTTGAGAAGAGGCTCTTCCACTACAGGTAACACTTGTTTCAGTAGTTTAGTTGGTATTGGATCTAATAAACACGTTGTTGGTTTAGATGCAATGATAAGTTTATTTAACTCTTCCTGTCCTATAGTTGCAAAGCGCTGTAATTGTTCTTGCGGGGTGATAATTGAGGCTGAATCATAAGACACCATTAAAGATTGTACATTTACAATTGTGTTTCTGATGCTTTCTATTTTCTCAGTGAAGAAATTCATAAAATCATTACTACTACACTGTGACAGAATATTTTGCTCCGGTAACGTCTGTTTATTTGTTAGTCTAGCGACGGTGTTAAATAAAAACCTTGGATTGTTTTGGTTGTTTTCTATTAGTTTGCGGAGATGCTCAGCCCTGGCTGCTTTTAGGGCCTTTTTATAACGTGACATACTGTCTTTCCACGCGATTCTAAAGACCTCTAGATTAGTTTGTTTCCATTTAGAATGTTTGTTTCCACTTTCAGAATTTTTTTTTTGTCACTTCCGATCATGCTCAGTATTTTTTGACATGGGGTCAGAGGGTAATCGTGCAGCTCAGCCACGTTGTGCCTGGACTTCTGGTACTTCCTCTTTGTGCCCAGTTCACTTGTTATTTCCTTCACGTAATTTTCAGTGCTCGGCTCTAACCACAGCATACAGTCTAGAAACCTTATTTTCTAGTTCCTTATCTACTGTGCTGTGATGAAGTGATATGACGACCTGTGCTTCCCAGGTATTTGTGCTTTGTGGAAAGTTTGAAAATATGCTACACAAGAAATGTTTCTCTTTAACTTCTTACAGAGACAGCATCATAAACCTCATGAAATCAAAATTGGAGAATTGCAGCTTTCCTGTTACTTTTAAAGCCTTTCAAAAACTGATTGAAGCAGATGCACACATTTAAAATTGACAGTCTCTTTCAGGTAAATTGGAGGAATATTTTGATGACTCCTATTTCACTACACAGTTTTTGTCCAATTAAATTATCTCTAGAGAAAATGACCCTCCCTCTAATATCACCTGCAGAGCTCAACAATAAGGATGTCAGAAGTGTTTTGAACTGTATGCCTCTGTTTTTCAGTTGGATACGAATATGAAGTTAAGGTTTTTGCTGTATAATTTTGTATAATGCTGTATAATTGTAATCAAAATGATTTAACCCCCATTGCAAATCAGGTTTATTGGCAAAATGTACAGACATTCAGCTGTTTGCAATGAACAAATCAAACAAAAGTAATTGAAATAGCTGGTAAGTGGTTTCCCCAAATTCAACTGAAAATGCAACTTTTAATGTCTTCTGCCGTCTCAAAATTATTCAACCCCCTGAATAGAATCCCTCACAACAGCACAAATCTGCAAAACAGGTGTTGTCTCAAGCACATTTCATGCAGCTAATCAAGGGCTTCATTAGTTGCACCAGGTTTGCTTGAGCTAGAACACATGAAATACTTGAACTGGTTAGGTTTATTGAGTGTCCCGTTTAACTGCATGTTAGAAATATGGCGAAGTCAAAAGAATTGTCCAAAAAGGTAAGATATCATCGCCCTTCACAAACAACGAACATGATCCAAAAAGATAGTGAAGGCACTAAATGTTCATAGAGACACCGTTGGAAGCATAGTTAGCAAGTTCAAAGCTGGATCACTACCTGGATTGGGCAGAAAAGGAAGCTATCAATGGATGCAACCAGTTTTCTGAGAAGGTAGGTTCAGAAAAAAACACTCAAGTGACTGCAAAAGACCTGCAGCAAGACTTGGTGGCAACAGGCACTGAGGTTTCAGCTTGCACAGTAAAGCCTGGTTCACACGGGACGATTTTAAAATTGTTGGCCGATTTTCCAAACCTGAGAGATAAAAAAATCACGGGTCTAACAGTTTTGGTCGTACAGTGTGTGGTGCGCAGCCACACGGCAAAATCAACACATCACACACGAACCGATTTGACTCCCGAGCATTCCCAGGTCAGACGGGAAATCTCGCAAAATCCCTCGAGATCAAACTTGACTTCAGAGTAAAACAATCATGGTGGACGAATAGGACGCAGTACGTGGCGATAGTTTGTAGTTTGTTTTAACCGAAAAAAAAACTCCATCTCCGACGTCCACCGGACTTTCTGGTGCGCCATGCCACCGGCTGTTTTGATTTTGTTTCCCGGTGCTTCCTCGCTGCCTCGTCACCTCGCTTTCTGATTGGCTACACCAATCGTTTGTCCCCGGGGGACACCACACACGAGGAGAAATCGGGCCAAAAAGATTCAACATGTTGGATATCCCCGATTTGAGATCGGAGCGGTCCCGACGTCCTTCCGAGCAGACGAGAGCAGTCTTAACACACCACACACGGCAGATCTGATCAGATTATTTTACGATAATCGGAGCATCCTTAAGATTGTCGGAAGGGGTGAATCGGGGCTAAAATCAGCCTAATTATCCTGCCGTGTGAACCAGGCTTAAGGCACGTACTAAACTCAGATGGTTTCCATGCCAGAACTCCCAAGACGTACACCACTACTGACCCAAAAGCACAAGAGAAGTCAGCTCCAATTTGCTCAAAATCATATAAATAAGCCACAGAAGTTTTTGGATTCTGTTTGTGGAGCGATGAAACAAAACTGGAACTTTTCGGCACTGTGGATCAGTGGTATGTTTGGAGGAAGAAGAATGAAGCATATGCTGAAAAGAACACTCTGTCTACAGTTAAGCATTAGGGTTGGGATGATACACCTATCTCCCGATTCAATGCTATCATGATACTTAAGTGCCGATACGTTATGTATTGCGATTCGATATTGCAATATATAAAAAAAATAAAAATGTAACACTAGACCTTGGGGGGAAGTTAAATAATACACTTATGCAGACTGTACATTATGTATAAAGATTAGTCATATTTACAAAAACAATTCATCACATCTTTCTGACTTTTATTTCAGAAGCATCATACAGTACTAGGCTACATTCTCTTTAATGATTCAATAACAAATTCATTTTTTAACAGTCACTTGTCACCACCTAGTGACGAAACAATGTAATCGATAAATGCGTTATTTTAAGCGCCAAGTTTCTGTCAAAAGCTGATTTACTCTATTTTGATCACTACTGTAGACATCAGTGTTTATATTTGAACTTTAAACTTTTATCCCAGTTCTTCTATGATAATTTGAACTATTGTATAACAGAAATAATGATACTATTATGAGGTTGAAAAGACCTTTTGTGAAGCTGTTTCATGACCACTCTCTCAGGGTCAGCGGCAGCGCTAACACAGATTTGAATGTTGCGATATTATTTTGTCAAAGGTTTAATAGACAGACGAATTGGAAGATTGCGTGGGTGTTTGAATCGAGATCACAGTGTGTGGAAGGCAAGATGGATTAATTTAAAGTATCAGGAAATCCTAGGAGAAAATGTCATGCTGTCAGCGAAGAAGCTGAAGCTTGGGGATCATTGGACCTTCCAACAGGACAATGATCCCAAGCATACCTCAAATTCAACCAAGACCTGGTTTCAGAAGAAGTCTTGGAAGTTCTACAATGGCCATCATAGTCACCTGACTTGAACCCCATAGAAAATCTCTGTTGGGATTTGAAGGCGGTTGCAGCACGCAAACCCAAGAATATTACTGAACTAGTGGACATTGCTCATGCGGAATGGGCTAAAGATTCCTCAGAAACACTGCCAGAAGCTGGTGTCTGGTCATACATCTCGTTTGCAGCCGGTCATAACAGCAAATTGGTGTTCTACTAAGCACTAAAGATGCTTGCCATGAAGGGGTTGAATAATTTTGAGACTGCAAATGAAGTTGAATTTTCAGTTAGATTTGAGGAAACCACTTGAAACATTTGTTTTATTGAGCTATTTCAATTACTTTTGTTTGATTTGTTCATTGCAAAGAGCTGAAAGTTTCTAAATCTTGCCAATAAACCTGATTTGCAATGGGGGTTGAATAATTTTGATTACAACTGTATAAAAATGTGTATATGGATTTATTTTTTGCGTGTGTCTTTATGCCAGTGAAAATCTGAACTACTGACCCAACTGGGCCAGAAGAAAAAAATTTACTGCTTATGTTATTGTCTCCATGTTAACTACAAAAACACAAATTTGTGCAAATGGTGATATCATGCGCATGCGTATTACGTGTTCAATCTATAGACGCGTGGTGTTTCTTTACAAAGTGACATCGCCAACTACTGGCCTAGCATGCATAATACAGCAGTTCTAGTCGTTTTTGCGGATCTGTGTGAATGGCGATCGTTTTGACAATGTTGTCATCTATACGCGAATAACGCAAAGGAAGAACTTTTCAGTTTTTAGTACATCATTGTCATATAAACGTACACTTGTACTCCTAATCCGTTATCATAACAGGCTGTGTTTTCTACACTGATGATAGTCCCTGTTCCCTGATGATTGAGTTAGCCCCTTGAATGATAAAGATGAATATGTCTGAAATTTATATAGCCCGTTTAACCTTCTCAGAGATTAACGCAGCATCGTCGTGGTAATTTGAGCCAGCCTGATAAGTTCCTGTCCTATTACTGTGTGTGAACAATCGGTTTCAGTTAAACAGATTAATCGCCCGGTCCGTCACTCGCCATTTTGAGTGCTGTGTAAATCACTGCAGAGGAGCGGCAGCCCTGCTTGTATAGTAGTCAGACTACCAGCGATCTGACGTGGTGTGCCACATCCTCGGCATCTCATCCTTTCCTTCCTTCCTCTGTGGCTGTCTGCAGCTCTGTTTGCAGTGTGTTGCACATGATGGCTTTTATTCCTCGCTGGGGAGCCATCGCTGCCATGGGAGGATGAGTAGAGGACAGATTATTCGCTCCCAATGATCTTTCTGCCTTCAGCCGCCTGTTTCTTTCCCTCCATCCTCTTAGTTCTGCAGTGTTATTTTACACAGTCAATGGTTAAATTAAGCGGGGAATGACAAATGCGTGTTTTTGGGGAGGGTGAAGGACAATTTCGCATAGTAGGGATTTGTGTGACCTCTAGGACAGTCGTGTAAGTGGGCATGTTTTCAGCTTCTCAGCAGTGGGTATGTCAACTCAGCGGCATAGTGCTGATACAAGTCTCTTTTTGTGTAATTCAGTCATAGCCGAGACAAGTTTGTTTCCTACTGTCGCATCAGTGTGCATGATAGCATCGCCACATGGGCATATGCCCCTCTCCACAGAGCTACACTCAACCTATTTACACACAGCGCCACATGAGTGAACGCTGCTTTATAATAGGAGCACGGCAGCTGGATGGAGTGATATTGGTGCTTTTAAACCGTTTTTTAAGAGGTCAGCAAGTAAAACATTTGTGATGTTTACTTTTCCAGTTGTTCTAGCCCCAGAGAGTCTCTTGTTGTATCAGATATCTTAAATATGTCTGAAATATTGTTGTGCCAAGAGCGGGGCTTGGAGTAAAATGGTCACAAATGCGACAATTGACTTTTATAAACTGGTTCAGGTTCGTGACTTAGTGGTTTGAATTAGACTGATTCTGTAATTTGATGCACCAAAATTTCGGCAACCGAAAATATTCGTCTGAAACAGCACAAATAATGAATTTATGATTTCTGCCGAAATAGTTTTGGACGGCTGACATATTGAGTCTGAAATATCAGGTCTGAAATATTGAGAGGTAGTTTATCATGACAACCTGAACATCATATTGAGCACAGTTACCCAAATTTAATGTCCAGAATAATCACAATTTAGAAGATCCAAGAAGGTATTTAGATGTAAATAAAAGCCCTAATTAAATATGGTCATTATATAAAGCAATTGCATTTTTAAATGAAAACTCTAATTTCAGTTTCAGTATTTCTTTAAAAAAAAAATATTCCAGTTCATCACTATTGAAACTTTGGAAAATAAAGGGAGTGTGTGGCTCTTTTTTTTGGTTTTAGTCTAGATCCCTATAGACTGATTCTTAATTTTTCAATAACCTTGATTTTTGTCTAAAATTGTAACATCTGCAACACTAGCAGCAGCACTACAAGCTACCTGACTCTGGCTCATCCAGTGGTGTGAGTTTAGGGTGAGTCACTATTTTTCAGACCCCCTTGACAGCCTCTGTGTGCCCTTGATTCGCCCTTTTGCCCAGCATATACTAATTATATTTGCAGTGCTGTTTGCTAGTGGCACAATGTACTTTAAACTGCACTTTTAAAATACTGTGTTCAAGCGTATGCTCTTTCATTCACTGTACTCTTTAATTTTTATTAGCACATATCAGAGACAGGATGCTCAGAACAGATTGTTTGAGGGAATTATGCTGTATGGAAACAGTGTGCAAAATAATGTCTTCAGCTAGTGCCTTTGTTATGTTCCATCTGGTTTTCAAATGTTTGAAGCTTTCAATCAGGCCCCTATGAACACCGCAAGAGTCTCTTTGCTTTGTTTGGTCTGTCAACAGAGAAGATTATGTGGCAAACAGATAGGACTGTGTCCATATGTGTGTTTAAAGCCACAATGTCCCTCTGTCCCCATCATTCTCTCAGAAGGCTTTCTCTTCCAAGGGGTTTGGCTATCCAAAAAGAAAAAAAAAGAGACAGAAAACCGCATAAGCCAAGCGGTGACGAAAATAGCCAGGGGCTTGTAGGGACTGTTTCTCCAGATTGGATCCCTCTGTGAACAGAATCCATCCCGTATCGCTGTTTCTCCCTCTGCCTCACTCTTTCTATCTCATGGATAGAGTATTTCAACACGGTAACTTTCTATCTGTCTTTCCTCCAACTTGCTCATTAATGCGTGGGTCTGGTGTTTGCCTAAGTCTCGCTGTAATTCCTGAATCAATAGTTGTTTCCGGCAGCCATCTGCAGTGAGAGTGAAAAGAGAGTGAAAATCTCCAGTGATCTCGAGTTGTTTGATGGAGAGTCATGCTTCCTACTTGCAGCTCCAATTCTCCCTTTATTGACATAATGATATCTGTATTGACAAAGATTCGTCAATAATATGAAGCTGTGACAAAATAAGAAAATCTCCTTTTGTCTATATTAGGGGTTTTCAAACTTTTTGATGCTATGGAGCCCGAAATATGAGGATCTCCTTGCGAGGGGACCTCTTAAATATGAAGGCATATGTATTTGTATATATAAAGGCCCAAAATATGTGTTTATGAATATTTTAATATTATAAATTTGTACAATATTATCTGAAAAATATTTACTTTTTATTATTTTGACACTGTATGTTTTTCTACCCAGTACCCTCCATTAGTGTACATGTACAGTATAAACCTGAAATTAAACATAACAATTTTGCTGTCAATAGAGTAAAATAATTGTGATCTCATGATATCCAAGCAGTCTTTGAAAACATAATGTCAAATTTGATGTGATGCAAACTTATTTAGAGAAAAGATGTATCCAATTTGTACCCATTTGTCTCGAACCCCAGATTGAAAACCTCTGGTCTATGTTGTTGTTTAGACAGAATATCTACATTGTGTATTCATGACTTCATCAAAAGTCTGCAGTGTGCCGACATGTTTTAGTAAATGCGTGGCAGAATGTCTTTTTGCACTCTGCTGGGCCATTTCCTCTCTTCTCCCCTGGCGGCAGGGCTCTGGACACCCTTTGAGTGGTTGGGATTCACCTTTTGATTGAAAGTCTCGGGCGACTGGCTCTCTGAGGATCTTGGGGTGTATTTTTGGGTTAGGTTCGATCTTCCTGCCTCTGAATGAGTTCCGGTTATAGGATCTGTAAATCATGAAGGGATGGAGGGGACTGTTTGGGCTATTGGGAAGGAGGGGTGTGTAGTGGTGCAGGGTTTCCTTGAACAAGACATTAATATGGCCAGACAGTGCAGAGAACACACAGGGATGTCCAAAACATCACAAACTACTAACAAAAAATGCCAACCATACTGAAGCTATTTAATGGCACAATATCTAAATATTTATTAATGAAGATGTTTTGATTTAAATAAGGGTATTTTTTACAATGAAACTAGAACTCTCGAAAAGTATATTTTGTCACAAAAAGAAGATGCAAGAACTTAAATGAGTCAGTGAATCATTTATTTGATCAGTAAATTGTTTAGATCGTTGAGTTGTTTATTTACACAAACTATGCACATGAACTGTTTCAATACAGTGAATATGACTTCTTGGCTCTGTATAAACTACTTCTTTTTTTCCTTTTTTTTAAAGAAATGTATGCTTTTATTCAGCAAGGAGACATTTAATTGTTCAAAAGTGAGTAAAATACATTTACAATACAATAAAGTATATCTGTTTCCAGTATCACTGTTTTCCACAAAAATATGAAGCAGCACAACTGTTTTCAATGTTGTTAATAATTAGAAATTATTCCTGAACTGCAAATCAGCATATTAGAATGATTTCTGAAGGATCATGGGGCACAGAAGACTGGAGTAATGATGCTGACAATTCAGCCATTGCCATTGCAATAATAAATTACAATTTTAAATATTTTAAAAGTGAAAACAATTATTTTATAGCGTAATTTTTCACAGTAATACAGCTCTTATTGTATTTCAAAAATCGTACCCACCCTAAACTTTTGAACGGTAGTGTATGAGATGAGTTTAGGTTTTAGAGGTCTGATACAAAACAATATTTGGACAGTATGTCTTCACATTTATACTATTATTAGTCCTGTTTTTCTTGTATTTGGATTTCACAGAGCAGTTGCTTTTATCAAAATTCAATTTCCCCCATGTTTAAAAAAGTGCTTGGTTATCTACCAAAGAGTTCTCGAGAAATTCTTTAACTAGTGCAGAGGCCAGATATTTTCTATGGTTTCTTTTCAATGGGTTCTGCTGCATCTATCTTAACGCTGCGCCAATATCTCCACAGATTAGAGCCTTTGTATCTGCCTCAAAGTGTTCGCTTCACTGAGCAACTGTCTCCGTCGAGGCCAGGTAGAGCCGATAGATTGGAAATCCTCTGAACCTCTTTCAAAGTCCCTTTCTCTCCCCGTGGGATTCTTAACTATGGCGTCTTCCTCTGTCCTTCAAGCTGTGCTTCAGAAACACGACGGGGCTGGAATGATGGATCACCTTAGACCCACGCACAAGGACGACAGGCAGGGAGGGATGGGCTGATGCTGGGGAAGGGGTGGCTGTCCCTCAACTCTCCTCTGGCAGGTCCAGTGCTTTGTCAGCCTTCTTTCATAATTTTTTGCCAGTGGATCAGACCACCGCTACGTGGGAAATAGAGACGTGGTTGTGGATGTTAGGAGGGGCCAGGGCAGTCTCATGCAATAATAACCAACTGCAGAACCGCAGAGCCATACGTCACAGCAGTCTGAGGACAGCAGCGCCAGGCCAGCAGTCTCAGGCCGATGTTGGGGTGGAGCTTATAGCGTCATTAAGGGTAGGTTTAGCGGTTGAGTGGGGTTGGTCATTCGTTAATACACACTACAAGATATTCAGCGCGAGTTTGGAATGATTTCTCCCCTTCTGACAATCCTTGGTAAAGTCTCGATTATCTTGATGGTTCTACAGATCTGGGGTGCTGGGGGCCTGGGGATCGGATGACGCGCGGGGCCCTCCCTCTGCCGCCTTACCATGGTATACCTTATGCGGGGGCCGGGCGGCAATGTGGCTATGCATGGGTGCCCAGGCAGTTTGTTTATTCAGTCAGCCTCTATATCTGTTGTTAAATGTTATGTCATATCAAGATATGTCAAGTCAATGTCATGTCAAGATATGTCTTTTGTCTAGTGTACATGTGTTTATTGTTTGGTGTAGTACTCTTATGTCTATTGTATTGTTACATTTTGTTTGTAACTTCATTCTTGTTTGCAAAAAAAAAAAAAAAAGAGTGACTAAATCTGCTTTGTAGAACGTCGGAGCCGCCCCAATCTCGAATCGTAAATATTCAACATGTTCAAACGAAACAATATCCAATCAGAAAGCGAGCTGACGGAAGATTCACCTCCAGCTCGTGCTGTAACATGTAAAGTCCATGTTCACACCTTCTCCACGACTTCATCTAAACATTTGTCTTTTTAAACCCCGCAAATTTTCTGTGAAAAGCAATCCACCATGTTGTTTCTCACATTTTGAAAATCTTAGAAGATTTAAAAAATCTTTTAGTTTTGCCCCAGCTTAAGTTAGAGCTTATAGTTATAGTGAAGGGTAGGGTTAGTGGATGGAGCAGGATATGCAATTAACTATAAAGAAAACTATATTAGCATATTTCACACCAATGCACGTTCTGTTTATTATAAGCATATTTACAATGCAATTACAAGCATGGGTCCGCCACTTTAAATGCCCAAAAAAAGACTGGATTCTGATTTTATTACCTGTCCTGGAAAAAGCATTCTGAAAGTGAATCCAATGATATCTTTCCTCTGTGTTGTTATCATCATCCATGTAGTTTTTCAAGTACATGGTCAAGTTGTCAGTATGCTATTTCTTGTGAATGTTTGAGACTTCTGATTCATTAGCTACTATAGGTAAATATCTAGAAGAATAACAAAGTGCAGTAAAGCCTTGCACATTTAATTTAGAAATGTCCACTCTTACATAAAAAAATAGGTGGATGGCTTTAGTAATAATCAGTTACATTTATATAGCCCTTTTCTCTGCACTCAAAGCGCTTTACATATGGAAGGGGGGAATCTCCTCAACCACCACCAATGTGCACCCACCATCTGGATGATGCGACGGCAGCCATATTGCACCAGAACGCCCACTACACGCCAGCTTATTGGTGGAGAGGAGACAGAGTGATGAAGCTAATCAGTATATATTTGGACAGTGGGCAAATTTGGCCAGGATGTCAGGTTACACCCCTACTCTTTTTCGAAGGGATTTTTTAATGACCACAGAGAGTCAGGACCTCGGTTTAACATCTCTTCAGAAGGACGGTGCTTTTTGACAGTATAGTGTCCTCAACACTACTGGGGCGTTAGGACCCACACAGACCACAGGGTGAGCGCCCCCTGCTGGCCTCACGAACACCTCTTCCAGCAGCAACCTGGTTTTCCCAGAAGGTCTCCCATCCAGGTACTGACCAGGCTCAGCCCTGCTTAGCTTCAGTGGGCAACCAGTTTTGGGCTACTGGGTGATGTGGCTGCTGCTTAGTGTGGACTCAAACAATTCTAATGATTATTACAACTTTATAGTTACAGTTATCATCCTTAATGTGAACATGCCTTTATAAGCAATGGAATGCTATATAACACAATATAAAGAGTGTCATTTTGGTGATGCTAGATAAAAGTTGCTAAAGTGACGCTTCCTTAATCATTAGCTTCTTAATGAGTCCTTGTCCTTCCTTGCATTTTATACACCAGGAAGCTTGGTAGAATCAGTACAATGAGATTGGTAAAATCATGTTTGATGAGGTCTTTGGATTGTCATCATCAATGCAATTAAGAATTGTGATTATGAATACATTTTCCATGACTAAAGATGACTTTGAACAAAATGAAGTCACAAAGATGGAGTCAAAAATCTCTACAAAATATGGCCTCTGCTGGCTTACTCCATTTGAGTCACTTTTCTTTAAAGGATTAGGAAAAGAATATGATCTCCTTATTCCCAGCTGTCCCGATTCGCCTTGTGCTTCTGATAGCAGCAATTGATAAGTAAGATATATGCATCATATCTGATTATTTTTTAGCGCTGAATCTTATTTCTCGGGTAATGAGATACAAGCTTTACACATATGCAGCAATTTTTGCTATGAAGCAAGATCGCTTTTATTTGTTTGTTAGATATGTCATTCGCCATATGGCACAGCCAAAACGTTTGATCGGTCATGGCCTGTAGCCCCAACCTCGTCTGCAATGACTGTATCAGCACTGCACACCTCCATCTTGATAAGTCAGGCAGCCACCTCTGCGTATTAGCGAGTCAGAATGATGGAGAGGTGTAGACAGCGAAATGAAAAGCTATGGATGGAAGGATGGATAACGCAACAAAGAGCTGACACAGGAGAAAAGATGAAGAAGTGGCTGGTGGTGAGGAATGGCTCAGAGTACAAGACCAGACAGTTTTATTATTCCAGGAATTGTTTAGATTTCCCTGTTATGTACACTGGAATTTTAATAATTTCCCTTTGAAATTTGACCGACAAAGAGTAACAACAAACAAGTATGTGACATTGACTTCTTTTGAGTGTAAATATGGAAGGAGAAAATGTGGAAATTTGAATGGGAGAAGCTGTAATGCTCAATGTGTCGGCTGTAGGAATACAGTGTTATTTATTTATACTGGATACTATACACTGCCCAGCCAAAAAAAAAAGTCACTGTTTGGATTTAAATTGGCAAATGCTTAAGAGTCTATGATTGGATCATTATTGCAGTGATTATTATGTTTCTAGCATGTTATATGTTTGGCAACAGTTCTTCTAACCCTAATCGATGGAGTGTGTAGCTTTTCATTTCTTAAACAACCATGTAGGAAGACACATCATGGCCATATTCCAGGATGACAAAGCCGAGATTCAACAGGCTTAAAATGAAGAATAATTTTCACACATGAATTGGCACCTCTGAGTCCAGACCTTAAATTCATTGAAAGTCTTTGGGATGTGTGGAGTGCTTGACTTTTGCATCGTCAATACAAGATCTTGACCAAAAATTGATGCACCTCTTGATGGAAATAACATCACAACATTTATTTCTATCAAGAGGTGCATCAATTTAATTTTTTTATTTTAGTTAAATTGTTTTATTTTTATTAATTGTATGTGCTTTTGTCATTTTTATTCGTTTTTTTTATGTCTATTTACATTAGTGGCCAAAAGTGATGCCTGGAGAAAATGTACATCTTTATTCAAATTATTCAAAATTTGTTCAAGATTTTGTAAGCATATTGTGTAATTGCGCTTGGAGTCAATTGTTATCAATTTGTGATAATAATGCAATGAAACATGCCAAATTGTCCACACATAGCCAGACTGCCACAGAAAGAAATTATGAACATATGCAAAAACAAGAGAGAACAAATAAATGATTGATTTCTGATTATGTTGTAGTCAATGTATGCTTTTCCTGTGAACTTTTTGTTTTTCCTATGCATTTGTTTTTGCATATAGTAAAATAAAACCTGTAGCTGTAGTTTTTTTTTTGTTTTTTTAGATAAATATAATGAAATTTAGTGTTTTGTCCCCCTCTAATATTTTAAAGTCAACTTATTTTGATGGTTTAATCAAACTTGGGGCATTAAAAACAAATATATAATTTTTTTTTTTTTTTCAGTTTCATTTTTATTTTTGTAGTAAATCTTATTTCAGTTAGTTGACAAGACAACATTTATCATTTTATACATTTCCAAGGTTAAGTTTTTCATCTAATGTTTATATTTTATTATTGAAGTGTTTTTATCAATTTATTTTTATAACCTTTAAAATAATTTGCAGATTATTTTTCCCATTTTATCGATTGCTTTTGCCTGTGCACTTCTTTCTGCTTCTATTAACCATTTTAACTCCAGTTTTGACTTGCACATTTTTAGGCATTTTGATTAAATGTTAAAATGTTGTCCACTGTTTGGTTTTTTTCCCACCTTGCTGAGTTGGTTATGTAACTACCCTTTCCGTTGACACTCTTAATGGGGGAGGTGTAGACGGGAGGAGGACTTGTGTGAACTCTGTTGCTTACTGTTAATTACTTGGATAGTTAGAAGCCTCTCTTGTGTACTGCCCCAATCTTTCTCATTGCTGTTTCTCATTTTTGTGCTGTTGGCAGTATCATTTCTTGACTAAAATTAGACAGGAAGATGCAATGAAACAGTAATCTAAAAGGGGGTACAAAGAGGTTGACACATAATTTGCAGCTTTTAATTGAAAGGAGCGAAGCAATAGAGATGCAAGATGGGATTTGATCAGTAATGCTGTTAGTGAATTTTCGTGTTCACAGATCAGGCTGAACAGAAGTTCCTGTTCCTGTCGGCTCTCTATACCTCATTGAACATGGCCCTTTCTGAATTGCTACTGAAAAATAATCTATTAGTTCCAGTCCTCAAATTTGATTGTTTGAGCAGCTTTCCAAAAGATCTGATATAACAATGCACCAGCACTGGGATGTTTCACTGTTTGTTTCACTCCACTTGTCGGTTTGCACATTACATACTGCATTCTTATACTTGTTTTAAGAATGTTTCTGTGCTCAAATGTGAGTTAAGGCTCGTTCACACGTAGAACGAAATCTATAAAGATAACTATAACGCTAACCATATTAGCTTCCACACACAATGGTCTGTTTTTTGTAAGTGGCTAAGCGCATGCTTCAATTATATCATCTGCCTATTTAAATGGTTGAGCTGGGTGGATTCTGATTCGCTGTCAATGTTTTTATCATTCATCAGCTGGAAAAAATTCTTTCTGAAAGCAATTCACATGGTATCATTCCAAAGTTGTTTTTGGGCTGTTTTAAAAATCTTGATATGACAATGTATCGTCACATACTCCTTTCCGATATGAATATTGATACAGCTGCTTTTGTATCGTATCCAACTCATGTGCACAGACTTGTGGACCATGCTTAATTTGAATTCAGTGTTTAAAAAGGAATTTAAAAAGGTTTCTGAAATTAATGAACATGATTTAAATAATAGGGCTGTGTGATTGAATGAATTTCGAATCGAATTCGCCTTCCAACGATCATGATAAATAAAGTTCCTTTCCCTTAAAGCAGTGCGCTTAGCGTCCAAATCAGTCAAATCATGTAACTTGACTCGTAATGATACGGGACGTGCTTGGTATTACAAAATAGTTAGTAAAAGTGCATTAAAGGAACAGTAAGCGATTTCTGAGAAACACAGTTGATATTTGAAATCAACCCAAACAAACACACCCCTCCCTTCATTGCTCCGCCCCCAAATGCACAAACACGTAATGCAAAAGTGGATGTCTCTATTATAGCTGAAGCGAACCAAAATAATGCTTTGTGAAAAATGAAGCTTTTCTAATATTAAAGGGTTAGTTCACCCAAAAATGAAAATTCTGTCAGTAATTACTCACCCTCATGTTGTTCCAACCCCGTAAGACCTTCGTTCATCTTCAGAACACAAATTAAGATATTTTTGATTAAATCTGAGAGCTGGATCACTCCTCCATAGGCTTCTAAGGCATTATAACTTGCTGGCCCAGAAATTGTATTAAAGACATCGTTAATATAGTCCAAGTGACTAAGTGACAGTGGCTCAATCTTAAGTTTATAAAGCGACGAGAATACTTTTTGTGCGCAAAAAAAACAAAGATTTAATCAAAAATATCTTAATTTGTGTTCTTAAGTTCTTAAGATGAACGAAGGTCTTACGGGGTTGGAACAACATGAGGGTGAGTAATTATTGACAGAATTTTCATTTTTGGGTGAACTAACCCTTTAAAGGTGCAGTATGCGATCTCCCAAAATCATTGTTGAACACTGTTGATATTTGAAATCAACCCAAACAAACCAACCCGTCTTAATTGCTCCGCCTTCAAAATTCACGAACACTTTACTGAGTCGGTCTCGAACCTCCATGCGCTAACAAGTACGCTAAACACCAAAATCACAAATCTTCCTTTTGCTCACTCTCTCTCCTCCACCATCATACGCCACCTAATGCTGATTGGCTACACGTTTGTTGTGGTGCTTGGTCTGACAACTTTTCCTTACCGTTTTTGAAAATTTGCTTACTGCACCTAAAGTAAAGCCTTAAAGCTCTTGTCTGTTCATAACCCTTCTTTTTCCAGTGATATTCCTCTGACCTTTTCTCTTTTGTAATGTCTCTCAGCCATTTTTTTTCTACAGTCTTTCTTCAAATCTCCCTCTTGCTCACCCCATCATGAGTGAGTCATGAGTATTGCTGATTGCCTACAAGTGTGTTGTGGTTCATAGGGCTGGGTATGGAGTTCGATACTTTTTAGGCACCGACCGAATTACCTCGTTACCATCGAGTATCAAAAAAATGTCTTGTCATTCGGTACCAAATTTCGATACCTGAGGGGTTAATCTTATCAACGTCAGTGAAACAATAAGCATGCAACATGTATGACGTGCTCAAATTAACTACTACTACTACTTCTACTACTACTACTACTAATAATACAATTATTATTAAAACACATTTTCTTCCGTGTTATAATTTTAACAGTAAACCTCTGTTGTGTAACACTTGTTTGCCAAAAAATGAAAGGGCTTGTTTAATTTTCATTTTAATAAAAGATAAATTAATGTGTTATGCCTTCATTTAATTACCAGAAAAATAACTAAATTAAATACACACACAACATTTTTTTAAAAACCATTTCATAGGGCCCTATTATTGTATACAAATTAATAAATTAAGTTGTTTTTATGAATTCAATTAATTAGATATGTTTTTGTTTAAACATCAAAAATGAATATAGACAAAATAAAACGGAAAGCACAGAACTGGGTAAAACTAAAATGGAAATTGAAAAAAAAAAACATTAAAGAATGCAATTTTTGTTAAACTGTTAATAAATTGCTGTTAAGTTTAACAAGTTTCATAATTTAAATTAATAACACATGCTTTTTGATTAATAATTTAAACGGGAAAAATCTTGTAAAGTGTGCTTATCCTTAAGGTTAGCTGCATTAACAGTTTAGCTTTCTTGTTTTTTTCTCCTCTTCACATTAATGTTACAGCCTCTGCTATAACATTATCTGTTCCTAAAATTGGTATCGAAAAAACTGTCGTTCAGGAACCAATATCGAATTTATGGTATCGGTATCGGTATTGAAGTCATGGTATCTGTATCGGTATCGATATCGAATATTTTTGAATGATACCCACTACCCAGCCCTAGTGGTGCAAGGTCCGATCCACTTTCAACAGTGTTTCTCAGAAATGGCTTATTCCCCCTCAAAGCTGAGTTCTCACGCTGTTCCCTAGGCGGCTTTCTGTGTGCGCAGTCAGAGACAGAGCAACAAGCAAGGCTACTTTGAACTTCGGGTACGCACCTAAACAGTCAGTTACACACAAACACAAAAAATAATACCCAACTTGGCGAGTTTTCATGTCTTAAATGAACATAAACAGTTAGGAAAATTGAATGTGTGTCAGTATTTTAGATATTAAAGTGACGGCAGCCTAACATACTTGCTGCAGTCTCTGTCAATAATGTTGATTAAAAAAAAAGAACAAGAGATAATCACTCTCTGCTCTTGACTGAATAATTTTCAATTTCTGTAGTAAAGTATTAGCTGAATAGGCCTCAAGTCAGAATTAACTTCTTGTTTAATGACTTGTTATATTAAAGCAATATCCTATTGCTTAATAACAACCGAATGTGGCTTATTGATTTGGGTTTGAGGACATTATAATATAGTTATTTCAGTCCATCCACCAAGTTGTATTTTATCAAAGCTTTGGCTGTATTGATCAAGGCATTAATACAGTATACACACCCTGTAGATATTATAAGGGTTATTCCTCTGGCGTCTTCAGGGAAGTGTGGTTCCTAATTATCCATCTTGGCTTATTATGACTTAAAATACTCTAGATTAGCTCAAATAGACCTTAGGAGAATGGACATTTATAGCCTATGCTCAAGAGTTGGCTAAATAAGCTATCAGGGGAGAAGCTTGTTTTGCTGTGTCATCCTGTACACAAAGCAACCGTCTCTTCTGCACGGTAATCACTTCTGTTATAATGCTGCATAGGCAATCCTAAATATAAGCATATTAAGGCATCGTCTGTCTCTTTTATTTATGATTTCTTTTGGACCTTCTGCTGTGGAAAACTCAGATGTTTCCTAATCCATTCCGCGGTCATTGCGGTATGTCCTTTTATTGAGCGATATGAATTCATTTGTTCTTTTGAAGATCCCACAAATTGCACTCCTAAATCATCACGCTACATTGATAAACGACCACAGTCTATGGTTTTATCTCATGACATTCCGAATGACTGGCGGGATGTCTTCAGTGGCCTGCTGCGATCCCAAGTGTCCTTCTCTCACTAAATCCAACCAATAAATAGAGGCACTGTAGTAAATGAGTGTGAGGTCTGAACTTTGACCTCAGTCCCTGTGCAGCCATTTTCTACCCTTGGCCTTTTATTACAACTCATTTATCATTGGGGGGTTTTCAGGGCATAATGCAATGTTGTTGTTTTTTAAATGTGGTAAAATAAGCACATAAAAATATGGCACTTATGAAATGAGATGCTGAAAAACAAAAATGCAATGCAACAATTAAAAAATATTGCAAACTTGACTGGAAAGTGGAAAAGAAGAATATAATATTCTATATTATAAAATTTTACTTCTAAATGTAATTTTTTTTTATCTGTCACAATCAAATAATGCCTTTGAATTATCTTCAATTTCAAGCAAATATTGATAAAAGCAATTTCAACAAATGTCATAATTAAGCTGCATTTGTTATCAGACAATTAGGGCTTTTATTCAATTACATTACTTTGTAAATTATGCCTTGTTTTTATGATCTGCTTAATAGGTGCAGTGTTATGAGGACCTGTTAATAATGTTATAATCTTTACACTTCCGTATGTAATGTGTGTATATACGGTAGAACTGTATGACTCTGCTGAGTTTATGAGTCCACACATCAAAAGGAAGAGGAACGGCATCCGTGCGCTCCAGGTCCACAATGCTTTGTCATTACGGTACAGGCAGACGAACAGCTGCTGTGAGAGGCCTGTGTTCCACAGCCATGCTGGACTTACGACGCACAGCACACTTTCAATTATGTGGGCCGTGGGCAGGGCGCCAGGCTGTGTAGAGATGGGTGCTTTCCAATTACACGGCAGGACTCGGCTGCAAAGTGAATGAGCTGCGGCCGAATACACAGACACGCTTACGTTTTTAGCCCACACACAGGCTTGCGTGCGAGGGTGCCTTGACCGATCGCACAACTGGCTTTATAGGGATGTGTTTAACATCAGGAATAGCTTTCAGTGTAATAAATCACTTTCTCAGCTAATGAAGTGTATGTGTCAAATGATGGTTTGTGTTTGAGAATTTTAAAGCCGTTATGATTCTCTACTGAGATTTGTTAGCCTGCCTAGGGAGAAACTTTATAGAGTGCTTATTGATTAGTTTAACGCAAAGTTCTTGCTCCCTGCGTTCTATGAAAGGAGAAAATTACAGGAGATCTAATCCGGTGGTTTTAATGGGTTTCAATAGTCGACTTAGCACTGGTTACTCGTTTTGTCAGAATTAAAAAGGTTATTAATGGGGGCGTTGTGCTTTCTTTCTTTTTTAATCTTTTTTTTAATGCATTTTGTGCTCTATAGTGAGTTAAAATAATACTTCAGAGTAAATTAAAAGCAACATAAAAATAAACCATGGCAGCAAATGATCACATTTAAAATTATTATTTAAAAGCTCGGGCTATTTTACTCCCAGTAGGTAACAGTATGTATTCTAGCCCCATTAATCCTTAAAGTGTTGCATTCTAAACAAACTTTATTATAAAATGAAAGCAGACAGAATCTTTTAAGGTCCATGTATAGTGTAAATCATTGCTGTAATATTGTTTTTTTTAGCAGCAGTGAAGCCAGATATTAACGGTCTTCTCTGAACTAATAAACTTATAAGAATCATCATCACTGAGCAACAAAAGACAAGGATCGGGGTCAAACTGCAACTTTGTGAAGTAGTTTAGCACTTGAACTACATGTTTCCAGAAATGGGATATCCCAAAACATATGCAAAAAGGTACCTTTAGAATAAGTATTACATTGACTACATTAGGATTTGATGAGAGTTTCATCAGGTATCACCTATATGGGGTACAATACATTTTGTGTACAGTTTTGAAATGCGTAAGAATGTGCGAGGGTTTTTTGGAGGTGAGGTAGAGATTTAACCAAACTCTATTCCAATCAGGACTGTAACCTATATAGCTAGTACCTTCAAGGATTTATATGAACAAGTACTAGTAGTTGCTTATAGATCAAAGAGACTGTGCCACGAAAGTTTCTAGTGTGTTTGATCCACTTTAACAATGGGTGATCATCCAAGCCAGAATTCCAGGGCACGCCACACTTTCACTGCAGACCTTAACTTCAAATACATAAAAAAGAAGGTACCTGACAGGTAGCAGTCTATTTGAATATCCTGAAATGTGCACAGTCCGCTACCATTGAATATATCACAGAAAGTGAGAAACGGCTGCATTTGATACACTTTGATTTATTATCAATGCTGAAAACGGTTGTGCTGCGGCTGCCTAATACTTTTGTGGAAACTGTGATACATTATTTTTTTCAGGATTCTTTGATGTATAGAAAGTTCATATATTTCACATTTATTTATTGATAGAGCACAGTTGAAAAAAATATTTAGCCTATTTGAAATAAAACTTTTGCAACTTTATATATTTATTTATTGTCAGTTTTGTTCAATTGAATGCGTCCTTGCTGAATAGAAGTATTAAAGGGATGGCATAATGCCCTTTTCACAAGATGTAAAATAAGTCTTTGATGTCCCCAGAGTGTGTATGTGAAGCTTTAGCTCAAAATACCCCACAGATATTTTTATATAGCATGTTAAAATGTCACTTTTTGAGGATGAGCAAAAACGCACCGTTTTTGTGTCTGTCCCTTTAAATGTAAATGAGCTGCTGCTCCCGGCACAGAGGGCGGAGCTACAACAGCTTGTGTCCTTTTACCTCACACAGACATGCACTGAAATTTCTAAAACTTTTAGCCTTTTATGTTCAAACCGGAGTCAGACAATGATGGAGAGACTCAAGAAGAAGTGACAACGTAGAATGCAACAGGACATTTCTGAATGTTTCGTTGATGAATTTATGTAGCTTATGTGTAGTTGTCTTCTAGTCATTGATTAACATATTCTGTCTTGATAATCTATAAATCTCATTCCCGGGGGCGGGGTTTAGGTAAATTTTAGGGTTTGTGATGTCACTAACCCGGGAGGAATGTCATGTAGTCCCTACCAGCCTTTTGCTGTTGTCCTTAAAAAGCAATTTCTTTAAAAGGAAATATCTCCTTTTGCTTTAAACTTTGAGCTTCGTAACTTTACAGATGTTGTTTATGCTTAAACAGCAACATTACACTAACTTAAGTTAGAAAAGTGAAATCATAATCAACCAACCCTTTAATGTATTTTTTAAAAAATCAAACCGTCCCCAAACCTTCGTACAGTATTGCATATAAAAACAAAATTATATTAGAAGTAAACATTATATTTAGCAAGTGTATTAATTATTTTAATATGAAAATAATAATTCTAAAAATTATTTAAAAAAAATACTATATTATAAGGTCATACTTTGGATAATCAGAGGGTTGCTAGATGGGACAACTCAATTGGACAAGCCAAATTTAAACACATGAACTTGAATTCTTTCACAACATTTTAGAAAACACCATTTAAATTACTATAATTGAGCCTAATTAAACATAATTATCAAAGGCACTTTTTAAAAATACATTTGCTTTCAAAGTGTACTTGTCTCAGAAATCTGTGGGGGCATGTGGTTCACATCCTTCAGTTTGAACGGACATAACGCTTCTGGTTACTCAGAACACAGTGAGGTCATAATCGGGCTTCGTTCTATTTCAGTATTCTGTTCCATTCTGCCCTTAGAAAAGAGCTGTCAATCAAAGCCTCCCTGACACACATTTGTACAAAAAGACTCGACCTGTGGGACAAATTACCCTGACAGATCGCTGTATGACTCAGTCATTCTCCTGCTTGTAAGTGTTGACCCGCAGATAACAGCAAGGAACAAACCCTTCAAATTTAAAGGCCCACTGAAGTGCTTTGGAACGCGCAGCTTTGTATGATGCGTTGCCGTAATTTCCACTGAAACAGGAAGCTAAGGCGGGACATATTGATTGGCTCCTCCCCCCTTTCAAATAGCCAATAGCGTTTAGTTTACCTCACAAACTACAACTCGTACTTGACAGCACCGTGGAAGCGAATCCAAGCACTGATGATACGTTGGATTTAATAGTAGAGGTGAGATTCGAGACATTTCATTCTTAACCAACGTACAGTTAGAAAACGGAATAAAACTCTAGCGTTTGAGCAACCGAACACACATCTCCAACCCATATTGCTCCGTGAAGTGTCAACAGTCGCTTTGACCAGGTGGTATTTATAGCGTAATGGGGCGGGAGTCGCGGGACGTTTTAGATTCTAGAGAGCATTTGATTGGACAGAAGATGTGATGAGAAGCTGAAGTCCGCGGTGATGTCATAAAAATCCGTGATCAATTATAGCGGAAGTGAGGGATTTAAGTTTTGAATGCTTATATCTCCTAAATGCGAATTTTGTCATTGTTTTGGAACACACCAGGTTTCATAACCTTAAGGCTAACATATTCAAACTAAAAGCTATAAAAAAAATTTAATTTAAATTTCGGGGGGCCTTTAAGGGAAGAAGATATAATTTTATGACAGATCGCAATGTTATGTTTTTCATGACATTTATTAGCAACAGTTTTTCTTTATATAAAATGAATTCCAAACAATTACACTTGAAATTTGATCTATTCTTGCAGATTTTTTAGAACAATTTCCAAACAAAGATCATTGCCTGCCTCTCTCAATTACTCAAACTCAGCCTTCGCTACACAGATGTTGCTTCTTGTTAGATGTGCATGTAAGAGCTCAGATGTTGCTTCTTGTTAGATGTGCATGTAAGAGCTCAGATGTTGCTTCTTGTTAGATGTGCATGTAAGAGCTCATTTGGCAAAAATGCGGTGGAAAACGTACGGCAAGGAGAGTGATTTTTCTGTATTAAGACAGTGTTATTTGTATGTGTGAGAGAGCAGCTGAACGTGAATAATGATGTGAGTGTGCAAGTGTGAATCTGTGTGTTGTGAGTGCTGTGGGTCGGTCGCATACACACGGGGTAATCACAGGTACAAAAAGCACTCCTTTGCGAGCCGTAAAGAGTGTTTCCATGGTGATGGGGTCATCCCGTCAGGACCAAAGAGGGTGGAGTCGGTCACCTGTCGCCAGCCTTGGGGGTAAAGTGCAGGTGTTAAGACATTAGGACCCCAAGGTATTGCATCTCTGTATGAATGCGATTTTCTTTCTTGTCTTCTCTTTCTTGTCTTCTTTGAACCCCAGTTGTTGTAAAACATGACTCGAAACTAAGGGGAAGTGGAGATGCTGCGTGTAGCCTCCCGTTTCTTCCATTCCAGAGCGGCAGGAGTCTCGCCATGCTTCATGTAATCAATGTTTATTTTTAGCCCAGCTCGCTCGGTTTTCGAAAGAGAAAAGGCCATTCGGATAAATGGGTTTTTTATCATTAGTCACAGACAAAAGAATAGGCAACAGCAGGGCCAGTGTCATTGTGCTGGGTCCGTGAATGGTCGTCGCACAGTTAGGGGTTGACATAGTGCTTTACTGGCTCAGTGGAGTTCCAGTAAAGGCTGACTTACACTCCTCGGTCTTTGTAAAGCCCTGGCGTTGTGTGTGTTTATGAGCTTAGGCCAGCGGTACAGAGAGAGATAAATTCCGGGCCCAAACGGTGTCGATAATGCTCGTTACAGTCCATAATGAGGTCACAGGCGCACTGTCTGGCCCTGATAAAGATTTATAGAGGCTGCGACTCATTGGAGTCCCTCTGTATCCGGGCCCGTGCTGTGCAGCACTGCCACCGCTGGACACAGGAAGTGCTCGCTGAGACTCGCTGGGCGCCCTGCTGCTTTTGCTGGAATTGAACTCGTGTGCTATTGCTGATGCTTTCCATGAAGAGGGTACAAATTAGTGTCCCTTTACTTTTTTTAAAGCATTAGCCTAGAGGCAGAAATCACATTTTATTAATTTTTTTAAGAATCATGCTAGATATATTATATAACAAAAAAATAACAAAGCATGAAATGTAGCTTGTTTTGAAAATGTATTTATATAAATTATTATTATAATGTAAATTGTTCAAAAGTTT
This sequence comes from Rutilus rutilus, assembly GCF_951802725.1. Taxonomy (NCBI): domain Eukaryota; kingdom Metazoa; phylum Chordata; class Actinopteri; order Cypriniformes; family Leuciscidae; genus Rutilus; species Rutilus rutilus. The sequence continues at coordinate 20,229,914 of NC_140231.1, read as the reverse complement.
GGGTGCTCTTCTGCTCACCAAAGGCTGCATAAAAATACGGTAAAAACAGTAATATTGTCAAATATTATTACACAATGTAAAATAATTGCTCCAAGATTTTATTTATTTTATTTATTTTTGTTCAAATATAATATATAAAATAATATATAAAATAAATAATAATTTAATGAATATACAATTATTTATATAAAAATAATATAATAAATATAACAGATTTATATTGTACAACTTTTGTCTTTTTTAATTTGAATGTATATTGCTAGAAATTGGAATCTGTTTGTAGAAATCTGCATGTTGACATCTCACAAAGGTTTTAGAAATGGCAAACATCATGTAAAATTCATATGAAAACATGGTCCTGTGGTTGATTATCAAGATTTTCTGAAGGTTAAGGGCCTCCTTTCACTGACAATTTGAAAACATAAGTTTCAGGCCCTATTTATACCCTATTCGTGGAAAATGTTGAAAATGTACACCACCGAGTTGTAGTGTAAAGCCCCGTTCACACCGCCAGCAACACGCAGAGACACAATCCCATTCATTTAAATGGAGCGCTGGCGACTTCCGGCGGCACGAGCGACAGTGACCGTTGGCGACAGAATGTGGGCGTGTCCAGCGACGCGAGACGCGACAAAAGTTCCGAAATTTCAACTTTATGCAAATGAGAAGCGATTTTTCGCGAGCGACAACCAATAGGGTATATGTCGAACGTCGCATGACGAAACCGGAAACCTGGTCTCATCGCATCCGCTTGTCATAGAAAGTGTTAACAGCCGTATGAACTGATGCCGATATCTATGGAATTTTAAGGTAATCAGCTAACCTACCTATCTCACTTTGTTATTGGCTTTTTATTCTATTTAAATATCTAAACGTTAGTGTGAAGATTTTTATTTTTTTTACTTTTAAATATCGATCTTCACATGCGAGGGACATTGGTTATGATCATCTTTGCTCGCTCCTTTTAAGTTATCTTGAGTAAAACAGTAAAAAAATGCATGAAGCACATACAAAAGACCTGAACCGGAAGCGATGCGTTCTGTTTTCCGGTTTCGTAATGCGGCGTTCGACATATACCCTATAGGAAAGAAGACTTTCAGTTGAGCTCAGCTCACGTCACCGTCTCGAGTGCAGGCAAGACAGAAGAGTTCTAGGGTGATTTCACTCTTTTATATGACAAATTTGAATGACGTTTTAGCAATTTATGACAGTATGAGTTAATTTGTTGATTGACCGATCGTTAATCTAGTAGGCTAAATGATTTAATCCACTGAACACTGCTGTGGTAATATAAAAGCACTCTCCCAACATCATACTGTTTCTTGTGAGCCTAATTCCTAGTTAAATTAAAATGATATAGTTGTATATATCACTTGTGATGGTATTTAGTATAGATATGGCCAGACGTGCAGTCTACCAATAACATTAGAGCGACAGCACAATGAACGCCCACAAGCGACTTCACAGTACAGAGACTAGCGACATGAACGGGGTGTGAACAGGGCTTAAGAGTGCTGTTTCCTGAGACTTGTGCTAAAGAGCAGTCTGCATGGTTGAGACAGCTGTCCTTGACCATGAAATGTTTTCAGCTAATGATCAGTACAGAACCTGCACAAGGTTCAGTCCTCATCTGTGACACACAGAGAGAGATGTGATGGAACAATGTGTCCGCATGAAATCTGTCGCAAGTATCTGCAAGTAACAGCTTGTCAGCGCGCCAGCCCAGCATCTTTTTAGTTTCTGTCAAACATTCTTAATTTTGATGTCAACAACCAATTGTAAATATGGTAAATAAATACGGTTTTGTAGCTGTACATTTCTATTTTCTGCTTTCTGCTGAATTTCTCATGTTTATTCTTTATTTTCAGTATTGCGCTTCTGCCAGTATTATTGGATCCTATAAGATAAATTGCTTTTCCTCATTATGCTTGGAATAAAAGCTGCAGGATTAACATCAAGCCAGTGTGATTTCCTTCTCAGACATTTTTGCAGTGGGACGTATTCATGTTTGTGCAAATGCTTTGTTTTATGTAGGAAATGCCCTGAGCGCATCTTTTAGAGGTGATCAGCAGTGTACACTGCCAGGAGATGCTGCTGCTCCCCACCTTCTCCTGCACATGTACTACACACAGGGCCAAGATCAGCAGGAGGAAACACACATAGTTATTCAGCCATGGGGCAAACCTGTTGGCGCGTGCTAGAATCAATCATATGAATGGCATATCCTCAGACTCGCATACACACAAGTGTACTACACAGCCTATTATTTACACACAGTGCACAATACACACAAATAAGCAAATACTAAAATACAGAAGGCACAGCTCTGAAAAACCAAACCCATGAGGGCTTCTTATTTTAAGATTTAAAAAAGAGAAACAATGAAGCAAAATGTTTTTGGGGGATGTTGCTCTCATTAGGTCATTGCTGTGGCCTAATTTGGTGTTCCAGACACACCTGATTTATTCTCATTCTTCGCCTCAGATTGCCAGTAGCTAGGAGCCCCACATCGACGTTAGTTATGCTATGCTGTGGTGCTACAGACAAACAAAATATCTCTGTTTTCTCCTGCAGAGCTGCTACATAATTAAATCCTGTGGAGATCATGTAGATAATTAGACACACATGCAGTGTGTTTAACTGAATGATGAGAGGAACAATCAGGGCAATGACTATTTGAGTTTAAATCCATGTGTTTAGGAGCTTTTTATTTTAGTATATGGAGTGAAAGAGTCTAATATACCACTAATATTAAGACTAAACTGTATGGATGGTTACCAGGCCAGTTTGAGGCCAGTTGATGGTGACTTGCTCTGTTGATATTTATTAAACTTGTTACTAATTCTGATGATTTAAACTTGTTGTCAAGGTAAATCTAGCTAAATGTTTTTGCTGAAATTGCTAACATACAATATAAATGGTTATAAATGAGTAAAAAAAAAAACTCGAAATTGCGACTTTTGAAGCTTTTTCAGCCTATATATAGGCAAGGCAAGTTTATTTATATAGCATACACTATTATATTTCATACACTATGGTAATTCAAAGTGCTTTAAACAGAAAGGAATTAAAATAATCACAAAATAAAAGCAAGGAAAATTATAACAGTTATAAAAGGAATAAAAAGAGATATAAAGATGATACAGTTATAAAAGGAATTAAAAGAGTAAAAATATGATACATAGATAAACTTCTCATCTGGCAAAACACCAGTGTATCATATTTTTTTACAGCTGCTTGTTTTACTGTGAGATTTTCCAATGTTGATTGTACTGTGTCTGTGGTGTTCTTACTCATCAACCAATCACATGGCATCAACTTGTGTAGTTAGGCATGTAGATATGGTCAATATGATCTGCTAGATTTCAAACGGAGCATCAGAATGGGGAAGAAAGGTGATTTAAGCGACTTTGAACGTGGCGTGGTTGTTGGTGCCATTTGGGCTGGTCTGAGTATTTCAGAAACTGCTGATCTACTGGGATTTTCTTGCTCAACCATTTCTAGGGTTTATAGAGAATGGTCAGAAAAAGAGAAAATATCCAGTGAGCAACAGTTCTGTGGGTAAAAATGCCTTGTTGAGAATGGCCAGACTGGTTTGAGCTGATAGAAAGGCAACAGTAAATCAAATAAACAATCGTTACTACTGAGAGCTAAGTGCATCTCTGAACGCTCAACACGTCAAACCTTGAAGCAGATGGCCTACAGCAGCAGAAGACAACACTGGTTTCACACACCTGTCAGCTAAGAACAGGATTCTGAGGATACAATAGAAGATTTGAAAAATGTTGCCTGGTCTGATGAGTCTCAATTTCTGCTGCGACATTCAGATGGTAGGGTTAGAATTCCGTGTAACAACAACCTGAAAGCATGGCTCAATCCTACCTTGTATAAACGGTTCAGGTTGGTGGTGTAATGGTGTGGGGGATGTTTTCTTGGCACACTTTGGGCCCCTTAAGTACCAATTGAGCATCATTTAAACGCCACAGCCTACCTGAGTGTTGTTGCTGGCCATGTCCATCCCTTTATGACCACAGTGTATCATCTTCTGATCAATACTTCCAGCAGGATAACACGCCATGTCACAAAGCTCAAATCATCTCAAACTGGTTTCTTGAACATGATAATGAGTAAACTATATTTAAAAGACCTCCACAGTCACCAGATCTCAATCCAATAGAGCTCCTTTGGGATGTCTTGGAACAGGAGATTCGCATCATGGATGTGCAGCCGACAAATCTGCAGCAACTGCGTGATGCGATCATTTCAATATGGACCAAAATCTCTGAGGAATGTTTTCAGCTCCTTGTTGAATCCATGCCACAAAGAATTAAGGCAGTTCTGAAGCCAAAAGTGGATCCAACTCGGTACTAGCAGGGTGTTCCTAATAATGTGGCCTGTGAGTGTATATAAAATGTTGACAGGGCAAGAAATCCAGCTTCATCTCATAAATGATGCACTCTTTTCTGGTTATTCATTTGAGGCTTTTCTTTCCCCCTGCATTCCTTGAGTGCACCCCTGTGTTTGTAACCGAAACGCAAAGGAATCTCAAACCTTCATCTCTGCGCTGACTGAGAGAAGTTCCCACCACTTTGATGTAATAACAAACATGATACAGTCATATCTTTCTTTAACATGCTGTTCCTTCAACAACTTTACAGAGCATAACATATTGGAGTCAGGCATTAAATCAGCCGTCGAGTCAGAAAGAGGAAATGTTAGAGATTAGAGCCTGTTTGGCTCTTTATTTCGAACACAGAGGGGTTTTCTGCTTTAAATGTATTCAAAACATCCTCAACAATACCTCTGTCTAATGTGGTAATCTGGTGAATGCAGGAGTGCATATTGTTCTACAAAGGCTCCTATGAATCAGAAAGAGAGCTGTCAAGGGATGCAGCTCTCTCTCACTCTCTCTCTTGTGCCTGTGTACGATGTGTTATTGGTCATGCTCATTCAATAGGCTTCATTCAATGTTCCCTCACTGACTGGGATCAAATGATGTGGGAGTCTGTTCAGTCAGTAGCACTAATGTCTGTGCTGTATCAGAGCGCTGATGTCAGGCTGTGGTCACAGTTCTTTAGTCATTCGGCTCAATCCAAACATTAGGTCTTCTTTCTCCCCACTTCAGAAATTATGTATTTACTTATTTTAATATTTTAATATACATTTAATACATTATACATGTAGCTTACAAAATATTTAGCTTTTCCCATTACGTTAAATTTTGTCACCGAGAAGTAACATTATTTAGTCCCTTTCCACTTTCTTTAATACATTATCTCATTGATCAAATTTGAAGCCCAATCAAATTGATCAATGACTGCAAAGTGCAAACCACCATTTGGTATCAAAATATAGCTAGGGCCCACTGTGGAAGTGATTTGATTGGTCTAAATTTGCAACTACGTTATCTATTCATTTTATTATTTTTAGTTATTTCTTGCTGTTTTTGTTAGAAAAAATAAAATAAAAGAATCAGTATCTGATTGTTAAACTGTACTGAGATTTCCAAGTTTATATTTCCGTTTCCTTCTAAGCGAACACTGATTCTCTGTTGCTCGTTACTGTTTTATTTTGACAAATGACCTTACTTGTGTCTGTCTGTCTGTCTTTCTATCTGTGTCGTAACGTCATATCCTTCTTTATGTCTGTAAATCTATTATATTGTTATATTATTCTTTCTAACATTCAATTGTCAATCTATTGTTTTTTCGTTCCATCATTTTATCATTCTGTCTATTGTTTAATCATTGAGCATTGTGAGCTGGTGTGTGTGTGTTGTTGTGTTTTGTTGAGCTGTTTTTGACTGTGATATTTGCTCTGTTGTTTTGGTTCTTTTTTGCTTTGATGTACTGGAGGACCCCCTCGAAAACGAGATGTTTCATCTCAAGGGGTTAATCCTCGCAATAAAGATATGTTAAATAATAATAATAATAATCTATCATGCTATCTATCATTCTTATATCTATCGTCTTATCATCTTTTGTTTTATCATTCATTCGTTTTATTGTTAGGGTTAGTTCTATCTTTCTTGTTCTATTCTATCTGTCATTTAATGGTTCTATTGTTCTATCTATCATTCTGTCTAATGTTCTGTGTATCATTCTATGGTTTTATCAATCTTTCATTCTATCTATCATTCTTTGATTCTCTCGTTCTATCTATCGTTACATGGTTGTATGCATCTGTCATTCTAACTGTCATTCTATCTAACGTTCTATCATTCTATAAGTCTGTCTATCTGTCTGTCTGTCTCAATCATTCTATCATTCTGTCCACCATTCTGTCTGTCTGCAAGGCATACTTCAAGAATTTTTACTATCTGTAAACTGTCAGACATTATTCTGTCTCAAACTTTTCCAGTTACAAATTACATACACAGCAGTTATGTGAATTTCTTTGAATCGGATTTCATTTGAATTCTGCTGTTGTCTTGTTGCAATGCTTACTCAATTGAAATCCAGTTGTAAATGACGCACAACTCTCATATGTATCTGTAAGTGTTGGCACAGTGCAGTAACAGTCAACTCCTGCTAAATAATATCTGGATCAGTCGTGTAATCCCTGGCACTTGATTGTGACGCATCACAGTTTACAGTTTGAGCTGGATAAACTGAGGCAGGAGGTGTATCGCTGCCCCTCTTCCTGCGCTAATTAGAACAGGCAGTTCTAATCAAGCTAAGTGCGACCGACTGCGTTGAGTGGCTGTGTGCCTCTGTACATCAGTAGGTCGGGATGGTGTGTGTCAATGGGGCCTTAATGATCCACACAGAGCGAGACAGGCCTGGATCTCTCTGTTTCCACTGCCATTACGATGTTTTCTCTGAGAGGACCATTGAATGGTTGAAGTTTATGAGAGGGTTGAGAGCGAGCGCTGACATGGATTGTCACGTTTATCTAAACTTGAGAGGCAGAAATGGAAAACAAGAGAGGGAGAGTGCCGAAAGAGAAAAGATGACAGAAAAAAAAAGAGAATATAGAGGGAGGCAAGGCCAAGAGGAAGCACAGAGATAGATGTGAAAGGAAATATATACAGTCTCAGAAATGTTTTATAGAAGACTAGCAGGCTGGACAGAAATAGGCCATAAATTCATCCTGATAGCTGAGGAAAGCAGCGTGGCTGTGTGCCAGTGTCAAAAAATGCCATGCGTCCCTTTGTTCTCCTTTCTGTGGTTTTGTAAATATCGCAGCCTTGTGCTGTTTGTATTCCCAGCTAATTACTGTGACTGTAATTAGCAAGGATTGAAATAAAGTATCATGGATTTATTTGAATTAGTGACACAAGCGCAAATGAATTTTGCATTGCTATTCACGTTTAAAAATGGGTGAGACACAACCTGCTGTTTTTTTTATCTAATGACTGAAATAATCCTAAAAGATTAATCTTTCTTATTATGAAGTAAGGTTTTGCTCAGACGTTTGCACTAATTGACTCAAACAAAGCCTCTGATTGAATTTGCACATTTTTATAATACTTAATAATAATAAAACTATAATAAATATAATAATATAATATTTTCAGTCCCCTTCCTGATCAAGCGTTCATGTAGCTCAGAGGAATATTACTTGTTTTTAGTTTTCAGTCATTTCAGCAAAACGATGTGATCTGAAGGTTTGATTCCTTCACCATGTCATTCTGATTCGGTTGGGTCTCTGAAAGTCTGAAAGTCTGAATGTCTGCGTGTTTTACATTTGCCTCTGTAAAATAACAAGGTCCTGACTGTATATGCAGCTTCAGACTGCAGTTCTGATTGACAGGTTGAAAAGAATGGCAGCGTGTGACTCTGGGGAATGAGGGTAAGTGATTGGCTGGTGGAGGAGGGCTGTGAAACATGATGGCTGGTATAATTTGTTCTTCACTCTCTGATCGCTGTCATGGAACACTGCCTGTGTTTGAGGTTAAAAGATTATCACACTAGATCTGATTTGTGCCACTGAAGCCTTAACCTCTCCATGTTTCTTCTGAAAAGCAGCACCTTATACTGCAGTAGATACTGCTGGTGTAATTGAATGCTTATACTTGAACCATCTATTCCATTTTGATTGTCACTTTGGCTGTTTTGGAACACTGACAGAGATTAACATATACTGTATATGTTAACATAATGCTAACATTACTGTTAAAGATAAATAAACTGGCTGGAAATTAGTAGAAAACCATCATATGTATATGATATGCACTAATAGTTTAGGACTATTATAGTAGCTTTATGAAGTATAGTTTAACTCTGATGTTTTATTTGGAGATGTTTCTCCTACAGTGCTCTGGGAAAGTGTGTGTGTGTGTGTTTAAGAGGAGCTGCACCTTTGAGGGTGAATGGGTCTGACAGTTTGTGTTGTAAAAACCCAACGTTCTTGGACAGAGGAGTGTGTGTGTGTGTGTGTGTGTGTGTGTGTTTGTGTGTGTCTGGACCCAAATCCCAGAGCATTGCAGACTAACATCCTCCTCCTCCACTCTTTTGTGCTGATTTAATTTAAGAGTGGGTTGAATTACTAATGTCCCAAAGGCGCACAGGGCATCCTAAAAGAACCTTTCTCATATTTACTCACCAATAATATTCATATGCAGTTCTTTTACATCCCTCCTGTGTCTTGCCAAACACTGCAACTTGCACCTTTTTAAAGAGCGGCGTAGTTTAAATAATATTGAGAAGTTGACATCATAGTTGTCACTTTGTTTTAAAAGTGGACGTGTCTTATAAATATGCATTAAGTCATGCTTAAAATTTAACATGATATTTTACCATTTTGATAACTAAATGGTTGGTAGTAAACATTAGGTGATGTAATGAAACATCTGTCTCCTTTCTAATTTAATTATAATAATTTAAATAATTCAGAATTTACGCTCCATGTCAGTGGATTTATATCTCAACTGTTTTTGTTTCGTGATTTAACTGGAACTGAGAAGTCATGATACTTTGGAGCACACGTTTGTGAAAGCAATTTGTGAATTCTTTTATAATTATTATGCATGCAGCTTTATTACATGGAATGTACATGGAATTGGTTTTGTAAAATTTCGTTTGTTACATTGCAGGACCACATTGCTGACCAATTTCAGTTGTTGATCAAATTATTTGTGAGTGACAAAGCAAATATTTTTACAATGGCGTCGTCAGTACCCGAACTTGCTATTGCGTGAGGCGGCAGTATAACAACAACAAAACAATATTATTAATGTCAATTTAATCTTTATTACGTACAAACTAAGGGAAAAAATCGATTATCAGGATTTTTAAACCTGCCCCTATTATGCTTTTTCAAGTATTACTTTCATGTAGTTTCTGTTTGTGAATGTAAACGGTCTGCAAAGTTTTAAAGATCAAAGTGCACGACAATTAAGTTATTGTTTCCTAAAAGAAAAAATCTTCATTGGTCTTCATTGGCTGCCTATAAACAACGTCTACTTTGACCCACTCTCAAGCACTGTATTGTAGCTTAGATTTTGGTTTGTGCTGTCGACATGTCGAGAAGAGGCCATTTTCAGGACTGCAAATCCACTTCAGGACTTGCGCTGGAATTGATACGAAAAAATCTAATTATTGTTCAATTATTGAAAAATAATGCACACCTGAGGTGTGTCGGCTGTTTGCGTCATGGCTGCATTACCAACTCGGGAATGCATTATTTTTCTTTCTAATAATTCAACAGCCCGTCATCAATTATTCCTTATGTAATAGATTGGTAGACCAATCACAACAGACTGGGCTATCTGACCAATCAGAGCAGAGTAGGCTCTTGGAAAGGAGGGGTTTAGAGAGACTGAATTTTCGAACAAACCGTTGTTAGACTCTTTGAGAAATGAGGTCATGTGCAATGTATATTATGAGAAAATGAATCCCTCCAATATCAAATTAGGAACCTTTAATATAGCATAATGGATGCACTTTAAAATAAATCTGTTTTATAGAGAGAAATCTTTCCAAATACATCTGATCGGGAATTACATTTTTACATAAAATTTTTAATTTCAATTTTAATATTTAATGCATATCAAATTTTTAAGTTAAGTTAATGTTAAGTAGCTGACGCATAACATGTTTTTTAATGCATCAGCTAACTAACTTTTGATTTTACCTGTTCCTAGAAAAGTAGTAATATCTGGGGAAATGTTTCCTTTTTTCATTATAACAGTATCTGCTCTGTTTTTTTTTTTTTCTTTCATTCATTGACAAATAATCCTGCTTCTGGTTTAGGTGCCACACACTGATATTGTGTTTTGTGTCTGTAAACTGGACTCATGGTTAAAATAGAGGCCAGACTAGGTGGAATCTTTTTGTCGACTGCTTCTCTCGCTCTCTCTTAAGCTCAGCGTTCAGTTTAAGGCTGTATGAATGAGTAAATAAAGAGAGAGAATTCTCTGAGGAAGTGCATGTGAAT